>NC_052136.2:50789418-51480802 GCF_016086655.4 Lepeophtheirus salmonis
TATTGTTCGTCTTAATGGAACCGTTATGTACCTTGAACAAAAATTTGCATGTCGTCATCATGTTCATCAATTGATTTAAGAGAGCATTTAAAAAGTGAAAATCAAACATGTAAAAATAAGTCCCAACATTGCGTACTTTCTAAATTAGTATATTTTTGGAGGCTTGGCTCGTTTAAAAAGTGAGGGATAAACGATTAAACGTAATCGATTTAGTAAACTAAACGAATTTAAAAAGAATGAACAATTAAAGTGAACTAAATTATTTAAATAGATGAACGACAACACGCCTGATTAATATATATATATATATAATGTATATCTGAACATGGCAAAAATATGTCATATCGAATAAATGGATTAATGGTTCTTTATTTGGCAAATAATAGTTTCTAATATTTACTGATAAGACTATCCAACAAAATGATTCTTTTTTTAGAGCACGAGCCCATCATGTGCTCAATTTTACAGAGTTTGATCCCTGATTCAAAATATGGCCTTATTGTTTCTCTGCTGGCCTCGTGGCCTTAAAAAACGCCATACAATGTTTTGGCTGTTTTTAAGGTTCAAATTTTTTGTAAGCGCTTGGTGTTAATGATAGGGATACATTATGTAAATATATTTTAAAGCCCAATGTTTAAAAATTCTAAAATTAATTTTAAAATGTCTTTATCGTGCTTATAAAATTTTTAATCACTACTCGTCTATAATGATCTAAAATTCGATTTAAGATTAAAAATAATATATACTAATATCAGTCAAAAATATGTGATTATTCCCAGTTTCAAAATGGATGACTCTTTTCTCAGGAAGAATTCTTCTTTTATGGGATAGTAATGTTTCTTATATTCACACTCAAAAAACTATGTAAATGCTTCGAACAGTTAATGATACAAATAAGAGAGAGCATTCAAATTGACAGAAGACTATCATGGTTTTATTACAGCCTATAATGAATTAAATCAATTTTTACTACGATACTTTCATGAACTCAGGAAGATAAAAAAGAACTGTAAAATTAAAACCCTGAATAGAAAATATATTTAATATGCAATAGAGTCTTACTAATTCTGAAAGATAAACTCAGCCACATTAATTTTTAATACTGTAGAGAAGACCGGCAACAGTTGAAGCACGTTTTATTCAATTGTTTAGAGATAATTCGAATAATAAGAATCTTCGTTTAACTTTTAAAACATAGTTACACTTTTGTACTAAAAGTGAAACTAATTAAAAGTTACTTATTGTCAGTATTTTTTTTAAAATTTTTATTTGTATAATAGTTTCCCTGCCCATCCTACGCTCCAGTCATGCAAGTGACTTTAACCTCAAGTAAGTACTTAAAATCCTTGTCCTAAATGGGAAAAAACAACCTATTATTTGGGTAGCTGAGATCAAATATTTAAAAAAAAAAAAAGAAGGGGGGATGCATTTTGGAAAAATTATATTAATTTTTATTGGACACCCCAGAATGCATATTTTAATAGTGAGTCATAACTTATGATTTATTAAAAGTACCTTCACATTCTCAATTTATGTTGTTCTGAGGAACGCATTAAATATCTAAATATACCGACTCGAGGCCCGTGTGTTAGAGTATTTATTTAACGATATATGTATATATACATAAATACCTTTATTTAGATAGAAGATAATATAAAATAATTAGAAGAAATATAATTAAACATTATACTTTAAAATTTATTCTCCAGATTAATGCTTACAAACATAAATTTTCATAAATTCAATTTAAAAACATTAGCATCTCAAGAACAAAATATGCATTATTAAACGAATAAAAATCATTAAAATAGAAATAGCAGCAGATTCCACAGCCTATCACTAGTGCTACAATTTCATTTTGATATATTATAATTATTTAAGTATTTAGTAGAAATACGTTTAAGGGCATCTTAACCTTGGAATCTCCCTCAGAATAATTATATATGATTTAGTTTTAATGTTCGTGATTCTTTGAGATAATTGTGTAACTTATACTGATATAAAATTAAAGATAATTTTCGCAGAAAAGTATAATAATATTATCTCCGAAGAACCATTAATATTTCAATAGTTAATTTCTTTAATTTTCAAAAATGACACAACCTTTTCTTATAAATTTGCATTATTCCTTCCCGGATATAGTTATTTTTTCTTTCTTTTAATAAGTACTTTGTTTTATCTCTCTAGCTTTAGTTCTTTAATTCCTACGACCCATTAATTTTTTTATGAGTAATGAATCTCTGTATTCAAAACACACGGATGTACTAGAAAATATCTTTGAAACAACATAAGTCTAGCTCTTGCCTTCCCCTCAATTAAAAGAACAACAATGTCAGTGTTTAGTTAAGAGTTTCATCTCTCTAGCTTTAGAATTTTTCATGCATTCCCACGATTAATTTATCAACCGTGATAAGTAAAAACTCTCTTTTTTCTTAAGAAGCGTATATATTCTACTAAAACAGGTCTGTTCGACTACACAAATAACGTTCTTGCCTTCTCCTTAATTAAAAGAATAACACTGTTAAGTTAACAGTGTTAGCGTTTCATCTCTCTTTTTTATTCAACTCTGTATTTCCCCCAATTCCATCTTCTTTTTTTTTTATTAATATGAGTGAATTGATGGATTGATTGAATTGATTGAATCACTCTCTCTCTCTGTATTTTTACTTCATTCCATCGATTTTGTTGATAGTTTTAGGTAGTTAATAGCATAGGTACAGGAGGGAAGTAAAAAAAATCCTTCGTCATAAAGACAGATATATTGTTATGAATTATCCAAATTATGAATGTAGAAGCATGCTCTCAGCTGCCTTAGGATAGATATAAACACTTATTAAATCTATATTTCACCTTGTCAGTTGAAGTAATCAATAGTCAAAGAGTACGTTAATACAAACCTCAAATGGTTGAAATGAGGATGAGTTCGAAGAGCAGCTCACTTAATTATTTAATGGTACTATTAGCTCACGAAAATAGTAATGATCTCCTTTTTGATTGCAAAGTTAAATAATTAAAATTGCAAGACTTGAAAAACTCTGTCATGGTTCTGTAAAATTTGGATGAATACTTAAAAGTGCATCTTATAAATGAACAAGGACTTCAATTTCATTCAAGTCTCCAGTTTGATCATACAAACTTATAGGTTCTTTAACTACTTTATTCATGCAAAATAAATTATAAATTACTTAACCAGCAGTTTTGTATTTAAGGATCTCTTTAGGTTTATCCGATAAGTTTGGCCTTTTGAAGTTGAGGTATGCTCTTGAACGACTATAGTTTATTACTTCTTCATTACTAGACTCGTTTTAACTTGAAAAAAGTCATCTCACAATCTTGATTGGAAGATTTACAACTTTTGTTTTATTAATGACAACATCAGCATCATTCTTTTTTTTTTAAATTGAAATATTCAAAATCATGAAAATACGGAATAAGGTACAATAATTCCGATTATAGTCTCTGAAGGATTTTTTGAATAAAAGTCCCTCTCAAATTTTGTCTGATTTGCGTGTCTTGTTTAAGGAGTTCATTTGTTTTGTGAATAATCACCTGCACACATATGGAGAGATTATAATTTCTTTCAGAAAAATTTAAAATAGCTTCTTTAAATGAATCCAAAGCTGTATAAAGTTCTTCAATACTTTGATTTCTTCTACGTATTTAGAGAAAAATCAATTTTTTCCATTCCGATGATTGCAATTTGTAAGGATTTTCTAATCTCCAGGAAGTGCCTTATCATTGCCCCGTATGAATTATAACCATTATTTTGATTAAAAAAGGTTGTGCTCCATCCCATTAATTAATTTCTCATAAAAATAATACATTATGCCTAACAAAGCACCAAAATGTTTCGAATAATGGAACTTTATAACCATGACAATATTATACATTTCCAGTTGTTTTTGTTTTTTTTCTATTTATGGAAAGGGATACATTGTTCTAAGGATGCCCGAGTTGACTTTTAACCTGCAGGTCACAATGATTTTACAATTATAAAGACCTAAGCTACCCAAAATTAGCTGCTCATTATTTACTATTTAGTTATGCGTTGGATCTGGTTAGATAATTTTTGAAAAGCAGGACACGTAGTCTATAAACAACAACAGTTGCTCTGTTGGTGATAATGATTAACATAAAGAACATAGGAATTGATTATAAATGATTAGAATTAGTTTCAAATTTATTATTTAGATTTCAAAAGAAATTACACAGTTTTTATTATTGAATAAAGACATTATGGAAACTTTATTAATTTGAATTTATATTAGTAGCTACATGTACATATATAACCATATCATTGAATATGAAACGATTAAATTAATATATTTTTAATTATATTAAAGGACAATTGTTTCTCCAATGTCCTTATTCCATTTTCATAAACAAACTAAGATATTCCTTCAGATAACGTTCAATGTACTGTAGGTAATACTAGACATAAAAATTATATTATTAATCTTCCGCTACTTTCCTTAAATATTTAAAATTCTAAATTTTTCTAAGAAGAAGTACTTCCCATACATTTTTTACTCAATCTTCAAAAACACCAAGACAGTGTTCAGATTAGAATTTGAGGGAAAGGAACACAAAGTAAAACAAACTTAATTCAACTTTACTTGAACTTTACATAATATATTTGTGCAAGGTTTATAAGTAAATTATTATTAAAGATGTCAAAGTTATTGAAATCCTTGCAACTGTTTATAAAAACCAAAAGATATGTTGGTAACTTTGAGGGAGGATATTCTGCAGATAGATATCTCTAAAATATTATTATGGTTAATGCTCGCTGTTACCTATGAATCTTCAAATTAGAGAGGAATAACACTGATCAACAAAAAATTACTTTTTGAGATACTGTGTTCCTGATAGTTTTTACCTCAAGAAATATAAAATAACTTTACCTATTTCTTTTAGTTTTGTGCTACCAACATAGGGGTTTAAAAAAGTATGAAACATTAACATCATTTAGTATTATTTTTGGCTTTGAAAGATCTAAATAAAAGAAATAGCATTTCTGAATTAGAAAAAAATGCCTTGAAAGTAAAAAAAAAAAACAACGACAGAAAATTAAATTTTTCTTTAAAAATCTATTTAATTCCAAATTTGGATAAAAAAAAAAAAATAAACATTCATACAAAAAAAACAAGAACACTTCTAAAAATTCATTTAATATTTGTTACTTGAATTTAGGTTTATATAAATTTATTAAGCTATCAAGGCTTATTGATATAAAAAAATTGCTCTCCGTCGACCACAACAACATAAATTTGGAGTTATAAATAATATCAGTTCATATTTCTAGAAATAAACGCAATCCGGAAAGCAGAATCTCAATCCAAGGCCAAAAATTTCTTGACTAGTGTAATTAATAAATACACTTATAACTTGTAAGGTGCAAACATATTTAAATGTGTGCTCAGAATATCTACTAAGTATGTTACAAAAAAGGGAATACTCTAATCTTTTTTGTCCCCCACAAATTAAGTTGCTCTAACAGCTGATCGATAAGAAGTTTTGTGACACATAAAACGACATAAATATGTAGATACATTTTTTAAATCATAAATTCGGTGACTTTTTTTAGAGGGTTTAAACTATATTTTCATTGTAAAAATTCTAGAAAAAATTTGCAAAATACAACAGCTTCATTTAATAACTTAAAATGACCTCCAAATTGGATTCGACATGATGGGCCAAAATTACCTTTTTTAATTAACTAATTTTTTTTTAACCCTGAGGAAGCTTTCTATTCATTAGTGAAAAAAAAGTTAAAAATTTATAGACATAATCAGTTTTAAAGGGATGAAACAGTTTGTAGTCTCTAATAAATAGAGAATGCGATTAACTTCAGATTTGCATGACAGTTTGGGGCAAAAAATCACCCCTTCCAGTTGACCGATAAATTTTTAAAAATACCTAAGGAAGCTTGATAATTTTTCTATTCATTTGTGTAAAAGTGTATTCGCGCAATCAATTTTTATGAGATGAAAAATTTTAAAGTCGCAAATACGTAATACGACTATTTTTTTGTCTTAAATTTGTTTTCAACGGTTTTGACCATAAAGGACTTTCCTTATTAATAGAGATTTTTTTTTGAAGCCAAAGAAGCTGGAACATTTTTCTATTCAGTAGTGAAAGAAATATAAAAATTGATTGACGGAATCATTTTTTATGAGATGAAGAAGCTTGTAAATTTGTAGATGCTAATAAATTATGAGAAGAGTGTCATGTTTGTGTTATGCTAATTCTTTTCCAGTCACTGAACCTCTTACAATTAATATATAAGATAGTGGAGATTCCTTGATGTAACTACGACAGTCCTAAATGAAGAAAGCCATAATTTGAGTACAATGATGACAATCAAACTCCGTGCGTAATATTTAATACGCCGGTCTCTAGATACCAGTTCTTAGTATGTGCAATTCAAGGAGAACACGAATTAAATTTTCGACCACGAATCTTCGGATTCATCAGTGAATAGCCAATGGATGTTAATAATTGATGTATTCCTCCATACACAACGTAAGAGCCCCTCTTCAAATTCATATTTTGACTTTTTTCAGACTTTGTAACATAACTATATCAACTGAATATACATAAGAAGGGTTTAAAGTTAGTGAAAACATTATGATTTATTATATTCTTCCATTCATATAGCAATGATTAAAATGATATTTTTCTGGTCTTCTGTATGACTATTTTCTTAACAATAATGGCTCATTCTATGGTTTTTTATCTGTATACAAACATTCAATGTTTCTTTTTAGAAAAAAAATTGTGACTCCATGATTATTATCTATTTTTATTATTTTCATCTACTCGTATCTATTAAATAATGCATTTGTAACTATTGTTGTTATATATGTAAGTACAGACAAATATAAAAAGGTTGAATAGAAAGCTATATATATAAGAATATAATTAATTGATATATTAATTAAAGATAGATTAATCTTTTTAAATTAATATTGTTAAGATTAAACTATTATCCAAAGCAGTAATGCCTTGTCGAGACTACTCATAGAGATATTAAGAGCATAAGTAAAGGTTTTAGAGGGTAAAACCTTATTTGTATAATTGTATTTTCTCCTAAGCTAATTAGCCGAGCTCCACATTCTTATGAGGGGTGCAATTGGAATAGAAAAAACGAAATAATATCTTTAAGCAACAGCGAAACAAAGATATACGAAATACAGAAAAGTGTCGGGCTTCTACTTCAAACAAAGATTATTTAACATTGAGGGGAGCCTCTGCAGTCACTGTAATAAGAAGCTTGCATTAATATACGACTTCAGGGACCGTGAAAGACTTGATAAAGTGGAGGGAGTTCTGGTGGAGGATATTCTCGAAAATTTTGGGAGAACACAACACAACACGAACAACTATACGGATTTTTTTCTGAGAGCTAAATTGTGGCTTTGGGGATAACATTCAATGGCGGCGAAGGGGGCATCCCCAGGGAAGCTATATCTCTAGAAATGTGGTTCATATCTCAACAAGGGAGTTTAATTTTTAAAAAGTTTACCGGATAAAGTATTCAGATTCATGGGATGTTAGTTTTTGTTTATTTATACTACTATTGCGATATCATTCTCTAATTAAGTTCCTCCGAAAAATCTCTCTCCTTTAGCAGATTCTGGGATTCCTCCTGGATCCTCGTCATGAGCCCGGATTTTATGTTATAAGAGATATGTTCGTGTGTCGCACATCTACGACTAGCACAAAAAAGTTTATGATGTTGAGGATCAGTGATCTTGGAGGTTAAACACTGGGTCTAACAAAGTAAAAAAAAAAATCTAACAACCAGGTCAACGTTTTTTTCCCTGTCAGAATCATAATCAACTCTAGATTCTTCTAGTTCAAGGAATTGTCCAGGCTTAAGAATTTTGCAAACTCAACATGGTCTTGTCTGGCGTGGATCACAACAAGGGCAATTCCTTTTTCGCATTGTTCAAATAAGTACTTCGTTGATCGATAGTGTATCTTTAAATTGACGCCAAACACTTTGGGGTAGCCACAAAAAGAACAAGCAACATCCTATCTGTGCATGCAGGCGCTCTAAGTTCGTTTTTGAACAACATCGGCTTTCTATAGGTTAAAATGGTCATAAAAATCATGGTTCGAAATATTCGCCAAATTATATGCTTTCTCAAAATAAATACGTCTAGGGACTCTGCAGGGACTAAAAAGTTGGGAACCTCTAATCTGAAAAACAATTCAATATACCTGTGTATTGCATTTATTTCCTTTAACCCCCTTCGCTCCATTGATTCATTTAATCAACTCATTAAACCACATTCAATTGGATTGTAAATATTTGCGCTTGCTGAATAATGTTCATAATAAGAACAAAGAACTTTTTTGACTAAATATTTAACTTATTTTTTTTTTCTAAAATCCTAAAATGTATCTTTCAAAAAAAATACCAGTCTTTTCTATACCTAGGCCCCATTTCTATTCTTCTATTCCTCTCTCTAAATATTTATATATTTTTAAACATAAATATTATAATAATTAATTTTTAACGGGTATATACGTTGATCCAATTTTACATCAGACTCTTACAAATAGGACTTAGAAGAGTGTTTAGAAGCATTAGATTTAAAATTATTTTTTTTGTCAGGTTCATAGAATATTTTGCTGAATACAAAGGTATTTTTCTTATTAATAGTATGTATGTAGTACTTTTTTCTTTTTTTCCAATTTCACGATTCATTTCATTGGCTTTGGCATTCTTAACTAATATATAAAAAAGAAAAACGACAAAGGAATAAAGTCAGGAATGTCAAGAATAAAAAAAACCATGTTTTAAAAAATAAATAAACTACAAAAGAGTTCAAGATTTTTTTATAAATATAGAATTGAATAGTTAAGTACAAAAAGTGAATGTATTTTTTACTATTTCTCCGAGATTTCCATCACCTTCCTCATTGGACAAATAAAGTTGTACAGATTAGGAATACGTACCAATGTAAAAATGTAGTCATTTTTGATATACTACGAGGGTATAATTGTGCAATTTGCTTGTACAATTTACAAAGGGGATTTCATTATTTGGATCCTTGCAAGTTTAAAAATGGTGCACATATTCACATCTCTAAGCATATGTATATACGATGGTATTACAAATGATCTATTGGAAAAAGGAAACATCTTAAAAGTAATTTCCTTCTCTAGAAGCGACCGGAAGTAAAACTGCCACAAATTGACTTCAATGCAATAGCTTCTCCACCGAGAGCTTTGTTTATTATGCTACCTTGTGATCCATTAAAATAAGTTCAATTTGAACTTCAAGCTTTCACAAGATATAATTTATTTATTAACAATAGAAATTCAACATAATGATTATACTATAAATAAATGTATGACTGAGCTCTCTGAATGATTAATGTAGCTGCCTTAGCAGCTATAATGTCTTCCAGGGGTTGGTGAAAGGTCTGGCACCCTTAGCAGATGTAGACCTCCGTCTTGGCGATCCAGTGCTGTCTGACAGTGGATTTCAGGGCCTTGGTGTTTGGAGGGCAGACACTGCTGGCCTTCCCCTTGATATGCATCCAAAAATTGTATTCGAGGGGCTTGGCATCAAAAAAATTAGTACAGTATAACTCAAAAGACACATTCAAAACTTCAAAACTACTTCAATAGAGTATTGGAGTAGAGGGTTTCTTTCATGGCTGGTATCAAAAGTTGCCTCCCCCATCACAAGACTCTTTCCACCGACTTTTTTGACAGTTCTCTGGGTAGTCTGGTGTGTAACCCCATCTCTTATAAGGTCGTTAAAATATCTAACTATGAATTAATTTCAATCACTTAATCTTCATTTATTAATAAATTAGTAACTGTGCAGGTTTTTTTGGATCACCCGGTATGTCACTCAATTTTTTTACTTTTCTCTATTGAAAAATTGAGTTCCATAGATTAAGTATGTGTTAACATTTTACAATTAGTCCATCCCACCCTACAAAATTGAATTTAATATTCGTATTCTATTTTGAGTTGTAAAAAAGTTGAACTAGGGTTTGTGAATGCAAAAAGAGACAAAAACTTACGTGTACAATTTTTAAGATGTTTTGGAGTAAAGCAGCTTAGCTGTCATGACATTTTATTAGATTAAGTCGAAGAAGCAGCTATGAGAGGCAAGAAATAAAGGGAAATCCAACTCTTTATTTTACAACGAATTAATCTTATATTGATTTTTAGACTTTTAACTCAATTCTATTTTATTTATCTTAAGTCTTGAAATTAATTTAAAATATACTTTAAAAAAAGAAATTTGTATTTTTTTTGTAAAATATTTTATAAATAACATGAATAGTTTTGAATCGTATTTTGACAAGACTTGTAATATATTTTTTTCTGTTTTGCTAAAAAAGATATATCTACTATTGATTTAACCGTCCGTTGCAAAATTTCATGCGTGTACTTCCTCCGGGGTTCCTTCCAAACCAACATTAAAAATGTATATTTGAGCAATATAAAACTTTATTTGCACTATAGGTTCATTTTAAAAGCATGAGTGAACAAATTGAATACTTTTTACAATTGCATTTTATACCTGTGAATTCATAATCTAAAAATGTAGCTAAGGAAAAGAATAAATAATTTTTAGATTATAGATGATGATATATTACTCCTAATGTAATAAATTATTGTATTTAACAAGACATGCTTTATATAAAATAAGACATCTCCTGCTCCTCTTCCATCTCTTTTGCTTTTCTTTCATATTGATCATATGTGTAGATAAATAATAGGAACGCTTAAAAAACATTTTTTGAAACCTCTATTCCAGAATTTGTTTGTCCATAAAGCCAAAACACAAAACGTATTTACAAATTCCTACACTTCCTTCTGTTGAAATGATATTTTTTTCTTAAGACAAAATTAATCTATGTATATGTCTCAAAAAAAAATTCACATTTTCCTCCACTATATTTAAGGAGTAGATATCCCAAAAATATCGTATGCCATAAAAAAACTTAAAAAATGGTTGTCCAAATGAAATAAAATTTGACAACAACTCTTTCAATTGACTTTTAAACTTTAAATAAAAATTGATATTTAAGGATTAAATTTAGTACACATATTCTCTGACTAGTTGAATTAATAATTTCATAAGATTTTAAAAAGTCCAAAGTTAAAAATATCCACAAGGAATTAGTTGAGGTATGTCATATTTTTAAAATATCAATTTTAAATTACTTCCTAGCAAAAGAAGAAAAAAAGGGATATTATATAGAACATTGTTAGCAAAAAAACATAATCAAAAAAATTATTGTTTATCAAGATATTTAATATTTTTAATAGTTTGAATACTTTTGTGCACAAATGGGTAACTATTGAGTTAAGTATATTTCAATCTTGTCAATAAATTCATAAAAAATGAATTACTGAGTAATAATAAACAGGAGTTTCTTAAGAAAAGACTGTTAAAAAATCCTCAATACAAGTGCTCAATCAGAATCTAAAGTGATTTTTTCAAATGTCTAAGAAAGAACATAATAAAAAATCTGTCAAATTGTTATTATCAAAAGTATCTTATCTTTACAAATCATAAAATTGTGGTATATATTTGTATTTACCAACATGAATCAAAAAATATATTTCCTTAGGAAAATAATGCATCAAAGGATGATTTTTTTTTCATTATCTTTCTACATACAAAAAAAACAAAAACGAGAACAAGAAACATCAAAGAACTTACTTATTTTACTACTTAAACATATTAAACTTGATTATTTACCTTTTTTTATTTGCTACATCCGATCATTGAACTATGTTTGATTTAAAATGAAAACATATATGTGGCTAAAGTATTTAACACTTATAAAAGGAATATAAATGAATGTTTTTTTCACCTTGGGTCTGTCTCTGAAAATACCGGGCAAATACCTCCGAATAGTATGCAATTCTTTCCACACTCTAGTTTATCAGAATTATAAGCTAACAACGGCAGTTAATTTGAATAAGTAATTTATAAAAAAAGAAGTCAGAAAAAATTGACAATGATTGACAACTATATATTAGCTTGAAGAAAACGAATATTATACTAAAATATTGCCCTAAATAATGTATCAGTTAGAACTTTTTTTTCATATTCATTTTTTATAGCAACGTTAATTTTGCAAACTTATAGCTGAAATAAAAAAATTGATTAGGATACAACAAAAATCAAGTACGGTTCCTTTTTGTGACTATTGAGAAAGGAGAAACATCAGCAAAGGAGCATAAAACAGCATCAAGGTGATGAAAACTAAATATTTTATATCTTCTGAGAGATAGTTCAAATATTAATGACTATAAGGAGCTTTGCTGGTTGAACAAAAATTATTTAATGATCATAAAAGTATTTGCCCGCTTTCCAATTAATCGAGTGAAACTGCAGAACATCTCTTCTGGAGCTGCAGGCTGTTAAGAGAAACTTATTAGCAGTAAACGAGAATTTTGGAGTAACAACTGATAGAGAAGATTTTTTAAGACACTACAGGTGGAAGGCAAAGTCAACGCCAATATTACAATAAATTAGTAGTGATAATGATAAAATAAAGCAAATAAGAATACCTTAAAATTGATTATTTCTCCTTAAAATATACAAAATAAAATTTTACAGTATTAATGATTTATTGTTTGTTTATTTATTTTGTTTGCCGAAGCTCTGCTCAAAGACAGTTACCCGGAAAATAAGAAACCCTAACGTACCTTCGTTTTCATAGCCTTTTACAGCTTTTTCAATTCTTAATACCGAAAGCCATCTCTTTTCAAGCAATAAGAGTCAACAAAAGAAAAATGCTTTGGGAAAGTAAATTTTATGAGTGTTTATTTAACAGGTGAACTGTCCAATGTAAAAAATAAATGCTTGGATGTTGATAAACTTTATTTTACAAAAAATTAAATTAAAATCAATAAGATTTTAGCTAAATTAGTTTAATAGGTATATCAGAGAGTCTTTCAAATTCTTTAATGTGTATAATTTATTAATAAAAGTAATTATTTTTATAGATTTAATAACTTCAGCTTCAAAAAAATATGAAATAAAATGAATAAAATATCTCAAAAAAATCGTACGTACCCAAATATTTTTAACAACATTTTGACAATCCACATTTCACTTGAATAAACTTAGCTTAAATTCAAACAAGAAACTGAAATTACAATCAATTTAAATAGAGTTTTTGTAATTGGGAGTAAGTTTATCCAATTACAAAAACTCAAAAAAGTGTTTCAGGAAAATGTATTTCATAGGTTTTAGAAATGAGAGACAAATATAAAACTTTTCATAATGATATGTAACTTTTATTTTATAAACTGGTTTCTTTTCGTCCAAAGGATAACATCTCGTGAAAACGATCCATAAAGTTTTATTTACAAATTTTGACATATACTACATTACCTCAAATCATAAATAACTTACTGCAGTATATTTTTGCTAGTTTTATTTTTTTACAATAAGGGTGCACTTAAAAGTTTTAAGAGATTAACTCCTCAAGAAATTAATGATCATAAAACTAACTTTTGTTTGTTTGTTATTAAATAATTTGAAAATATAAAACCACTTTTTAGCACCATGTGCAATAATTTTTTGGTAAGATCCCAACGAAGGAGAAGTTGTTACCATGGGTCCAGCCCAACTACCAGACATGAATGTGGTGTTCCAGCAGGATGGTGTGCCTGCACACACGTCCAAAAAGACCCAGAAGTGGTTGAAGGATGGCAAAAGAAGATATGGCCCCTACCCACCCACATAATGCCAACCCATTAGACTTCTCTTTTTTGGGTGCATTTTGAGTCCAAGGACTGCACCGCCCGTCACCCAAATATCAACAACCCCAAGGACACCGTCAAACAGCACTGGGGTGTCATGTCTGAGAACTACATTCTTAATGGGTGCAAAACCTTCTGTGGCTGCCTGGAAGCGAGCATTGCTGCCAAGGGGCTACATCGTTGATTAGTGTAGACAATACATCTTACTAGTTATTTTATTGACATTGCCCATAACAACTAGTTACTGAAATATACCTGGATATAGTTCTAGATTGAAAGAGTAAAGATTTTTTCACGGTAGTCGATATATGTTGAACTTACTTTTAAATGTATTGCATTGATTTGATTAATAGGTTAACTTGTCAAAAAAAAATTACTGTATGAATTTCTGAGCACTGTAGAATCGTTGATCACAAATTAAGATATTGTCTAAGAAGTTCCAGCCTTCACACATAGAGGGTACTAATTTTTTTATTATTTAGTTCTAACCCTCAAAAAAAGCTGGCTAAATTTCATATTTTTAGTTTTTTAGTTATTGCGCTACGTGTGACATTAATTTATAAAAAAACAATTTTGTTTTTTAATTTTACATTGCTACTTCATGGAAAAAAATACAATTTAGACTAAAAATGGATTAAAAGGTGTTATGGCGACACTGCTTCATGAAGCAATTAATAATGATTGTTTTTGTTTTTCTTAAAGCAATTTTGAACGAAAAACAAGGGTTTTCATTGTTAAGGTAGGGACTTTTCAGCCCATGTGTTATATGTTTCAAAGCTGAGAACATACCTCCATGTATAAGAGACATCAAGAAAAGAGACAACAAGACTGTTAAAATGATAATTAAAGAAAGGAAAGTATCTTAATTATGTTATTTCATTCACACAACCTTTAAAAGAAGTAGAATAAAGATGACTAGGGATGGGACTTTTGTATACCACTAGTATAATAAAAGTGTAACGTATCTTTACAAAAATACCATCCCTATCATTGACACAAAAATAAAGATGTAATAAACTTAGTAATAAATTTTAAGCCTTTAACAACTCAATGTTTTTTATCTATTGATATTCCTGTCGTTTCTTTTTTTCAAGACTTTTTACCTTATGGTACATAGAAAATAATTGAAAAGAGACATAACGTAAGTTAACTATAAGTTCATTTCATGTATTTTTTTTTGAGGAAAATTCAAAAAAAGATACAATTTCCAAAATATTTGCAACTTTGAACTTAAAAATCGTTAAACTCAATTTATTGCATATTTTATCAATAATCAAATAAGTCTTAAGACGTTTACTTTATAGATATACGCAGTTTTTGCTTCTTATTTGGATTTTTGAATTTAATTTAATGTTGATTTTCAAGTCCAAAAGTTTCAAATCAAATTTTTTGTACAGGAATGTATTTTTAAATACTTTACAAAATGTAAAAGTTATCAATTCATAACTTATACGTTTTAAGTTAATTAGAGGAATTTAATGGTGATTTAATATTTAAAAATAGAGTTGCAATAGTAAATAAATGCCTTTTATTGTGATTGAAAAGGTTATGTTCTTTTGAATAAATTGCAGCTTCTATTTAAGTATCCAATGGTTAACTTATTGATGTAATAAGTATAATTTATTAAATACTTTTTCTAAATAATTTATTGTTGCAGTTATTTAAACTTATCATTGCCAGAGGCATATTTTATCTACTATAAACAAAACTTTTTTTTTTGGACATACCATGCACAAAACGTTTCCAGAAGCACAATAAATTAATTAAAAAAATATGTACATACATGCATAATTGTTGAAAGAATATCAGTAATTATGGAAATCCCTAGAAGCTTATTCAAAGACAAATTTGGGACATAGTTTGTATATTAATGGTATCTATGAACTTACATTTGGAGTTACCATACTAACAACCAGTCACAACTTTTTTCAGAGATATGTTTTATATTAATCAACATATTTTAATACGAAAATTATGATAGTTCTTTTTTTTTAAACTAAATTAATTCTAAAACATTGAGGAGTTTCTCAAAAACTACAACACTTATGATGGAGTTATTTAAAATATATTCATCTCCATTGATGGAAAGGCGAACAAAAAAATGTGTCGAATAAAAAAATTTATCCTCTAAGATCAAATACACAGAAAATACCCATAGAAATTGAAAGCTCTATATACTCTTTTTCTACTACAAAAAATTACAAATGTACATATATGTATTGTATATTTAAATCACTTAAAAAAAAAATTTCATATTTTTTTTATTATTTTTAACTGAATAAATACTTCTAATGACTGCTTATGTACAGGGCGTGAGAAAATAACTTCCTTTTTTATATTGCCTTGCAATCTGGCTGTATAAATAGTTGTGGAGTGGACGTTGTTTTATTCTAGAGGTAAGAATTTAAATTTTTGTTTTTTTCAATACAATCAGTCGCTATCATGCGATGGAAAAGTGAGAAACGTGTATTTTCCGTCTAAAATAAATATTGCGAAAAAAATAATGGACATGATACTATATAAAATTTGACTAATTGCAAATACATACCTAAGTTTTAAATGGTAAATTTATAAAAATCCGTAAATTTCTTTCATTTCGAATGCACAAAAAAAAAAAATCCTTTTCATATAAGAAATAAGTTTTTTGAACACACATAATTCTACAGATAATAATGCTATAGACCTATAATTGATGTTATTGGATTTCGTTTTAAGCCAATATTTTTAATTGGTGCAATTTTTCTAAAACAAGTAGTAAAAACAGGGTTTAATCAGCAGAAATAAATATTATTAAGAATTGTGTAAAATCGTCAAATATTAAGTACATAATCAACCAACTTAGATAAAAGCCCCCTCCCCTAAATATATATATAAATATATATTAGGGGTTCCTTATTAAATCAAATAGTTTTTTTCCTTTGAATATCAATAACTAAAATAAAAATTAAAAATATCCACGGGACATCTAATTGGGGAAAAATATATTGTACACATAAATAGAGTATTTCATTTTTTCACCGTAAACATAAACTCCAGGGAAGTAAAGTAAGGGTTTTGTTACTAATTTCCGTTTTATAATAAGGTTGGCTATTAGTGTAGACTACCTATGTACATGTTCAAGACAATTTGTGTTTCTTCAAATAAATAATATTAATAAATTACTAATATTTTGGATATATTAATTATATGGGACATGATCGAACGTAATTATCTTGTTTACTTCATTCCATTTATACTTGCAAAATATGTTTTGGGCTTTCTAATGTTATTTTCTTATCAGATGTTTATTTTCTCACCACATTAGTGCCATTATATAACAAAGGTTAACCTTACTATATATATTCCTTAAATACTTGTAAAAAAGTTTTAAAGGTTAGGTAAATTTGATAACATCTTTAGAGAATCGTTAACTATATATTACAACATACTAATCTATATTGTTACGTAATATTAACATATCATTTAAATTATGAAATTATTATTTGGAAACATTAGAAATAAGATAGATTTAATTTGTAAAATCATATCAAAGCCAAATTCAGACCCTATTTTACAAAAATTATAAACAATATTTGATATTTCCACTTATCCCGGATATTTGAATTCAATGCCTAATTAAGCAAAATATGTCAATGAAAAGTTGGCTTTAATAGCTTATATACATATATGATGGATGATTTTATCTTTTTCTTTATTTTTTTCAATATATTTTTTATGTTTGCTTACCACATATGTGAAAACATTTGAATTAATGAATATTATACATAAATGCAATGTACTTCATGTGTAAAAAAAATCATAATATGAGTATAAAGTTTATATGAAATACTTCTTTTGAAATAACATTAAATGCATTATTGATGACCTTTGTTAGTTCTTAATATTACTATGCAAGCACCTGATTACAAAATTATTTATGAATTTAATTTAATTATCTAAGAAGAACACGAGTTTTTACTCTGCTAATACACAAATATAGTATCAAAAAATGATACAGTATATAAATAAAAACGGATACCCTTTACTTTCCAAAAAAGTTGTATATCTAAGTCGTTTAATATTTAGCAAGCTTATTTAATAAATTATAACTAAGGTTTTTTGTCTACGAAACTAAATAATCAAATATTTCATATATTTAATCATTCTGGAATTATTGTTTAAATGTATTGTTGGAAACAGTTTTTACATAAGAAAAAACCTGAAACTCACTTAAAAAGAATGTTATTCTCTCTTAAAAAGAATGTTATTCACTCTTAAAATAATGGTGATTTAAATAGTTCTAAATATGATAAATTTTTTATAAGACATTAAACTCCTCACATTTCAAAGTAAATTTAACTTTTTTAATAAATTAAAATAAAGACAAATATTGATGTGTCCTAACCATCATTTGCACATTTTTCCTAAAAACAAAATTGTAGTAAAAGTAAATCCATCAAAAATCAATTAACATAGTTCTTGTATAACACACGTACTCGACATTTTTAGCCTCCTGGCTTGCGTTTTCACCTTTATCGAAAAAAACTGTAAAATATGGCATAATTTATTTTGCTGCTGTTCATCTTTAACGTGCATTTAAACAATAATAAATCAAACAATTGCAAAAATAAGAATTATTTTTTTGTACTAAATCTTATTTTTCTAACGGCATAAGTTTCTTTTAAAAGTTAATAATAAAATATCATTACTTTGCTTAAACAAAATGTTTTTTAGTAGGTTGCCCACTTTTCAAAAGTGAGTCACGTATCACTTATAGATAAATTTTTAGAGTTTTGATCACAATTGTAAATATAATATCCAATTTTTTCCTTCTTTGATGAATATTTCAAAGTGTAAAATCATACATGATTTTTGCAGATCCTGTTGTAAAAAAGAAGGCTCATTTCTGAAATTCACTCTAACCGATGATTTTTTATAACTATTTAAGATTCTTGAAAAGTCTAGTCTAAAGATGGGGATTTAATTTTGTAGTTATATAATTTTTAAGCTAATGTCAAAATTATTATAATATACTTTATAAATGTTATACTATCGAAAAATTCTAATAGTATAAATTCAAAAATGTTTTATGCTACTTTTTTTCTAAATCACTTAAAAGTTATAGTTCATATTCTTTATTACTCTAATCGAAAAATAATCTATGAATATGAGATTGTAAAAAAGTTGTTATTTTATTGTTCATAATATATTAACTTTGTATATATTTTACATTATATATAAGATTGAATTATCTCCTTGTCAGTTGAAACTTTCAGAAGTAGAAAAATAAGGATAATAAAATCACACAAAAAAAAAAGGCCTTCATTATTTTTTTTTCTTTTGCTCACATCATTCACTTCATTCGATAGATAATTTTAGTTCTGACAGATACATTTATTGTACGAAGAAAAAGTGATAGGACTCAAGTTTAAGTAGAGAAAAATATATTGTTATATTTCCCAAATTTCGTTTTCTTATATGATAGTTAAGCTAATTCAAATTATAACTACTTTAGATGGAATATTTCACTTAGGATTATTTGAACTAAGAATAATTAAATGTATTTAATATGACCAAATAATATGTGTACATTGGTGTTTAACAGACGTTTCCATAATTGATTCTAACCAAAGTAAAGAGATATTCATAACCTCTGCAGTGGGTATTCATAATATGTCCCAAAATGCTCGTCGGATCCTAGTCATGATATTGAAATGCAATATCTAAGCAAACTGGAATATTCACAGAATTTGATATAACTCATTACTAAATTAAAGTTAAAACGGGGTCAAATTTTTTTATTTTTGAAATTATAATTCTTATCTATTTACTAGAAAATAATTGTTAATTTTTTCTAATGGGCACAAAAGATTATCTTTATGAATATTTTGAGTATTTGGTTGAAAATAATTGAATTTTTATATTTGCATTTCCCGCCCCTTTTCTACTAAGTATATTCTATGCATTAAGATAAAATCAACTTAAAATGATTTTTTTCATAGTTAAGTTTGGATTACACATGTATTTGTGGACGACTACATGTCTATTTTTATCAAAAAAGTATTCTTATTAACTCTTTAGTATGTCAGAAATTAAACTTAAAGTACCCAAAACTAATTGTTAGAATAAAATAGCAGAAAATGACAGATTTGGGTAGAAAATTAAAACAATATGTCACTTAAATCCATAGAAGTTATTATTTTTCGTTAACTAATCCCACAAATTTGAATTCAAGGCTTATAATTTAATCAAATATATTAATGAAATATTGGGGTCTATGAATGTTTGAAATTTTCTCCTTATCGAGATTGTTTTTATGTTGACTCACCAAATATGTACTTTCTAAAGGCCATTCAATCTTTTGTTATTAGTTTGTTTTTGTTTTTTCAATATTAATGCAAATTTACAAATTAATGCAAAATGTACAAATATATATATATATTGTCTTATGTCCATTTTAGATCAATAATTATTTTTTCTCAAAAACATAATTATAAAATATGTCAAATTAATAAATATTTGTGTATGGTACATATTTTGCATTTTTTCCCCTCGAGAGTGGAAAAAATATGGACAAATAATGCATTTTTATATTTGTATGAGTATTAACATAGAAGAAGCATGGTCAACCATAGAACCTTTCTATCGAAAAAATAATTATCCATTACTCTTTTATATATATATATTATGCACACATTTCAAGGCCTTTATACATTTGAATAAATGATATGTATGTACACTATTTAGAAGTAATACTATATGTTTATTTATATACGTCATAGAAGATCATTGTATTTTGTAACGGTCACTGTTTGAAAGACATTTTTTATTATTATTCTTATTTTCATACTTATAAATATGTCTGAAATAAATTGAGCTTTTCTTTTTATATAATATGAAATATATACTTACTTGGTGTAAAATGCAATAGCAAAGTAAGACAGTTGACAAACTTATGTTTGCTTTTTTTACAATCAGTTTATAGATTTAGCAGTGTGTCATTTTTCTAAAAAATCAGTTTGAATGATAGACGCCATATGTTGTAACGGTCTCCAAAAACAGGGAAAGTTGTAATTGTTTAAAAAAAGAAGCTTCTGTTACAAATTACGAAATATAGAAAAGTTAATATTTTTTATTGGATAAAAAATTAGTCCTTTCAATGTGTAAAATACTTATTAATTTTTAATGTATTTTTGTATAAAATAAGATCAACATTATGTTATATAAGTCGGATAAATTTAATCTGACAAAACCTCTTCAGAGTCTTTTTTCAGCTAACAAACATACATATTTGCCGACATGTATAAATATATAAAATAGTGAAGAATAAACAAAACGAAGAAAACTGCAACACTTGATGCAACTGACACTTATTGGTCTGAGTGTCACAAAATTCCAAATTTTTTCTCAATGTGAGAGTTTTTGAATTCAATTAAGTTATGTCAATCAATAACGAAATAGTTATATACCAGTTCCAAGACTGGCATAGCCAAAACGTCTTTGATTGTTTTTATTGAATACGACGAATTTCAGAAAATAATAGTCAAACTCCGGCATTGGACTCTTTTCTTAAATATGTGGAGAGAAAGGTAATAAATTACCCTATAAGAAAGAGTTTAAGTGTTAAAAAAATTCATTACTCTCTTTACCAGGAAAAATAGCTAATATTATTGTTAATATTATTTTTTTACAATAGCGAAGTATATTATTACATAAGTAATTGAACAAAATTTGATTTTAAATTTCATTTATTCAGTCCTTTTTTTAATTAGATATACTTTATAATTGTTTCGTATCATTTAAAATAATTCATTACAAGATTTTTGAATACATTTTTGTAATCTTCTACAAAAATTATACTACGACGATACAATCATCTGAACTAAAAAAATAGGTATTAGCTCTACAGTGAACTATAATATTCATATCTTCGAATATTTATCTATCATTTATAAAAAAATTCATATTAAAATTTTTTTATCTTTATCATCACGACATGATCAAACATTAGCGTCAAATTTGCCTTTTTAAATAATAGGGTTAGATATTCTTGCTGCTTATAATAATCCTAATCTGATTTAAAAGTTTGCAGAAAAATATCTGACAATATCAATTTTCTTATGATTTTAGTTGTTGGGGTGAAACTCTTTAGACTATTTTGTATATTGGGATCATATTACTTAATACATTAAATTCAGTGTTCTTCCTTATTGTTACAAAAATTAATCAACAAAAGTTTTTTTAATATATCTTTTTCTATTGAATTAATATGCTTGTAAAACAAATCATTTAAAAACTCTTTTGTAGAAACTTTTAAGACTTTAAAACTTAACAATACCTAGAATAAAAGTTCCCAATTTAATCGGTATTTTTACACCAATTCCTATAATGATCACTTATTTTTCCAATAATGACCTTGCGTATAGTATTATGTACTTACTCTTTTTCACGAACAATAAAGATAAAATATATTTTAAGATCAAAAATGCATAGAGTTGACAGTAGACATAAATAATTATTGCATTGAAAGTCTTAGTGCGATGGTTTTATGACAAAGAAATTATATCCTTGAGTGGTGCATTCTGTAGATAGTGGTACATACTATTTGCAAGCTTTATGCATGCATAAAAAAAAGTAAAACAACTTGAGAGATTCTTCCACCAAAGAAAATTGCTTTTTTTTTTTTGGGGGAATGTACAAATATTGGCCAAAAGCCTCAAAGTAGGTATAAATACATACACATATTTAATGAAAAATTGCATGATAGAAAAGGTCTATTATATTTGTTGTTTTGTAGACAATGAAGCTTATTAAATTACATCGCAAAAAATAAAAAGTTAAATAAAAATGGGTTTTTTTTTATTCAAACAATAATTTTGAAAAAATAAGTGAGATAAATTACTTTTATGAAAATCATATATTTACCAATTTTGCAAATTAAAAAAAAATACCTTTTTTCTAATAAAAACATGTGTGACCCTTCACTATAAAAGTAAGATAGAAAAATTTGTCTTAAATTTTTAATTTCGTTATTTAGGACTAGACGAAATGTAATTCTCTAAAAATGAATTTTACAGAACAATTAAGGTACATAACGCACTGTTTTTTCCTTGCGAAATAAAATTTCTAGAGTAAATTGAACGAAAAGAGGATAAGTTAACACTTGTCATGATTCAATTTCAGTTATTTATTGTTAATTTATAAATTATGCTAATTAATTCTTTGAAGACATGGTAAGTTGTACTTAAAGCAACAAAAATTGCGTAAAATAATTTAAATTCCTAAAATATATTATTAGGACAATATGAGCAAATTAATTTTCTCGAATGAGATCAAGATACTATACATTCATGGACATTTTGACTCATCCAATATGTTTGAGTACAATGCACAAATTAAGTCTATGAAATATTAGCATTTATGAATATATTTGATGTGAAAAATTAATTGGGTTATTTTTACTTTTCTTGATAATTTTTTAAATCGTGATTTTGTTTAAACCAACCAATTTTTCCATAAATTTTGTGAAAAATATATTAAATAAGCTTCTTTATAAGTTAAGAAATTTATTAAATTTACATTAAATTATTTTTACACTATGGCGATAAATGAACAAGGTAAATATCTTGAATAAATATATAAAGTATATTTATATATAAAAAATTGTATTGCGCATAAAAAGACAAAAAAAAAAGACTCATATAAGTAAAAAAGGTTTTTTTGATATAATATTAAATGTTGGACTTCTCTCAAAGAAAATATCTTGTAAACTTTTTTATTATTTTAAAAGCAAAAAATATAGTAATTGAAAAAATATTATATTTGGTATATACTTCTGTCGGCTTGTTACATATAAACTACAAAAGTTATTTGATAGGACTAAAGTTTTATTCCACTTACACTCTACAAATGTCCCATTTCTAGTCATTGTTATTATGTTTTTTGGAAGTTGTATGAATTGTTAAAAATAAGCAAGATTTTTTGTTTGTTTCATTATTACTCCAGCTGTCTCTTAAGCCCTTTAATTATTATCTTTTTATGAATCACAAGTATTAGTATGATATCTTAGTACCAATTAAAAAAATAGTTTATTCATTCTGTGAAAAATGAAATTTCACTTATTTTTCTAACTACTTATGACTTTATTATCAAGTGACATAGTAATTAGGCTAATAAAATTATAAAAATGTAAGGTTCAATATGGATATAAATATATATTTGGAAAAAATCAAAGTATTTTAGTTTAGATTTTAGTTACAGCAAGAAAATCTTGCTGGGAAAAGAAAGAAGTCTGTCACATATTTTCTATAATGTACTGGTCAGCTCCATTTCCTTATTTGAACCCTATAAAGTTAGTGTGAGAACAACACATTTTAAGAAAAATTAGGGAGAAGTTAGAATAAATAAAAATGAGTTGTGGAACATTTTGAAGAATATATTTAATTATAGCATACCTGCCTTTCTTGAAAAACTAACAGCAAGCATGACAAAAGTTTGTAAAGCAGTTATAGAGTTAAAGGATTGATTTTTTCATGAAGCTATAATTTAAGCAACAATATTTTGATTTTTTTACCAATAAATGCTTATACCTATGTTGAACCTTTATTTGTCTTCATTTTAATAGCCTAATTACTGTTTTACCTGATGATAAAGTCATAGGTGGTTAGAAAAATAAGTGAAATTAAACTTTTTTTTCAAACTTTTCTTGCACGTGTATAGATTCAAATTCTAAAATAAAAAATGTTTCTAAAAATTTAATTTATTCATATTAGATCAAGTCAACAAAGCCGACGAATTCAACTAGTTTTCTATATTTAGGGAAACAATAAATGAATCAAATCAAAGCTTTTCAACAATACTAAATATTATAGGTTTTTTTTTTTTTTTCAATAAATTCCAACAATTTTTTTATATGAAATGTTATTTCAATAGCTTTACATTTTATTTTTATAGAAGGATTCCTCTTTTTTGTTCAAACATATCGATAATTTATTTATTTATTTAAAGAGAAGAATAATAATTGACAGAAGATAAATTACTTCAAAGTTAAAGCATATTTATCAATCAAGACATTTTCTTTATGAAACAAGACAAATTCAATCTCTCTTTTTAATAATCATAGTGGAAGTGGATAAATATTAAGAATGCATCAGAAAATTATTTAAAAACCTAGATAATTATTTAATTCCAGAAGAAAATTTAGATTCTGTGAATTAAGAAAAGGTTGTGATGTAAGAACAAATCTTTTGTTTGAGTGGCAATTGGATATTATATTTGCTTTAAAGGGAGCTTCTTTTTTAAATTTAATCATTCTTCAGATGATTTAAGAGACTTTGAATATGTTTACACATTAAATAGGGCACTAAAAGGTCATTAATCTTCCTAAATATAAATGAAGAGGACCTAAAAACCTCAACAACTAGTTTGTAAGAGATTAATCAATTTGAATATAACTTTTTTCTAGGATTTTTTAAAATATTTTCTCTTTAAATATCAGATTAGTTTTATTCTTCATCCTTAATCAAAGTTCATTTCAAAAAACTAAAGGATTCTTTTGTTTTCTTTTATGTTCATAAATATTAAAAATCATAGGTACAGAATAAAAAATAATTTAAACAAACAACGTTCAATAGAAGAAAACATCCAAACGAATTTCATTCTCAACACGCTATCCAACTAAATTTGAATGTAGATGTTGAAGAATAAAAAAAAACCTTTATTTGAGAATTTCTTCAATAATGATTTATATCAGGCTGATGAATCCCATCGGAATACGTTAATATTCTTAGTTAAGATTATTCTAAGGATTTAGGGTATTATTCCGAATATTTTGAATCCATACTTCAAGGTGCTTGAAATTGAAATCAGATGATCACAGATGATCACATTTTATACAATATGTCATTTGAGACTTATTCAATTATATATCTTTGATTATAAAATATGTTTAAGGTCTTACGCAACGCTCATACGAGATTTCAAATTGTGTAAATCATAGCAAAATTTTATTAAATGACATTAAGGTTTAGAGAATATGAATTTTAACTCCCCGTTACTTTCCCTTCAAATCCTAATGGTTTTAAAAACGACAACACAAAGAGGAATATTATGACCAATTTGTTAGTAATTTAATACCCAAAGATACTTTAGAACATAAATGTATGTGTAAGAATGTAGACTTTGATAAGTATTTTTTTGTCTATTGTTCGAGAAAACATCTTATTAAATAATTGAATGCTTTTGATTGGGAGATTTCAATGTAGATCTGGATAAGCCAGCAAGCTCTTATCCAAATGCTATAATATTGCAAGAAACTAATAAAAAAGTTTAATTTAGTGAATTTGACAAAAAAGTTCAGTCCAGAGGATAATGTTTCCTGGAATAGTGGGGATAGATCTTCAAGAAATCATTTAGCCTTAATATCGTCTATTTTTGTTATGCAGGTCAAAAATGCTTCATATAGACCAGATCCGTCGACGATTATAAAACTATTGAAATAAGTCTTTGTTTTATTACCCGCAGTCATCAGTTTAAAGTTCCAAAATGGATATTGGGGAATATAATTTCAAAAGTTTTAAAAATCCAATCATTTTAAAAGTCTTAATTATCTGGTTTATCGATGTACTTATAAATTATTATCTCATATTGATGTTAAAACAGTGCAAAAATTTATTAAATTTCACACAATGAAAGCAAATAGGTTCCAAAAGAGTCTTGAAAAAGTTGTAAATAGCTCCTCTGTTTTTGTTTTTTAATTACACCACAGATTTGGTGAATTCATACAGAATCTTTTACATTGATGAAACTGAAATAAGAAGAAATGTAGATTGTGAAACCGATCCCATTCTTAGAACCACATATTTACCTCGCAAACATAATCATACAGCCACTACAATACAAAAAATTGTTGTTAACAATAGAACAATAGATAAGCCGTTCTGAAGTATTGAAATATTTCCATAAAAGGTTATCAGAGATTTTAGGCGGAGAGAGACACAATTTCCCGAATAAAAGGAGACCCTCAAAGGTTGAAATATTTACCAAAGACTAACATCGTAAATTATATAAAGAATGATTTAAAGGATTCCAAAGCATCGGATCTGGATGGCCTTTGTGAGCAAATTTTCTCTTTTGGTCCAGTAGAAATTGAGCTATACCTTTAATAAGTAGGAAAGTCCAGGAAGAATTCCGTAAAAAATAATGCCCTTTTATCTTATAAAAGGAAGGATACCTCTTATACCTACAAAAGTTGATGGCACTGATTTCTATCACTGGAGGACCATTACAATTTAAATGAAGCATACAGAATATTGTCAGGTGTTTTAGATAAGCAAATTGAACCCATTTTAAGGCAAACCATTAAAGATGAACAAAAAGGTTTCCTGAAAAATAGAGAAATTATAGATATTTCACGAAATAAAGCATTTGACTCTGTACGTCACTGCCACATTATGAGATCTGATAAAAGGTTACTCCCGAAACGTTTTTTAAAATCCTATCAGAGCTTTACTTGCTAACGACTCTTCTATAATTTCGTCGGATGGTAGAATGAGTGAACCTATTCTTTTAAGAAAGAGCTGTCGATAAGGATGTCAAGTCGCCACCTTGCTATTTATATCTGCCGTCGATCATCGATGAACTAACCAGGACCATTTAGAATTTTTTTTTGGGATTTTGTGTCTTATTTTGTGGGACTCCACATCTAATTGACTTATATGCTAATAATGTAACATTCATTATTGAAGCCAATTTTTAAATTCAAATTCGGTATAGGAACAAAGTTCTTTTAACTTTTTTTAACCAATTGAAGGTCAATTCAGGATTACAAATTAATCTAATGAAAACTGCCATCCTTCCCCTTAGATCTTGGAAGTTGGATAGTTCTACAATAATCGAAGCTTGTAGAGTTTTACCTAAGGTGACCATCTTAGGCATCGAATGGACAACCAATGGGGTATCAAGAGGTAATTGGGTTCGATTAAATATGATGGTCAACAAGCAGATCCAAAAATGGCGTCATTCATCTCTACAAAAACGCATTGAATTATATATTTTGAGAATTGTTCCTCTTGTATTATACAGAGCTACCTCTATTCCTTCTCTAGCAGAATCTGCAATGATGCAAGAAGATGCAGGGCTTCAGGATCTCTACCATAAAAATTATATTCCTGCTTTAAAGCACCTAAAGTATAAATTAGACGGTGGGCTCTGCCTTTTATCCAGTATAATTCCAAAATCTTACAAAAAGGTTGTTGAGGAATTAGGTGTATAACTGTTGAGAGACTGGAGGGTGAATTTCACGTCCTCTAAATATTATGAATGGATCCAAATTGGAACACACTTATGTAATCGGGATTTGGAATTTTTTTCGCCACTTCTAGCATATATTCAGAGAATTTTATTGAAAAGAAGGCCTACTTATCATTTAGATTCAACAATTGATATAATTCACGAAAATTGGACTAAAATGCCTTTTGTTAATAAGTTTGGGAATCTATTTTTATTCGAGAAGACTGCTCTGCATCATAAAATTTTAAGTTATCATGAGTTAAGCCAGGAATCTATCTTTTGGGGTGGGAGATTCCGTCTTCCTGGTGAGAGGTATTTTAAATGTTTTACTCCTTCGAAACCATGGCTTTTAAAAATGAGCTTTCACCAAAATTCATCCGTCGAAGTCAATTCTGTGTCAGATAAATATATGTTACTACTCGATCTTCCTCCTTTATGTGAACGAATTTCAGACAGGACCAAATTTACAGCACAATTTCAAATTTCTACTGACAATATCGAATTTTATTATCCGTGCACAGACTGCGGTTTTATGTTCAACTCTACCTTTCATACTTTTGTTGATTTCTCATTTTTGTAAGTAGTCAAATATTTTATCCAATTCAACGTTTGTGTGACAGAATATATTTCTTCTAACTTAATAAAGGCAAATATGTTACTTGAAGCTTATAAGAGAAATACAAATACTTCTCCTGTTCAAAAAGCCGTGGAGTTTACTTTAATAAATATTAAATCATTGATTTCTAAGACAACTAACTATTGACTCTCCATTATATATGGAAGAATTCAGAGCTATAATGATAAGCGCAGCTTCTCGATATTCCAAACTTTCTATCAAAATCCCTCTGGCATCATATTTGTCGTGGGCATGGGCCGGAAATATCATCAAAATTTGTTTCTTCTAGTTCCGTGCAATATTTTAATCTCATCATCGTCTTTTTAAGAAGACATAGTCGTTTTATTAACCTTAGCTGATGTTTAGAATTTTTTTTTATTATATTATATCAGGTTATTTTACTTCAGGACATTAAGCATGAACTGTAATGTTAATTTATGTTTTTTTAACGTAATTGTCCTGTGGTTTTTTTATATGATCTACTTTTATCTTTATGTATATTCATTATTTACACTCTTAGTATTATAAAATATAAATAAATTATTTTAACAAAAAAATAATAATAATAATTTTTATGATATTATTTTTAGTATGTATTGACATATTAACTAATATATTTTAGAATTGTTAATTAATTTTACAATATACTTTTTTTGTTGATATGACATTTTAAATTTGTAATAGGGAATGTTTTATAATAAAAAAGGCCAAAAGTATTTTTTTTAAAAAAGACCTAGAAAATTTATGTTAAATCAGAAAATTTCCCTTGAAGGAGAAAAAAAAGATGTATAATTAAAAAAATAATATGTTTAAATACTGGAAATTTAAAGACTTTAGGAAAGTAACCATTGATGAATATTTTTAATTCAATTTTTAGTCCTAAGTTCTGTCATATATTGTGTTTTACTAATATTAATACATTATTTTACTGGAACTAATTTCATTCGCAATCAACTGATTGTGTACTCCTTTACTACTTTAACCTTGTATTGTCTAATACTACTAAATATATATAAAACAATGAATGCCGTAGAGTGTACATATATTTTTTAATCTTATTAAATTAATGAGCTCATTATAAAAAATATATTCAAATGAGAGGGCGGTTGAGTTTTCAAAAGAGTTTCCTAAGTTATGTGAATTAAAATTTAAATTATAAATAAACTAGTCTCATAAACTTTTGTAGATTTTTATCATAATATGTTTTTTAAGGCTATATATGTGACCAATTATTTAAGGACTTTGAAATTTAAAAAATATGTACTTAATTTTCTTAAAATGTAATATATTATTACATTAATTGTTCCATAGTTAAAGATTTTTGTATCAGTATTTACTAATTTTCTGTAGAGGACAATTAAAAGAACCATATAAGTAAAATTTCAGTGGTGCATCTTTTCCATTTTTAATTATTCATAATGGAGTACTAGGCTACAAATTGTAAAAATAAAATTTTATTAGAAAATATCTTGAACCAGTGTTGAAACTTTAATATATAATTTACTCACATTATTCACTCTATAAAAAGTTATTAGTTAAGAAAATACTTTTAAAGTTTTTTGTTTCGAAGGTATTTTTCATATGAAAAGAGCATCTGCCAAGTTTTTGATTACAGATAAATGGCTTATAATAAGCTATATATGCTATATTGAAGCCCTTATGTTTCCAAAGTTTCTACACGTTACAATTAACTTTGTTTGAAGCCTATTTTGTCTAATTAGTATTATGAGTCCTCAAAATGAATGACAATTTTTACAGTTTTAAGTAACAATAAGAAAAATACAAGATATTATTATATTTGAACTATTAATGTTGGAAATATAATATTAAAAATTAATAAAATTGGACTAATAGTGTCAATTTATTAAAAGAAGGAATAGCCCAATATTAATGTATAGTAAATTATTTGTTATAACATTAGAAATTTACCCGTTAAAAACAAATTATTAATTTTTTGAAGCAAAAAAAAATCTACCTTCAAGAAATTCAAATCTTTTTTATTATTTATTCATAAAATAAAAACCTTAAAATCATGATTTTGAAGCTTCCAATATTTTTTTACGAATTATTTTATTTTAATATGTAACGCCGGATATTTATTATTTTGTATTTTATTCATGTAACCAAGAAAATAACCATCAAACGTCCAAAAAAATTGTATTTTATTGAGGCATTTTGATTTGAAAATCTGTAAAATGTCGAAAAAAGGAAATTTTGATGTGGTGCCATTAAAATTATCGATTTGAATCGAGTCACAGAATGTTTATTTTTGTTGAGTATTATAGATGAAACATATATTGTGTAACAAATATAAAAAAGAATTCTCTAAAATTCCACTTGGTAGGAGTATTTTAGTTCCAAACATATTGACAATGAATATATTTTCTCTTTTGTCACCGCGTATTACGCACATTTATTTTGATGTCTTTCATCAATTTTATTATTAAAATCTCCCTTTTTGATACAATATTGTTCAATGACAAATAAGACACCCTATTTTACCAACTTATAATTTTGGACTACGTAAACTGTCAACTAAACTTCTAAAAATACGACCTTTTATTTATTATTCCTAAATTTCTAGTTTTGATTTGTTTTTATTGAATTATATTATATTTTTATATTCTATAAGTTTGATATTTTTCATTAATTATGAATATTCAATTTCTTTTATTTTCGATAACCTTTCAAATAGAAACTATGAATAAAAAATTGCTTCTAATTATTTCTCTGTTTCATGAATATGTAAAATTAAACACAATTTTAAATTTTGCTCTGATATATAACCATATCTCTTTTCCACAAATTTGAGCTGAAACTACTCTGATAAAAGGTCCAGTAGCGTTGATACAATCCTAGATATTAATAATTGAAGTAGCATCCCAATTAAGGTTAGGTGAAGAGTATAGCAATGATATCCCCCAAATCACTTCCATCTCTTATTTCTCTTATTTTTGATATCCTCAATTGTCTATTTTCTTGCTAAGAGCTTGATAGTAAAGATAGTAGAACATACTTAGAGTGAACATGCCACACATCTCTCTCCACCAATTTTATGGCGATACTTTTTAATTTTTTTGAAAATACATCTTTATAATGTTCAGAATTAATTTGAATTGGTGTAACGTATGTGATGGACCTGTTAAAATATTTAAATCTACTTTAATTTCGAATTACATATGGAAGTAAAATTCAAAATTAACTTGACTGTAAGGCACAGCTTTTTTTATATCTCAAGTCAACCAATGCATTGAGATGTAGAGTCGTAAGAAACGACTTGCCGATATGAGCGATATTGAATATGAAACAATGACGATTTTCATTTTATGAAGTTATTCATCTGCAATTCCTAAGATAATCATTTTAGTAATGGGATAAACATAAAATTGATAATTAGATAAATCATCAACGACACTTTCAGACATTTCACGTAGGGGGAAAATTGTTTTTATTTTTCTAAATTTATAAATAAATTCTTAATTATGAACGTTACCTTAAATAATTTTCACAAGTTTCCCTATTTAAAATAAATAAACACATACTAAAGTGGATATCGACGGGAAGGCCTGTAGTGTCTGTTATCCAAACATCGAGGCCCTCAAATCGACTGTCAGCCAGGATTGGATCACCAAGACGGAGAACCACATCTGCAGTGGGTGCCAGGCCTTCCTTCACCGCCTGAAAGCCCTCATTGCCGCTAAGGACGGCTACATTAATTATTCAGAGAGCTCAGACACGCATTTATTTTTAGTATTAATTCTGTTGAAATTATATTGTTAATTAATCAATTATATCTTCTATACGTTCCTATTTATTTAATATAAAAATAGCAAATTAAAGTAAAAAAAGCCCACAAATTCTTTGGTTTAATCCTGTGGTTTGTGTGGGTTGAGAAAATAAATAGCCTATTGGCAATAACAATTATTTAGTACATAAAAAGTAATTAGATATTTTGGCACTTTTGCAAAAAAAAAAAAATAATAATATACTAACATATACTACACCTTGAATATATAATATTCGTAGTTAACTCATATCAACACAGAAACATAAAAAATAAATTAAGAAAATCTTTTTCAAAAGCGATAAATAAATAAATTTTAATTTTTTGAGGTTACATATTTCATTTGTCAAATGAAAGTAGTGGGCAAATTTCGTATTCAATATATTTTTTAAATATTTTGATTGTATTTTTACATAATATCATCCGATTTTGAAATGGGATAGAAGCTGCTATAGAAGAATATTGTCATACATATATTTTGTATAAGATGACAATCTTCAGTAAAAAGATATTCGAGATTATTTAAATATATCGCTACATGTAGATATATGTATGCTATAAAAGAAATCAAAAAATGAAGCCCGGATAATTTAAAGAATGTGTTGAAGGAGAGCTGTTATGACGTTTTATTAAATAAAATAAAAATATCAGTTCTTTTAGCAAAGAAAATAGCACAAATCCCACAACATATTTATGAAGGATATAAGAAGGAACTACTACAATCTCGATGCATAATTCTATTTTGAGTCCAAAAAGGGCTTATGCTTATAACTTTCTATCAAATCTTTAGTGTTACTACCCGTCTTTTCTGCTCACATTTACATATTGTTACTTTATAGCTAGATATCCTATCTTCAAGAATAAAATAATAATAATAAAAGATTTGAAAAATAAAAAAACTGTTTATAATATTAGACATTTAAATCATATTTATTAAAAATTTTAAATTATTTATATATATCTAGTAATTACCCTTTTGTTACTTTTTTGAAACTCAAACGTGGAAACTTTCTTAGGAGTTTTTAATAACTCCAACAACAAGTGATATTATGAGTATATTCAAAAATATTTTCCTAATTACGTAGAATGTGAATTTATTAACCATTTCAGCATTTTGCATCTTTGATTCTCCTCTAGTTTTCACTGAAATGTATTTTGTAATGCTCCTTTATTTAGTTAGATGGACTTACACTGATTAATTATATGTAAATATTATAGTATTTCAAGCAATATATCTGACTTGGCAAATGCTTTTCAAATTTATAAGCATAATGTACAGTACATTTCCTTTTCTAGAAGTTATCGAGCATCGAACTTACTTACATTGATTTCAATTGAATAATTTATCGTAGGTGCATTGAGCTACATCACTCCATTTTTTATTCGAATGCTAATAAATATTATAATGATCTTGAATTAAATATTTTTTTATATCTAAATACATTTACTAGAAAGATTAACTTTGCAAATTAATAAAATAAAATCTTAATTTATTAAAAAGGTTTGAAGTTATTACCTTCTTTTTTGCTTAATATTTCAATTATGATGTAGTTCTAACTATTTGTTCTTTACAAAATCTCCATCAGAAAAGATAAAAACTGTAAATAATCTAGAATTACTAATATAATTATCCTGAAAAAGCAAGTCAAAGCCAGATATAGAATAGTTTAGTTGAATTAAGGATATACACAGAAAGAACTTAAAAAATCACGTAAAAAACAACAAAAACATAGGTTTCTGAAGAAAAATGTGGGGTTACAAAGATCACAAGAAAGAAACAGAAGGTCGATAAATATCCAACATCTTTACCACATGACAAATAGATTGATTTCGCTGATATTTAACTGCTACCTGGGCATTAACTTTTTTTTCATTTTTTCTTACAGTACCAATATTTCGTTGGAGAACTCCGGAGTTAAGGGGAAAGATTTTTTTGAAAAAATTGTCACAAATATTTAGTTTTAGTCAATTAGAAACATATTGATGTCTTTCAAAAAATTATAAGTCTAAAAACAAAGAAAACAAAGAATATTTTATGAGATAATAACAATTCTATAAGTAAATAAAAACTTTCACATTCTAAATCTGAATATGAAACATATAATTTACTCTGTAAATGGGCACACATTATATTTTTATCTACCACAGTTGAAGATTTTATATCCCCGTTGTACGAAAAAAAAAATCTTTTTTTTAAACTTTTTATATAAACTACAAATATCATTTAAAAAGACTTTGTCCTAATTAAAATACTAAACAATGCATATTGGGCCTTAGGCGCAAACTAAACTAAGTTTTGAATGAGTTAAAAAGTTATAAACTTCTTGTTTATATAGTTTTCCTCTGAAATTTTTTACATAATATATAAATAAAATAAAATATTATCTAGAATAATTTCCTTGTGGGGATGTGTGAGTAATACCAAAAAAATATGGTTATCTTAACATTTTTATATATTTAGTAAATTCCTTTTTTTATGTATATAATTAAATGGACTCATTAGGTTTATCTGCGACAAATTTAAACGAGAGTTAAATATTTAAATGGTGCTGCAATCAAAATCTAAATACTTTAATGCTATAAAATAAAGCCTAAAACCATAATAATAAAGCACCTGATAGTATGGTTTTAATATTTCTTTATTTATAATGGGTTGTTTCCATAAAAAAGGTTACCCTAAGAATGATTTACTACCATAAAGTTACATGGATAATAATAGAAAAATATTTATAAACATCCATTTTCCCCTAACTTTGTTCAATCGGGACAACTTACAATTGTGTATAAGATATGGAGGCACTCTTCTGTTTAAATATGATCTAAAACGACAGTGAAAATGGGCACATTAAAAGAGAAGAGGGGTATAGAGGAAAAGTGAATGAGAGAAGCTCCTGGTTCAGGATTTTTAGTCAATTTGTGTACGGTTTTTTTTTTAAAATCTCTATCAGTTACCAGTTCTGTAATTTTTTAGTTAATATATTGATATTACCGTGACTTCATAAACTACTAATCTGGGTCACCCAAAATTTAATAACAAGTTTTTTGACCGTAATTTTTCAGTTTGTATTTCACTATCGTTAATATGAATACTGAAGCGTTAAAAAATGAATAAGGATAAGAGTCCATATACATTTTATCAAGACTCAGCACCTACTCATAAGGTCAAGATTGTCCAAGAGTTCTTAGGACAAAATATGCCGGACATTGATCCGCACGAGGTAGCAATGGCATATCTGGCATTCAGACGCCGTGTACAGATCGTTAACCAGAACAAAGGGTTTCATTATGAATAATAATTTTACATTTAATGTGGCTTTAAAATGTATCTAAAAAGTCGTTAAAGTTATTCTGGATTTACCTTGTCCACCTTGTATTATTCAGAAACGCTTTTAAATGCATGTACATAAATATATAAGTGCTTGCAAATTATAAAAATGCATCTAATTTTTTTTGTGTGTACATTTATACATAATTAAACCTTTAAGTATTGAAAAAGTCTGATTAAATTACACAGATATATTTTACAGAAAACGCATAAAATGCAGTATGAGATTTTCAAGTATACACTTGGATATTGTTGGTTCAAAGAAATATAATAGACAGCAAATAAATATCACTTTGTTTAGATTAATATCAATGGTTTCATAGTATTATACAATTCAACATAAAGTTAAAGTAAAATTAATTCATTATTTGTTGAACCGTATTATGAATGTTTAACCCTGCGATATTTCCTTCGGGTGTTTAACTACCCAAAAGACTAAAATATAATTGTGATATCAGATATTTATACCCCATCTATTGTCAAAGCTCTTAATTTATTTTTATTTATACAATATTTTTGGGATGATTCGTCTTTTAAATTCTGAGTTATTTACAAATCATAGAATTAATTTTTGATGTTTCAAAGAATGTTTATTATGCGATCTTATTATTTATCTACGTCACCCATTAGTATAAACAAAAAGGAGATGAAAATAATGTGGGATATTTTTTATTCTATATAAACATATCTTGTTAGATAATAGTTTATAAATTCAAAAATAGTCTCTGCCTTCTAAGATAAGATTTGACATTATTTTCTACAACTACTGTTTTATCTTAGGTATTAAAATTGAAACGTATCATTGTCAAATAGTATTTAATTTTCACACTATGCTTATATTATCATACATAACAACTGCTCAGGAAATAGATAGTTTTTTGTTACAAAAATACCGATTTTAATGTTAGAGCGGTTAAAAACCTTATTTGAAGGAAAGTAATAGTGGTTTTATCAATTTTTTTTTCTTGCTGAAATAAACCCAAAAATAGTTTACTGTTTGAGATCACGTTTTTAATAAATTTGAATTTTGTTTTCATATTTATCTAAACATTTTGAATGTAAATGTAAATGTGATAAAATAAAACAGAAACATATACAAAAAATAATCTTCTTTGGCAAAATTTAATTTTAATATCAAGTCTTGTTTGGCAACTATTTCTTGAAGGCTTATCCAACCGTCACCAAGTGTACAGATGATTTAAAAAAATATCTTTAAGGTATTTATACAAAAGGATCTCACTAAAAGCTTAAATTTATATTTGTTATATTTAAAATGTCTAAATAGTTCAGAAATAGCCAATCAGTATATTTGATCGATTTTCAGATATTCTCATACAAAAAGTCATATATTGAAATCCCTCAATTAAACGACTCTCAGAAAAGGGGTGTAAAATGTTAGTAACCTGAGACAAAAAGTACATTGTCTCAAAACGATGATCTTGATATTTTGTAAACCCTGACTCTTAAAAGTATATTATGTTATATATAATTAACAATCGTGTATTGAGATTAAAAATCTTACTCAAGATCATGTTTATAATTCATTAGAACAATATCGTTAATTTAATATTATATTACAGATGAAATATTTAATTGGTGAAAGCAAGGAGTAGAGATATGAAAGAAGAATCATTCTTGGTGTGTAAAAAATTAAGCAGGTTTTTTTAAAAGTACAACATATTCAGATAAGGGAAATAATAGATAAACTTTTCTCAATCAAATATTGTATTTAAGAGTGGTTTATCTTAAGTTTATTTTTGCGACTCGTTTTTGTATGGAAAATGATATAATATATATTTTTTCTAGATCATTTATAATGTCAAAATCTTTAACAGAACAAAGACAAAAATTTCCCGACTGTCAGGATTTTGCATTTATTAACAATCATCGAAAAAAGCTCAATTTTTACATATTGTAAGTATATTAATTAATATATGTTACGTACATATTTGGTAGCAAGTTTGAACATGTTGTAGCTACAAAAAATAGGATCCGGGCTTTGTATAGTTGTATTGTAATTGTAATTATGATTTTTTTTTTACGGATGGAATTGCAATTATGGTTTGACTCCTATATAGGTATTTTGAAATGTTCTATTTTTAAAGGTTATTTGATGTATGACTCTATACAATAAGTATATTTTTGTGGTAATAACAAGATATTTTACGAGCCATCTTGTTAAGGCTTTTACTGATTTTCTTATGAATCTCTTCTTTTTCTTTTTGCAATAAAACGTATTGTTTCATAAATGACAAACAACATTTGCATTCTTTATAAATTGTGTTATCAAAGTTATGGGATACTTTTTGAAGTCTTACGTTATTAGAGAGGCAAAGAAAAAAATATATATTAAATTTCTCTCCCGGGATTTTTCGAGTTTAATACCTAAAAAATTCGAGGGGAAATCCCAGATTTAATTATTATAGTAATAAATGCACAAATAGTTAACTTATAGCCTAGGGGTCAGCTCCACCCAAAATAAAAACTATAAATTAAGCAATTATAACTTTTTTATAAAAGGTTGGATCGGGTTGCGGATTTAAAATTAACATTTTCTTTATCTTCAAGTTCTATTAAAAAAAACCAAGGACTTTTTGTCATAAAGATAAAAATTAAAATTATTGAGAATATATGGTTGAAACTACCCAAAAAAAAGTATTTTCTTCGAAAAATAAATATTTAAATTTCCTTGTATTTATTATTTACTAACGAGACCCCTTAATTTAAAAAATATTTCCTGGGATCCTCCTCAAGGACATTTAAAAGGGAAATAAGAAACTTTAGTAGATACAGTTATATCTACCTAACAGTAAGTTGTTTTTGTAAATTATGAGTAGATGGGAATATAAAAAAAAAATCCGTGGTTAAGCCATTTCTTCGCTTCTTCCTTCATATTTTTTTTTAATCTAATGTAAAGTTAGTTTGTTTCTTATTTATTGTATTTTAAACGATTTGCAGAAGTTGTATTATATAATACCTTATTATTAGTTTTAAAATATTACCATTGTCTCATGTTGAAATAATATAATTTATCATCTCTGTATAATATTTCCTTTCTTCAAACACTCTAAAAAGTTACTATACAACTAATAAACAGTTAATTATTTTCCAAGATGTAATAAGCATTTAAAAATCCAAAATATTTCCACAAAGAAATGGAGAATGAATTTAAATTACAGTTCAACTTATATATTAATAACTTGTTTCATTTTGTTATACATAAAGTTGGTTAAAAGATTATTGGAATAACAGCAACTACAATTAATTAATTACATTAACTACAAAAATTGAACTTTTTTTTTAAGTTTCTTTAATTTTATGAGTAATTAACTTAATAAGTTGTTTGTATCAACTTTGGGTTTTTTTATGTATATCAGAAAAAAAAACACGTCTACACGCAACGAATGATTAAAACTCATTTTAGATCATTTATGATTAGAATAGTTAGAGTAGTTCTACGATTTTTGTCGATTCGAATCATCTTTTGTTTAAAGAAAAATAGTAATTCACATAAAAATAAATTTATTTTTTGCAAATTTAACTTGAAATATGTGCTTATATTTTGTATACAATAAACTAATCTTGCGAAAATGCAATCCCAAAGGTTAAAAACTACCATACCTGAAAAGTGTTTGCTTGCAAAGGAAAAAAGTTTTGGGTTATCAATTGTTTTTACAACAAAGAAGTTTATTTGAAGCGTAAATAATTAAGGTTTCATTTAAGAAGTTTGGTTCTAGCTCAGCTGTAATATTATTCTTTTTTTTTCATTTTTATTGAAGAAACAATCAATACCAGGCTGATATATTAATATGTAAAAACTCTATTGTTCACCATTTAATATTTATATTGTGTTATATTTCGAAATATCATGGAGTTTTCAAAAATTTCAGCACTTACCCTCAATAAATTGATGCTTTAAAAAAATTGAAATCTATAATGGATGAAAAAAGCAATAATAAATTATTTTTAGATACGTAAATCATATCTGGATTGAGTTTATTTCTGTAAATATTGCAAAAGTCTTAGTTAATAAATAGTATATAGTCAAGATTTTGATATCAACTTAAAAAAAGAATAGACTTAAGTTGAGGTTTTTTATAAAAGTCTTATGATCAGAAAAATGCATTTATTTATTTATATTTTTAACTCTAGTTTGTCACATTTTAAATAATTATTATAGAATAGTTATAAAAGTTGATAGTTATAGAGTAATAAGTATGTGAGTACCTTTTTAAATATTCAGTAAGTGAAGTAAACTAATTATATTATATCTTTTTTATAATGAAAAGTTATTTTCAAGATTGACACATTAATTTGCTCACTCAATTTTTTCTAATAAAGGATTTGTGCTTCTAAGAGGGAATAAATGTTTCAATATCTCAAAAAAAAAACTAATTAATTTCATTACATTTCATGTTTGAAATGTATGTACGTACATTGTACATATAGATTTAAACTTTTTGAAAGTTTTAAGTTTAAATGTTCCAAAAAATAGGGGAAGGAACCATTTGAATTTTCTCCCCTCTCAACCCTCTTTGCTCTAGAAATTAAACCATCCATAAAAGGAATTTTATACTTCAGTTCTGTAGTTTTTTTATATTTAATATTAAATCTACAGTTTCCTTTCTTTTTTCAGACCGCTGTTATTTATTTTGTGTTTTATAACAATATCTAAGCTGTATTATAGTACATATAGGTTGTTGCACTGGATATATGAGCCGCGAAAATATTTAAATTTTTCAAATGTAATTTTCTCTTAACCAGTTAGCTGATTATAAAAATTAAAGTAGATTCTCAAAGCTACATAGATATTAATTTGATTACAATCTCTTTACGAGGCCAAATTCACAAATATGTGTATTTTTTTTGTTTTTTTGGAGAATTGGGTAGGGAGACAAGTCATGCTAGCACATGTAAAACCTTCTATTTGCATCTATGTCGCTTTAAAGCTTCTCGTTCGTCTGTAGCACGTCGAAGTAGGTATCAGTATTAAATATGAGGCCTTGAGGGAACTCATAAGGAGGCATGACGTGTCCTTTAGTACTAACTAACCGAAACATCCCGACGTGGGCTTGCAACTTTGTTTACATGACCTTTAATAGCCTCCAATTCTCTCATAATTGCAAACGAACCTCTCACTGAGTCCCAGATATGGAGCAATGGTAATGTTTTCCTTCATGACGTGGATTCCAAAGAGAGTTATTTTTCATTTCCATATACTTGGGACAACGAACTTGTTTTTTTTTTGTTTTTTTTGCTGGTGCAAATTGGAAGAAGCTATCTAACAAAAATATCGGCTGCCTAAGTGCCTGCGTTTTCCCAAAAGGTGTGCTAAAGGGGCAGCATAATAGCTTGTGTACCTTGTATTTCTTTAATTAAACCTGTACATGTTTGAATAAATACTTATGAAAAAAGGTATGTAAATTTTTAATGCTTATTAAAATAAAATAACTTGTAACTCGTGGTGGTTCAATCCACAAACAATCTTTAACAAAAATCAAGAAAAGTAGAAAATCACAATGTATTTTTCACTTGGTAACCATTAGTACATATACCCCAATATTTTAAGGACAAATGTGAGTCAAATATAGACCTTGTTTTCAAATTTTTGGTTAACAATAGTTCGTTTATAAAAATTGACAATAACTTGTAGAAGAGTACAAATGTAATACTTTTTACCTTTTGCAGACCCTCATATATGTTTTTATTAAATAGTTAATTATATATTTTATAATAAAAAAGGTTATTCACTCGCACTTCAATGCCGTCTGCACAATTTTTGTTTGGAGTAGTAAAGAAATTTGTAGAATTTTTTTATGATGAACAATTTTTAGTAATTCTTTTTTAATTGAAAATATTTTACATTTTTGGAAGGGGGTTATAATTTAGAAATTTGAATGTAACTGCTTAGCAGTCCAAGATTTTTATCACGTAATTCTGCAGCTCCATGTACTGTTTTAAATGCCAATGAACGACTATTGTAGCAGATTACTGAAAAATACTAGTTTATAATAGATGGATTGTATATTATTACCTATATCGACGTGTTTTCCTTTTTGTTTGTTGCATGACTAAACTCATAATCATAGGACTTGAATAATATCAAAGCTGAATATTCTTATACTACAATTGTACATTAGTTGCAATTATGTTTGTCGATCTATAAATAATCATAGTGCTTTATGCAGGGATTTACATAATGTTTTTCACACATACAAAACATATGTAACCGTATAAAAGTGTATTTTTTTAACAGAAAAAGTTGTATGTACTACAGTACCAAACTTTTTTTTTACTTTTTTTTTGTTCATATCCAGTTAAAACATAACGAAAAAGTAGTTAATGTATGTAAATAAAAACTAAGCACATTTGTACCATATTTATCTAAGCAAGAAACAGAAATGGTTAAAAAATGAAATATATATTCATAAAGAAAAAATATTTAGAACGTATGTAGATTACAATAGCATTTCCTACATAATTGAGGTACATTTATTCCATATGTGTATATTCACTAGGTTGAGATTTGGTATATACCTATGTACACATAATACATATATACAATTTAAGCATATAAATCTCTCTTTTTTTCCTCTCATGTGGAGTGCATGTATTTTAAAGTGTTGTTACCAACATTTTTTTTTTTTTTTGGTTCTGTGATAAGTTTTTTTATACCAGTCTGGATAAATATTGGGTGGTCATTTAAATTCTGAACACTTTGAATTTTAAAATACAATAAAATATAATTTATTAATTAACAATATAAGTTCAACAAAAATAAGTATTAAAAATTGATGTCGGTCTGAGCTTTCTTGATCATAAATATAGCTGCCCTTAGAGCAATTATGGCTTCTAGGCGGCTGCGGAAGGTCTGTTACCCGATGAAGATATATACCTATCTCATGGCGTACCAGTCTAACAGTAGATTTGAGGGTCTCAGTGTTTGGATGCAGGCCTTGGTATGTATTAGGGCTATTGTTTTTCAAATTTGGTACTAATTTTTCATTTGTTAAAAACTTAAAAATTAAATATTTCAACCTTTTTGTGCTCTGAGGCAGGACTTCAAGGTTTCTAAAGTTATGATCTATACGCCACCTACTTTATTTTTAAATCGTTGCATTTTTAATATTTTTGAAGATATAAATCTGCATTAAAAACCACTTGATAGAATTTTTTTTTATCTTATCCTTATGTTTTATTGTCTCATCCAACGAAATAGTTTTCTACCCATAAGGTAACGAGATCAATATTTTGACCTCAAAAAATGAAAAATGTCAATTTTCAATTACACTTAAATTTTTATATTTTAATTTGTAATATATCATAAAAATATATAATAATTTTTGAGAAAGGCATTCGATTCCACATAAAGACAAAAGATGAAAATCTGTGTGTAGGTATTCAAATTTCTGAACTAGCTGTTGCTCAGAAAACTTCTCAAATTTCTGACCCCCAACTGAAACAAAATTGTCCTTCAAAAAAAGAAGAATGAAATTTTCCTATAATAAAATTTAGTCATAAAATTTTTGACTTAGCCTCTCTCCATTCAAAATTTTTTGGACGTCCCTGCAAGTATATGGGGATTTCCCTAAATGACATTTCTTTGTTATATTTTTATTCGAAAAAATATTGAAAAGTACCAAAGTAAGGTTACCTATATGTACAAAATATAAGTATCGTGACAACACTAATGTATATAAGTCTAACGTACTCAAACCTATGTACATAAATGTATTTGATAACACTATACCCCTGATTTCATTTTAGATAAAAATATGTGTAGGTATAAATACCTCTGTAAAAATATGAAAATATTGTAATTTATAAGTGTGGGTATGTGTTAAATACTCGTATGGACTAATAAGGACATTGAAAATAGAGCAAAAATAATGAAAATACTTTATTTGACTAATCAATTTTGTGCATTTTTTTCCCTTCTATTCGTTTTTGATTACAATAACAGGGGCGTCCATAGGGGTTGAGCTGGAGGGGCTGTATTTCACCCAATTAAGGAATGTCTGCTTTTCACTAAAAAATTTAATATATGATTTTTTTTTTCCAAAAAATTAATTTAATATTCTGTGAATAGCTATTGATTAAAAAAAGCAGCATATATATCTGCCGAAGACAAAACTATTCTTCTCAAGTTTTCTTTCTAAATTGACTCTCTACATTTCAATTTATTAGCAATAACAGCTTTGGTCCTCCAATGAGTGAAATGTATTGTCAGTTTTTCATAGCTTTTTCGCCTTTGTATTATCGGCAAGCCGAACAAAAGGGTTGCCTTTAAGGTATTATCATTTTTCCTTCCACATTTATTATTTTATTTTCAAAGATATTAATATAAAATAACATTGTTGTATAAGTATAACTAACTAATGTATATATAACAAATAAATTTTTTTAATAATTTTATAGATTAAAAAATTGTGTATCAAATAAATTTAATTTTCATGAAATAAAAGATTTTAATTCTGATTAGAACTAAGAAAATATTATAACTAACAATAATATATATACCAATAGAAATATTTATTTCTTGAAGACATTTATAACTTGATTGATTGAATTCAATTCCCTTGTTCATTTTATAATTATTCTACTCTGAAAAAAATAACTTTTAATTGGTCAAAAAAAAAAAATGCATTGTTCATGATATACTTGACTACGTTAGCCCGGCGTTACCTTAGATATTAAGAAATTAAAAATAATTTTCAACTCTTCTACTTTATTTAAAAACAAAAAATAAAGATTGTAAAATTCTGATAACTATTATCGCTCTATGTTGGCACTTACCCTTGTACACTTTTTTTAAAGGAAATTATAATATTTAGAAAAGAAAAAATGTTCAAACAGCGACCGTTGACCGGTCATTCGCTCAACTTTCATAACTTTATGAAGCATCCTTTGTCTTATTACCTCTTTTTTTTTCTTAAAAAAAGTGTACAAAGCTACATATCAACATACAACAATAATAATTCTTAAAATTTTACGGTTTTTATTTTTTGTTTTATATGAAACAGTCGTTTGTTTGTAAAAAAATCGTTTATAAAACAATGTTATTTTAAGAATTTCATAGCTCTAAGGGCCAAAAAAATTGTTAGCAGAACCATTTTTGAGCCTTAAAACCCCACATAAAATTTTTTAGCAAATGATATTGGCATGGGTGTGATTCCCGGGGACATACACAGGCGTTCATTTAATATATAATATATTTATGCACATGTTAAATGCAATGTATACTATTTTGTAAAAATATCTTACTAAATATGGAACATAACAACAAACTTTCACTTATTTTAAATTCTTCAGTACAATACTATCAATATTGGACCTCAGAAACATTTTACAGCCCAAAACAGCGAAGCAAGTTTACCACAAGAAAAGTTTATCCTGAGGAAATTTATCACAAGACAAGTTTATTTCGAGGAACTAACACATTTTTATTTAATCTCAATTATAATTATTAGAGAAGGTAAAATTAGTGCGTTGCATATTTTATTTGTAACATATCTATATTTAAGTTAGGAAAATATGAATAACATAATATTATGTAGCAAATTTGTTGCAATCGGTGGTTCAGACTGAAATAATTTTTTTTGTTAAGCTTAAAAAATTTAAATTCTTATTTCATTTAGGCCCTTGTTTACTAAAAATATTTATAAAATTACTGAATAATTAAATCTTGTATTAAAAGCAGAATAAAATAAAAAGAGGGAATGGAACATCCCGGGGGTGATATGAGTTCAGTGAACTTTCCGTGCACTTAGAATGTAAATACATTGGAAAGTTTTAACTCTCTATATATAATATTAAAATAAAAAAAGTTTTACAAGGATTAGTTGATTGAAAATTGGAGATTCTGAAAAAAACTTCAACATTTTGGTTTATTTCCGGGAAAAATCCCGTTTCTATGATACGATTTGAAAAAACCTCACCTATTTAAAATTCTTACATGACACCAAATCTGATGGCACTAAAATCTGTAGCATAATTTTATATGGAGATATTTGCATGCAAAAATTTTTGTAAAGTTCAAATTATAAATATGAATTTAAAAAATCATTTTAAATTAAATAAGAAATTGAAGCAATTAACGGATTTGTATTAATCGAACTAAGAAAATCTCAACAGCTCAATTGCAATTAGTTTAATTTTTTTTGTGTTTTTGCAAGTTATTAAGTTAAAAATAGTTTTGCATATCATATATACATTCAGAAATTCTCGTTAAATTAAATTTTTTATGTAAAGTGTACTCATGAGCTCAGGAATGGATGTAATTATAATTACACTTTAATAATATTTTTTTAAGGTATTGATATACTGTCTCAGTGCGTCTTCTATTCGAGTACATATACACATATTTGATGTATGAATTCACTAATGTCTTGATTAGATAAATATAAATGATTGAAAGAACTGATTTTTTTGATATTTTCATCAATAGATATTTTTCAATAAATCAATTGTCCATGTCAAATTATTTGTATAGGTTATCTACTCAAATGTTTATTTTCTTCTTTGAAGTTTGTATTATACATATTTAATCATTCATCAATCACTCTACAATCGTTAAATATCATAATGCATTTAATTATGTATAACTTTTTTTTTTATTGAGTATATTACAACCAAACACAGTTTATAAAAATAATACAAATTATTTTCTTTCAATTTGAATTTTACTCGATAACAAATGACACTAATTTTATTTTATTTACAATGATGACTCGTTTAAAGAAATATTAAGACGTGTAAGCACAAAAAATTGTATGTAAATGAAACTTCATTATTAATGAAATGATAATTTATACTGTATCAATTAATTAGACATTCACTATTGTACAAAGATAAACAAAGCTCTTTGTTAGATTAAAAAAATCATTAAACATTATGTATAAATAGAAGTAATTTTATCCTTATATGATCAAAAATTTGTACAATTTATATGTAATAATTAATAATCTTTTTTTGCAAATAAGAGTAATTTGTATATTGTAAAAAAATACGACAATAACTATTTGTAAATATATTTTGGGGGCAATTTCGAGACAAATTGTTCACTATCATAATTTATCAACTTTCAGAATTTACTCATTTTTTTCAATTGGTAAATAATTGATTGTAATTTCTGTAAAAATGAGCAAAAGAAGATTTTCTGAAATTCTTCAGTCTTCTGAACTAATTGCACCATGTAAATTATACATTTCTTTTTAAAAAACCGATATAGTTAAAAAAAATTGATGGTGTCAAATTATGAATTAAGACTTCCATTCGAGTTTGTTGTTATCATTTAACTTTATTTTTTGACATTTTTTAAAGGAAATATGCTCAGTTCAATATAAGATGAATCTTTTTTTGTATTGTTTTTTATTTCCAATGAAAAAAGTGAAGATGACAGCACTCGCCCATAATCTATTTAGCATCTGTTGACAGTTACTTACCAATGTTTCAGTCATTTTGGACTTGCAATTGTGATATTACAGTCGTTTGAGTGAGTTAATGTAGGTGAAAAATTGGAATTTTATTTTTGAAATAGTCTCCTTGTTACTCTCTCTCTCTCTCTGTGTAACCCGTCCCGCCCCTAACTTTGCTGGGAGAATAGTGTTACAAGAAGATTATTTTGTGGAAAAAAACATCATCTCACTCAAACGACTGTTACATAAGAACTACGTTCCCAAAATGGTTAAAACTTTGGTGTGTTACTGTTCACAGATTATTTTTATTTACTAGTGCTGCCGTTTTTATGTAAATCTACCTAGATCTACTAAAATAGATCATTTTGACAGTTTTAAAAAATAAGTACTAATTATATATATGATTAGACCTGAAAATGATACTATTTTATGGAAAAGTATTTTTCATATTTGTTACACTGGAATTAATCCTTTAAAATTAATATAACATGATAAATCGGAAGAAAATAATAGAAAATTATTAAGTTGTCCATAAAACATTTATCTTTTAAAGACAAACGTTATGACGAAATCCTTTCTTTTTTTATAACTGAAGAAGATATCAAAACGCAATAAAAATAATACAACAAAAATTTCTTGATCAAAAACTCAATAACCGTTGCTTCCATGAAAATAAGATATCTCATAAAATATATAAAATCTTGTTTTCTTATTGCTAAGTTTTTAACCATGCAATAAAGGATTAAAATAATTTTAATATTAAATTTCTATACTTTAGCATAAAAATGTTCGATATTATCAAATTTCAAAATTCAATTGTGACTTTATGAATCATATTTAACTCATTTTGATCTGAAAGTGAAAATATATTTTACCTTACAAATATTTTTTTTTGGATTTTATAAATATAATTATAATTATCTAGCAAATATTTTATTTATTAATTATAACCAAAAATTTAAAAGGCCTTTCCTAAGCGACTTTAAAATGTTCAGATAGGATATATATTTTTTAGGAAAACAATTTTTACAATGAACACGAATTAGCTATAACATGGTAGTTGGGTGTTAATGTAATTTCAATTACTCAAAAATTAATAAAAAACTTAATTATTTTTGTCTTGCGGAATTTTAAGTTCTTTCAACTGGATTATAGCTATTAACCCAGAGGTCAAAAGTCGTCTGTTTACTTTAGTTTATTCCTTCTCTATGTGATATTTTTTCTTCTCATTATGATGATATGAAACAAAAAATGACATTAATTTATTATCTTCCTGTGTCACGATTGCAATTTTTTCATCATTTCAAAGAATTCACCTAGTTAATTCAATTAAAATATTAATAAATAAAGGCTCTGTAGTTAGTGAAAGATGAATATTAAGCGTCTTTAGTAATAAAAAATGTCGTGTAGATCACTATTTTGATGGGGAAATATTCATTGCATGGTCTTCATTTTGTCACTTGGTTGATAGGTTATTTGTGTAGTTAAAAATGCAAAGGCAAGTTTTACTCGCTCATTGTACGATATGTAGAGATAATATATATGGAAAATTGAGAATAAGAGTGTTAGATAATTTTCTTTCTTTGTTGGCTACACTTTGTTATACAAATTATATAACTATGCTTCTACAAATGTCTACTGTTGTAATAAGAGGTATGTGCATATAAATACATATATACCAAGAGTCAAATGAATTGTATATATATTTTAATAACATATAAACTCAGATAAGATCTATAAAGTTATGTCAACCCTATTTACAATAATAAATGTATGTATATTTCAAATTGGGCCTATGCCAGTTATTACGAGACCCTTTCTTTCTCGCAATAAAGGACAATTATACATTAAGATATATAATTCTCCCAGTATAATGAACCTTTACGTTAAATCAGTTAAAATTCATCAATAGCTTTTGTATAAAATGACCATTAGTTACTTTTTTAAACTATGAGATATTAATCACGCATTTACCTTAATTGTATCTTGCAATCTTTTCCCAAAAATATGCAGAAAAAAGGGCCAAAATTAGTTGGTAGTTAGACAATCATTTTCAACTATGGAATTATAATATAGTAACTGTTGTTCAGCACTTAATAATAAAACTAAAGCAGAAAAATTGACAATTGACAACAAATACAGTGTAAATTGTTTGTGAGTGCAGTACCACCATGTCCACCTTTCAATGATTTATTTTTGTACTTGATAACATGGAAGGTAAAGGGGGATACTCATTTCTTTAAAAAAATTAAATAAAAAAAAATTATTGAATTTAACTAAATTTAAGTTAAATTGCCAGAATCTATAGTTACAGTCATTTGCAAAAGTTTAAAACAACATATGATATTTCACCAAATTCAATAATAACCATTTTCTTGATATGTATGAACGTATATTATACAAGTATGGTGCGTGTCATGTTTCGATGAGTCTATCAAGTGGGCCCATCAACCTGTTGCCTAATGAAGCTTACAGAAAAAGATTGGGAAATCATATTAGCTGTAATTAATATTCTTCAAAAATGGGGAAAAAAGTTACATTTTCTGATGTTGAAGGGGCTAAAATAGTCACATTACACGAAAATGGATAATCAGAGAGAGAAATTGGCGTAAAGATGTATTATAGCAAGACAGTTGTTCATACTTCCATCAGTAGTAAAGGAAAATTTGGGATTATAAGGACAAAAAGAGAATAGGGCGCCCAAGGAAAACGTCCACGAGAGGTAACACGATAATGAAGTGGACTGTTTCAAGATCTGCCACTGGTTCTTGCAAATACATTCCGTCTAATTTAATTTTAAAAGGGGGCATACTAAGTCTAAGCACTATTTCACGACGTTTGAATAAACCAGTTATAGTTTGTTTTATTTCGGAAATACTTTCATTTTCTGCTAAAAATACAAAAATATTCCAGGTGGTCCTAAACTTTTGCAAATTACTGTAGATATCTAAGGTTATATTAAATTTGAATTATTACTAATGTTTTGGGTATTGAATGTATGTTAATGTTTTGATTTGTAGGAAGTTCCATTAATACAGTCACCCTTCAGCAAATGCCAAATATCTCAGTTTAAATCATATGTAAGACTGATTTCAAAACTTATTTTTCTTATACACTAGACACATTGATTCATTCCAGCAATGTAAATTTACTTTTAGAAAACAAGTTCAGAGATGGTTATGGTTGATAATCGATTATGATGTAGAACACTTCACTTCACGATTGTTAACATCAGGTATCACTATTATGTTTGGCTAAAAATAAAGGATTTTTATCTGGAATAATTCTCGAAATTTTTCATAAATCTATCTAAAATGAAAAAATAACAGAAGAATGGGAAATAATCATTCTAAAAAATAACAGATAGTACAAGATTACGGAATATTTAGACAGGAGTACTTCGTGACAACAAAATTTTACACTTTTCTTTTGTCAGCTGTCGATTCCTCTGCTTAATTTCATATTTGAGAAGATTTGGCTACCTTACAATTGAATTTGAGCCTTTTTTCTTTTTTTTTTTTAAATAGATAAAGGTGTTTTTATTGAAATTGAGTTTTAAGATAAATAGCGACACGTTATTTATTTTTTGCAAACTCTTTTTTTTAGTTTGTGATCACATCCTATTAAAAAAAGCACATAAAATTGTATTTTATTGCATCTTAAAGTACATACAAAATTTCAAATATGTTTCTTCAATGTTCAATTTTTTTTTTCTAATATTTCTGTTTTTTTTTTTTTTTTTGAGATATTTCTTCCTTCTTGAAAAAAATAATCTTGTTTTCTTTGCATGTATATACATTGTGCACATCCAAGTCTTGTACTTTGATGTACGAGTATATAAATTGATAGAAATGAAGTTTCTATCCAAATGTTTCCTTGCCAAATTATTTGGCAACTTCAAAAATATAATCAGTAAAATAAAATATAACATAATTGTTGACAGTTTCATTCGTTACACTTCTTCTAAAGGATAAACAATATTGATTATACCTTGTACTTTAAAGATTAATCAAATAACAATAATCAATTATGTCATTGAAAAAAGTATTAAGAAAACTGCCCTAGGGGAAAACTGGCCGTGGAAGATTGAATTTTTTAAATTTAATCAAATCTTTTAAAAAATGACATTTATGACCCAAAGTATCTGCTTTTGTGCCCTAGAAACATTTCATATATGTACAATCAATGAACTTTAATAGTTTAATAAGTCCAGAAAAATATTTTTTATAGCAAAATACCTTAACCCAATAACCCTGCTTAATATTTTTTAGTGTAACTTTTTAATTTTCCTAATATGGATGCACAAATGAGATAAAAATATTTTTTCAATATTAAAATGAACTTTTTTTTGCAGATTTTTTAAAGCAGATCTGAATACATTTTTAACATTTTTTTCTGTTATCCCTCATTTTTCTTCAATCATCAAATAAAAATTAACATATTAAATTACCACAATAGAAGAATGTTCCAATTGCATTTCAGTTAATTTGGTGAAGATTTGCAAATAATTTAACCTAAAATTTAATATATGGCATTATTTGTATTTCAATAAGAAGATTGTACAGGCAAAATTTGGTAATAAGAGCGAAAAATATTATTATCAGCTATTTTCATTTATCACAGATATTCTTTGAAGAATATAAAATATGATAGTACTTCATATTTTGAAATTAAGTGGATTGATTTAAGTGTATAGCAAATTGCCGTACTCATATAATTAAAATAGGGGTTAATGGGTTAAATGACTATTGAAATAGTAATTTGTAAAGGTGTTCTTTTTTTATTTTGAAGATACTTCACGACAAACTAAGACTTTTTTATTCAGATCAAAAATAAGTCATTAATCCTCATGAAAAAGTCCACTTATTTTCATTTTTATATTTACAAGGCATTTTCTTCGGCTTTAAATGCACCAGTAAAAAATTACATTAACAAATCTAAGTAATGTCCATACACTATAGATTTGAACAAATTGACCATCTCTTGACAATTCCGTCAATTGACCGACCAATGAAAATATCAAATAGATTTGCTACCTTAAACCTTATTTCAAAAAATGTTATTCTGAGAAATAATAAGGTATTTTCTTTGTTATTTGATGTATTTTGCAATGTTATAATATTTTTTGATTTGTTTAAATAAAAGTCAAACAATGAAAATGAACTTACCTAGAAAAAATAAGAAAAAATGTTTTATTATAATTTATCATTATTTTTTTTAAACACAAAATTAATTAAAATCATACTAATATATATATATTTATATTTAAATAAGTTTATATCTATAATTGGTATTTGATTAATAAATTCCCTTATTTGCCTCTGTATCTAATTTTAAATATACTTGTATAAAACTTCGGTATTTTGAATGAGATAAAACTATACAATAATCCGATTATGATGTATTTCAAAAACTGTAAGGAAACCTAGAAGATTATATAAATAAAGAAAAAATATCATCAACCCTCCCTCCGTTACGTATTTTTCTTTCAAATCCTAAAAATGAAAAGTCAAAATAAACAAATAACTGTTGTAACAAAAGTTTTATTAGAGCTTTACGCGGTTAGTTCTTGGAAAATCAATATACCCATGGGTCTGGAGAAACTAAGAAAGAAAGAAATCTTCGCTGAAGAACCCTTAAATTTTATCAATAATAAAAAAAACAATTTAAGACATTAGTTTAATTGATTTCGATATTTAACATTTTGCAAAGTTCGGATAGAGCATAACGACTCACAAAAAAGTCATGTATTCCTAAGAGTTGAATGGGAGTCAATTGTCCAACAGGTTTGCTAGTGTGGTGGTGAGGAGCCCAAAGATTCCAGAATGTTCTTTTTGTTGGATTCCAGGGATAGTGGTAGCTTTCATTTTTTTTTTTTTTTTTTTGCGTGGGAGAAAGCTTAGCCCTTAAAATTAATAAAACAGAGCAAAATAACATCTATAAAAATGGTTTTTTATAGATGTTGTTTACAAATTGCAACTAAAAAATGAGATGAATAATTTTAAAAGAAGGATTTACAGTACTCAGGATGAGGATCATGCATTAAATGAATATTCAATGGATGATCAATATGGTGTAATTTTTGACTATTTTGATGAGCATACTTAATTTTAATTATTCTGTTGCACTTTATAAAGTTCAAATGTCGAAGGTTTATAACTCATAAATACATAATAACCATGTCATATTCATCGATCTAAATAATGAAATGATAGTATCAATTAATAGTTGGTAATTCGAATGATCAATTTTGTAATTAAATAATGCATTTATAATGAAGAAATTGCAATTTGTACAATTTGCTTAAAACTTGCAGAGACATTACAACTTGTACAGAGTATATATTCTACAGCTTTTTTCTGAAAAAAATTGATCCTCTTGGATTATCTTTGAAACTTTTAGTCGCTGCTAAAATTGACACCACGATTATTACCCTTAACAAGATATTTTTTATTGTTGAAAACCCAAAAGGAGCTGTTTTATGGAAAAGGGAGTCCTCCTTGCATAGAGTATATAAGAGTAGAAAAGGAGAAGAAAAAGTAAGAGAGGAGACAAAAGAAAAAGGAGCAAAAAAGTGAAGAAAGAAAGAAAAAACTTTTGGGAGGTTTTGAGCACCTAAAAACGTAAAAATCATATTATAACAAATTAATAAATCTTTCTTTACCAGATATGACAGATAAATGTACATATGTGTATTAAAGAACAATTAGATATTTCTTGTTAGCTTAAACTGTTTTTATATATATTGTTAAAAAAATCAGAAATCGATTCAGTTAGTGGACAGAGCCCAAGAAAAAAGTTATTTTTGTGGAATCAATGTACTTAAGCTCAAATCTTGGTCACTTCTAAGAAAGGGAATCTACATATTGCATATTAAATATATTTCCTAGGTTATATGGATAAAATGTAAATAAATTATTTGTGTATCAAAAATAAGTTTATACGAGGTTTTGTGGGTCGTTATTTCCTTCTTGGAAATTATTATTCTTTCTTCTTTTGATCCTTCTTTATTTAAGCCTTAAAATAGTAGCTTGGTTCATTTAACCCGTTTTTTTACATTACTTCTCTTATTGGTTCCAACCGACCATAACTTTGTGACTTTATTTATCTCTTGAAATTGTAAATGAAACAGAGTTTTTTTTTTACTTACTCAATATAATAATATACTCTATAGCTATACACACCTATTATACAATAAGTAATGAAATTGAGGATCCCGCATAACAAAATTTAGAGATTAAATCATTCAGATTTTCGTCCAAAATAGCTAAAAAAACTAATTCTAATGTTTTCTCAAATAAATATCTTAAGTACCAAGAACCAGTAAAAAAAAGTAAATTGTTGTTCTCTAATTTTGTTCTCAAATGTAGTTTTTATTTATGTTCTAATATATTATCTGAATTGATAATAGGATATAAAGTATATTTTCAAAAATATATATATATGTAATACAAGATTTTTTTTTATCAAAAACAATTATTATACTCACTGACCGCAATAACTTTTTTTTTAATTAAAATAAGAGCAACATTACCCTATGACGTCTGGCAATATCTATCAAAAACACTTTCACTCAATGTTTTCTCCAGAAAAAGTTTTATAAAAAGTTGGTAAAAAATATGTACGTACACATATATAAGTAGGGATTACTTACCTAGGATTTCTTTATCTTTGAAGTGAACAAATGTTTCATATAAAAGTTTTGGTTACATACAAGCTCCTCCCTATGTACCTAACAACTTATTGTTAACAATTCTATCAAGAAACTGTAAACAAAAAATGAGCAAAGTCAACCGAGAAATAAGAGCTTCATAGCCGAAAACATGGAGCAATGCAGAGCTGTAATTCTGGATCCATTCACGTGTGGAAAATCCCCATTGGGATGTAACGGCTCATCTGTGTATCAAGCTACCGTGAGAGACACGCCAGAAGCTTTCACAAGGTCCAAAACAAGAACAAAGAGGCCAAAAGAATTGGTTGGTTACTATTAAAGGTAGAATAGGCAAGGCAGCCATAAATGGCCTTGCTTGGGAATTTGACAATAGACAGAACACGATGCACCACTTGGTTAATGCCTACAACAGAACTAATTGTCACTATTTGAAGCCTTTGGATCGATTAAAGCGTGTGACCTGGTAGAAAACCCTCCTCAACAAGGTAAAGAAGAAATATCTTGACCTTCATACAGTACCGAATTTTCTCCCCTAGACTTTGGTCTTTTTAGCATCTCAAAGAAAAGCTTGTGGGCGTACGATGCACAACAAACGACCAACTGAAAGCTACAATTATCACTGCTTGAGCCAACCTAAAGCCGAACTTTGTATGGAACTGTTTTCCAAATTTCCGCACCAATCTGTAAGTAGTCATTAAGGCAAAAATCGGCTATATTTAAAAAAAATAAAGTTTCTTTTGAATTTATTTATCAATTAAATTTTCCAAATTTGATGATATTCTTTACTTTTAAATTTACAAAAAAGTGTTGCTTTTTGGATGGGGGAGCTTATATAATTAATCTTATTTTTCCAAAAAACAAATCCCATTAAAGAAATAGGTAAGATATATTTTCTATTTGTTAGTTTGCTCATAAAATACTGCGTCAATCTTAAGTATTTTGATATTTATATGTATATACAATTGTCTTAGGGTACAATGAAACTTTGAAATATTATTGATCATACTTTTAAAATCCTATTGAAAAATATTGCTTAGGAATTTTTATTTCTAGATTAGCATTGGATGAATATGTAGTACCCAATATTTTTCTATTGATTATAGAAAATAATTATTTTGGTTTTCTTCATCAATCATAATTTAAAAGGTTAAAGTATCATCTGTTCTTGTATTTACATGTAAATATATGCATTTGTTGTACCCAAATCATTATCAACACATACATCAATGTTGATAATAAGAATATTGCTCGAAGAGAAATTATCTGGCATCTACTAATTGTTTAAAATTTTTTGATCCTTAATGTATGTGTGGAGAGTAGAGTAACGTATTAAAAAAATACAAAAACTTCCATGTTGCCGGTAAATTAGTTTTTTTTTTTTTTGTATACACGATAAGAATAGGAGCCACAAGTTTTTGAATATTTCTTATAATTTGATAAAAAAATATTTCATCTCATAATTATTGTTACAAACAATATCTCACACGTTAAAGACATATTTATCATTACTTTATTAATAGAGTTTATAACGTATATAATTAATTGTCATATTTTGAGTATTTAATTTGATCTCTAAAGATTCTTTATTATCTGATAACCTAGTGTATATTTTTTTTACAAACATATAGAAAAAATAAAAATGACAGGCTCAATAATGGAGAGTGTTGAATTCGTATAAGTTTTATGATTTGATAATGAAGTATACTCAGTATAACGTAATGATCTACGCTGTCCATAATTTTAATCAAACTTTCTAAAGCTTATCTACTGAGTAATTTTTTAATGCTTCGAAAATAAATGTTCATACACTCTTCGGAACTGGTACTTTAGTAGTAAATTGTATCATAATCATGTACTAGATTAAAAAAAAAAAATTAATTTTAAAGTTTGAATAGAATAAAACTTATAAAAATATGATGAAGTGACGTAGCTCTTGTTGAGGGATAAACTGTTCTGATAAACTCACTGTAAGTACCTTTGATTACCGATCGTTCCTCTAGAATGAAATAAAAATCATTTATTTGGAATTTAAAGAAAGTTCTTAAGTCAAATGGAGTAGTTTTAAATTCATAATCAGCTATGTCATTCGGTAGCATTTTGGCCATGTTAAAAAAAAAGAAACCGAGTTTCATCATAGTAACCATGGCAATTAAAATTATGAGTTGGAGAAGAGTAGCTTAGCTGCCATGAGGTTTCATCATATCAGACACCACCAAAGGAGACAGAAATAAACGATGACATAGGCATGAATTACGACTATGTCTATACTCCGACTCCTTGAAATCTCCGACAAATCTTCAAGGCTACTTTTCGTCATTTATGAGCACACAAAAATGTTAAATCAGATTTTGAATTAAATAATAATAACAACAGCTTAGGAAATTAAAATTATTCTTTAAATTACCAACTGCAAAAAAATGAGCGAACTAAAAAATACAGCTGATTTTTATGACTGACTTTAATGTTGACTTACTCTTAATCTGTGTAACTCCATCTATCCAGTTAAAGGAACATTAAAAATCAATACTTCTCGCACCGTCATTAATTTATTTCGTAATATGTATAGTCTATTTTTACAAATTTTATGTTCATTTCACTAAAATAGCTTTAAATCAATTTTTAAAATCCAAAATATGTATATACTTTCGATCTAGTATATAAGGAAACCACATCATGTTATCACAACATTTCATCTTTTTTGCCCATATATTTTCGCATTTTTTGTCATTTTGATGTTTGCAAAATATATGTATTCCTAAATAGGTGTCCAATTACAAACAAATAATACATATTTATAAAGTAGATAATATTTTGTTTTGATATTTGACTCTAAGCTTGACTTTTAATATGTATTAATAAAAAAATGTATTGTATTTCATCTTGTCGGACTTTTGGCCGGATCTGAATCTCATGTATTTGTTTGCTTGTACACAATCGAACGACAAACCCCTTACAATACCAAAGACGACCTTATCGGCCAACTTATCGATCAAGAAGAACCCCAAGGGACGAATTGGCGAAGGCCTCCTCCCGCTTTCGGGCTCGTATAGAGACTGCAATTGAGGTTGAAGGTGATTTTATTATATAAAATAAAACATAATTTATTAAGATTTTAGAATCTAGTTTTATTTTTTTAATTTGATAACTGGTAGGAGAGAAAATTGTATTTGAAAAAAAAAATCAGGCATAGATAGCTTGCACACCCTGTATACTAAAAAATCACCGTATTACTTTCCTCTTTCCAAATGTAATCTAAGAATGTTGAAATGTTTGATTATTATACTAATCAAACCAAAGGATGTTTTGATGAAACTTTCCAAAAATGACAAGTCCTTTAAAAAAACTTTCCTTTTCTGGCTTTTGAATTCAAATAAAACTTACTTCAACCTTTCTTTCATTATAATATGTATGTATGTGGAATGAATACCGTAGCACTTATTAATGGTTTTAATAAAAAGCAAAAGAAATTTTTTGATATATAGAAAACTTTTAAAATACAAATATTTATATATAAACATATGTTTTTATAGAACTTTTATGAGCAAAACTTTACTTGAATTCATAATTATATTATGAATTTTTTTGTTACAAAAATTATAAACTTTTCTTTGTGTATTTATTGAATGTCTGTATAAGCTTAAAAGTTGGTTAAATTTGAGCAAAGAGAGTAAATAAATTAATAAAAGTTTCATTGGACGGTATGATTATTCTATGTAGAGCCAAAAAAAAAAAGTAATCATAATTCGGATATTTTCATAACTTTCAGTGTTTTACTATTTTATTATAATAGTCTGAATTTATAGTAATTAGGCAGTAACCTAATATGTTTTCAAATAATCATACTTTTCAAATAGTTTTAGTTTGAAACGATCACAAAATACCTATAAATATATATAGTAAAAAAAGTATGTAATAAAAATCATTTTTGAACGAGTTAGTACAAGATGGCTCACGAAAAATCCTATATTTATAAATAAAAAAACGATTATAAAGATTGATTGGGAATGTGATGATTATATATTCTCGAAAATGAGAAAAAAAATCAAAATTATATACAGAATTGTCCAAATTGGTCGATTAAGCAATTATATACATTTTTTATACAATCAGAAATATTATTTTACAAATATTGCGTTGAATCGTTATTACCAATACATTTATTAACAGTTATCAACAAATTCAAAGGAAAATATTAGAAATAATGACTGAATAACCTGTGACATTGTGGTATTTTTTTACATAACTAATATTTTGGATCTGTATTTGATTAAATATTAACAAATGTTTCTTTTTTTAGAAAAACAGTGAGTAATTTGCAATTGCTTGAATATAAATTTGTCTCATTTAAAAAATAAATATAAATATTCATTTTTTTTTTTACAAAATAAACTAAGTTTTTTTTTTTTTTAATTATAAAAACTAAAAATGGTATTAACTAATGAAAAATTGACATTATGACGACACAAACCGCGTAATCCATTGAAATCTTAACACTTACTAATTCAATAATTAATGTAGGTTAAGTAATGGATATTAATTCATATTTCGATTTATTGAAGAATACCTAATTAGTTAAAAAACAAAATAAATTTGAGATCTCTCGCTCACGTACAAGTCGAGAAAATGAAATTTGAACGTGATCGACGAATTTCCATTCGTGCAATTCAAGTATTTGGGCGACTCCAAGCCCACCGTCTACGCCGTCAGCGAGTCCAAAACTTTGGAAATTAAGAAGGAATTTGCCAAAAAGGGCAAACTAGACCCCAAGGAGTTAGTGAAAACAGACCAAATGATAAATTGACAAAAAATTATGCCGATTTTTTGTCTATTAGCTTTAACAGTTATGTGGTGAAGATCTAACTTCATAAATGGTTGATTAAAAAAAAAAATAGTTTAAAAAACACCAATTTAATTTATGTAATTTTTTAATTAACTTTTTATGTTTTGTATGTTAGAAAAGAAAATAACTTTTTAAAGGAGAAATCTGAATAAGCAAGTAACATTTTGAATAAACATTTATAGAGAATATAGTATGCATGTATTCAAACTTATATACTTTTGTATACATTTTTCTACACAAATAAATATATGGCACGAAAATGCTAATTTTTTATGGGAGGAATATTAAATTAAATTAAAAGTATATTCAATGATTTTCCGGTGAATGTGTTATTGAAATAGTTTTAATTGTTACAGCATCATCTAAAAAAAAGAAAGTAAGCACCCTTTGTGAATTTCAATAAATATAGTAACATATTTATAAGTAAAAATACTTGGACGTATATATTTTCCCTTTAATATTAACAAGACTTTATTTTTCTGTCCAAACACGTACGAAATTATGTGTCAATGGTGTCATTTGACATTTGAGTAATTCTATTTTTAAATATATCAATATTAATATTTCCTGTTAACAATCGATGCATACATACAATAAAAATTGGTTGAGTCGTAATTTATCTTTTTGATTACAAAATAATCAAAATCATAAATATTTTTGTCGTTGAAATGATATAAAATATAAAGAATACGAATTCTACTGCTTCAATTTGATCTATCAATTATTTATCTTGTTTTTAAATTCATGATTTAATTAGTTTATTCGATTAAGCAAGTAAAATCGGAATGTGGCATGAAAATATTTAGTATTTCTACAGATTAGATTAAAAATATTTTTATTTATCTGCTTTTTGATTTTATATATCATACAAAAAAATTTTAACAAGGTAAATACCTTAAATTTAGCATTCATAAAATCAATAGTTCTACATATAATCTATCAAAAAATGTTAGTTATATTCACAGCTGTTTTAAGGGTTTTTTTGCATTTATTCTTATAAAAAATATTATTGATATATTAATTTCACCTCTTTCATTCACTATTTTTATCCATAAAATGACAATTTTAGTCTTCATTTTATAATAAGATATACATTTTCCGTAAAAAATAGATTTTTTTTTAATTGCGTAAATATATATTTTAAATGATGAGGAAAATTGCTACTTTAAAATTTGCTCAAACGTCTTTAATCTTGCTTCTAATTAGACTCATAAAAAGAATAAAAGACCATTAGTTATATGTAATATGTAACAACAGGAAACTTAGTCCCCTAGTCATAAAGTTTAATGATATTTATGTTTTAATGTATTTTAGTATTTTTGAAGAAATAATTCCCAGATATTTAACATTTCCTGCTTCGCAAAGTAGTTCAAATCCTACATTGTTATATTGGGGAAGTTTTAATATTAAGAATATGTTAAAAAATCCCCTACCCCCCAAAAAAATATCAGTTAAAGAAAATGAATATTTACCTTAAAAATGTTTATTTTTAAATATATTAGCCTATTCAATTTTAAAACATAAGAAATAAAATTACACTCCAAACAAATTTAAAATAATAAATAACAATGTTTACACCTTTTAGAAGTTTTAATTGCTTGAAATTAGCATATTTTACTAACTTTATAAGATATATAACTAAAACAGCCTGAGCTAAACATATTTATTAACAATACTGATAAAAATGAAATATTAAGTGATATTCCAAAGTTTTGTGAATAGTTTTATTTTATAGTATTCTGGATAAGTTTATTTAAAGTAAAATACCTAATTATTATATTTTTTGTATAAAGGATGGTAACTAACAATTTTATTTTCAAATAGTAGATTTCTTAAGAAGATATGTTTTTAAGCAATTCTCACTGTGTAAATAGCCGTGGCTAACTTTTTGCCCCAAAAACTTTTCGAGATCAAAAATTGTCAAATCTTATTTTTTCTAATTGTATGTATTAGAGATAGTGTATTGGAATTATGTATGATTGGACTCTTCAAGGAGAGTTGCGTTGTTAATTTATTAATTGTTTTGTGCTGAATGGTTTTTTACAATCATGCTACCTTTTTATTTATTTGAAGTTGTCCTTTCTTTCTCTCTCTTTTTATTGTCTTGTGTTAATAAATACCTTGTAGTGAATACACGTGTTTTTCAATTGTGAAAATAGGTTAGCCCAGCCACAAATTGGGAAGACTGCATTGAGTTCTTACATATGGTCCTTCCAGCCGGATATCATTGGGATATTCTCTTTATTATAAATTTGTAAAATGCTGCCAAAAGTTAGGCTTCAAATTTCTATAGGAACTCTGAAAGGGTTCAAACAGAGTTTCAAAACGTCCATTGGGGATTTATACAATGAAACTGATGTTGAAAACGTCAATTATTTAAGTTTAAAAGATTGTGAAAAATGTATTTTGGAAGAATTTGACAATTTGATGGATATATATGTATGCTTCAGTTTATTCGTCTGGGGATGAAAATGGTTATTTTGAGTTTTTTGAGGAACAAAATAGTATTCAAAGGAAATTTTGTGAAGTTATTAAAGCATGTAACTTAGCTTTATGTAAAATTGAAGATAATAATGTCAAATTGAAGTCTTAGAATTGCGTTGGGCAACAGTTAAACAAAAAAGTTTACCTTATATTCCGAAGAAAGAATTCCCTAAATTTTTTGGAGATTTAGTTAAGTTTGGAATGACACATCCCTGTTCTATTATAGATCACAAGAATTAAAAACAATAATCAAGTTAATTTACTTAAGACCTTGTTTAAAGGGCGCGGCCTTGGACAAGATATCTGCGCTTTCAATCTCTGACGAAAGTTATGAAGACTCTATAAAAATATTGGTAGATTCGTATGCCAATGGACGCTCTGTAGTTTCAAAATTGGTTAATAAAATACTGGATTTGCCATCTGTCCAGGATTATGCCAATGACGTTTTTCAATTTCATGATGATATATTAAATTTAAAACGAGCCTAAGAGAAAAATGGTGTTGATCTAGACGAATCTGACACCTGTCAGTTTGTAATGGCTATCTTAGAAAACAAAGTTTCTTGGGATGCTTTGTGATGGTTGGGTAAAGCATGCAAATGGTCATAAAAAAAAGGATGTAAATATTTCTTAATTTTTGGGGCACATTTTGATTCCTACTAAGGTAGCTGAATCCCGTAACTTTACTCGTACGGATAAGACTGTAACAGGATCACGCAATTTCTCAAATGTGGTCGTGAAATTGAAAAATGTAGGCCAAAATTGTAATTATGCAGGGCATGCATTATACCAATGCCCAATTTTCTTGAATAAAAGGGCTTCGAATTGAAAAGTTCGGGTGAGATCATTTTGAGTACGTTGTAATTGTATGAGGAGAGGGCATAACGCAAAAAAACTGCTTATTCAAAGGTATACGCGTGACTTGTGATAGAAGGCATCATTCCCTCCTTTAGAAAGATAATTCAGTATCCAAGAAAAGTGAAATCAACCTGGGCCACAAGGGTACTGCACGATCAACTTTATTGATGAAAACATGCACTGAGAGCGTCTTTAAAAGATTCCGGGTCTCAAATTAACTTTACTACTAGACTCGTCTGATCATAAGGGCTAAATGGATTAAAGACATCGATGTCAATTAGTGGAGTAACTAATATGATAGCGAAATTAAAAATTATTATGTACATGGATCGCAAATAGGTATAAAGGCTTATGAAGTTAATAAGATATCTGACTATGGACTCGCGGTGCCTAGAATTGTCATTGAATACCCTTATCCTCATAATCTAAACCTTGCGGACCGTATAAATCCACATGGAAAGATAAATATTTTCATTGGGCCGGATATGATGTCACGATTTCTTACTTCTGCTCTTGCAATATTTGGAGAATCAAATGAACCCTTCACCAAACATACTAGATTTGGATGGGTAATATGTGGTGACATACAATGTGATCAGTAAATAGCAGGAAATTTGTTTCCCATGTCTCAGGTTTTGATTAATGTTGTGATATTTCAAAATTCTGGCAGTTGGAAGAAAAAGGCCTTACTTCAAAAAGTCCATTATCGAATGAAGAACAATGTACTAAAAGTATATTTGAGTCTAGTGTTAGAAGACTTGAAAATAGCGCTATAGGGGCTCCTATTCCATTAAAGAAAAGTGCACTATCAATTGGAAATACAAGAAATGTTGTCTTAAAATGGTTTAATTCTTTGGAAGTTAAATTTAGGAATAATCCTAGCTATAAAGATGATTATTTGCAAGTAATGGAGAATGCGTTTCAGGATTGATATGCGGAGTTGGTGCCAGTTGAAGAACTTAAATTGGCGGATACGTCCAAAGATAACTACAAGCATCATCATGTAGTATTGAAAGAAAGTTCAACGTCTACGAGGTTGCGAATTGTATTCGATGGGTCAGAGACAAGAACTCTCTGAACTTTTCCTTGATGGTAGCTCCTAAACTTCAATACAATCATATAGATATTTTATACTGTTGGGGTTTTATAATATTGCTCTGGCTGCTGACATTTCGAAAATGTACAGTAGAGTTTGTGTTCGTGTGGATCAGAGGAATCTCTTGCGATTTTTTTTGGAGAGAAGGATAAAACGGTGATCTCAAAGAATACAGACATACGCGCAAAGTTTTTGGAGCATCTAGTGCTGCACATTCCTCTATTGCAGCAGTTCAGTGGAACGCCAATAATTTGTCTGAACAATTTCCTCATGCCTCCACAGTCACCATCGAGGACATATATGTCGACGACCTTCTTACAGTAGTAAATAATCAAAGGGAGGCTGAGGAACTTGTTGATGATTTAATTATATTAAATGAACTTGGCGGTTTCCCATTAAGGAAATGGCAGATCAATTGTGCAAAGACGTTGTCTCATTTTGATGAGTCTTTTGTAGAATATGGACATACATCTTTTGCTCTGAAGGAGACACGAACTCTCGGATATGTTTGGGATCCGAAGAATAATAAGATTGAATTGGATGTTAGAATTAATGAAAAGATACTGAGTCAACTAAACGAAATCTGTTGGCCGAGTCATCTCAATATTTTGACCCTCAAGGTCGTTACTCGCCCGTACTAATTATAGCTAAGATTCTTCTACAGAGACTTGGAAAAAAAAGTGGATTGGATTATCCTTTGCCTGAGAAAATTGGAAAGGAATGGAATGCAAGGAGGAATCAGTTACATGAACTAAATGAAATATCATTTTCTAGGTGTGTTGTTGATGGTTTAGGGGATGATTCGTCTATTGAATTGTGTATATTTTGTGATGCCTCTCAGAAGGGATGGGTTGCTGTGTTTTATTTACGTATTGTAAGAGAAGATGGGTCAGTATTTATAAATTTTTTAACAAGCAGAACAAGGCTGAAACCTTTAAAAGTTATGTCTAATCCACGAATGTAATTAGAAGCTGCTGACATAGCTTCAAAATTGATTTTTCTTTTTGGGTCTATCACTCCCTTACAATTAAACTCTGTACGCACTTGGATGGACTCGGTGATAGTTTTGCGTTGGATTAAATCGGGCCCTTCTCGATGAAAGACCTACATTGCTAATAGGGTTTAAAATAATGGGGAGAACATTAACCCAAACTGTTGGAAACATGTTTCTGGACATGAAAATCCAGCGGGTATTGCAAGTCGAGGTGTACTACACAAAGAATTTCTAAGATCCAAGATTTGGATTAAGGGACCCAGGTGGTTATCACTACCTTCACATAAATGGGAGATTTCTCAAGGGGTGGTGAATCAGGATAACAAGATTGAATTGGACAGAGAGGAAAAGAAGGTGCCGTTAAATAATGTTCTAAAGAATGAACCGTATGGTCTCGATAAATTAATTAGTAGTGTTTCTAATTGGAATAAAATGGTGAGATACACTGCTTGGATTAGACGTTTTATTTTTTGGTTAAAAGGAAAAAGGAATATATTTAATGAAGTATTGTCTTTGGATGAAATATAACTTTCTTCTAGATGTTTGATACGTCGGGAACAGATCGGTTATATGGGAGATATTATTTAGAAGCTCCAATCAGATGAAGAATTGGATATTAAGTGATAGCTTGCTCTTTTAGGCCCTTATTACGATATGGACGACTTAATAATCGAGGTTGGCGGAAGATTGGGAAATGTTGTGTTTTTATCAAATGAATAAAAACATCCTATAGTTATATTAAAATAATCATTGCATGCATCTAGGATTCTTGCTTCGGAGTATACTCTATTATTACATGCCAGGCCGCAGTGTGTCTCGTCAATGATAAGAAGAAAATATTGGATTATTAATGGACGCCAGTTGGCACGATGTCAATTTCGTAAATCATAACTTGCCAGAGAATATTGGTGACACCGAGGGCTCCGAAAATGGGAGAAATTCCAAATGATCCAGCCAAGATTGGCCCTCCGTTCCATATTACATCAGTACATTATGCAAGTTACCTAAAGATCCGAGTTAACAACAACAAGAATAAACTTATTTAAGGCATATATCTACCTTTTTGGAGAAATGGTTACCCGGGCTGTTCATTTGGAGATGGTTAATAGCCTTTCCACTATGGACTTCTTCTTGGCGTTGAGGCGATTTATTTGTAGAAGAGGGATTCCACATTCTATATTGTCAGAACACAGAAAAAAACCTTGTGGGTGCATCTAGAGCTATTTTCAAGCTTCTATTAAAAAATGGAGACTAGATATTTGTTTGGTACTGAGACAATAGTTTTCGGTGGAAGTTTATACCTCCTAGAGCTCCAAATCAAGGTTGAGCTTGGGAAGCTCTTATTAAGTTCACAAAGATACACTTGAATCGTCATTTTAGACTGGCAAGTCTGAATTATGAGGAAATGGGGAGATCAATATTACAGATTGAGGCTATTATGAACAGTAGGCGCCTTACTCCTTTATAAACAGAAGCTTAAGAGATAGCTAATACGCCCTCGATAAAATTGAAATGGTGTATGCACTCCATACTAGATGAAGAAGGTCGGATGTCGTTCTTTAGAGAGGTAAGGATCGATGGAAGAGAAAATATGTATTAGATCAGCAAAGGAGATCTAAATGTAAAATTAAATCAAAAAACCTATCTGTTGGAGGCATCGTGCTTATTTCAGGATTGATATATCGCTTCTCTTCAGAAGACAATAATGAGATCAGATAGTTTGATTAGAAGCGCTGAAGGGAGAACATCAAATGGAATGACACTACATAGTCCTTCTAATAAACTTATACCTTTTTGTGATGAAAACAAGTAGTTTGTCATGGGGGGGGGAGTATGTTTATTAACAATACTGATAAAAATGAAATATTAATTGATATTCTAAAGTTTTGTGAATAGTTTTATTTTATATTATTCTGAATAAGTTTATTTAAAGTAAAATACCTAATTATTATATTTTTTGTATGAAGGATGGTAACTAACAATTTTATTTTCAAATAGTAGATTTCTTAAGAAGATATGGTTTTAAACAATTCTCACTGTGGAACTACCCGTGGCTAACTTATTGCCCCGAAAACTTTTCGAGATCAAAAATTGTAAAAATCTTATTTTTTCTAATTGTATGTATTAGAGATAGTGTATTGGAATTATGTATGATTGGACTCTTCAAGGAGAGTTGCGTTGTTAATTTATTAATTGTTTTTGTGCTCAATGTTTTTTTTACAATCATGCTACCTTTTTATTTATTTGAAGTTGTCCTTTCTTTCTCTCTCTTTTTATTGTCTTGTGTTAATAAATACCTTGTAGTGAATACACGTGTTTTTCAATTGTGAAAATAGGTTAGCCCAGCCACAAATTGGGAAGAGAGCAATGGGTTCTTACAGTATGTATATCAAGTTTGTTTAATTTTATTTTTTTAAACTGAAATCAAGATAATTATTTTACTAAATTAAACCTTACTGAAGCATGCATTCTTTTGAAAATGAAATAATCATTACTTGCACTTTATAAAAGTATAATTAATATAATTATTTCGATCTCTTTTGCTACAATAATGCTTATTATTTGATTTCACTATATTTTGAAACAATATTCTGTTAGCTTTTTTGTTACTTATTTTTCGTGTTTTGATAATATTTTCAGTATTCATAAAATACAAATTTTCTCAAAACATTACTTATAAAAAAACTAATTTATGGTTATATTTTTCTTTTTTTTTTCTCATTGAAATGTAGTATAATTAAAAGCATAATTTCTAATCCCAAAAGTAAGAAAATATTTCTTGTAGCCAGCTATTTTAGCATGCTCTTGTAGTTTCTTGGGAATGAGGTACAAATTAACAATCTTTATTTTGTGATAAAAAATTCCTTTCTAACAGTTCATTTCTTTGGTATAAATATCCCAAGGCAAATTTTTCTAGAAGTAATTTAAGTATATTACTTACGAACTCAAAGAAATATTTTTGTGATATACCCTTAGGCTGCTACGATATATTATATTTATCGACTTTTCATGTCGATAAAAATAAAAACCACATTATTTATGATTCCAATATCAAATTTAGTAAACAAAATTCGTGTTTTTTAAAAGAATATTAATTTTTGGTGGAAAAAAACAATTTCAAAGAGTAAAAAATAAAGTATGTCATTGGATGATTTCAAATTTACATTATATACCAGTATGAATTAAATTTATCATGAATTATTCAAATTTTTTTGCAATATTTAATTAAGGAAATATTCATCCCTTAAAATGTATGCCGGGTATTTTACAAGTAAGAACCTTTATTATTTGCAAGATCTAGTTATAATGTCATCAATTTATTGTACTTCAATAAATAAATTATGGAGTCCCTATAAGTTATGGACAACACTCTCAGGAGAATTTTTTCTCTTGAACTCAATGTACATAGGTTCGCGCCCAGGTGATTCCTAGAGAAAGGAATTTATTTTATATATATGGACTTCATATAAGATTCCTAGGTTAGTTGGAGTATTTGTAATACTATAATGTTTACTTATACATAATCAGTGCAACTCCATCTAACCTATAAAAAAAATAGGCACATTAAAAAAAAAAATTATAATGATTGTGTTTAAAATGTGGTTATTAGGAATATCATGCGTGTACTGTACACATATACGTGTATATGTGTACAGTACAATTTATGTCAAAAACATTGAATATTATTATTTTCAAACTTCAACAACTTTATTTAATTAATGAAAATTTTATCTGATTTAATATGTATATTGTTTGTAGTAGTGAAAATATAATGATAAACTAAATTTTGGAATCACAAACATAACTGACATTTTAAATCACAGACTCTCTCTTTTTAATGATAGAAACAGTTCTTGAGGCTTAAAAATTATAATATGCAAAGTATGTATTAATAAGTTCCGTAAACACGGATGATAAATGTGGTTACCACTATGGATGAACAAAAACCATTAGGTAAGTTGTATTATCTCAGATGTAGAGCCTAAAGAAGTAAAAATCTCTACACTGGGATGTCTTTAATTCTTATTTAAACAAAAAATTATCTCACTATAAAGGAAACTTTCAAACATGAATAGTATGGATGATGCTTATGTAGAGCGTCAAGTCTTTTGAATTAACATAAGAAGAAAAGAAATCAATGGATTATATAATAAGGACCTCGCTTTTCCTCACATTTCTCATACGTTACTCGTGTAATTTTCAAATTGGAAAATTGAACATTGCAAAATCCATTTTTAATTTTATCCCAAAAAATGCCAAATCAAAATTTAAAAAGAAAATCTAAAAAAAACTTTTTGCACTAATTTTGCAAAATTGTAGTGACTACGATTTATTAGTATTGTAAAGAAAACACAAATCTACCAATATTTTTTTTCGTATATGAAAATAAAATTAAAATATGGGGAATAATTTTCTCAAAAAAAAAACTTCCATAACTGGTTAACTTTTGCAAAATATTGTAATAATATTTTTATAAAATGTTACGGAAATTGACAATACTCTAGGGTACTGACAATATATTTTTATTTTTTTTAAAGAAAAATTATTCGGAAAAGGACAGATATTTCAGTTAAACATCAATTTTTATATGTCAAATCCATAAGCAAACGAATTTCCAGACAAACTTTTAAAAACTTTATTTCATTTACTAATCCAATATTTCATTGGAAGATCACTTTTTGGTACCTAAAAAAAAAAAAAAAAACTAATTACAATATTCACTGGGTTCCTTTTTTGTCCATAACTTTTTTGATTTTAAATAAATTTAGAAAACGTAGTTATTCATATATATATATATATATTTTTTTTTTTTTTTTCAGACCCCAGTCACTTTTTGATTGATAACAAAACATCTTATCTAATCTTCTTGAGCTCCAAAAGTGGTTTTTGTGATGGAGGTATATCATAAATTCCCCTTTTATGACACTCCCCACCCCTTTAAAAAAATAGGCTACCCTGGCTTAGCCTGACCAGGTTCGAAAGAGGGATCCATGTAAAATTTCAGTGTCTTAAATCAAAAGGTGTGGGCACGCATGAAGGGCACATACACATATTGACAAACTATATTTTATATATATACGGAAGACACGTATATTTATTCTGCAAATCGCTTGCTCTACTTTTGCGATATTTTTTTTGTTTTTTTTTTTTTGAATGAATTGAAAAGGATACGCATTGGCTTTTAACATAATGAGTATAATATTTTAAAGAAAAAAAAACCTACGCCATAAATTGATTCAAATGCTTACTCAAGCATAAATTATGAGTTGTATTTTTTATACAATAATATATTATATACAATGTATAAATATACAAATGAAGAATTTTACATTTTTTATCCATCCAAACATTGAAGCTGGTATTTTTTTTTTAAATTATTTAATATACAATGTATGGACTAAAAAAACTATTTTGAGATTATGTTATGTTTTAGCAATTGTTTTGAAAAATATAAATTAAACCTTATTTTTTTTTATTACATTTGAAAATCAAAGCCATAAGGCATCAATTTTATAGTTTGCTAAGGTAGAACTTCCCAAGTTCGAACTCTTACCATAAGAAGGCTGTGCTACGGTAGTAAAAAAATATTTTAATAAAGAATATTTGCTACGAAAAAAAAAATATTTCTATTAAGAATTCGTACATCTGTGTGAAGAATATATACATACTACCCGCAAAATTGTATACATTCAGGGTTAAGATAAAATATATAAAAAGTATTTAGATCTATATTTATTGGCAAGTACACATTCTTAATTGGATATTGAATAAGTTTCAATAATCCCTATTTTTAAGAAGAAGAGCCATAAATACAAATTGTATCAAACTCTTGAATAAAATAAAGTTTATCCCACATTCATATTTAATATTTGGCAAGGAAGATAGTGTCGAAATGGCAACAAACGCTGTCTCATTATCCAAAATTGCGTTTTTTTCAAGTAGTACATAATATATATGACTAATAATGAAGCAATTTTTTTTACTTTAAAATATTTTTTGAGTGTGCATAAGTTTATATTCGAAGATTAATTCCTTTATAAATCCTTTAAGCCTTAAAAAGCTTAAAATATAACCATAACAAACAAAATATAGACGGATTTAGCTATTATTTAAACAATGAAAATAGGCAAATATAAAGAGAAATATTTTTATCTAAAGAAGCTTAAGAAGTCTTATATTATGTCTGAAAAGAAATAAAATCAAATTAATAATATTTTTGAACAACACATACTATATAAAAGTAAGCACTACTATGAAAAAAAAATCAATTTTCACAATTACATTTTGCTAATATAAATGTTTTTCATCTCCGAACTAAACCCGTCAAAATAAAAACTTTCACTTGCTGAGAAAAAATTTTTTTATATGCCCACCAATGTACGCGGGTATTTCCTTAAGAATTTTTGTTACAAGGATAGAGAAAGGAACTACGCAGAAGACATTGTCAAGTTTTTCTCCACAATGGTCATGTTAATTCTACTCTACTCTTAAATTTTTAGTAAGTGCATATCAGACGTGGATGAAAAGAACATAGAAGATAAAGTTGCTGTTTTTGTTTTATATGTTATGTACCCATATTTTTAGCTGTAGACTTTAATTTATTTTTACATTTGTCTGTAAAACATCAGTGTCTATATTGATGGGTTTGGTTTTGATCTAAAGGGTTAATTTCAAACTATACGCTTATGTGTGATTGATTTTATTTCAATGGCTTTTGATATATTTTAATATTTTTTAATCTTTATTTTTTATACCAATATTGATAATTTTAATAAAAACTCAATTTTAAAAACAAAAAAAAACATGGAAACCTTATTATTGTATTTCTTTATTTGAGCAAGTAAAGACTTTTTTGTTCTATTTTTATATTGGAAGACTAATTTTGGAATGAAAAATAAAATTAAGTTAAAATAATCATGTTACAACTATTTTAAGTAATTTAAAAAATATATTTTTTTACTGTGATAACATAAATGAAATGGATGGAGCGACGAATCTCAGTGGACAACACGTTCGGCAAAAATTATTCTCTTGAACTCAATGTGCTCCTAGAGAAAGAAATACTTTAGGTATATGGCATTTAAAGACAATTTATAGATTAGATGGAGTAATAAACGCTGGTAAGATTTCCAATGTAAAGAGTATTTGCTCAATTATCTCTGGATTGAATCGCCTTACATATACAGGGTAGGACTGCAAAACGTAGTTTCGAGAGATAGATTTAGGAAAATAAAAAGAAATTTATATTTTCAATAATAAGAAAAAAAAAATATTGTTCATAAAATATGTAGACAAGGTTTTTTCAAAACTTTTCCCCTCAATATGCCCAACATTATTATCCATCACAGGCTCTACATATTGCCTAAAGGCCACGTATGAGTAAATGACAAACTCATTTGATGGCATTGAGAAGCGTTTTTCTTCAATTGGTAAGTTTTATTTGGTGTGGTAAACCCTTAGAATATCTTCTTTTTTTTTCTGAAAACCACCAAAATCAGTCTGTCAGAAGATGGGGTGAAAGAAACTAATATAAAGAATGTCTGCGCATCGTAGTTTGTAGGCACAAAATTAGACATTTTTACGAGCGAAAAAAGTGAGTTGTTGAATGAAACACTGAAATAATCTTAAAATTACGGACGACACCTAGGAACCAATAGCCTTTTTGATTATTGCTCTCTCATGGTTTTGAAATATATAGCATTTCATAGGTGAAACATAATATCATACCATTAATGTAAATTAACATTTATTTTCTTACTTTTTTCGCTCGTAAAAATGTCTAATTTTGTGCCTACAAATTGACATTATTGATTTTGTTTTCTGAAAAAAACCACAATGTCCATCAAATGCTTGCAGAAGCTTACCATGGATATGTTTTAAGCAGACCACAGTGCTTCAGGTGGTTTGAAAAATTTACAAGGGGTGATTTTAACGTGACAAATGAAGAGCGCAGCCGGCCACCGAAAAACTTTGAAGACGCCGACAACCTTTTACAACCCGTTCAAACCGTTAATGGTGAATGCTACCAACAACAATTGACCAATTTCAACCATGCTATACACCAAAAATGCCCAAAATATGAAGCCAAGCAACTGAGGTAATTTTCCTTGATGACAACGCACCACTGCATCGCTCTATAGTTTTCAAATTTCTGATGAGATACTATAAATATTCCGACCGTGAGCAGAACAGGAGATATAAAAAATATGTCATTAGTACCATCTCAGTACTACTCACCAGCCTTAAACGTAAAGAGTTGACTTGGGCGGCAAACTCATACCTATTGGGGCAGTTATTTCATTCAGGACTTATGTTATTTATTGTCCCACCACGGACAGGCCTTCCCAGCATCCCCTCAACCTAACCCACAATGACTATATCGAGTGAACAACAGTGCAACTCTTCGCACACATACATAAATACATGAGTAAAGAGGGCAACATAAAGGTGGACACAACAAAAAAAGGTAGAGATATGTCTGGGTTTCTAACTATTTAAAATAAAGTGGGGTTCAAGGGTTAAATGCTGGGAGGCCCAGCAAACGTTATTGCGCAGACAAATCGCACAAAAACAAGAAATCAACTACGAATTCAAGCCACTATACAAAGGTAGAGGAAGGAGTTGAGTGGGCATCGGATACAGTATATAACGAGCGGATAATTCCTAAAATAGAAATATGATGTCTTCAGAAGTGTGTGAAAAACTGTGTGAATCGATATCTTCAATGGACTTTTAAACTGAAACTAGCCAATTCTAGGAGGACGCTCTCTTAAACACACTTGGGAGGTTTAGTGTGTAAAGTGGAATAGAGACATAGTTTTCCTCTTATTTATGAGACGGATGTAAGGGTTTCAAATGAAAAGTAGAATTGGAGTAATTCTTGCCAATATCATAGTAAATTTCCCTTTCCTCTCCTCCATTGTCACAGCCAACTGTGGCTGATCTCATTCAAAGCATTCCTTCATTGTCAGGGTTTCCATGTTGATTTCCGTTTTATTTCTTTTAAACATACCCATTATACACATAATTTTTATTACTGTACATGCAGTATATATCCTTCTCTAGGAACGATGGGGGCTCAAACCTATGCTCTTTGAATTTGAGCAAATACTTTCTTCTAAGGATGTTTTGCATTAGGCTACGTTGTTCCAATTTTTAAGTTTAGAAGTTGTTTTCTTTTCCAGTTAGTATCCCTTTTTCCAGTGTTACCATTTATTTTCCCACACTTGTACTTAAAATTTATTTCTATTAGTAGATAGAGGGTACAAATAATGAATTATTAATGCATTGTTAGCTAATCAAAATATTACAAATTTGCAAAAATATTGGACTAATTACAATATTTTATAGGATAGATATATTTATTATTACGTTATAGATCCTGCAACTTCTACGATTCATAATATGTTGAGTCAAAAATACATGTTTGTAAAAGTAGTTACTATGCAAAAAAACTTTAGTTTTAAAAAAAATAAGACTTCTTCAATTATCTTATATACTTTAAACATTTTCGTAAGAAAATATTATTTTTATAGAAAAAAAGCTTTTAATCCCTAATAAAGAATACTAATTATATATGTAATCATTCTTCTAGGCAGGAAGGAAGTTTGGAGTAATTACAATGAATATATATAAAATAAAACTCGAAAAATTTTAATAAATCCTAATAATTTTAACAAAAATAATTTTTCAGAAATTTTTGCATTAATAAAAGTTGATTATTTAATAAAATGGGAGATTGAACATTTTTTTTATTAGGTTCTATGAACTGAAGCTGGGTTGACTCAGACAAGCCAAAATGAAACATAACACACTTATATATATATGTTATTGTTAAAATATAAATATATTTATGAATGAGAAGAAAAAAAAGTTTGAAATGTTTAAAAAAAATGAGTTTAATAAAACTAGAGTTAAATAATATATTTCAGGAATAAATAAACATTTCAAAATGTATATGTATTATAGCATATTTAAATACTTTATGATTTATATTATTGATCAATGATCAGTTATTTTGATATGAAAAAGTCACTCTCAAACCCCCTATTCAGGGCCCTGTCCTGGCTAATAATTATATTTGCATTGAAGTATTAGGTTAAGTAAAAAGTTCATATCGTTTTTCCCTAAATCTTTTTAGTGAGCTATATCTCACGTTTAATACACCCATGGAAAAAAAAATCTTAAAGCATTCTTAAGACTTAATCTTACACTGAAAAAGGTTCATATACCGTTTTATATTTATTAAAGCCAGTTGTGTGTTACAGCGTTCCAAATTGGAAGTAAAAAAGAGGAAGTTCGATACATTCCAAGGATTCTGTTCTGGTTAAATGGACGTCAAAAATGTCGATAAAATAATAGAAATCGTTAAATTGCAACGACCTGTGAGCACTCATGCCATTTCTTAGGAACAAAGATTTGCCATAAAACCGTAAGGAACTATCTGAATGGGATAATCCTAACTATGTTAATTTTATTGTCAAAATGAACCGAAAGAACGCTCATAACTTCACCTATTATAACATAATAAATATAATAAAATAATGTAAATGTTGGGGCCCACGCATCTGTTCGTCGTGCCCTCCAAGACGCACCAAAAAAAGCAAAATTTCAGGTGGAACACGTCGGGCTAGGCCGAAGGACAGAAGTCTGCCGGCCAGAAGGCAGCCACGCTCTCACCGATGAAAATTTAATATTTGGGTCTTTTTTCAAAATATTACAAAAAATTTTATTTAATTTTAGAAAACTTTTTTATAAAAATAAAGTATTTTTGAAAAAAATATAACTTTTTGTGAAAAGCTGTTGATTTTTGAAATTAAAAAAAAATATATATATTTGGAATTTTTTTCCCAGAAAATAAATTTTTCAAAATTTTTTTCTAAAAAATTTTAAATTTTGGATTGTATTTAAAAAAACATCCAAAAACAAAGCCCGTTCTAAAATATAATCTTGTAGACGACCCTGATTATCTACCTATTATTTGGTTTATTACTTCATATGTAAGAGCAAAGAAACTTTAGAGACTCCTCATAAATTTCCAAAAAACATTTCACTCTTTAGTAACTACTTTCCATTATAGGTAGAAATGATTTATTAGTTATTCAAAAAAATATACAAATACTAAAATAAAACAACCTACTTCTCAAATATAATGGTTTTTGTGAGGGGAGTAGGAAATACACACAAAGGTAGGGAAACAATTGATGCTGTTAACAAAAACTAATGAATTAGTGAAATTGTTTCCTCTAAAAAAAGAAGCCACAAAATGGCATGTACAACATATATTATATAAATTGGTAATGAAGCCTTTTTTTTCTATAATCAATATAAATAAATACAGTCAAATGTGTTTTTTTGTCAACAGAAAAACAAGCTGAAAATATTAAATAATAGACTTTCTATGAATTTCTCAACATTGAGTTTGAATTAAATTGTATTCTTCGACGAACCATAGAACAATTTATATCAACAAATTATTTTGCTTCATGTTTTGGATTCAAAAATACCAAAAAAGCATTGTCATAATGACAAAAAAAAAATTAATAGACTATATATGAATTTTGAATTACCGAGTGGTCCATTTATATTAGAAACTTTGAAATTTAAACTTCAACAAGATATAAATATTAATTAACAATATAATTTCAACAAAATTAATACAAAAAGTAGATAAATGTCAGAGGTCTCTTAATCATTAAGGTAGACCCCCTCAGTGGCAGTGATGGCTTCCAGGAGGAAAAACGCCTGGCTCCTGCTGTAGATGTAGCCCTCTGTAATGGCTTCCCAGTGCTGATTAACAGTGGCTTTGAGGTCGAAGGTGTTTTGATGGCAGACACAGCGAGTATTTTCCTCAACATACACCCAAAGGTGTAATATAGGAGGTTGGCACCAGGTCTGTAGTGTTGCCAAAAGGTTCAAAAAGAGTTCAGAATAACTCGAAAGACTCATTCAAAAAAGTCTTACAACGAAGGAGATGGGTTTCTTTCATTGCTAGTGTCAAAAGTGGCCTCTCCATACTCAAAAGGATCTTTCCACCCAAATTTTTTTAGAACTCTAGAAAGTCTGGTATAAAACCACGATATTTCATGCATGCAACATTAACTTAAAGAAAATGCGCTTCGGCTGTTTTCTATAACTCTCCGGATGCAGTTTTTGTTTTTTTGTAACTAATTGTTTATGCTTTAACATATCGAAATATAAATTAATTTCAATCCCTCAAACTTCTTTAATTATTAAATTTGTTAGTGTTCAGATTTCAATGAAACATCCAGGACATTGTCTTTTTTCGATGAACTATAAAACAATTTATATCTAAAAATTATTCTACTTCAACCATCGAAGGCACAACAAAATAAGATAGAGTAGCAAAAATTATTTGTCATAAAAAAATAAATAGAAATTGATAGACTATATTTGAATGGCTAAACGTGGTCAGATTATGTTTTATAAATCAACCAAAGACTCTATACTATTATTAACATTCGAAAATGAAAATTGAATGGAGATGCTTGGTCTAGACTGGAACTCTTCAAATGCGAGTCCGCACGTAATATTCCAAAATATTTTTTGCAACACAAAGCAAAAATGGATTAGATATAGAATAGCAATATCGTCTATCTTTACCAACAAGAGTCGACGTACCCCTGAGGAGTGGATGTGTCGTTTTTTTGGAACTATAATCCAGACTTCCTTCCACCTCTTTTATTTTTGCACTTGTACCGCCCCTGTGGCAAGAGTGTCTGGTTATATTAAAGAAGAGGTTGAGTCCTTCCGACTGGCTGGTCTCGACGTCCGTAAATATGGAGGAGGCTCTAAAGATTGAGTTTATCCTAGGCAAAGTTCAGGGGCTAATATATGCGGAAAAAGTAAGCGATCAACCCGTGCCAATAGGGATTGGAAAATTAGTCAAAAGATTATTAGTGGAACTTGACTCTTTTAAAAACGATAAATCCAATGTGATTAAACAATATGGCTCTATAACCAGTTCATCTAGGAAAAAAGGAGATAAGATATTTGATTTTATAAATATACATCTCTTTTGTGTGTATTTTTTTATTACTAAAATAATTTTAGATTATTTTGTTCGTCTCTTTACGAGCGCGTGGGAGAAACCTAAAGAACGTTGTATTTTTATTTGATGAACTTTTTTTTTCACTTTTTATTTATTGTACTTATGTAGCTAAAGAGGTTTTTGTCTTTGGGCACTAATTTTAAGCTATAATGTTTATTTATATTTGTTTATTAAATGTAATTACCCAATTTATTATGATGTATTCTTATATATTATATAATGGGAAATAAATACATTTAAAAAAAAACAACATTCGAAAATGTATCAACTCATCTCAAAAATAGGAATACAAGGCCGTTCATTCATCTTAATATGTTCAAGATATACTGGGCTGTGTGTACATGATGTGGAAAAATATATCAAACATTTTTTTTTGTTATGACTTTTGTGCTAGATTTTTGCTGGGTATTTTCAATTTCCAGAACATTTAAATACATATTTTTGTATTATTTGAAAAAATGAGCCAGTTATCGAGGATGATTTTTTTACGTAATTATTATATAAAACTTATTTTGTTTTTGTAGGTACACTACATTATGCAGACAGTTTTATGCAATTTTCTTTGAAATTTTGATTTTTGCAATTTATTTACAAAAATAAATTCATCTAGACAAATTTTTTAATACATATTTTTTGTATGTTTTGAAGTTTATAACTCATAATCACACTTTAGCTTTGAGAATCCTCATATTGAATGAAATTCAAATACATCAATGTAAAATGTATAAGTACTTTCAACAAATTTAGAACTTATTTGAATCGTTATTCTGTACACTGTTATTGAATGAAACGTTACGATTACTCTCTTTACCAATTCTTTTTTTCGCCTTTTTATTACAATATATGTAAATATTTAATGGTTATATTTCTGAACGTATGTAGTTCCTATTGAGAAAAAAAGGCAATTAGCTTAACTACGATGTATATTGAATAATACTATTAAGCAAAATAATTATATCAATAAATATGTATATTAGTAAACGACAAATGTAATAAAGAATTAGTTGTATAAAGAAAAAGTCTATGGTGGGTCTTTTATTTACCCAAAAAGGATAAAAGAAACTTGAGAGCCTTTTTAAATAATTAATAATTAAATAATATGCACCATCCTTATAAATAGTTATAATGTATTAATAAATTATAAATATTTATAAGGATGGTGCATATTATTTAATTTTTCAAATGTTACTTTTGATCTAAAGATATCAAATACAAATTTAGATAGTTACAAACAGATATTACTTAGTTAGCAATTGTTACTGCTGTAAATTGTAAGCATTTTCGTTATGAAAAAAATAATAATAATAAAAAATTGGTAATCCTGACAATTTAAAATTTATATCTGCACATTTTCGTTTACTTAAGTACAAAAAAAATGTATTTTGAGCTGTTTTGGCTTAGACTCGTCCAATTTAAAAAAAAAATCCGCCATTGCTTGAATATAATTAATTATTATGATATACGCCACCTTAAGCATACTTTGAATAAAAAATATGCTTGATGTGAAGTATAACAAATTAATAAAGAAGAATAAACATTTCGATGAAAATTACAGTACTTGTTACAACTATTTCCTTTGTAGTTAGCATTAAAATATCTCAAATTTGTCCTTGATGAGTGAGTTTAGAATGTTAAGAAATTATATCAACTGATAATAAATAATCACAGATTGAAATTTTACCAAGAAAGACAAACGACTGCCTTATTACAAAAAAATAATTATGCGAAAGAGAATTACTTTTATCCTTTAATACTGTTTTTATCGAATATTTCAAAGAATTATAAACAGTTTCATTTATTTGTTTTACAATTATCGGCATTATGTTAATTTATTGTAAACTTAAATACTTGGTGTTACATTTGTTGCAACGGTACCATTTTTTATAAGCGCTAAAATACCTTAATTTTCTCTGTACTAAGTGAGTTTTGAATTTTGAGCAAATTAGATCGACTGATTGCAAAATAATAAGTAAAAAAATGGTTCACACATCATTTACATTAATGCAAATGATATCATTTTGTAAAAATTAATACATAATTACAAAAATAATTATCCTCGAAAAACTACTTTTATTCCTAATAACTAGTCGTTATAAAAATATATTTAAAAAAGTTTACATAAATTATTAACTTAAAAAAAAAACAATAATCTGCATTATATTATAAATTTTGATGGACATTTTATGAATGTAGCTTTTTTCATGTTTGTGATAAGGAACTGTTGCAATTGTTCCGTATCATAACTGTCCCGGCCTCTCTTACATGCAAATTTTGGTAAACATCACCCATTTAAATGTGGTAAACTAATAAACAAACATGTTGACCGAAAGCTAATATTCAATTAACTAAAATTATTGCTCTATTAAATTTGTAAATAATAGATGCTTATAATATTTTTTTAAATATAAATTAGATTAACCAATATTGGCTGTAATTTGTAGTACATACCGGGTTTTTCAAAATTATTTGTACATAATTTTATGATGAAGTTTTTAGTAAACCGATTGTAAAGTTCTGCATGTTTTTGGATAACTCAGTATATTAGACGCCGAAGGCTACGCATTTTGAAATAATAAAAAGTAATTCAACATCGTGAAAGAGAAAAAAATTGAAGTTACGACTTTACTTTAGGCCAGCCATCCCATTTCTAAGGGATCAAGATCACTAATGTATCTAGAAGAATCGCGTTTAAAGTTCAAAAACATCTGAGTGATGGTAAAGACATCAATGACCGACCCCCAGGTGGCATAACAGTCCAGTTAATATCCAAGTACGTAAAAACAGCCTTCAATGACAATCCAAAGATGATTTTTTTTTCAAGAAGAAGAAGGTGACAGTGGCACATTGTCCCGGACGGTGAAAAAGGCTAGTTATAAGTTTCTCATTCATAGAGAAAGGCCTCTTCTTACTCAGCAATTGCAAGAAATCCACCTAGAGCGTGTCAATTAAACCAAGGGCGCTAATTAAATTATATTGATGTATGATCAATTACAATAAGTATTTGCAATACACCAGATAAAACTTCAACAAAATCTCTATCATGGGTATGATTTGTGAAGTATAATTAAATGCAACGACTTTTAAAAAAAACTTATGGATGATATTGAAACACAAGCATTCATAAAAAAAATTGTAAGATTTCAAACCTTATGAATGCTGCACGCTTGCACAAAATAATTTTCATAATGTTCAAAATTTGCAAATTATTTCTATGTACTGAAAAAAAATATACTTTTTGACTGTAGGATCCTCACATTTCGAAAGTTTAAATGATAAGCTCCACTCTAATATACATATATATTTGATTCTCTGGTTTCAATTTACTTCTCGAAAGAATTTATTCATGTTCATATATCTTCTGATATTTAGGAATAAAAAAAAGGAGTTTAATCATTTCTGTAATGGGCTTCTCATTCTCTATGGTTTTTAGAAGAGAAAAGGACTACGAAATAACAAAAAAATGGAGGAAAAAACGAATTGTAAGAATACTGACCCTATTCTTTGTACAAAGTTTTTTAATATATTTTTTATCTACACTCAATTCCTTTAGAGATTATTTAAGATCAATACAAAACTCTTTAAATATATTCCATAATGATTGATTATGGGTATTTCCATCTATCTATCTCTCTCTCTCTATACATATAAAGTTAGGATGGGAAAAGAAAAACTGTCCTTTTGAAGTTGTGTTTTTTCGATATACAAAGTACAAAAGGAAGTTTAACCCTCCGATACTTTTATTCAAATCCTAAAACAAGTACTATCCTGGGCTGTTTATCATCCCAGCATATATACTGTTATTTTAGCAATATAAAACTACTTTTTTCTATAGTAATTGTCACATACGATATAAAAAAGAAACCGAAAATCAACATGGTAACCCTGAAAATTTGAATAATGTTTAAAAGGAGAGCAGCTTAGCTGTCATTACGTTTCGTTAGATCTTCTACAATCCCCTTTGACAAGGAAGGAGGGGGGAAGGAAATAAACATGTACATTGGGAGTAATTACTTCATTGTCCAGCGTCAATCCTATTCGGAGTCCAATAAAGACTTATAAATAACGTATAACTCAGCAACAAATCCTCAAGGTTACTGTTCGGTTTTTATGAGAACACAAAAATGTTCAATCAGTTTTTGAACATAATTAAATGTAGTAGGAAAAGAAGTTCACTACTCAGGAGTTAATTAATAATGACAAGAGCTGAGGAAAAGAAAATTCATTCTTCCGATTACCAATTCCAAAAAAGTGGACCAGACTTAAAAATATAAACAGTACACATGAATGAACCAATGGACCACTTTTTCACTAAGATATTTTTTATATTTGTAAATACATAATCTAAAATAATTATTGGAGAAAATAGTTTTTTTATTCTGTAGAATCTAAATTATTTGTAAACGAATTTATCATTATGAAACAAGGAATATTCTTTACTCTAGAAGATAAATCATAAGAAAACATAAAAAAATGCAATTTTAATTTATTTATAACTCAGGATATAATGAAGTACCACCCAAAAAAATAAAGATACAGGAAGACACATAATATATTACATGGAAATATAAGTTCATAGAGTGGACAAACACCCCAGATAAATAATGCAAGATTAAGTATGAATTTTTGAGGATAGTTTACTTACTGGTCTCGTAGATTATAGACTCCGCCAGAGCCTTCGTGGATCCCTAATGCTGCAGCTAGTTTGTCTACTCCTTTATAGACATCTAATATCCAAAGCTCTGCAGTTTGTGCATGTCCATGATGGTGCTCTGAATCTGAGGGATACAGATTGGATACAAGGGCTTTGATAGCAATTGATGAACGAAGAACACGTTTCTCTGTAGGTAAGAGCTCAGATTTTTTCATTTTGGGATCACAGTTTCCCATGATTTGATTCGGTATGAAAAGGAATGAAAGGAATAGGATTTGAAGAATTGAATTCATTTTGGAAATTTTGGAAGTGTATGCTTTCTGGATTAAATGGTTATTTAAGGAAGTTTGGAAGTTCACTTCTTGTTATTTTTCACTGACTATCTGAAAAGAAATGACGGTTACAGTAATACTAATAAAAAGTATACGTATATATGTTTTGAAAAATTTAATATGGGAAGTTTTCACAAACGTGTACCAAAAGGATTACAGAAATGTTCACTGCGACCTTTACACTGTGTGGAACGTTTAACCTTTTTTTTTTTTTTCACTCTTAATATTTATTTTTTTTCCTTTTTAATTTTAATACAAATTTAATTATCCTCTATGCTGATTGCCCCGTAAATATTAGGTTATTTACAACATATTTTTTATTTATAATAACAGAAAATATAGCTCAAGTAGTAAAATAATTCCTGACGAGATTTGGCAATATATGTATCATCAAATTATCTTCTTAGGAATAAATATTAATAATTTCAAAAAGTTACTGTTAATTAAATCTGTTCAAATTTACATACTTTTTATAATTAAAGGGATGATAGGGTTATTCTCTATTAGTTAACATGGTTAGTTATAAGAACCTTAGTACATTCTAAATATAGTTAAAAAAAGTATTTCAGTTTACTGACTTTATAGAGATTTGCATTTGAGCGTATTTTCTATGTATAATAAGTAAAAGATGGTGCCAATGTGGAATTCTAAAAAAAATTTATATTTTCTATAAATATGATATAATATGAAACGACATAGCTCAATGGACAATGTACTTGCGATAATTTATTCACTGGAACTCAATGTGAGTAAGTTCGCGCCTCAGTCGTTCCGAGAGAAAAAAATATAGTTTATGTGTATGGACTTCAAAGAAAATTTCTAGGGCAGATGGTGTTATTTTAATACTATAATTTTTAATTATACTGAACCAGTGCAACTCCATCTGACAAATTAAAGGACCATAAAATAATAATAATATATTAAATTGAAGTTGTTCTACAACTATTTGAGTAACAAAATGAACACGTCAAAGTTAGGTCCATGTAGAGAAAAAAGCAAGAATTATAAAAATGATAACTTGGAGGCTAGATATGTAAAGAAGGGGATAGATTCATTTCAAACTGGGATCATGAAGCCCTATCAAAAAGAGCTTTCGGATTCTGTCATTAATAATAAATTCTATTCTGGTACTGATTCCTCATTTTTCGATATTTCAAAAGAATATGAAGCTTTACTGAATTTGATTTGAAAAAAAACAAGATGCATTCAATGAACCTAAAGAAGTAAAGGATTTGAATTACCAAAGGTATATAACTAAATACCAATCTTTGAGAAATATTTTTGGGGATAGAAGACTATTTATGGTTTATTTACAAACCTTTGATGGTTTGAGAGGTGATGAGCATGAATAAAATGATAATTCTCTATATTAAGTCTGCTATAGATAGACTTTAAAATGGTTAAAAGGAAATTTTAATAACCTTAACATAAAAGTTATTACATTTTGTATTGATACTGCAATAATTACAAATTTGGATCCGGCACAAACTGAGGGATATACCTTATTATTTTTATTTTTTTAAAGTTTACAATGGCAATATTATCGATTATAGTGATATATATCAGATTTTGAGATTTATTCAATAATTATCTATGTATTTATATATATATATATATGTATTACTATCAATATATAATTACATATAAATCAATCTGTTATAATATATTGAAACATACATGGAATACAAGTTTTGATTTTATTACAGTCAACTATTTAAGATTGATGTAACTAATATCAGAGAACATATTTTTTCCTTTCAAATAGAATCATGACATCTGTTTAAGAACAATGAATATAAATCGTTATTTAAAAAATTTTAAGACTGAAATGGGTGAACGATTTCGATTAATTGATTTTTGAAGTTTTGTAAAATTAAAATGTGATGCTTGCAGCAAAGAGTCTTTCCATGCCTGCAAGCTTATTCCAATATTAAAAATATAAAAGACTTGCACGATTCTTACTTTTCACTTGTTAGAGTGAAGTATCTCACGATCGACTGTAGATGTAGTATGTTTCTATATATGGTAGACTAGGCTCAGAAAATTAGGACACTTGTAACGTAGTATTCTATGCATATATTTATATGAGACCATGTTGTAGAGATAAAATGTCGCTTAGTTGATTCACTGATTTAGTATTAACTTCGTTGTTACTCATGAAGACAGAAACACATCTTTAATAGTCTAAAATCTAAATAGTCATATTCTCTGTAGTCTGAAAAACAGTCAATGTTTTATTACAAGAATAATTTTAAAAAGAGTTTTAATCCACCATTGTATTGCCTCAATAGCTTTTGATACTAATATGTAGAGAAAACGGCTTCAAGCTTTCTCACATATTCTTTCAAGTTATAATACTTTTGTTGTTTCAAAAGGTCCTATTGACTTTGATACAGAGAGAAGAAGCTGTGTTAATTACTAATTGGAGTTACGGCCAATACAATAACGGTAATTAGGCAAACATATATATAGTTAGATTTTTATTTTTTATACACATAACTTCGTATTTCGTAAGTATTGAAGTGCATTTTTAAGAGTTACTCACATCATCTTATAGTACTCTTGACATTTGAATTGAGACACGGAGACTCTGACCGAAGTAAATTAAATAACAGTATGCAACAAAATTCAAGTCCTGGATTGTCCCCAGGCTAAAACTCACATTTATTATTGTTATTTTAGGCTTAGAATACAAAAATGAACATTAAAACCTTCATTCGCAATAGTTTTCTATAAAAAATAATGTTTTGTAGTATTTAAGATTCCAACCCATATTTTGATGTGAAATAACTATATGGATGAAAATTAAAGGAAACAACAGTTCATACAAAAATTTCCAGCATCGAAAGAAAAATTATTTTGTAGGTTATCTTGATTATATTGTCTACAAAATGTTTCCAATTATAGAAAAACAAATAAAATAAAGGATCTTTTTGTAAGCTAATATTTTTAGCGTATTTTCTTAAATAATAAAGCCTGATATTCTAACTTCAAAAGATTTACTATTAAAAAAAGGTTGACTTTGATTGATTTTTTCAGTTTGACTCTTAATATTCTGTCATAATTTTCAATAAATATGCAATGATATAAATAAATCAACCAACAAAAATCTTTTAATTATTCAATATATTCATTGCAAAATTGTTTTAATTCAATTATCTCTTTCCTATCATAACTACTCTACTTTTATAAAAATGCCTCTAGTTGGTAAAAAAAAGGAAAAGACAAAAAGAATATATATTTCATACATTGTGAAATAGGTTCATAGACTATTCATTATTTTGGATGAAGTACAGAGTAGTTACCAACTTACTAACCTTGGGTAGTTTATGTTGTAAAACATCGGAAAAGAGAACATATATCTTCTTTAAACAATCACCAGAGACATCATAACTTTTTTTCTTCAAGTTTACGCATATAACTAATATAATGAACCAAGGGATTGTGTGTTTGTTTTTTTTGTCTTCAATTTTAAGTTGTATCTTGTGCATAAAGATTTTTCTTATTTTTATACCGGCCCATATCAAGAGAAATTAATTACATAACTGCAAAAGTACGAGTCCTTATATATAAATTTAGATGCACAAAAACGCCATTGCCTAAGGATTTTACTGTAATATTGTATTTAATATGTTAAAAAATTAAAACTAATTCTTTTTATAAAATAATATGTTAAAATATAGTTGTACCAAGGTACAAACAAAAAAAAGTATTCCTATGGAACAATATTTGCAATATGGTGTTATTATGGATATAAGTCTAAAACTTCATTAAAAATTGATCTTGATTATCAAGGATTTAGTGTTTAAATCAATGATACTTCAAGCAAATCAAAATTAAGAATAATTACAAAATATCACCGTGCATAAAATATACTTAAAATTTTATTAAACTAATTAAACTATTAATCAAGCAAATTTATAAAGGATACTTCACAATTTGGGACGTATTGCAAGGGCAAATAAATCAGGGGGGGATGTCAGGCGTGGATGATTCTCAATTATACGACAAGCACGCTTTTTCCTTTAGATTCCACTAATAAATTATTATTTTTTATCAATCTAAATTGGGTAAGTTGTATATTATTATTCTAAATTTGAAGCTTAATTGTTTATTTCCACTCTCTCACTTGATTCATTTAGAAAAAAAGGACGTAGGACTGAACATATTTAAAGTCCCATATTGAGAACCGGTACAACTCCAAGGAATATTATTCATTAATTCAAATTCAGCAATGACAGACGTGAATGGTAACATTAATAGTTTCTAAAACAATGTTACAGCTAAATCCAAAGATTTTGTAATGAAATGTTATTTTAATTTACTAAAAAATTTTTGACCAAATCGAAAAGCATACATTAACTTTTTTGGTACAATGTTCTTTAAATGAGTAATAGAAATAAAAATTTTAGATTGATGAAATACAAAAATAAATGGATAATTTTTTTTCATCTTTTTATGACATAGTAATTTTTTTTCCTACTTATATGTTTTAACTTTAACCATTATGAGTAAAAATTAAATTCCATAAAAGGTTGATTTAAAAAAAAATTACTCCCTTGAGTTGAAAAAGATTTTTCATACGTATTCACATAGTTAAAAGGAATTGAATTTTAGTTTTTTCATAGTGTATACCATTCTTAATATGTAAACAACTTTTTATTACAAACTAATTTTTCTAACTTTAATGGAGAAGTAACACATATATATTGAAAGTCATGAAATGGTTTTAATTTTTGCAAGAAAAAAAAAATATATAGTTAAAAATTAAAATGACATAATAAATCAAAAAAAAAAGTGTTAAATGATGTCTGTTGGTCAGCTTTAGATAAAATTGCCGAACATACAAATTATAAAACTATTTTTCTTTGATATTTGTGATATTTACAAATTGTATTTTATTATTATTTCCTCAAATTATGTAAAAGGCAGCTCATGTTAATGTATTATCTATTAATGTAATAGTGCTTTTGTTCCTACCCACGATCGACTCAACTTTCTCCTCACACTCTACAAAATGCACATCCTTCCCATCAGTCATGATTTCTGATAATTCACTGAATTAGTGATGAAACACTTTAACGTTCGAGCTTTAACTTTATGACCTTTTTATTAGAGTACAAATAAGAAAATTTCATAACTATTTGACAATATTTTTTAGCCTTTAATTTATTTTACTAATTCTTTATAACAGAGTTTATTAAATTATTTTCAAATAATGTTATTTAAAATTATTTGTTAAATATTTTATGTGCTAGACAACTATTGATTAATTTTCTACAAAATTAGTCATAACGCTAATTTTGAAGGATAAAATATTTTTATTTAGTCGTTTCTAACTATAACTACCAATTTTCAATCCTAATGAGAGGATTTGGTTCCTTTAATTTACACTTTAAGTTACAAATATGAAAAAAAATATGTTTTTTGTTAAACACAAATGAGCTTGTCCATAGTTTTTTGTAAATATTTTGTGTGTTTATTTTTTTAAAAGAAAAGAACTCAAACGGCGAAATGTAATTTTTCTAAGAACTTTTTCTTGCCTAAGTTAAAATGTATTTAAAATATATAAAACAAAATTTAAAGTTCAAACCTCAAAAGAACCTTGTTAAAAATGTATAATTAGATGTCATTTTTTAAAGAAGAAACAATTTTGTTTACAAAACAATTTTTATTTTAAAGTGTACTTTGTGAAAAAAAATGTACTAAAGAATTTTTTCCCAAATCATTTGATAATTATGTAAATTAACTTTTTTCCAATGTCAAATACAATAAAATATAATTTGTAAACTCAATGTGATTTTTAACCTTTACAATTATTATGACATTTGTGAAGCATTAAAAAAATGACTCTCTAATATTTTTCAAGTTAAGCTGTGAATAAGCTCTGCACAATATCCATTTATAATTTTGGGAAATTTTATCCCAAAAAAATGTCGTTTTTTTACTCTAATAAACTAGTCTAAAAAAATGTTATCATTATTTTACAAATTTCTAATTTTTAAATAATATCTTAATTTTTGTTAGTACTTTTCAACAACTTAAAAAATTACCGAATACATATAGTAAATGTTTCTAGTGTTGCTGATATTTTACTTTATTTATAAATTTAATATTTCATTTCATCAATTTCTTAAGCAACTCTGTCGTGTTTATTTATTTGAATGAATATATGTTTCAATTTTTATCACGTTCTTATATAAAATATATATAATTTAATTTATTTTTTCGTTACTTCGAAGAATAAGTTAATTCGTTGAGTCCTTAGGTTTATTTTTTAAAAAAGGAGCTCTCACGTAAGAAAAATGCCTTAAAGGCACTTATCATGATTTCTTAAATGAAAAAATTATAATAATATTATTTAAGTAGATTTATCTGAGTGTGTCTTTAATTTTTTTTGGGGGGATTCCAAATTATTGAACAAGCACATTCAGCAAAAAAAATATATTTGTTTCAAGAAAGATATTTATCTCATCACGAACATTTTTATCAAAAAACTTACAAATTTTACACAGAATACATACAAAGAAATGTTTACTTAAATTAATATCTATTTGCACCATATAAATTATAATTAACACATTGCATATAAATTTATCCAATCAGTAGAAAAGCCATGTGAAGACTAAAAAAATATTAAATTACTTAGTTGGAAATTTATAGCGCATGAATTTTTTATCCGTTTTCCAGCAAAAGACATTACTACAGCGAACGTAATTGACTTTCCCCTTTTAAAAAAGTACGAGTATATCCTTTAGTCCAGGAATAATATTAATTTGATTACAATTTTATTGAGTAAGAGATATAAAAAATCATATAGATAACCTATTGATATTTTTACTTAATTATTTTTTTTAAATAATTGGATAATATATATGTGCTGGGTGTGTAATTGAAAACAATACATTTTGAATCTACAAATGTAACAAGTTTCATTTCGGAAACTAGGGAAGCTACATTAATTAAAGTTGTTGGTATATGTTTGCAATTTCTCTTTTTCAATTTAGCATCAATCGACATTGATAATGGCCTTGATAGACTCCTGGAAGCCCTGACAGGTAGTAGTAATGTAATTTGGGGCTGTAATGTTCGTCAACAGAAGCCTTGAGAGCTACGACATTTTGTTTTCAGCAGTCGCTGGCTTCGACATGCGGCCCGAAGAAAAAGTTGAGCGAGTTGGCATCTGGGGAGTATGGTTGCCGAAATGAATGTTGTTTTTCATTAAGGATTGTATATGTTTGCTCTGTGTGAAGGTGCACCATCTTGATGAAGGTCGTCCTCATGCCAATACCATCATTAATTGATTTCTTGATGTTGTAAATAGTCGGATCTCTGTTGGTGTATGTTCTGAGTGAAGAAGATTAGCAATCTCGAATCCTTTGTCTCATTCTGAGGCCATTTTTTGATTCATTGTATTGGGGTTTTTTTTTTTTTTTTTTTTTTTTTTTTTTTTTTTGAGGGGCTGTCAACATGCACAGTTTATCTACTGGTGGGAGGAAGTATACATTTTCTAATGTTTGGGTTCGTTTCCTTACAAGAACACCTAGGCTACTTTCAAGGTTTAAGCTTGAGTACCTTCCCGCTCCAAGACATTCCAACTGTAATTCATAGTACTGAAAAGGGTCATCTTGGGAACATTGTAGTAATCTGTATGGACTTATATACTCTATAGATGGGTTCCCTTTAAATCTTCCTTCTAATATTGATCACTAATTTGTTCTTAATTTCATCCTAAGTCTTTATTCATGCCTTCCTCGGCTCCTATTTAAGTCATTGTAAAATGTCCCACTAAAAGTTACTACCTGCCTCGTGATTCCTGAAGGAGTAGTTCTCGCTTGGAGAATTGTTTCAATACCAACTATTTTGTCACGTTTTTCGGACATTTTTGATTCGGATAAATTTTTTACAAATAATATGTCTGTTTAAAAAAGTTTTAATGAATTTGAACAAATCATATTTCAAAGTTTAAATTATTGAAAACCCGTTATGGTCAATTTATTTTTGGCTACAATAGGAAATGAACTCTTATTAGTTACGTTATACGTGCATCTAAAAGTATAATTTTTTTAAACAAATCGTATTTGCTCTTGATCATAAAATATTTTACGCACTAACCTGACCAAATCTTGAATTGAGATTTTATCTTTCAATATTTGAGTGACTTTATAATAACAAATAGTGAGGCTATGAGATTTGTTTTTTATTTGTTTTTTTGCTTTTATCATAAGCTGAATCTAGTCACAAGGTTATAAGTTCTAACAATTACTTATTCCTTTAATGAATACAAAAATTATAAAATGCATTAACCAAATTATCCATTTTTTAATGAAAAATATTTTAAAATCATCACTAAATTCACTTATCTAGTTTGGATGGTCAAATTAAGGTTTATTTCTAGGATATGAAGGTGTGCTCATTCACTTGCAGGTTGGAATCCTAACATGTTGAGACAAGGTAAAGACTGTTTCTGTTGACACCATCTCATTAAGGGAAAATGGTGTTCGTCTAAGCTCAAAATGAAAAATCAGGTAGCTAATTCTTCGGGCTATTCAAACACTTTTTCCCCTGTTGTAACCATTTTCTCGAAGTCAATCGGCTTCAGAACTTGTCTCGGTGTTCGTATGTAGTTCCTACGGCCAAGATCCTATTAAACAAACCTCTTCATGGTGACTTTATCCATATCAAACTTGCGTAAGAGTTCCTTGATCGTTGCCTTCCTTCTTTCTCCTAAACGAAATTTTTGACTGCATAAAAAGTCTCATTAGACCTTTCTGAGCGTCGCTTAACCCTCTCAGTGACAGAATTTTTTTTTTTCTATTTTTTCATTTGAGGGGAAAAAGGCTAAAATAGCTCCCCTGTGCTCGATCTGAGGCATCAGACTCATGTTTATCAACATGATAACTTTTATTAACATTTTCTAGTTGTTAATAGATTCACTGATTGGCCAATAACATCTCATCAAAATGGTATAGCATTTTTGACAGCAAATTTAAAAGTGTATCGTCTCAAGCGAACACAACTGTATAACTATTTTATTGAAACAAAAGATGATACAGTTTAATAAAATATTTGAGTAGTCAAATCTCCATTAATAAATACAAAGAAAAAATTATTAAACTCATTTCTTATATGTTTTGCCATTTAGTATATTTTTGCATAGAGTCAACGACTTTTCCTTTATCTTTGTTCTTCTAAAAAAATTTAATACAGATCATTCCTAGCGACGGAAATATACTTTATGTATACGGACTTCACAAAAGATACCTAGGTTAGTTGAAATATTATAAGGTTTACTGATACTTAATCAGTGCAACTCTCCATCTAACCAATTAAAAGAACATTAAAAAAATTAAATTCTATTTACTTTTTATTAATTGAGATAAGGTAATATTTAAAGAAGAAATGTACGTTCTATGTTACAATTATCATATTAATAATATTTATGAAATGTATTTCATTCAATTGATTTATTTCTTTTAAAACATAGCAAATATTTTATTTCCGATTTTAAAACTTATAGCTTTATTTTATTTTTTCCTTCTGGTCCTCTTTTTATTACGTCTTTTTTGACGAGTAAATTTATTTATGGGAAGTCAATTGAGTTAGATAGAAAATACATCAATAAGTTTATACTGCTTTACTTTTCAGGAAGTGTTTATTGTAAAAAATTACTTATCCCCTACATAACATCAAGAATATAAAGTTAAAGAGGGCTATATCTTATAACATCTATTCAATCACCGATGATAAAAAGAGCTGAATTTTCTTTTCAAATAAAATAGCATTGATTTTATAAGGTTGTATAAAAGTATTTTTGTTAAATATATGTATTTTATGAAATTGTTATCTCCTCATATCAAAGTTATTTGTGTCCAACTGTAATCAGTCTATATATTACTGTTGGATAAGATGGATTTCTTGAGCAATTGCTCACTAGTCAATCAAATTTTTGCCCTTTTGCTAGTTTTTTTTCCCCAAGAAACATGGAAATTATCGATAGAGCCCAAAATTCATACTATGTTTCCTACAACATTTTATATATTCAAAACAAACTTCAATAGAATAATGCTTCGAAAAAAATTCAAGGAACAATGAGTTTTTTTTTGTAATATAGTTATATATTTTCACTTATTTTTTTTTATAATTGGGCTTTTATTAAAATTATCAATATAATAGATAGAACAAAATTAAGATAAAAATAATAATAAATATATTAAGATAGATTGCAATAAAAAATTAATTATAAATAAACGTTACAATTTCCAATTAACCCCGTAGACTAAAGCCAAACCCTCGAATACTAACCACTAATGTTTTTTTTTATATTCTATCTATATGAAATTATACTAAACAAAATATGAGTACATAAAATATCAAATCAATTTAAAACAGACTAACAAACAAGAACCGTATCTTCGATGTTGCTGTTCTTATCAATAGACATCAACATTACATACTGAGCCTTTAAGGGTCGAATAGGTTTTATATGGTCATTGTGGGGAAGACTTAACAATTTCTGAACGTAGTTCAATTTTCTATCTTTGTAACGAAGAATCATTAAGGAAAAGACAGCGTATCTTGCTACAGAAGCAATGCAAATTTTCCGCAGGGAGTGAAAAGCGCATTCAAAGTGAGACAGCTAGCTTTGAATGCTTTAGTGCTAACTAAAGAAGAGCAAATAGCCTTTGTTTCTATTCTAGACTTTTCCTTCCCCTAGGGGCATTCCAAAAAGAATATAAGCAAGTAAGTACTGGGGAAGGTAGTCATTCAAATTAAAAGGATCAATATTCCACTCGAAGAGCAAATGATGCTGGGCATCTTGAAATGCATGGATGATAGAGTTTAAAAAATTTCCACATTCCTTCACGGACAAGTTGAAGTAAGTAGAGCTCGTCGATATTCGGATTTTTAAATTGCCAAAGTATAATAGATTTATAAAAAAAAGCTACCCATAGCAGAGGGTAATAAAATTTTCCAGACTTAACACTTGACTCTTGTATTGGAATCATATTATGTATAGTTGAAATATATTTGGAAAGAGCCTCAACCTCAAGACTAATTCGGCTGTCAAAAGGCCCAAGAACGCTTTTTTTTATAAAACTGACGAATAATATGACGCAGTTTCTTTATTTTGATTAAAAATGATGCAAAATGAGAAGAATATTGCAATATCTTTTTACACATACTTATTTTATTTTATGACTTGAAGATTTGTTTTGGATTTTTGGAAAAAAATGCAACATTTTTAATATTTTGTAAGAATGAATAAAAATTCACCAAATGATAGTTTTTTTAATAACATCCCTTATAATTTTGACATTTTATTTGACGTCAAGGCTAAAAACTTTTTTTTGTTATACCACTATACAAGTTAAATACAAATGTATATTCTACATATAGTCGAGGGATATGCAAAGGAAAATGTCAAATTTATATGATACATTGCTCCTATTATATACCCATTTTTTCTACAAACCTAATGAATTCTTCAAGAACAACGATTGTATGCTGATGTTACAACATTGGTATGGACACACTGTTATATATGTATGTAATCATGTATACATTTGCATAATAGATATATGAATTTTGTGTTTGCTTAAAGGCATGATAAATTATACAACTCCATTAGTAATCTCTTTGGTTCTATATAAATTAATATATTTTTTGGCTCTTTTTTTTTTTTTTGCAATATTACAACATGAATTCAAGAGACAAAAACTATCCTTTGTTTTTATTATACATACGTGAGAGACTGCATATGTATATACAGGGTACATAAGCTATGTATGTCCCCACTTTGGTGCCCTCTCTTGGGGAAAAATTGTTACTTAAGAAACTGATTTTTTTGTTGGATGCCTTGTTCAAACCTGCACTAGCTGGAATAAAATTATATTTATTTAAAAATTCGTTATTCCAAATATTTTGGAAAAGGCACAGTTTTCCTTGGAATCCACGGATTCTCTGATGGATTTTTTTCCTTGTGTGTTGAGATCGAGACAAACCAAGTGAATCCCTGTAACACCAATTACAAACTTATCAGTCAAATTGATAAAGTATTCCAGGATTTGCCAAGGGACTAAGTAACGAAGGCCTGATTACGCTTTCGGCCTCGTATGGAAACTGTAATTGAGGCTGTTGGTGATTTTATTAATCTGGCTGGTGAAAATTGTGTTTACGGCACAGATAGCTTCCAAGCCCTGTAGATAATACTTCTTCACGCTTCATTATCACAGTATATATATTGGAGTTCCCTTGAAATTTTGATACTCATTAGCCTATAGAGACTAACTTATATAAATACAAAACTAAAATTTGTATTTTGCACTACTAAAAAAATGAAGAACAATTGTACGAAAATATGTATATCTTTCATATGTGGGGATGATTCCAAAATGTATTCACTTTTGTTTTATTAAACAAAATGTGACGTCAGTTAAAAAGTTAAATATTTATAGAAGAAATAAAGAATATGCGACCTACTTTAAGACATTATTAAAGAAAAATCTTGTTCCAAGAGAAACAAGATCATATCAGAAGCAAAACAGCCGGTTTTAAAAAGGAAGCTTTTTAACAGTATAAATAGTACATTTTTTGACAATTGAAGTAAAAAAATTGTTCAATGAATTTTTGACTTACGTTTGAAGGTTTGGAACTGTAATTTTTTTTATGGTCATGCGCTAAAATAATAAAAATGAATTTAATTTAAAGGTAATTTTAAAAATGAAATTCGCACTCTTTTATTAGACTTAATTTGAAGGAACATTTTTCTATCACTACTTAATCAAGCAAGTTGTTAATAATTTTAAAAAAAGCCAATGTCAAATAAAATGTATTTATTTATATTAAAGAAATATTTCCAACTATACTTTTTATTATGATAATGTCATAAAAAATCAAATGAAAAAAATTGATTTGATTAAACAGTTATCAAAAAGAAAAAAAAGTATATGTAGCCTTTTTCTAAATCGAAATCTTATATAACATATGTTAATTAAATGTAAAAAATATATCCTTGTAAAAATTGACAAAAAATATTTACTTTTTTATTAAGAAGACCAAATTTTTTAAAAAACACTAATTCATATAGTAATTGAAATTTTGTTATCATTTTTTTTTTTTTTAGTTTTGTACATATAATATAATTTGAGAAAAACATCATATGATGATATGGTATGTAGTTTTTTTTTTTTTTTTTTTTACATTAAGTGTAAAAAGTAAATCTAATAAAATAACAATAAAGTGGAGTTTATATTAAGTTTTATATACTTTATTCATAAAACATATCTTTAAATTTTACATATCTTGATATATATATATAAACTTCCAAAACATGTTAGATAGAAGATGGATCATAAATATTAATAAAGATTTTTTTTTTTTCAAAAAAAAAAAAATGATCAAATTGACAATTTATTATATTCCATTAATTTTTGTGCACTTAAAAAAAATCTATAAGACAAATGAGGAATGCGGATACAAGCAAAGAGATCCCATAGCAGCAATTTTTTTCCCCTTATTGTTACAAATGAGGGATAACGAAGTATTGAAAAAACAAACAAGGATTAGTGGTTGTGAATCCATTTATGATTATGCAGATGATACATCAGCAATCATAGTTTTAACGATAGCATCTATCATTGAAATATATAGGCTTCTGTCATGGTTCGAGATTTTGTCAGCCCTAAAAATTAATATAGAAAAATCCGAGCTAATATAAAATACTAATGACATCAACTCAATATATTCCCTGCATGCGAAATCAAGGATCAAGGTGCTTGGAGCTGTTATTAGGAAAGATTCAATGGACTATTTTAATGAATTAGAGTTTTGACTTATTTTGTTTCTTTTTTTTTGTGTGTCGTTTTATTGTTCTTAGAAAATTTAAATGGTCTTTATATTTTTCTATGTACTTGGATACTTTTACTATTTTTGTATTTCTATTAATTGAGTACCAGAATAAAATGATACTGGTTGAAAAAAAAGTTATGTAACATAATTGAAAAATTATGAAAAGAATGCTAACAGAGAAGTCATTTGAATACCCTCATATAATTAACAAGTAAAAATCATTCCTCTTTAGAATGACTTTAAGCTTTATGCATTGTCTGTATTTAAATAATCAAACAAACTCCAAGAATTTATCAAGTTTTTTTATTAAAAAAAAACTTTTAAATTTCGATAACTTTTTCTTCAACAAAAAAAATATATATTTAATTTTGTATGAGTAAATAAAATATTTCAGACCTTTCTAAGCCATAAAAATGAAGCAAAAGGATCTTAATGAAATAGTAATGTGAAAATGTACAAGGTAAATAGATTAATTACCTTCATTTCTAACTTCTAAAAAGAACTAAAAGTATTATAAGAAAAATATTTAATTCGTCACCTATGAGAGGATTAATGAATTCTTTATCTCCTTACTTATTTTTTTCTTTAAGGCAAAAAAAAAGCTTTCAATTATAATTCAATGTAACAAAAGGTTATATATATATATTTGTTATACCAACATTGGCTTAAATTTAGTTGTTTATTCAATGCATTTTCTGTATGTAAAAAAATACCTAACAATTGGAAAAATAATTTAAAGGAGAGTAGTTTAGTTGTCATGACGTTTCATTTGCTACAATCAGCTGTGAATATAAAAAATCAACGCCAATCTACTCTGGGGCCAGCAACGACCTTCTCATTGTAACTTCTTAATAAATCCGTCTTTATGAGAAAACGCACACGTGGTTCCACTTAATACTCATATCTATATAATGACTACAACTTTAGAAATAAACACTATTTTCAACTACAAAAAACTCACACACTATAAAATGATTAGAATTTACAACTCCATTGCAATATATGTAATTATATTAGTATAAAAAACACATGTCAAACATGAAGTAAAAATGAAAAAAAAAACAAATTTGGTAGATTTTTTTTTTATAAATCAAGATGGCTTCCAATTTTTTTAAATTATGCTTACCATAAATTATCCAAGTGAAGCTAAGATGGTAAATCACAAATTATTTATGTTTTAATATAAATATAGAGAGAGCCGACGAGTGAAAGTCTCAAAACTAACTGGTTCTATTCCTTCTTTCTCGTTCTTTTATATATATATATATATATTTGTAATAAAAAGAGTTTCAGTATGTTCCGCACTTCAAAATCCTTCTTTTTTTTTTCTTCTTCCTTTTTTTTTTTTTTGAAGATACGTCAAGAGAGGGGAAGAAAAAGAAGAAGAAAGAAGCAAAAGAGGAGACCCCTTGTTTCTAAATACCCTCACCAAGTAGCTTGTAGCGCCGTCCTTATCGATTAACTTTCGTAATACTTCCATATGTATAAAAAAAAAACAGGATAAAAATACATTATTTTCCATGTTAACTTTTTTTGATAAAAAGTTAAGATTTAACCCTTTCAATTGGCCCATACATTTTTCAAAAAAATATATATATAAGGAGTATCTGTAGGGAGTTGGCTGGACAAGCTGTAGCCCCCTAAAAACTTTTTTTTGTTTTTATACTGTATTTTTTTTTGTTAGGAGGAAAAAATTTTATGCAAAAATAGGGGTAAAATTTTTTTTGATATTTATTTTCTTATAAAATTGGTTAGAGCAAATACTTAAATATTTAATTTTTTTTCTCAAGAAATGAAATTTTTTTGTAGATAGCTATTGATTATTTAAAAAAATTAAGCAAAATTTAATTTTAATTAACAATTGAATTAAAAGAAAAGCATGCCCTAAATATAGGCCTCCGGATGCACCGGTATATATACGTACAGAGTGTTTATATCAAATTAACATCAAAGCTTTATAAACTTGAAGTAATAGGGCTGAAGATCGATTAGAAGAACTAGGTTTTGCATCTATTAGGTAGTGTGCCTGAAGATTTTAACATGCTTGTGGCGGTATTGGAGGCTCATCCGGAGATATGAAAGCGGGAAATAGTTTTGGAGCGCATTCTGAAGACTGAAAGGAAGATAGAAGATAATACTTCTAAAGAGCCAGAAAAGTTTTTATCCACTGGGAGTGGACAATTCCTGAAATATTTTGGCTTTGACAAACCTGGGCCCAAGAAAAGAGATTGTCACCAAGCACAAAATTATACGATTGAGTTCCCTCCAGGATTGAAGAAAGTTCATTGGATGAAAACAACGAGTAGAAGCTCTGATTCAAGAAATTATTACGGAATTAAAGTTTAACCATTTGCCTCGTTAGTTAAATTAAATTCAAAGGAGTGGGATATTGATTTAGGCACAACAAATCATATGGATTTTGATGAAAATGTTTTTGAAAAGATAAAAAAATGAAATATTCTTAATGATAACATTTGGAGTTGTGAGGTTGCTGAGATGTCATAGGAATGGGTAATGTTTATCTTATCATCGATACTTCAGATAGACCATGCACACTTCATGTCTTATCATATGTACAAGAAGTATCATTCAACGTTTGGAATATTTTAAAATAGTCTCAGAGAGGAGATGCAATTTTCTTCAGAACGGATCATTTTTTATGTACATATAAGTTAGATAATGTCGTCAGATTTTCCCAAATTAGTGATTTCTTTTATTACTATTATTTATTTTCAAAAAAAACAGCGAGTAAAATCATTAAAAAGTAAAATAAGTTCATATAAGTAATAAAATACATATTAACATACACAAATTAAATTATAATAAAAGGGATCTTTACAAATCCATTCATTTTGACTAGGAAGCTTCTAAAATGTGTATGAAATTACGAAAATTTAAGTTATTAAAGTGGTAATTTTATTCTTTTTTTTTTTTTCTTCTTTCCATTTCTTCTCCCAGCTACCCTTCTTCTATTTCTCCCTCTCACATAAAACAAATCAATTATCAAAAAAAGACGGCAAAAACGAGTAAAAACAAAACAAGAAATGAAAACATTTGTCACTCTTGTGAGACAGTTTAACGGAGGAGTTTAATTGGACTCTGTGGCATTTATTTGGGTAAACAAAAAAAAAGCTCTCCCTCGATATCCATTTTTTCGACAGCTTCTGGAGACATCACCATGCCAGTCCCTCTCCTTCAGTGTTACTGCGTAGCCTTCCTTAACCCTTTCCTACAACATGCCTCGTAGCTCCAATAACTCCCTGCAACCCGGGAAGAGGAGAGAGGACTTCATCTTTAGAGAAACTACATTTTCTTTCTTCTTCCAAGGAGTGTTTGGAATTCGTAAAGAGAGAGCCCGTCACCAAGCAGTATCAAAACAGCTTCTGATTTGAGTTTGTAAAGGTGCTATTTAAGATAAGTGTTGCATTAATGAGAACGGAGTCGTCAATAGCACCGTCACTATGAAGTAGCTGTTTCTTCAACAAATCTCTGGTGTCGTTATGCCTTAAAATCCTAGCTATTACCATTTTAACCAATCTGTCGGGAACATTTCAAATTGCCAAGAAACCAGGAATGTGTGGCTCCTAACAGCTTTGCATAACTTTGAAGCTTCATGACGTGACATCTTATCTGGAAATTCTACGAGGTGAGAGTTGGTTTTCGGTATTGTCTAAGTTGTCCAAAAGATGTAAGTCCGTCATATTTGAGTAGTTCGTCTTGTTTTAATAACCTATTGTTGTAGTTTAAAGGCTCGTGTGGACCAAGTAACGGTAGAACTATTGGGAGAATCAAGTTCTACCAGAAATAGTCAACTGATTTCGTAACTTTGGACAACTTTCATGATTTTTTCTTATATTATAAATTAGGTCTCAAATATATGGTGTTTGACATTTTAAAAATGCAAACTACAAATTTCATACAAGATTGATCTTCCTAATATTCTTTAATTACAAATTTTATTCTAAAAAATAGTTTTTACATAAAAAACTCCTTACTTACCATGGATATTGTTTAATGTTTCCAGAGTATTACAAAAAAAAAGTTATCCAAATAAAAATTAAGTACTCAAGTAGGTAAAAAGGGAATACAAAGTGGCATTAATAGAGTTCTATGTACTTAAGAATTCCATGGAAGATGCTTCAAGAGTAATGTTTTTATAATCTTATGTGGCGAAAATTGAAATAAAGAGTGAATATGGTGAAAGGGACTGATTTCAAAAAGTTGCATCAACGCCTGCGACACGATCACGAAGCAAAACCAAAACCCTAATAACTTTTTTATTAGAAAAGTACGTACAAGTACGTATAATGAAAAATATTATTGAAAATTTTTTTAGCTCTCAATCTTGGCAAGAATTATTCAATATGGCTACCTCCATTCTCTATCACAGCCTCAACACAAGGTGAACTGTGAAGATCTTCTTGTTTGAGAAGATCTTCCCAGTCGACAGATGACTCTTCAAGTAATTAAAAACTTTTTTGCATCTCTCAAGCCTTAAGGCCTTCATCCTGTCGGTGAGGAGATGTCTTGTAGTCCTGACAAAGCTCTTAAGGCCGAGTTTTTCATGAACTGCCCTCCTGATGGTGATCTCGTCAGCCAAGCGTCGGATTTATGCTATTGGATCTTCCTTGATCTTGGCCTCCCAGGACTTGAGAAATGTTTCATCTCGCTTCAAACCAATTCTTCCATTTCCTGCCTTCCTTTTTACTCCTTCCCTATTCTCCTTGGCCACCTTATGGTCCAGACTGTCCTCATAGTCACACCGACAATGTGTGGATGTTTTAGGGTAAACATCCGCGTCGATAAGAACCAAAAACTTTTTTCCCTATTTATACATGTTCATTCATTTTTTGTCCGATTTTGACCTAATCAAAACTATGCGTATAAAAAATAAGACATGTATTGGAAAATTGGTTGAAATGTCACCTGAAACCTTAAAAAGCGGGAAAAAAGTTAATTTTAAGGATGCAGAAAATTTCACTGTCCCACTCAGTCGGGGTATCTGGAATCAGAGAAATTATTAAGAAAGATCTAGTCAAGGGTTGGTTATGGAAACTATGTTGTATCATTTATGCGAACCTTGTATTGAGATGAAGTATGGTCAGAGACTGTTTCTGCAACAACCAAGGAAGATAATTAAAGATGTCTTTAAATTAGTACATTTGGATCTGTCTGGATGCATACAGACACCTTCTCTGAAATTATGTCTTCACTTTATTACATTAATTGATTACAAAGCAAAACTTACTGGGATATACTCAAGGTTAATAAAAATACAAGGTTATACCATAACGCGTGTACGACTGATGTTTATCTTCAACCAAAGTTTTAATATTGACGTCATAGTAAATAAGTGGTTGTGTGTTTTGTCAAAATCTTTTTTTCTTACCCAGCAGTCGGTACAATACCTTAAATTAAAAAATTTAGTAATAGTGACGTCATAAACTATGAGTGATTGCGTATTTTGTCAAAATCTGCCTGTCATTACATCAGATTGAAAATTCTAGCAAGTTCGATTACATGATGGTCCTACCTTGTATTTCTATTAACCTTAGATATACCTATTTAATAAAGATTCATATTAAATGAAATTGAAGCATTGGAAAATATTCAGTGGAGAAAGAAACTCGAAAAATGTTGAAATCTCTACGTTTGGATAATTGAGGAGAGTACATATCGAATGAATTTAATCTATATTTGGTTAGTAAGGGGATCAAGAGGGAACTCACTCTATCTAACAATCCTCAACGGAATAAATTATCTATGACTTGATCCTATCAGATATTTTTAAATTGAATTTGCATAAGAAAGATATTTTCTTTGGATTATGGCAAGAGTAGATAATTATAGAGTTTACTTGATTAACTTTTGGCAACCTTGGAGCTCAACCTGCTGGATTACAGTATCTAGAGGTAAGTATGGTACAAAGCCTGCTGAGTCCGCTACAGCAACAATACGACTTCAAGTCCTCTATGAATAAGGGGGGGGGGATTAAGATCAGCCGAAACTACATCTTACTTGTGTGCACAGCCTTCCAGCAAGCTTAGATGATGTCATTTCAACCAATGGCCAAATCACAAAAAATGTTCCTGATAAATTCTTAATAAATCTATCTATGATGTCATCAATGTCTGAGTTCATTTGAGTTTATTCAGATTAAATTGGAGTACAGTATGCAAGATGGTGCAAGACTTATTCACTACATGTTAATAATTTCTGTTATCTGCCTCTTAAATGTCTTCTCAGTTCGAGAAAAAAATAAGGAAAACTCATTTCTATTCTAGACCAACATTTAGTCTAGAACTAATCAGTCTTGGTTTTGCTTTCTCCATTTTTCAATAAAATTACCATTTACATAGATGTGAAATAAATTTTGTATTATTTGTTTGCAATTTTGCACAGTCTGAAGTTTAAGTATGGTATAGAATTATTGGATTATTTTCATAATGAAATTAATTCAAGTCGACCATAGTATTTTAGAACTGTTTTATTTATTTATCTATGCCTGGCCGTGCAAAATTATTTACCGATGATGTAAATATACTTTTTAAGATGTTTTGTGGCAACCAATCTGATTGTTTTGTATTTTTACTGTTAAAATAAACAGAAATCCTTCCTGTGAGAGCGTAACAACTTCCACACGTGAGACCATGTCCAATCAGGAAACAAAGAGGATCGGAATTGCAGCCCTCCTCCGAGCGGGAGTACCTCATAACAACATTAAAGAACAGGTTGGGGCCTCGTTGAAGACCATTTACAACGTTTCCAAGCGCTTGGAGGCTGGGGGTGATCTCAAGCATTCCCTTGGGGCTGGAAGGAAGCCCACTGTCTCAACAAGGCAAGTAAAGGCAGTGTTCAAGAGGACTCCTAACAGGTCCATTGCCGACATGGCCAGAAAGATGGGAACGTAGAGATCAACTGTTTCAAGGGCATTGAAAAGGGCTGGAGGAAAGTCCCTGGGGCGTACTGAACGCCCTCTGCTAACTGAACGTCAGCGAGAAGTCAGACTTGAGCGTGCCAAGAAAATCTTGAATGATATCAAGAGCACATCTGGACCCATCATCATTTTTTCAGATGGGAAAACTTTTACCGTCGATCCTGTTTTCAACAGGCAAAATGACCGTGTTGTGAACTTTGGAGATGTTTGGAGATCCAACGGGAAGGCCATGAAGCCGGTATGGTTCCTCACTGGCTCAGATTAACAGCAGAGGATTGTGTGAAGATTCTGGCGTCCAGGGTCCTTCCGTGGATAAAATCCATAGTCGGCAACTCTCCTTGGGGTTTTCAACAAGATGGAGCACCCGCCCATGCTTCCAAGAAAACTCAGGAGTAGCTCAAAGACAACATGAACTTTTGGCCAAGGACTACTGGCCCCTTCAGAGCCCAGATCTGAAGATCTGAACCCACTACTCTTCTCTATCTAGGCGCACTTGGAGACCAAGGCCTGCAAAAAACGACACAAGAACATAAATGCCTTAAAGGCTGCTGTCAACAAGGCCTGGGCCTCCATGGACGCCGATTACATCCAGCAAGTCAGTGGCAGCTTCAGACGTCGCCTGACCAGTGTCATTGAGTCAAATGGTGGCTACATTGATCAAATTTGATCACAAACTATTTTATTATTCTAAATGTATGAATAAATTGTTTCTCAAGTCATTCGAAATGTCATTATTGTCCGCAATATGTTCTGAACAATAATCGGTAAATAATTCTGCACGGCCCAGTAATTACTTAAATTTGATTTAAAAAGGTGATTAATAATAATAGGAATAAGCATTTCTTAAAGTCTTGATGTATAGCTTTGGAAATTTGGAACGAAAATACATTTGTCTTTATGTACAAAGGCATACAATACGACATTATTTTTTCTCTAAATGCAAAGGAAGGAAAATCCACGGAGCAATATTAAAATAAACAAGACAAAAAATAAATAAATGGGAATTTCTAATTTATGATATTACTTAGACCATGGAAAGTAAATATAAGGGGCTCACACAGTAAATAAATTTAGCCATAAAAAATGATTTTATTTTGTGCTTATGTAATTGCGTTTCTCTTTGTAACTTTAGAAATGTACTAGTAAAATGTATATAGAATACTCACATTCATAGAATCAAATTATCTTCATTTATAAAATATTCAGATACTCATTTGGATTTGCATTGAATTTTGAATATTTGAATCTGTGGCAAATTTCAAATATTAATATTTTCTTCCCCAATCGCAAGATTAAATATTTAACTATACATAATTTCATATATATTTTACGTATAAATTAGTACTACAGTTTTTTGTTTTTTTATCCCGTATCTTATAACACTAGAACGACGAATAGTAAAGACCCCCCTTAAACGATGGTTGATATCAAAAATGATACCCATTAACTTTTTAATATTTGTAACTGTTAGTGGTTGATAAAATTAAAAGTAATGTGGTAATTATTATTTTCTCCGAAGATTTATTATTTATTTAAAACAATAAACATAACTTTTATAATAACACATATAAAGAAATTAGCATTTTTTATAAGTAACAATTGTTCTTTCAGTCCCAATACAAGGCTTGCATACGAATCTCTTAAATTTACAACAGATTTTGTTGGCTAAGCGCCGTGATTTTCTTGTATAATTGACTGTACACCAGCTTCTATTTTTAGTTGAACAGTTTGATTGTGATTGAAATAATTGATTATTTTCTTCTATATCATCCTTTGATTCATTATTTTCAGCAATAAGTTCGGTAATCAAATCATTCTAAAACTAGCGAAGAGTTACTTTCTTACCAGTCACTTCTCTGTACAAGATAACAGCATTTATACCAGCAAAATCCAAAATATTATAAAAAACTTGTAAAGGCCATCGGCGAGAGGACATTTTGGTAGAATAAAGTCTTGCCAATTGATCTAGAGTATCAACTCCATACTTAGTTTCATTATAATACTGGATTGATTCCTGTAACTTTTTTCGTACATCTATAACTTTAACACTTTTGTGAGCAAAGCTCCAAATTAAAACATTTTTTTCCCCCTTGATAAGAAGTCAATGTTTTGCCAAAGATTAAGCTTGAAAATAGTGTTTGTTGGGTTGCTTTTAGTTCAGGAGGTATTTCTTGGCGAGAACAATTCATCGTTCCTAAAATAGTCGTCCTATTTTTCTGAAGTTCATTTGCAAGAGACAATGACGTAAATAAATTATCTGTTGTAACATTCATCCCTTTATGGTTCCATTAGCTTCATTACGACATATTCTGATAAAGATTTATTTGCTGGCCTTTGAGAATATTTTCCTTTATAATGAAATCCATTTACCAAGTATTTGGACGATGCATCAACTGCTAACCAAAATTTTATAACAAATTTATCAGGCTTTTTAGCCATATATTGGGTAAATGGATATTTCGCTTTTGTTGGGAATAGTTGCTCATCAATGGTAATATTTTCCCCTGGTCTGTATGATGACTTACAATTTTCGACAAATCGATCCCATACCATTAAAACCAAGGCGAACTTGTCGTTTTGAAGTCTTTGTGATCTTGTGGAACGAATATCAAAGTGGATATATCTCAATAATTCCTTATACCTGTCGCGGGGGTTAGTATTCCTAAAGAGATTGATCCCCAATTTTCTTGACCAAATGACTTCTGTCGGCTGCCCTTTTGGTTAAGATTCCTCTCTCATACATTATTGCAATCAGTTGGAGTATTTCTCGTTTGCTGGTTGTCCATACAGCATTCTTAAGTTTTGAACGAGCCTCAACTATTGTACATTTTACAATGTGATCAATAATATAATTATCGATCAAGAGTTCAAAAGCTGATAATGTTTTATGTGTAATTATGTTACGTTTTGCAAATGTTGATGGACCTGATTGTGTTGTCCTTCCCAACATACATTGACTCTTCTATTAAGTCGGTGGATTTATGTTTCTTAGAAGACGGGAATTGAGTCACTTGATTGCATCCTGGCATTTCTTGAAATGTTAAATATACCAATTAGTTGTTAATAAATACATCTAGTATATAGCAAAACTAATAATGGTATTCAAGATAATTACTTACTGACAGGCTTGTCAAAAACATCAGAATAGTCATCAGAATCAGAAGAACTTGATTGAGGTGGTTGGACATATTCATTATCTTTTTCCAATTCGAAATCCTCACCTTCTGAATCGGAGTACGATGTGCACTCAAGATAATGTCTTATTTATTCAATGGATAATTTTTTCTTGGAAATCCTTGCACAATAAAAGGTTGAAGCAGAATGGATAGTTCAGAAAAATCTACGTTTATATTTATACTAGAAATGTACACGATTCCTATCTAGAGAAGTTTATTCATGTTCGAACTTGCTTCAGACAGTTCAAACAGGCTTGAGCCTGTTCATACATAATTGTAGAACAAACATATTATTTGAAATGATTGGGTATCAAATATGATACCCACGTCTGTCTAGGTAGTGTTCACTTTACAAACGAAACGAATACTAATTTTAATTTCTGATTTAGTTTTTTGTGATTAATAAAATGAATTAAGAGAATTCATAAACTTATAAAAAAATACAATCAAGAAGTTTCTCACAATATTTCATTGAATCCCAAATGGGTATCAAGAATGATACCCTCGTCGTTCTAGTCTTAAATTATTCAACTATCTTTAAAATTCTATCTAATTTGATAATTATAGAAAATTTGACAAAAACATTTTCTACTTCTTTCCCAACTCACTAAATCGTATAACTTTGATTTTAATGAATTAAATTGAAATTTAGAAGTTTATAGACGAAATTAGCCATGAAATTTTGATCTTGCAATTTAATATGATTCATGAAGAAAGTACGCTGTAAATTTACTTTCTATTTCTACCCCCCTCCTCGCAATTTATATAAGAACTTTTCACAGAAATTAAAGAACCTAGCATAATCTTAACCCTTACGACCATGTTAGTTTCCCCTCCCCGCCCCAAAAAAAGGTTATCATAACAAATTCAAGATTATCTTTTTTATGTTTGGTAAAATGAGTGCTGTTTTTTGTCGTGAAATCTATGGTAAATGACCAGTTTCCTAACAGACCTACTAAAGTTAACATATCGTTTTTAGAATTCTTAAGTTATAGGAAAAAAAAATTCCAGAGAATTCGAGTATGCCCTGGCCAATAAAAGATTGGTTTTTTTTTTTTTTGTAACTAAAAGATGCAATTGATATTGAAGTAGCTTTGACACATGGTGAAGATGAATTCGTTATTACAAAAGAGCAAAGGAATTTGATGTACTCTTAAGGGTCTTTTAGGGGTCTAAAGGCTCAACGTAAGGACGAGGATGGAATTCAATAAAATATAATAAAAATATTTACATACACTCTCCACATGAGGATGTTAGTCCGGGTGATGTTGGAGATGTTATTAAAGATTTTGGAGACATAGTTGTAAAAGCTAGGTAATGTTGTTTTCAAGACGGGAGACTTAAAGGTGTGAGGAACGGGAATTTTATGCTAGAGGCTACCTTAAGAAATACCTGGTTTAATTTCCATTAAGGTTTTCAAACCCAGAATAACCTATGCAAGGCAAGGCCTGTGCAAAATCTTATAAGACAGGAGATTATGCAAGGGAATGTATGAACAGATTTATTAAATGGTATGATCATATGAAAATGATCAAAAGTATAGGCCCAACGTCAGGAACTGTGATTAATTCTGAGGAAAGCGTTGAAAGGACTGTTGTGAGTAACAGGGTAGAAGAAATAAAGGATACCAAGATCAATTTTCTTCATTTTGGTTGAAGCAACTGAGACCAATAATGAAGAAGGACAATACTTTACCGAGAAAAAAAAAAGCGAACAAAGTGAAAAAGAGTGTTTAAATCATGCTTTTATTTCTTTGCTTCTTTTTTCGTTTTTGAAAGGAGTCTCCAACCGATTCGAATCATCGTCTGATCACAAGATATTAGAATTAGGATTTTTGGTTGTACCAACAAGGAAGGTTTTTAAAATTCCCTAAAAAAAACTCAGTAATAAATTAAGAATTTCATTTCATCCATCATTCTCCTGCAGTAAGTTCCCTAGAATATTCCCAAAAGTTATTCGAGACACCACACTGTATTATTTGAATTTAAAAAAGAAGAGGGAGAAGCAGTTTCAAGAAGATATAGAAAAGTTATTAAATGACGACTGTTTATTTGTAAAAACTATTACAATAAATACTTTATTCAAGTGTCTGAGATCGCCGAAGAAGAAATGTCTAGAAAGTATACAACGAAGGCATCCCCATGAAAAAACTCAAAATTGTGCATTCTACAAATAATTTTTCAGTAAAAAAAATGAAAAAAATTATGATCGGAAAGAAAGAACACACAGATCCAAAATTGATAACTAATTATTTTTCATGAACATTTACAAGAAGTTATTCGAGGCCTAGAAACAACTTTCCTAGGCCAAAAAAGGAAAAAGATCGCTCTGTGTTTTCCTACAAAAAAAACTTTCGGATTATGTTGGCAAATATTATAGGGAGAGTAATGCCTCTGGTCTAGATTCCATCTAAGTTAAAATTTTCACGGTTTGTTCCAAAGATGGGATTCCTAATTTTTTAAATTTTGGAACCTCACCCTCATTGTGTAGGCGAATTCAGAATCTCACCTGTTGAAGAGAATTGATGTTCAGTAAAATCAGGATTGAAAATCATAGGGGACAAAACCTTAATTATCCATTTAGAGTAATGGAAACCGTTGGCCTCTATGGTTATCCACACTTGTGAATATGTGATAACAATGTGAAATTTTTTGGGATTGTATGGAACTCTGAAGGACCCTGTCACTCCAATTGGTCGAACTTAATTTCTTTTGCACAAAGATTGTAATATGAATATCGTAAATTTAACTTGAAAAAAAGAATCGAACTGTATTATACCAAACGTGTTTCTCAAATAATGTATGTTGCGTCCGCCGTCCCATCAGTTGCTGAGAAAGACATGAATGAGGAAGAAGTTTGGCTTAAAATACTTTTTCATAATAGGTATATTTTTGCATTCAAAAGACCGCGTAATCCATTAGGAGGGGGATTATCTTTACTGGCCGACATTTTTCCAAAGATATATGGGAAGTTATTTATTGGTATTAGTAGAAGGTCTCAATTAGAATGGAAGAGATTTGTCACAAAATCGTCAATCTATGTCATCCTTATATTTGCTTCTGATATCTCCAGTGGTTCCATCAGTACAATATCTAGTGACTGGGCAGCTGTACAAAGATTTGTTTTTCTAAGACTCCGAGATTTGACACTAACAGTACCGTTGACAACATAGAATATATTTTTTCAAAAACCTGGAGAGGATTGCCTTGGTTGAAAACACCCTTACATTTCACTACCTAAATGATCATGACCATTAAGGTCATTGGACCAACAGCAGAGCCATTCCCCCCCCCCTATCTTCTTTGACCCAAAAGAGAGGTTGGTGCCGAGATCCTGTCTGGCCATGTGATACCTTGGATAAAAGCTAAGGCCAATGGTGTCTAGTTCCTGTTTCCACAACACTCGGCCCCTCTCACAAGACCCAAAACTTGTTGAAAGAAATGGAGTACACATTTCGGACACCCAGATCTTGCCCTCTGAATTCCCTATATGAATCCAATAGATTACTTCTTTTATGAAGAGTTAGAAAGGAAGGCCTCTGCCAATTTACACAACAGCATCCAATCCTTGAAGTCCTCTATCATCAAGTACTAGAACAAAGTCTCCCCTGCGGAAGTGACCATGGCTTGCAAATCCTCTAGGCCTAGTATCAAGCGAATAATTTTGCAAAAATGGCAAACGCACTCTATGAGTTTTTCATTATGTAATATAAACACTTTTAAATAAAATTTTAAACCTGTACTTGCTTCCCTCATTCACCAGGACGCAATTAAATGTAGTCAGGATTTAAATGAACGATGCTGTATTTAAATAAGTTATAAATAGTGTATTTTATATTGATGAAGTTCATTTTTTTCCAAACATACTCTGTTTATTATTTATTTTACTTTACAATTACAATATGGAATATCAAAATGGAAGATTATTATTATTCCTTTTCAATGGTACTAATAAGAAATGGACACGGAATTCGATTTTTGACATATTAATTAACATAACAGGCGATAAAGAGGCGTGATTATTCTGAAGAAAAGTTCAAAACTATACACAACTTTTGGTACAAATATCTTACCAAATTTAATGATAGTTTAGTGGTATTATCAACTTCACATCATTAATTTTTTGAGCCAGCTGGTCCCATTGATGAAGGAAGTTGAAACAATAACATTATTTGCTAACTATTGTTAGAAAATAATAGTTTAATATTTGTATAATTGATACTAGAATTAGTTTAATAAAAATATATACATATTACTTTATTTGTGATCCTATAACAAACTAACCATTTAAACTTTAAAGGTTCAGATGCTTATTTTCTTTCTGCAACAAATCAGAAAAAAAAAAATATATCTCTTTTTAATTTCTTATACATATATTATGTCTCAAGTTTTTCCAACAAGCCTGAGGCAATTTCCCTTTCTTTGACTTCAAATCCTAATATGTCACTGAATATGCTAGAAGAGTTGTTTGTGCTGACTGCCGAACCAAAAGTTGCTAAAAAAGCTCAATGTAGTAATTAATCTTTTTTCACGTTATTTATATTAAATTCCTGTAAAAATATTTAATGAAGGTACTTTTTTTTTTTCTTAAAAAAATCATGTCTTTCTCACAAAAAAATATACTTCTTGCAAAAATATGATATTTTTCTTGTTTATTAAATAATTAATTAAGAAAAAATATATTTATTTATATACATACAGGGTGCGCAAGCTATCTTATGCTACCACTTTGGCGTAGTTTATTGGACAAACACAGGCACTTAGGTAGCTGATTTTTGTTGTTGTATAGCTTGTTTAATCCTGCACGAGTTGGAAAAAAATAAACCTAATTGACGAATTCGTTGTCCCATATATTTGGAAAAGGCATCCCTCCTAGAAAATCTACGCCTGAAAATACAACTAAACAGTTGTTCCAACACTGGGACTCAGCAACACGTTCGTGGGAAAATGCTAAGAGGGAATTGAAGGCCTCTAAAACACTCAACTTCATGCTCGAAAAAAGTATCACATATCTCCAAAACCATTTTGACAACTTCATCTTGCCGGATATTTGATCTCTAATTATCCAGATTTGAATCTGATTGATTTTTGTATGCGGGGCCTTGTATAGAGATTGTAATTGAACCTGATGGTTATTTTAGTATTAAAAAAAAGGAGAATTCGTCAAACTGTCAGAATCTGGTTTTATTTCTTAAATCTAACAACTGGTTGGACAGAAAATTGCGTTTGAAGAAAAAAATCATTTTTACGGCACAGATAGTTTGCGCATCCTGCATATACTAGAGGAGTAAAAGGCATTACTCAGAGTTATTAGGCGTAAACATCAAACTAAGTTGTTTTTTTCCTTATATGAATACAAGTATGTCCTCTCACACCCGTTTGCTTTTTTAATACACTTTATGAGGAAACATAAAACTGACCATATTTTTTGTTGTTTTTTAATGTTTGTTTAATTTTTAATTCATTATTATTGTGAAAAATGAGTCCTTCCCAAGACAAACAAACTTTGATATATAAATAAAAATATTTCTTTACATATATTCTCTTTTTTCATATGGGGCAGATGCTCGATCCAACATGCCAAACGCCTGTGAGACACACGCTTGTTGACACGAGACAAACAGACAAATTTAACTTAAATAATATATATATATATTCTTACACCAACTATAAATGTCAATAGCGTCATAAGATAAGAAGGAAAAAAGCAACTTTAAAACAAAACTAATGAGTTTTCTTATCAAGCTATAAAATTATGTTTACAGAGAAGTTTGCAGTAGTTGAACTTATCAGAGTCGAATAAACCAGAGCTATTCTGATCGCAGCTGCATCCCGATATTATGCCATATTCGTTATAATTTCAAGGCGTATCCGTCTTCATGGAACTATTCAGAGGACATATTACACTGCTACCAATCATTGTCATGATATGTTTTTATATGTAACTACTCTAAATAAATAAACTCTTCAAAATAACCAAACTTGTATTATTTTTCTGATTTTCTTTACACCCTAAAGTAAGTCATTTTATAATTTGTTCATTATTTTTGAGTTTATTATAACGAAACACAAGTTTTATAATTTGTAACATATTATACAAGATTAAAATATACAGATATTTCAATATCTACATAAAATACCATTTTTTACTACAATTAAACTAAACTGTTGATTAAAGATGTATATCAGGGTAATTTCTTTTTATTATACCTTTTTCCTTGATTATTTATGGATGAACTAAATATGACTTTAAACTTAACCCTAAAAAATAATTTTAAAATAATATTTTTAAGCTTATATTATTCTGGATATACTAAAAATATATAACTTATTTAATGTTAACTTAAGAATGACAAAAATAGGACTTTTTTGACTCTTCAAGAATCCAAATTAGTTGTAATACGAATAAAAAGAATATCGACTATGTGTAATATTTTTTACAACAGGATCCGTACAACTCTTCCAAGAATTACCACTTTGAAATATTCAGTACAGAGGTTATAAAAACATCTGATATTTAAATTTTGATCAACTCTCTCCAACCTACCTATACAAGATAACCTCTGTACTGAAATATTCAGTACAGAGGTTATAAAAACATCTGATATTTAAATTTTGATCAACTCTCTCCAACCTACCTATACAAGATCTGTGAACCACTTTTGGGTAGCGGCCCACCTATTGAGAAACATTTATTCCACACATAGTAATAATATTATACATTCAAATATGTAACACATGAAAAATTTTAGTTTAAAAAGAAACAAGCCTTTTTGATGCAGTTTGACCTTGAAAAAATGCATTTTGCCTAAATTTGAAATAAATATGTAATTAATAGTTTTGTTTTATCAAGCCATTTTTTATTAAATTTAATTTAATAGGTTCTTTGGTCAATTACAATATTTCAACTTGCAATACAACTCCTATAATAAAAGGTTAGCCCTCCCTGGTCTAGAGGATCAGAAAACGACTTGAAGCTGGAAATAACACTAAAAATGAACTTCAAACTGTTCAACAAATCAAATTAACTCCAGAAGGTATCCGACAGGCCTTCCAAGAAAAATCAATGTATAAAAAAAACTATTGCCAAATACACAGTGTCAAAAGCCGTAAAAATTCCTGGTAATAAGTCTTTATTGCTTCAAAGACGACCTTTATTTAGTCAAGCACAAAAAAATACTTGTGCTGAAATACATTCTAAATGATTTTAAACATCTTGGAAATAGGTATATTCTTCAGATATGAAAAAACCATCACTGAAGATCCAGTTACAAACGGCCAAAATGAGGGATATAAAAGCTATATATAAATCCCTGGAAAACGGGATCCTAAGTAATAAACCTCCTTATATGCCCTACAGACCTTCTGGTTGCTTACTGAGAATATGTTCATGATGTTGGTGTAATCGTTGTGGACTGGAACGGCAACCTACTTTATTTTGGATTCCATTTTCCACTTTAAACAACTTAATCTTCCATAAACAGCTAATTTCACATCTAAAACTGTCGCAATACAAAAAAATTCAAACAATATCCTTACAATCTCTTAAGCTTTCATTTCAATAACATTCCAAGACTTTTGGAACACTCGTTGATCATGTAAATTTATTAAATAGTATTGGAATGCTTGAGTCAGAAATGATAAAAATACAAATATTTATAAACCAAAAAATATAATTGTATTAATAATAATAATTCCCAGGTAATAATTTGATTAGATTACAATTGACTTTTTTTATGTGGGAAAAAAAGTTTGTATGCACTGTTAGTTTTAAATCAATGATCATTTGCTTGGTCTCTTTTTATCTAACCAAATGTTCAACTCAAATAGAATGAGTAATCAATAACCTTATTTTACCATGTAGTGATGTTGACATTTTTTAGATTAATTAACTATTAATTATAATTAGTTTATGTGTTATATATATTTTTTTTTTGTAGAAAAATCAAAGAAATAAATGATATAATTATAACTTTGAAAATCGTTTTATATGAAAATTTATAAATCAACTAAAGAATTAAAACTTCACATGTACATACAAAAGAAAAAGTAACGATACATCAAACGATAATGGATTGTCTTGAGGGATATTACACTTTAAAATATTCACTTCTTCATACCTGAATACTATTCAAATAGTATATTGAATTACCTCTTATTTAATTGTATAATTATTCACGGTTTTATTTAATTAACATACAATTATTTCTTCTTTTTTTTTTTTGGATTTGGATTTTTCCTCTTACCAGAGTTTGAATGTTGAATGGTTGAATTCAAATTAGCACTTGTTAAGTTGTGGGCAATTCACAAAAATTATAATAAAATAGTAATAACATTGTTGGAAATAATTGTCGAATTACCAACTCATTTTGGATCTCATTAAAAGTTTATTTCTTAAGGAAAGGTTGCGATATACTATAAGCCCTGGACAATAAACTTCATTACAATTGTATAATAACTTTTAATATATCAAAAAATATATTATTGATTAAAAATTTTACATGTCAAATAACGTATTGTTAATTAAATAAACATTTAATAATATGTATTGATCATAAAACAAATGATTTTTTTGTTTTTTTTCGGAACTTAAAATTTCCATCAAATAGTACTTAGTGATGAGAATGTTCAACATCAATTTTAACTTCATTGAATTACAGGATACTTTGTATATACAAGACGTGTCATAAACAAGTAGATCGCGAAAAGTAAGTAATAGTTATTCAAATCCCATTTCTTATTTAATTAAAAAATACCAGTTTCAAATACTTCATTTAATTATTGTAACCATGAATCAATACTTTCGAATTATATTTATATAGAAACAAAATTTTATATGTCGGCAGTTAAATATAAGGACATTACAGCTATCTAATCGACTAATGATTCATAACGTAAAATGAGTCACAACATAATTCAACCACTACAAATCATTATCTACTTTTTTTATTGTATGTGCCTTGTTCCAGATTCATTTTGATTACTTAGTAATTTCTCAAGTTGCAATTGTTAGTTGACATATATTTATGGGTATATATCAGCTCATAATAGCTAAAAATACGGGAACTTTCCTTAAAATACTTGATGGAACACCTACTTTTTCTATTTTATTTTTTACAATATACTTGAAAAAAAGTTCTAAAAAAAAGTACTCATTATATTAAAAAAAGTACCTTTTTATATGTACATAAATCTTCTACTTAATACGAACCATTATAAAAATTGCAGGGAAGAATATTAATCTTAACTCTGTTCCTTGACATATTAAATCAATCTTGAGACACAAAAAAGTATATTGGTCTCTAATATATGCCTGCAAAAGGAAATAAATATAAATTTGAATTAACTTTATAGAACTTTTATGTTGAATCTTGACGTAAAATATACATACATATATTACATGTAATCCAATTTTAATGTAAGGTTATATGATGAATATTTTTTCTACTTGAGTTCCTTCTTCTGAAAAGATTCTTGTTGATTAAGGTTACCTACATGACGAAGGAGGAAAAATTAAACCTTGTATGCTTTTATAATTATACAAAGTCTCAAAAATAAATAAAAAATGCAAAATTGTAGCATAACATTCATATTATGATGGTCATATTAGGTATGTGCACGACCAAATGCTTATTGTTAGTGTTAAAATGTTACAAATATAAGTAATTAAAAAGTTTTTAATTTCTTTCACAAAAGGATTTCAACAAAGACTGTTTTTGAGCATGAAGAAACTATTAAATATATACCTCAAAATTGAATAAAGGATGATAGATGTATGGATTTTTGTTTCTAAGGGGGTAATCTGTAAATATTTTTATACTAAGTATACAGGGTCGACGCGATATATTCGACACTTGATATTATTGCACATAATGACCATTAGGTAGCAGTAAATTACTGTTGCATTTTTCCAAAATATTGGGTCAGTTGTTGAGGACACATGGTGCAGACAACAATGGAATCCACGATGTTAACCAGTCCAGCCAGTGGAAAGGAATCACCGCACGATTGTCATGATTTGTACTGGTTTTAAGGACTGTTACATCATGAAGTGTGCCTTCATAGTGAGGAACAGTGAAGACCATCCATCAGACCTATTTGTCATTTGTTTTTGATTTTTTTAGCCTACAAGTCTCAGATGTGGGTGTCCAAGAACTTTGTGGACTACACCAGCCCCAACATCTGGCCTCTCAACAGCCCCAACTGCAATCCCTGTTACTTTTACTTGTGGAGTGCAGTTGAACAGGACACTAACTGAACCTCGTTCAACACGGTGCCCGAGTTAAAGTAGTGTATCATTGTGATTTTCAGCAACTTGCCCAGGGATGAGGTTGAGCACGCCTCCAACAGGTTCAGTTGCAGGCTGGAGGAGGTCATGGCCACTGAGGGTGGCTTGGAATTCTACTCCAGTAGACACCCTCAGTGGCCAATAGTTTTTGAATTTGTTGTTTTAATAAATAATTAAAGATTTAAAATATTGTTTTGCTATTTATTTTAAATGTGTCAAAAACGCGTCGACCCTGTAGATATATGTTCATATGATACATTTTGAGAGTCAGGGGACTTGCGCCGGCCTTCTGTATATGGTTCAGAGCTGTACTAGAATTGTTGTCGTTAATAAGAGGCATGTGTCAATATTTCAACAACTGGTCAAAAAATGAAATTAGTTTTGAAGTAGGTTAAAAAAACTGTGATTCCAAGAAATTTCAAATATTAATTTACTGGTGAAGCAATAAATCCACTCATAGAGAAGAAACATTATTTGCTTATAAAAAGAAAACTAGGTAAAGTGTGAGGATTGTGAGACACAATTTTGGCTTTGAAATTCATCAAATGACATCCCGCTAACTTAAAATATTAATTTAAAGGAAGCTTAGTCACTGTTCTATTGACCTCATTTGATGCATGAATAACTAGTCTTTTCATTTATATATAACTGATTAAGAAGGAGTCAATTTTTATACGTCGGAGTATATTGGTATTCATTTGAATGCAATGTATTAATGCAAAACTACTTTAAATTCGGATTATTGCCAAAATTAAAAATCAATGCGTCATTTTTTTTATTCATCTATTAATTTCTTTCTTCGACTGAGCAATAATAATTATTTTAATACATTCAATTTTAAAATCCTATTAGCTTGAAAGACTCCTAGATATAAATATTAAAAATAACGAGTAAAACTATGATTAAACCAAGCAAAGTATTTGTAGAATAAATAATATATGATTAAGCAAACAATAAAAGAAGAACATTAATTACATGTTGATGTAATTCTCCCATATTTTTACTAAAAAAAAGACGTGGAACAGCTGCTACTCTGTTTAAATCAATAAGTTAAAATTGATTAAGGAAATATATTTTTATGTGGTCCAACTTTATAATATCATCTACTGCCGGGTCATTATGAGCCAGTCCTTCTCAGAGGGCACCACTCCAAAAGTACTGAACGTTAAATCTTTTACTCCCTTTTGAAGGGGGTCTGTGTAGAGATATTCCGTATAAGTTAAAATGGGGAGATCTGGAAAGAGGGGGGGGGGCAACTCGTCATATAACATTTCTTACAAATGAAAATCGGATAACTAATGCATAAAGTGTAGAAATATATCTTTGTAATTTAAAATGTATTAAATTTCTTCACTTTGAAATACCTTTCATGCATATATTTTAACTTCACATACTTTCAGACAAAGTATTACGAACTATCAAAAGTTAATCTTCTATCATGCCTTTTGATATATAATTTTTTTAAAGATAATACTTTGTTTGATTGTTATATAATGTGGATAGGTATTCAACATTTTTTGTAATTATTCAAAAATTATACTATAAAATAGATTTGTTTAAACTATTTTTGTTACATGTTTTAACGATAACTTAAAAGTTGGATCTCACAGGATACTTTTGTCTTACACACCCCTGTAGCCTTACTGTTGGACTCTAATAATATCAAAGATTAATTCTGATTCAATCAACAAGATTTTCACGGCCTCACAAAAGACTTGAGGGAAATTTATCCTCGTTAGTTCATCAATAATGAAGGAATGTTCAACTGTATCAACGCTTTTTCAATGCAATTGCAATTGGCACAGTGGAAATTAGTAAGAAGTTTTGGGGCAATAATAGAAATAGACTTCTGCAAAGCTTTCGACTCTATTTCACATAGGCAAATTCTTAGATCTGCAAAAAGTTTATTCCGAAACTTTTTTTTAAAACCCTGTAAGTGCCTTGCTATATAACGGCACTTAAACAATCTCATTGGATGGACTAGAAAAGAGCTAATGTCAGGAACGCCCCTCGGCTTTTCTTCTTTTCATAGCTATAATCGAAGAACTCGTTTTAGGTGTTAAAAAGAGGTACACAGGCTTTAGGATTAACTTTGAGGGATCTCAGCATATTATTAATTTGTATGCAGATATGTAACTTTAACCGTAGAGGCGAATTCTTAGTCTCAGCTAATTGCCAAAATAAAAGTCTTAATGAATTATTTTCGGAAGTTTCAAGAAAAAACAGAATTGGCTGTGAAGAAAAATTAGACCTCTATCTTACTTTTACACTCCTGGAAGCCTGATGAAGATCTTAAAGTCGGAAGTTATGAAGTTAGAAGAATGGTGAAAATTTTGGGTATAAAATGGAATAGCAGTGGTATTTATGAAGATAATTGGAACGAAATTCGGACGTCTGTTAACAAAATAATTTCTTTTTGGAAAAGATACAACCTTCGAAAAAGAGTTAACTTTTTTAACAATTTGGTAATACCTTTAATTTTATATAAGGCTACAGCAAAACAGGATGAAAAAGCTATTCTAGAAGAAAAAAATAGATTAATGGTTTGTTTAATAAGAATTATATCGAAGCCATGAAAAGACCTAAATCCCACATAGGTGGTAGAGTAGCCCAACTATCTCGTATTGTCCCGAAAATTTACTTCAAAAATGGTAGAATGGAGAAGAAGTATAATGAACCGAGAACTGTACATTTGGCTATGATGGGACCTAATCTGACCAACAAAATTACATCTTTGATCTCTCTAGTTTTGGGCTCAGCTCTAAAAATAATTTGGATGCTCAACCCTTCATTTAGAAATGATTCAACCTCTGATATAATTCGGTAAAATATAAATAAAAAGTTATTTTTACAACTTTAAAGGACCCCACAATTTTGGAAGAACACGTAATCACACGAGATATTTTAATATTTCATAATTTAAATTTGGAAGAATTCCTCAACGATGGTAGAATAATATTTCCACTTGATAATTCTTCAAAATATTATTCAATGTCATGCCCTTGGCACGTTAAGATGGTCCCCCTAAAATTTGATGCAGCTGTGAATGGTCTTTGGGAGCTGAATTGTAGCGTTTGGGCCTCTCAATGGGTTGGAAAAGAAAAATAGTGTCTACTGATGATAAAAGTTTACCGTGCAGTTACAAATCTCCACAGATTGTAATAAATATACTTACCCCTGCAAGGACTGCGGAAAACTATATAATAACACACTTCAGGCGTTTGTGGACTGACCTGCCATCTATGACATCTATGACGAATGGGAAGAAAAATATGTTAAAGGTCTTGTTCTTTTTGGAATTTCAAAAAGGAAGGGTGGAATTTCAAAAAGGAAGTTTGGAACTTCTGAGGTAACAAGGTCTCTGGACGTTGCAATTCTTAATTGTAAAGCCCTCATCGCCAGCCGACTAATTAACTATCAGCCTATTCAGGAGGATGAGTTAAGAGTTATCATCTTGGCAGCTTCAACCCGCTATGTATGAAAATTCCTAAACCAGGAGGTGAGTCGTAAAATTTTGCAGGGGAAAGAATCCAGTACCTTCCATCAACTTTACGGAATCATCGAAGTAATTTAAAAAGGGTGTTAAGAAATTTGAACAAATGTTTATCATAATTGTTAATTTGCATGTTAACCGTTTTTTCTTTAACATTGACAGTTGAAATTCTACACCGGAGTATTAAGTATAAACTATAATGTTTATTTATGTACTTTTTACGCAATTGCTCCGGTTTATTTATATATGTATGTTCTATATAACATATAAACCAAATAAAGAATGTTGAAAAAAAAAAAAAGTCCAGAAGAAGAGGCAACATTTTCTCCTTTTGCCTCGAAACAACTAACAGTGGTTTTTAATGACATCGTTACATTTTCCATTTGATGACCAGGGTAGAAAGAAAATGGATTTCTTGAAAAAAATAGGTGAATATCTATCTACGTTTATGAATATGATACGGTAGACAACTATTACTAATAGTTGACTTGTAGTTGTAAGTTTGAACAACTGCATCTAACATTTGTGAATATTTTTCAATTTTCTTTGGATAGGGGATATACACCATTATTACAATATTAGGTATATTTTTATAATAAAAAACAGTCATTACATCGAAGAAATCAGTTATATATTAAAAATAAGTGGACATTATTTTTTCTTAACATGAAACGCTCATGTGAAAAAAATAAACTTACAACTAGATCTTAATTTATTATTTATGTTGATATAGAGTTTATCTTGCTAACAGAACTGAAGATGATGCATTGAATAAGCTTCTGTTGCCTGTGAGTTTTACTTATCTCTCCAGAAAGAGGTGCATATTATAGTAAAAATTTAAATAATACTCAGAAAATCAAATTTTCTACAGATTCCCCACATTTTTATTCCTTACAATAGTTTGTAATACAGACCAATAATAGTTCTACAACTAATAATAGGAAGGATTTTGAAATTTCTACTCACCTGACAACAATCACAATAACAAAATGGCATTTGCATGTCCAAAATAAAACCGAAAAAAATCAATAAGATAAAAAAATAGAATTAAAGAGAACTCATAAACATGGATTGTAAACTTTGAAGAACATCTGGACACTTTGTTAATTTTTTCAATCAATACTAAAACAATTGTATTATTATATTGTTACATTTTAACTTTTTTTTTCAGTAAAACAACTTATAATTATAGATTATAGTATAGAAAACATTTAATAATTTATTTATTCGTGTTGAGATCCTAGATCTTTGCGAGAGTAATATTCCAATATGGTGACAAGCAATTAGGCTGTTTAGAGAAAGATTCCATACTAAATAAGTTTGGAAATTTCAATGACGTTCAGATATTTCAACATAAGTCTACAAAAGTTAAGAGGTTAGTTATATATTTTGTAAAACACATAATCACTTAGAAGCTCCGAATAACTATTTATTTTTAATAGTAGAATAGAATATGCTTTGCAGACTAAAATATCGAGAAAAGAGAAGCCCATTATCTTTAACAGTCTATAATCATGTTCCACTTATTTTCCAATGTCAAGTGACTCAGTAGTAATAAAGCAATCAGGCGTGAGCTTGAAGTGGCTAGCTTATATAATTATCCGTACAGACCTTATTGACACGAAGTCAAACTTATAAATGCAATTGATATAAATTTGATAGAGATGAGTGATTTCTGCGGTATATACATCCAGGAAACTTAAGGACTCTTATAAATGAAATAGTTTTCTTAGAGTAGAAGACGAAGCAGAGTTGACTTTCAATAATTTCAAGGAAGGAACTGTATGTGGAGGATGAGAACTCTCCCTGCTATTCACTGGGGGTATCTCAGTCGATTATTCTGTCGTTTTATGGAAATCCTTTATTCTTATATGCAAAAGTATACAATGATTCCGGGGAAGATCTGAAGGAATATATATAAAGGGAAAATTATTAACGAGATCAAAAGTCACAAGTCACCTTGATATGAAGAGGTACCTGCACAATGAACGATCTTTCCATTGAAGGAGATGACATCCACCGAGTGAAACACTTGTTCATTGGATCTCGCCTTAAGAGTCGAGATCCCTTGAGCAGACCATTACATTGAGGAGAATTATATCATCCACCACCTTGATAAATTCTCAATTCACGTTGTTATATTAGGTATTAGTATTTTGATTTTTTTATGAATACAACATATGTGACGTCACTCAGCTCAGTCCATCAGAATGCTGACGCTAACCGACACGCCTATACTATCCACTACCTTGCTGTCAACAGATGCTAAATAGATGTGACTAGCTTTTTTATATCAGTGCTGCCATCTTCACATTGAGGTCGGAAACAACCCTCGTATGTAGTATTACAATTAATCTATTTGTTCTAGACAATATGTTTGAAGTCAATTATCATAAAATATTTGGAACAGGAATGGAACCTAAATCCATAAGAACAACTTCTTTCCGAGCTTGTTGTTCACTGAGCTATGTCAACTTGTTCTAATTAGTATTTATTTATTTTTAACAATCCTATGGTTTTTGAATGTTATCAATCATCCAACAAATTTAGTTGCTATTATTAGATATTGTAGGGATCCAATTAATACATCCTCTGAAATTCTATATTTTTAGCAAACGGGAACCTAAATTTACTTTTTTGTAAAAAAAAAATATCAATTAAAAGCTCAAAAGATATTTGCATAGTACGAATGGAAAAAAGCACGAACAATTTTTAAAACTTGCTAAACATATGTTTATTAATAATATTTGAAGGTAGTATGTTATATTTTTTTCTAAAATTATAACTTTTTATTGCAAACATAAAATAATTTAAAGTTGTACATCGATAATAAATTTTAATAAGGATTACATTTTTGTAACACAGTTTTGCAACAATGTGTTAAATATGTACAAAGTACTGTTGATTATTCAAGGCAACAAAAAATTATTTTCAATTTTTGTAGGAAAAATCTGCAATAAGTTTTTTCGTATTTTAGTCGAGAAAAACTTTTTCTTTTAAGATACTTTTTAGTAAAAAAAAATCTATATGTTATAGGAAACTGACTTTACTTCGTCCAAAAAGTTTGTGTGAATTTTAAATATGTTCTTAAACATATTTTATAGGCGAACATACAATCATGAGAAAGTTTAATTTAAGGCTTTAAAAAATAACAATATTCTATAGGTTTTGTTACATGCGAATTAGAATTTTATTAACAAGAAAGTATTTGTCTCTAAATAGTCTAGTTTAGTAGCAATATAAATTCGTTTTTTGCTTTTTGAAGAAGAATTTTCTGAAGATTTAGTGCTAAAACAATTTTAATAATCCAAAAAAATTCTTTTTATAATTTAAAATGGCCAAAAAATTTCAAGTATAAAAAGTTAATTAATGAAGTCTGTAACAATTATTGCAGCTGAACTAAACATCTTACAATTGAACTTTTTAAATGAAATCTTAATTTTTACCGCTTTCTGTAAACTGCTTTTTTCTAAGAACAATTGAATACTCAAGGCTTTATTTCTTTTAACCCAAAAACCTTAAAATATGGTGGTTTTTTAACATATAATTTTTTTTTTTTTTTGGATTGCTTCATAAAACACATATGTATATAAATTTCCATAACATTTTGCAAAGAGTAAACTAAATTTCATGTAGATTACTGATTTGTTTCTTACTCAACAGATGGCTTAAAGTTATAAACTCTTTCGTATCTGAAGTTAAACTATACTTTTCTTGTAGGTTACTGTTGTGTTTCTTCATTGCATAATTATATAATAACCATTATCGATGAAAAATGAGAAATTGTATGTTATTTCCAAATGAAAAACATCTTCTTTTCTCGCTTGTTAGCTATTTAATAATATTCAGAACAACAAACAAAAATGTTGAACACATTTTCAAAAACTAGAAACATTTATCTTTAAATATGCTTTTATACTAAAGGTATTACAGTGTCTCCATGAATGGAAGACATTTTAGATTGTCTTCCTCTAAGCCCACGTCTGCTCCCTGATTGCCTTTTCGGACAATTCCATGCAGAGAAACTCAGTTATTTCAATCCAATTCATTTTGGCGACTTGGCCAATGTTTTTCTTAGACCTCGAGAGTTAAGAATGTGTTCTACAGCATTTCTAATAGGATAAATATAAAAAAAATAACCTTAATCCCTCAAAATTTTCATAATAGAGATGAGTAATTAATCACGGTTGTCCCGGTATATCAAAAATGTTTATTCATATACATTACATAAGTATTATATAACTACAACTCCTTCAAAAATAGCTGATAAAATCAATGTTATCAAAGTTATTTCATAAAAAACTGATTGCACACCAAACATGATATTGGCATTATACACCTTACGTGATCACGAGTGATGTTTGAACCCAAATATGAGTGTACTATTATTTCTTTTACTTATTGACCGATTATTAAAGTTCAAATTTAAGCCTTCCTATCTCGCAATACCCAAATTTGAATTCTTATTGCCCTCTGCCCATATCAGAAGTACTACACTAGTCAGCCAATGTTTGCCCTTAAATTAAAATGGTGTTTTCCTAATTGTTTTTACATTTAAAATCCAAAATTTGTGTTTTATTGGTCTATAGAATGTAATATTATTTTATCAATAAACCGTGATAGCCTTATAAATATACAAAAATAGTATTTCAAGAAAGAAATCTTGAGAAACTTTTAAATTTTTAATTGGTTATGTTGTGTTTTTATTATTTAGATGTTTTCGAAAAACCTCTATTAATTTGCCATTGTGATCCAAAATGAAGAATTTATTAGACTTTCTAAAAAGGGGGCATTATTGTCATTTTTTTTTCTCATGCAATTATAAAGCATTTTATCCCATACAAAAAAGAATACAATAATTAAAATATTTATTGATTCTGGAGACGTGTATCTATAATCTATATTCCATGATGTTTTTTTCTTTAACTTACATCTTTTAAAGCGAAAAAAACATTGAATCATAGAGTTCTTGTAATTTTTATTCTTAAAAAAAACACAATGTAGTCTGCAAAATCAGGATTACACTATATCAATCCAAGGGAAAAAAATTGATATTTTGTTGACTAGTGTTATTTATTTACAATTACTGTTTTATCAGTTCTTATATAGCACTGAAGACTGCAGTTCTGTCCAGTTCAGTACTTCTTTTTTTTAAGTTAACACATTTTTTTTTAAATTCAAATGTTAGAATAGTAGAACAAAGAAAAACATGAAAATAGAGAAAATGCAAGTGGGCATAAGGCTTCAAGTAACATTAGTAGAACAAATCAACAATATGTATAAAGTAGGTTAGGTCATTTTACAAGTATTGTAATTATTATCTGATAGTATTCATTTATTTGATATACAAGTTCCTTCGACCAAAAAAATACTGATCTATTATTATCAAACCACTTTAAGTCATACAAGGTTCGGGGCGTGCCTAGATATTTATGAAGAGTTGTAGATTGGATGTTTTCAACCTAATATGTACAATTCGTTATTATATATATATTTTTTTTTGTATACACAATGAACTTCATCCATAGCGATCCGGTTTTGTCCAGAGCATAAAAATTATCTCAATCTTTGGATATCCATAGTCAACTCTTCAACTAAATGCTCCAAGGTAAAAGGTGCCCTTAGAGGCAAGTCTAGTTTATAAAATCTTTTCCTGTATATCAGCCCTACAACGTATAAAGTTTGGTCCTTGATGACATGACTAAACTTTATTTCTTTTTCTTTTTTTAATCACTTCTAGTACTGACTAAGCCGAATAACTAAGGTATGGTACCAAATTTATCTACAATAGCTTCAACTGACCCAAATACTAAGGAAATGCCTGCATTATGAAACAGTTCAATGTTCAAACATAGTAGAAACTTATTTTAGCATAAATTCTAAGGGTTTTTTTCTTTTAAATCTTACTATAATATATTATATTTATTGCCCATTAATTTCTTTGTTTCCATTTTTAAAATATAACCAATGAAATCTTTTCATAAATACATAGGTGTCCATTTTATATTTTAAAAGAGATTTAAAGAGATACATGTTATTTATATGTACAGATAGGTAGCAATAAAAATGAATTTATTTACAATAGGTAAGTTATGTAACCCAATAATTGGATATACAGTTTTAAGATTAATAATATTTGTTTTTCTTTACTCTAAGTATTTAAGGGAGGATTACATAAGAAAGTTTCAAAATATTTAGTTATGTTTTATTCCTGCTCAAAGTGTGCTTTAAATCAAGTTTACACTTGATATAATTGGAAGATTAGAAAGTTAATTTTTAAGAGCTTAGTCGAGTTATTATTTTCTAAACAATTTAGTAGCTAATACATCCTTGTAATGTTTTCTACTTTAAGAATAAATAGAAACTATTTATTCAAATGATTATAAGAAGTATTTAAACACATAAATCGAAAAAATGAAGAAAATAGGAGTTATTTTTACATTGTTTTATTTATTTATAGGGAATCAATTTTAATAAGAAGTTCAAGAAATTACACGTGTTGCTAAGTTGGGTTATAGAAAAATAATAATTGAAAAATGATAAACCCCAAACACCCCGTGTACCCCTCTATATTTTGCCCAAAATGTTTTGGAATGATGTAAAATATTTATTAGTACATGCATTTGCTCACCAAAGTTTCAGCCATTTTTGGACACACAGATTGTTATGTAACAGTCGTTTGAGTGAGTTGATGTGAGTGGTATTTTAAAAATGGACAAAAGCTGATGTTTGGACGAGGAAAGTGATTATGTTCAAAAAGTTGAAAATATTATTGGAGAATACTTGACAAGCTCAAGACAGATTTTCGTCAATTGAAGAAGGTGATAAACTTTCGAGAACAATAATTTCGTAGACTCAATACCGAGTACTATTTAAACGGGTTACAGAGATGGGAGCATTGCTGGGAGAATTGTGCAGAGTTACAAGGAGACTGTGTTGAAAAATAAAAATTCAGAACAACTACCTTGTATCTTTGTTAGGTCAGAAATTTTTTATACAACCCTTTTATTTATAACGGCATTTAATTTAATACCTAAGTATCGTTCTGCTGGAAAAAATTGAAATTTCTTAGGTTGTGGGCATTAACATTCATGTAACTTTTTTTAAACATAGAATATTCATAGTATAAGTCTACATAAAAATCTGTGAAATACAATTCTAGTAATACTTGTCTCAGTAATTACGGATCTATAATTTTTTTCTTTTTTTTTTCAAATTTGTCTTTTGAGAATTTTTTGATATGAATTTTTTAACTATTTTAATAGGTTAGTGTCAATTTTGACTAAGAAAAAAAATAAGTAAATGAAATAGAATTTAGTTTGTGTGTTAATTTCAAATATGTTTAATATTTAATTTATTTGGAGGTTTTGTGATCATTATTTTATATTTATTTTCATAAAACCTTGATCCGAAGGAGTCAAAACAATAAATAATTAATCTATAATCACTCCTAAAATATTTGAGAAAAAGTCAGGAAAACGAAATATTCTTCCCTCAACTTCCCAAGTTAAGCAATGCTTTGGAATGTGTTATGGGGACTCCGCTCCATAAAAAAAAATATTATTTTTGTTATTTAAAAAAAGCCAATTTTGAATGAAAAAAAAACGTGCTTTATTGGTTAGTCAGAAACTTTTTGGTCATGTCTTATATGCATCTATCAGATGAGTGATATTTGAACTATAATCCAAAACATAAGGGTATTCGAGGCGATTTTTGATGATGATCCCTATGAAAAATAACTCAGAACTCAAAGATAAATAGAGCTGGATTTAGTTTCTCAATAATAAGCTATTTCACATACTAAATTTTATTCAAATCAGGTCCACAATTTTATGGGCAACCTTTAATATTTATTAATCTCTATTATACAAATTTTGAGGGGTTAAGAGTCATTTTTTTACAATTTTCCTATGCATGAATGAGATTGTAAATCGTCTTCTTCGATGCCCCAGTCTGCTCCCCGGTGACCTTCTGGGACAATCCCCACAGCAGTGATACTATCTTAATCATCTTCTCATACTGTATGCTCAAGGCAGGCAGCGTCTAGGACAATATTTTTATTACCAATCGACAGCTAATTACGTCTTCTATATCATTGCTTAAAGAAAAATTGTATTAAATTACTATTATTATCTCAAAATTTGAGAGACAGGGAAGACAAAATAATAACAGTTTGTCCGTTACATAAATATATACTGACCATGAAAATATTACTTACCTTGTGCAGTGCATCAAGCAGCTAACATGTATATTGTAACATTTACTCAAACCGACGAAAGCTATTTTTTAGAATATAATAACGTTTGATGCATATATTTTAATGCAAACTTTGTTCGTACATATTGACTACTTTAAATTGATAAAGTTAAGCTAACTTTTTTGCTAATTAATTGCTCATTTTCAAGTTGACATGGATTCTATAAAAGTTTAGTTTGAGATTATTTAATATGCATATTTGAAATATACAAAATAAATTTTCCTATTTTGTAAGTTATTTTTTTATCGATCTACAGTTATTATTTTGTCAATGCAACGTCTTCTCGTGGCATGATTTGCCAAAATGTAGCATACATAGTATTTATTAATCAAATGACAATGCATTTCAAGAAAAATGTGATACACAAGCTTTTCTTTTCATAACAAAGAACCTCTCTGAATGACGTTGAATCAAATGCATATAAATAAAAAAACGTAAAACTTGAACAAAGATAAATTAAAAAAACTTGATTTTGAAATGCATTTTTTTTTCTAATTTCTACATATAAATGTGTGGATATATTCGTATAAGTTTGAATGCACATACATAAATATGCCATATATTTGATCAAAGATGCAGAAATATCATAAAATGTAAGTACATTTGGGAGAAAAAAAGCTTTTTGCTTTTCGATTTGTAGGATATTGGTTGATTAAAAATAATATAGTGAGAAAGTTTATTTTTATGAAGAGTACAGTGTTTGTGCTACATGTTGCAAGTTATGAAACTATTTGCGTTTTATTTTTGACTTTGACATTCCCAGTTTTAGGGGAACATTTTAAGAGGTAAATACCTCTTTCTACGTTTTTTTAGAAAATATGAAATGTCCTTTTATCACAAAAACCATCAAAAAAAAAATTTCTTAAAGTTCATCCAAAAGAATACAAAAATATTTTTGGAAATAATCATCATTGACAATATAAAAAGGTAAAGCCGTCCATGCCTCTTCGACACTCAATGATTTACATATTTATATTTTAAACTCTTATGAAATGCTTAAGTCTACGTTTCTTCTTTGTGTTGTTTTATTAATAAGATTATAGAAATCTAAATATCACACAAAATCTTTGATCAACCGATCTCGCTAATAGAAAATTCACATATTGTTTGAATAAATAAGTAAAATGGGTCATTCCATCAATTAAAACATCTACATTATATTTTATATATAAATAATATTTAATTAAATCACTATCCCTTAATTATACTAAAATGCTCAAGAAAATTGTAGTTTTGATTTTTAAAACTTGAAAAAAAAAAGAAAAATAGTTGCATTGACAGATCTCTAGGTTTTGATAGTTTATGTATATTATTGCTACAGATTTTGCTAAAACTTTTGCATGAATATTATTTTGGTGTTCAAATAAAGTTCTTTGGAAATCTTGGGGAAGTTGTTTCGGAGCATCATTCAAGTGATATCTTCTTCTTCCTTCTTTTATTAAATTTTGTAATCGTGTTTCGTTCCTCAAAGGAGGTTTTTTTTATTTTTACCCTTTAACTTATTCCAAATAATAAGAAATAAATATAAACGAATTTTCAAGTGGGTCTTATCCTTTTGAATTTATCTGATTGCACTTAAGAAAGATATTGCTTCAAAAGACATGAAGTGTAAGGTTATAATAGATCTAAAGCTGATTGAGAGCGATCATTCTCTTAAACGGCCTATTTATATAGAAGTAGGAGATATGGTCTTTGGAACACTTAAACTGAACCATTAAGCTCTTTAGGGTATTCAGGTTTGTCAAAGCTCCAGAAATATTATCGTAATAGCTCTTAGTAAGGAGCTAGATATTGGTGCTGGTTCCTTTCACGTATAAGATGAGTGTATATCGTAAAAATTAGATGAAAATGGCAGTGGTTTCAAATAAATTGCAAGGAACCTAAAAGTTCGCCCTAAAAATGTTTCTATAAATCCTGGTCTTCTTAAAAAAAAAATTACCATTCATTTGCCTCATGAAGATGAGGAGATAAGGTAAAGGATAAAGTAGACATTAAGTCTATTTTTGATAAACGTGGAACGAATCTGAACCAAGCAAAATCAAATGTTTTCTATAATGCAAGGTTAAATGGTATAAGGAATGGAAACTTCGTTTCGAATTTAGTCCCTAAGTGTTAGTTGCTGGGTTTTCTTTCCATACAGGGTTTTAAGACCCGAATCAGTTATCTGGGTCAGCCTAAAACATGAGAGAAATGCTGTATCACTGGTCAAAATTTCAAAAAGCTGTCCAAATTTCTATGTAAGATGGCCAGAATTCGTGAAAGAATTTGAAAAGAAAATATGTAAAGATAAAGGGGTAAAAGATATCTGTAAGAATAGAGCAATAAATCAAGGTGATAACTGTTAACTTTCAAAACATAAAGGAATTGCAACAGGATATGTCTCGAATGATAACGAAAATGAAAAAGTAGGTAACTCACCAGAAGATGATGACAAAATCGTACAAAGTGAATGGTTCGTAACAGAAAAATAATGATGGATCTCTGGAAAATACGAGAGAAATAGCGATTTTCGATAAATTTGGTGCGTTGAACGAGGTATATAATGAAGAAATAATTCAAGGATAGGTTCCTTCACTCCCGTTTGATGATGAAACAGGTAGTTCTATCACAGGGAATTAAGCCAATAAATATGAACCCTTGGAAAATATCTCATTAGATTCAATTAAAAATTAAAAGCCCATTAAGACAAAGAACCCCCATATTAATCTAGAACACACTATTAGCTTAAGTAAAAGATCAGGAATAGTTAAAAAAAATATATTATCTGCTCAAGATACTAGTCTTTCCCAAAGAAAAAGTGAAAATCCAAGGAAAATAGAGAAAAATTCATATTTGCTAGTTTTAATCGTTGTTATTGGTATACATACTTTCCTATGATCACTTCAATTCATAAATTGATATTTATTTCTTTGTTTTTGGGGTTTCATACCAGACTGTCCAGAAAAGTATAAAAAAAAGTGGGTGGAAAGTGTCTTGTGAGAATGGAGAGGCCACCTTTTGGCACCAGTAATGAAAGAAGCTCATCTCCTCCGTTGCAAGACCCCTCAACTACACTTTTTGGATGAATGTCTAGGGGAAGACCTGCAGTATCCGTCGTCCAAACAACAAAGCCCTCAAAGCCACTGTCATTCAGTACTGGAACGCCATGACTGAGGTCTACATACACAGAGGGTGCCAGAACTTCCACCGCCCCCTTGAAGCCATCATTCCCGTGAAAGCCGGCTACATTGACGACTAAGAGACCTCAGACACATATATATTTATAGTTTTAAATTTGTTGAAGTTCTATAGTTAATTAATATATATTATAATCCTGTTGAATTTTAAAATTGAAAGTTTTCAGATTTTAATGGACCAGTCGGTAGATTAAGAAAAAAGTACATTGAGATCTAATTTTGTCATATACATATAATGCAATTTTTTCTTAATAATTTTTCCCTTGGGAAATTAAAGCAACCTTTAAGATTTATTTCAGTGTTTAATTTGTATTAGGTGAGACGATAAGTCGCATGGTTGGAGTTCTTAGCGCTTTGTCTTAGCTTAGGAAACTAAAATAGTATATTTACGGAGACGAAATGAAGTATAATATTTTACCGAGGAGAACGTTGCAAAAAGGAATGTATTAGAGAGAAATATGAATGGACTTCCATACAAAAAATATTATAGTTTTTTAAATTAGTGAATCAAAATAGTATGAAGATATTAAATAGGTTTTGTAATCTTAAAAGTGAATAGTATGTTATATTCAGATATAAAGTAATAATATTCTTTAAAAATAAAAGTAAGTGTTTTTTTATGATTTATAGAAAGCATTTAGCATTAGCCGATTAGCATTTAAATCAACTTTTTCCTAGTCAAACAATATTTTCATCCCTATTTTGTAAAGGCTGTCAATACTTTTGGGACTTACAACATATTAAAAAATTAACATTCATTTTTTATAAAAAAACATTTTGTGGTTTCACCAATAATTGAGACATTTTTTTATGAATATTTTTATTAGTTTAAAATAAATAAACTGAAAGTTTTCATGCAAATTTTTATAATAAATTTTTATCATAATTAATTTATCTTGGAATAATAATGTTAATAACTTTAAATGTGAAGAGCTTTGTAGAAGAAAAAGTATTAACTTTGTATAAATATTATGAAAAAGGTTTTTATTCTTAAGCTAGTTGCTGCTATGATTCATTAAAAAAATATTTCTTAAAGTTAAATTTATTTATTAAATTAGGCTTATATAATGAAAATAATAGTACATATATTTTATATTTATTTTAATAAAAAAACAGTATTAGTACAAAAAATAATTAATTTTATTGGGGAATAAAAGACAATTGTTTAAGATTACTAAAAATCATACGGAATTGGATTTATAGAAAAAAGCTAACTTAATAACTGTTTATTTGTTTGTTTTTCAAAAAGAACGCTTAATTAACTGTAAATTAATTAATACTAGGATAGGTTTGCCCGGCATTGCCCGGGACAATAAGAAATTAAAAATATGTAATCATGTATTCTTCTGCTTCATATAAAACAAAAAATAAAATTTTAAGTAATTATTTTTGCTGCATATTCGTTATTTAGCTTTGTATACTTTTTTTAAAGAAAATTATAAAGTTTAGATATAAGAAAAAATATTCAAGAATCGACGGTTGAACTGTCATATGCTCAACACGGTGTTAACCCGCTAATACAAAAATATTTACTATATTTAGTCATCAATTAACGATTCCTTCATCTCACTTAATACGTCATGGGTATTTCATAATCTATTCTTTTGATAAAGAAAGAAAGTACAGCATACGACAAGGAAATTTTTCAGAATCAAGAAACAAAACCAAAACCTTTATCACCTTTTAGGAGAATGATATAATGAAAAATATTACTCAAAAAACTGAGATGTTTTGGAGTCCTGACAAAGCTCTTAAGGCCGAGGTAAACATGAACTGCACTCCTGATGGGGATCTCGTCCACGTCGAACTCGTCAGCCAAGCGGAGCATTGACGCTGTTGGATATTTCCTGATCCTGACCTCCAGGAACTTGAGAAATGTCTCATCTCGCTTCAAATTATTTCCCCAAATTCTTGCCTTCTTTTTAATCATTTTCCCGTTCTTTTTGGCCACCCTGATATTCTAAAATGTCCTCACGGTCACGGCGACAATGATTGAAATTATTTTTGGATTAACATCTGTGACAAGAAGATCCGAACCCCTTTTCCCTTTTTCACTCATTTTTCGTCCGATTTTGATCAAATAAAAACGATGCACAAGAAAAACAACACAAGTATAGGAACATAGCTTGAGATGTCACCTGATACCTTAATTAGAGCAAAAAAAATAATTTTAATTAACTGGAAATTTCCCTGTTGCACTCTATAATAAGATACTTATTACTTAGGCTCCGTTATTTAAATGGGCAGGAATACAATTTCTTGATGATCCGCGGTATATATATAATAAAGCTATTTACAGGGAGCGGGGATTTAATTGTCGCCTACTTTAAACCTTGATAACTTGAAGACGAAATTATCAAATAAAAAACCGGTTACCAAATAGGAAAGCTATTCTCGTCGGCTGACGATATGTAGTTCAGTTAGCATCATACCGTCATCATATGAGGAGATAAAGAGCTATAAGTGGAACGAAGAGCTTTCAAGGTCCGCCGTAGTCATGGCATTGGTTAATAATGGAGGTGAAATCTCCAATTCAACGATTGCTTCAACCTTAGGAGTGAATTTACGGACTGTTCAGCGTATCCGTAAGAAGCTACAGGACACCTGGGATGTTGATGCCACCATAAAGAGGGCACCCAAGGAGGAGGGCGCCGACAGGAAGGTCAGGCACACCAACTTTGTCGACAAGGTGAAGAAAATGGTTGAGAATGACCCTACCAGGTCCATGAAGGCCATGGCGAGGGATCTGGGCTGCCATGAGTAAATAATAAGGGACTGTGTATCTGAGGATTTAAGGTGCAGGAGCTACAAGATGCAGGTGGGCCAGATCTTGACCCAGAAGGCAAAGAACAACAGGCTGATTAAGTCAACAAAATTGCTCAACAAGTTCAAGCACCCAAAGCAGGGATGCTGTGGTTTTTCTCTGATGTAAAGAATTTCTGCCAAGATCAGAAGGTCAACAAGCAGAACAACAGGTGGATAGCCACCTGCACCAGCCATGTGAGGAAGGTAATCAAGACAGAGTTCCCTGCAATGGTCATGGTGTTCGGGGTGGTCAGCAGTGAAGGTCATGTTATGCCTCCTCACATGTTTGAAACTGGTCTAAAGGTCAATACAGAGACAGATAGCCTGGATGTTATGGAGAAAGTGGTTCTGCCCTGGATCCAAGGGGTGGCCGGAGACAGGCCCTGGGTGTGGCAACAGGACTCAGCACCCTGCCATGTCTCCAAAATCTCCATGCAGTGGTTAACCGAGAACTGTTATGACGTCGTAACCAAGGATTTGTGGCCTCCTAACTCTCCCGACCTTAATCCTTTGGACTATTTTGTCTGGGGCTATGTCGAGAGACATACCAACAGACATCTCCATAGCACCAAGGCCAGCCTGATGGACTCCATCAAGGAGGTATTCGGCAACATGGACAATGAGATGGTCAAAAGAGCCTGCGGCCGGTTCAGAGGCCGTATTGATGCAGTAATTGATGCCAACGGTGATTATATCGAATGAATGGCTACTCTATACCTATATTCTCGTCATAGTTTTGATTTTCAATAACAAAGTTAAAAAATGTATATTTTGTGTTGTTTTTTGTAGAAAAATATTTTGGCGACAATTTGATCCCCGCTCCCTGTATATTACAGTTTCTATAATTTTTGAAGCTAGGCCACCCGCATATAATGATACCCATCCCCTTGGTCATAGCCCTTTCTGATCTAGTACCTGGAAACTGAAATGTAAATATTGATTTAAAATATTTATGTTAGAAAAGAAGAAGAATATTTTAATAAAATTGGAAAATGTTCAAAAAACCTCATAAAAATTTATGAATTGATTTTTTAACCACAAATGTCAAATTTATCTATTAATTATTTGCAATATTTTTCCAAAAGTGAGTTCAACTTTGGTAGTGTATTCGATAAAGTTTTTACTTTAAGAACCATTGGTCAATTATTTTCTTACATATATTGAACATCAAAAGTAATTCTACAAATGACATAGTATAGAAAATCAAATAAGTCACTATTTCTCCCTATTTTTGGGAATTTTTAAGGTTAATATCTAGACAAGTTAATGAAAGGATTTGCTCTCATTTTGATCTTCCATTTCTTCATAGGTTATATTAGATTACAGCCTTTTACCTAAACAAGTCAAATACTATTTTCCAGAAATAAGACTTATCATGGTTGAAAAAAAATGTTTAATTTATTAGAAACATGTAGACTTTTAAAAAAAGCTCAGAAAGAGAAAGATGAGCACAAAAGAAGAATTATAAGGAGATTTATATTTTTTTTACACAAAGCTAATATTTCATTGTTTTCAACAGGGTTTTTTCCTTGAATATAGTTATGGTTTATTTGAAAGTCAAGGCTACGGAATGGACCTTGAGTAACATCATATTATAGATGTACTGAAATGCGAGTCCTCCACTGCTTCTCTTCAAATCCTGGCCTAAATGCTTCCCAAGTAAAAAATGGATCTTTAAGTGAATTAAAACTTTATTTTACCATCAGTAATTGTAACATATGATACTATAAATATTAATGAATAATTAATTAAATATTTACCACAGGTAAGTTATGGCAAATAATATTCTTCGATCAAATGAATATACTGGATGGGGAAAATATCTATGCTTCCCCTTGTCACGCTTTCTTGGGCAAACACAGGCACTTAGCTAGCATTTTTTTTTTTTTTTTTTTGGTTAGATAGCTTGTTTAAACTTGAACTAGTAAAAAAAAAAATGAAGCCAATTGACGAATTGATTGTCCCAAATATTTGGAAAATGCACAGGTACCTCCTTAGAACTCGGGCTGGGAGCGACAGCCTGGACGTTCTAGGGACCAATTTGAATATCTGCATAGACATGGTGGCCAATTGAAGGCCTTTCATGTGGCAGAAGTACTCGGTTCCCTGCTACACTTCGAAAAAAGTATCAAATTGCTCCAAGAAATTTTGATGACTTCGTCTCGCAGGACTTTTGCACTCCAAACTCAGGGGATATGAATAAGATGGAATGGTTGTGTGTGAGATGCGATCAAAAGATAAACTGACCAAACCCCCTGCAACACCAAAGACTTGAGAAAAGACAAAGGCTTGTGAAGAGATCCCTGGATTTGCCAAGGAAACAGGTGGTGAAGGTGTACATGCACTTTCAGCCCCGTATAGAGACTGTAATTGAGGCTGAAGGTGATTTTATTGATTTAAAAAAATCAGAATCTATCAAGCTTTTAGAATCTAGTTATATTTGCATAATCTGATAACTGGTTGGAGAGATAATTTGGTATATAAAAAAAATATTTTTTTGCAGAAATAATACCTTGGACTTTTGTTGGATTTTGTGTAAATTAATAATTAATTCAAAAGTATAAAAATAAATATGAAATCCAAACAATTATTTTATTAATTCGAAGTAAAATCAATGCTTTCTAACTATATATAAATTCATTAACAGCTTCCTAAGCATATAATTAATTGATTAAGCATATCAAATATATAATGACCATTATAAAAATAGATAAATCTAATGTTTTGACAGATATTTCACAAAAATGTATTATTAAATTTAAGGGAATCAGAAATTAAACCCATCAAAGAGGAATAAATGTACAAAAGTAGAGTACTTAGCAAGCCATATATGAATAAAATTAAATAAATTCGAAGGTAAAGTACATTTTCCAATGTTCCTTCACAAAATCGAGAAAGGACAAGTATGTAGAATGTATATCCGGGGGATTTTTAGTTTTTTCTGTGTGACTCACATAATTTTTGGTATACATTTGAAGAAAGATATATAAAATAATTTTTTTCGATAATTCTATTTCAAATTTGTAAGCATATTTAGGGTAGGTAATATTTAATGTAGCCTATTGACACTCGAAAATCTATCCAATTTTATAGCATAACTGGTTCTGTGTTGCTCCAAGTAGTCATTGGTTTTGTTGAATTCGGAAAATTTACATTAATAGCTCTTCCTTATAAAATTATATTTGGGACTATGAAATATTGGTACTAATAACTTCACAAACGTTAAAAGGATCTTATTTTTTTTACAGTAAATAATTTTTTTTGTATTTGCTAATACTTTAGAAATAATCATACTCATATTATTACAGAAAGAGTTTTTGCAAAAGATTTTTGAAAAGAAAAAATATTTGTAAGATAATATTCTGAAAAACCAGATTGTTTCAGATGAGGTAGACTATTATTTTTTTAAATATCTTCAAATTCATACATTATCGACTTATTTTTCCAAAAATCTTCAATGTGTTTTTAATATCTTCTGGGACCAGTTGGATCATGGTTCAACAATATATTTTTATAAGAGTCGAATATTATGTAAATAATTATCGAGTAAATAATTGCATTGAAGTGAAAAGTGCTAAAATGATAAGAAATTTTGATAAAATTATAAAAATTTATTCCAAGCAAATAATATTCAGTCTATGACGACGCGACACTTAGGTATTTCAAGGAGGTTATATGAAACAAACTAAAATGATATCATTAGTGTATATAAAAAAATGGTTATAGATTTCGTTATCAATACCTGTATTTTATAAACAACAGAGTGGAGGTCCAAGACTTACAGATGCCTTTAATTACATTTGTATGTCTTTTATTATATAAAAAAACAACGTATTATTACATAATCAAATGACAGCTGAAACAAAAATACATAAGTTTTATTTTTCTCGGAGCAACAAAAAAATGTAACATCTGTTCGATCTCCTCCCGTTGGTATCGTTGACCAGAAAAGGCTGTACAGTCCTTTGACATCTCCATCTTGAGTACCATTATTTCAAAAAGTCTATTACACCTCCATACAACCACGGAGAGCCAAAACTTTTACAGTTTGGGGTGTCTAAAAAATAATGTCTGCAGCACCTCAAATCCAAATTTGGTTTTCTTCACGAGCTCCATCGTCTCTTGAGGGTATCTGCATTCCAAAAACTCAGAATTCACAAATGTTTGCGCAAGATGAACAATTATATCCTCATCATATTGTCTCGTATTCATCGCCATATACTTTTTACGAAGTACCCAGTAATGAAAAGGCTCAGGCTCACTATAATACTCGTTTACATCACAATTCACATCTGCAGAACCCATATTTGATCAACTTTAATCAATAATTATAAGATCACAGAATTTTTAATACATAAATTATACTTCATTAATAATTTGTCAACAACTGTTTTTATTCAAAACAACTAAAAAAAAACTTCAAAAATAGACATTTTTCACATCTTTAAGGGTCATGAGGCCTCATTTTGAAAACTTTAAACTAAAAAATAGATCAATAATCATAATTTTGGCAATCAAAAGGATGGGGAAAAGTACAAAAACATAACAGCATCAAAAAAAATATGCTTCCCTATCTAGGATCTAAAAAAAAATATTCACCCTTTTTTATGATTTTTTTTCTCTTAACTCATCTCATTTATAAACTTACATTTGAAAAGTATGGAATATTAACTATATACTTTATCATTTGCTTGCATTTATTTGTATCTATAAAAAGTCCTCATTGAAAAAAAAAAGAAATGAACGACATAATAGTATAACATGATTAAACTAGAATTCTATCCACATTCAAACCATTTTTTATATACATTAGAACAAATTTGGAGTTGATATTATTATTATTTAATGGATTTTAAATCACAATTTGAGTATAGTCATTCATATTTAGGAAATAATTTATTAATGTTTTTGGTCGCATATGAATATATAATGGGAAAATAGTTTATTATTTACTGATAAAATTTTAAATAAATGCATACATAAATTTTAAAACTATATTTTAAATTATTATTATAATAGCGAAATAGTTTTAAGTTATTTTGTTTTTGACATTATTGTTTGATTTATACATACAAGTATGATGATCATAATATACGTATAATTGTAAAGCTAGCTAGCTTTCATTCATTTAAAATATGAAAAAAAGTTTTTAACAAAAACAACCAAAAATAAAGTTGATAATTAACCTTCCTTAGTGAATTGGGATTTTTTAAACCTCAAATTTTATAAAATTGTTTCAAATCGCTTTAAAATATATTTTATCATTATGACCCTGAACGTCCTTCCGAAAAATGTAAATGAGAACGCATAATCCTCCTCTCCCATGTTTGAGGAAGATATAAAAGCTCCTTATTTATTCCCTAGTAATAAGACACGCAACAGGATCATTTCAAAAATTCAGAATTATATTTCAGATACCAAGAAGTAAGTGGAAGATGCGACTTTGCTGATCTCTGCAGAGGGTAGTAAAATCTTCCAGTATTCAGAATCAATTTGTGATCCATATCATGAAATTTAAGCACGTCCTTGTTGATAGTAATCATTTCCAGCTCTCTCGGTTGTTTTTGGAGGTTCTTAAAGAATGACTTCTTGTTTCCATTTTGGCTGATGACATCAATGGTACTATGGCAATCAAACAAAGGTGATTTACTCCATATATTTTTTAGTGTAGTTGACCAGTCCATGGAATGCAATGCCACTGCATCGTTGGAATATTCCGTACCCAAAATCAACATATTATAGACAGATGACTCAGTGATGAATCTCCTCCATTCCAACTGAAGTTTGGACGTGATGTCCGTAAAAATCTTTATCTATATATTTTATAAGATATTTATGAGTAATACTAGTCCTCCTCCTAGTTGTGGCCAATGTCTCTTCAGAGCAGGGGCGTATCTTTTATCTAATAATCTATTCAACCACTCTTCTTCTTCCTTTAAGTGCATCTGACCTACCGGTGGTAGAGCTGTGCCCACATAAATCAATTGAGAAATTAATTCTGAGTTGTATAGATCTACTCTCTTTTGCAAGTTAAATTGTTCTCCAGGCTCACACCACTTGTGGACTTGAGAGTTTAGCTTCACAAAGTTAGATAGCGAAGGTTAATTTCTCTCCCATTCTATTCCCAAAATATTTACGCTTTCAACTCATTACATCCTCTAATCATTATGGGAGGCCCAGCGCACAATTTACCAATAGGAAGAATAGAAGTCTTTTCCGCATTGATTTTCATCCCCGAAAATAGTGAAAATGTATTAAAATCTCGATTCCTTTCATTCCTCATCTATCCAAATTTCCCTCGACCATCAGTGTAAGGTCATCTACATACAAATCAACCAAATGTTTTTTACTTCCTATGGAAACAACAAAACCTCCATATTTCTACATAAGTCTACAACTTAATTGTTCCATTGTAGCTACAAACAGTAACTGAGATACGAGACATCCTTGTCTACAGCTGTTTCCTAAGACTAAAGTGTCACTCTGTAATCCGTCAATCACTATAGTTGAAGTTCCATTGAATAGGAGAGCACGGATTGGATTAAAAAAGTTATTGTAAGGTATTTTTTTACAGTATGAAGGATAAAATTATGACTTACATAGTCAAAAGCTGTGCTGAAGTCAATGGCAATGATTGCTCCAAAAAATTTCTCATTTAAACAGAATTAATAGTTTCATGAATATTTCGTGAAATATTGGCAATATATCGTTTAAAAAGAGCCTTTCGGTTCTGAACCCAACTTTTTGTTAAGTATAGGCTCGATTTGTTTAGCTAAAACACCTGCTAAGATTCTGTATGATTCATTAAATATTGTTAAACCACTCCAATGACTAAGTGATGCCCCATTACCTTTTTTGGGGATGAGGGAAATCCTGTCTCAAGTTAGAGCAATGGGTGTTTCCATTTCAAATCCAAACCTAAGTAAATAGGGGACAATATGATCGGTACATAGGATATAAAATTTTTCCTTTGATATTGTCAGGTCCAGAAGCTTTGACATCCCGGTAAAACTTATTGATAAAGTCCAATATACTATCATATGTAAAGATAGAACAAGATGCTTTCTTTTTTTTCTTTTCTTTTTTTTTTTTTTTTTGGTCTAGGAAATCCACTTCTTGAGCCCGCCAATATTTCTTGATACTTATCCTGAAACACTTTGAGATTTTCAGATTTGTAATTACTTGATTATTTTTTATCACTTTTTCAATTCTTTTAACATAACTTTTGTTTTGATCGATACATGTTTAATCTCTTAGGAGTGTCTTCAGGCATTGACTTTCCTCTTCATCTCATCTTCGGTAATTTCGGCACTCAAAAATGTATTGATAGTTTCCGAAGTTAGCATACGGACAAATAAGGATCCTTTATTCATGATTTCATCTATGTCTTTCTCTAATTGTTGAACTCTTTTTCTCTTTTCCCTAATAAAAGTAAGAGGTGTGTCCTAAATAATTTCATTAAAGATACTGAGAAATCTGTTACATGATAGAGTATGATCGTAGGAAATTTTCAATCTATTATTTAATTTTATTTTAAATTCTAGTAGACTAATGAGCCAATTAGGAATACTCTAAGTTTTTGTTCACAGTGGTTCTATATCCGGGTATTTTTGTAAGTAACAGTGATTTTAGATATCTAAAGTTAATACAAGAAAGAGAAACAGTACTGAATAAAAATTTAAAAGATATGTCGTGTTTCCCATAAAACGAGATAACACTAAAGTTTCTTCTAAGTTGCTAAACTATGAATACATAAATCAATGAAAGAACGTAAGAAGCAACGTTTGTCATGAAATCAACAAAAGCATTAAGACTTAATCACTGTCACCCGAAATATGTTTGTTTTTTTAAACAAAACAGCTGTAGTTTCCTAAGCCCTGTTTTAGTACGTACGTTAACGTTGGCTTGGGAGAAGATCAATTTGATTAAAAGCCTCTCCATAGTGAGAAAACTAGTAAGAATAAAAATACTCCCAATCCCAGTGTAAAATAAAAGAATCACTCATGCCAATTTAGACTCTATAAAATCACGAGTCTTCACATGTGTATTCCACATGAAGTAATTCCTGGAATATAGCTCCCATCTTTGTATCGACGTGAGGTAGCTCAATTCCATCTAATGGTTCACATGTAGACTCTTACTTACATAAGTATAATTAGGTTGTAATTTACAATAAATGAATTACTATTAATTAAAATCCCAATTCACAACCTTCAACAGCAAAGAGCACAACAGGAATACTAAAGGAAAAATAAAACAATAACGTTTCTTTATAACGTATTGGTGCCAAAATACAAGACATTCCATGTTATTCTAGTATTCCTTGCCTAAAATAACAATGGCTGCACCGGTTCCATGTCTTTAGAACACATTTTTACGTTCAGTTTGTGCCCAATTTTTGTCTTTTCAGTTTTCCAGCATCTTATATGATAAATTTTTCTATTACGATATTTTATAAACCATAAGACTCAAGTCATCAATTTAGATGGTCAGTTTTTTTATTCGGATGGTTATATTTCTTAATTTTGTTTCCATAAGTAAGAAAAAAATAAATAGTTAAATACATTGTATTATAATAATAATAAATAAGAATCAGAATCAGAAAACAAACTTTATTTTTCCAATGCGGATTCCAGGAAAAGCACCCTTTTTTTATTCCGATTCATCGTCGTATTACTAATTTCAATGGGCAAACAAGAATAAACTTTAGGAAGATGATCATACACAAATTAAACTTCTAAAGCTCTCGAATCCGCATGATTTAAAAATCGATGTATGAACAAAAAGTAGAAGCAAGGTAATCACAACTAAATAATTAGAATGTTAAATTGAGTACAATAAAACAATATTCTTATTTTGTAGACTGTTTCATATAATTCATTATTCAAATAATGCAAGGTACTCCCGCTATTAAATCTTTAAAATTTAGTAAAAAGTAGTGTGGGATTTGAGTACTATTCGAACTCGAAAAGAGCTAAACTTTACTAGATCGGACAATTCTCTAAAAGTGACTCAATTTATTATTTGATTAATTTGAATTATTATTACTTCTAGTTAAAAGAAGAAAATTGGTATCACATTGCCTATTATATAGAAACTCTCAAAAGCTCCAATTTGGTCGAACTCGAAAAAAGATTAGTGACCCAGGACACAAAAACCCAAAAACTCGAACTTAAAAAAATTTACTCGAATCCAACTCTTAACTAAAAAACATAAACAAATTTTAAAGCTCTTCAGTTACAAAAGTACACAAAATCTATACAATAAATAAACATTAAAAAGAAAAGATTAACAAAAAATCCCAACTACAAAAATACTCCAAAAAGTCTTAAATCTAAAACTAAGTATCTTGGATTTGCCTACTTTCATGCCTTTTAAATATTTTAATAATATGATTTAAAATTTTTGTGTATTTAATTGAGTTTTTCAGAGATACCGTATAATAACCAGTGCTAAAACGAACGTCAATGTATCCTCCTTAGGTATTTTCAAGTAAAATTACCTTAAAAAATGATTTAATTTTTTCCAATTCCGCAATAGTTAAATTAAAACAAGGTAGAAACTTTTTTAAGATGTGGTAATAAGAACAAATTCACGTTTTTGTTTTGTAAGTGTGCTCTATTTTGAAGAAAAAATAGTATATACATGAATATCAGGAATGCACAGTCATGAATGTAAAAAGAAACTAATTAGTATTTTTAATTATGTTTGGGTTCTTTTACAAATTATACTTACATATTAGGGTTTCTCATTTCTCGGGAAATTGTTTTTGAGCTTGATCCCATGAAATAATAAATACTGTGAAATTGAAGTATTTCTTTTTATACTTCAAGAAGAATGAATAAACACTAGGACGCGGGTTGGTCTTTAAGAGCTCTTGCCTTTTGAAGTCCGTAACCTGCTCCAAATCCCAATAAAATGGTAAGTGATGCAAAAGCTTTTTAATATACAGGGTTGATCTTATCTAGTGGTACATGTTTTATTATTTTCCATCCGGAATTACATTGGTGCAAAATCACAGAGGAGGACAACAAAACATCTTATCTCTGAACAGAGCAAGCTGAGAAGGTTAGAAAGAGCAAAGAAGATTCTAAATTTCCTGAAGACCAACAAAAATTTGGAAAATATTTTCGGCCTCAATGCCACTGTGAATAAGCAGAACAACAGCTACAGCACAACTATTCAGTGAGACATATCTTTTGATCAAAAATCCAGCCAGAACCATGGTCTTGGTGGTTACGGAGTATGTCCTCCCATTTTTGTGGAGGGGAAGAAACAGCTCAATGCAGAAGCTTATATTGAACTTCTGGATAGGAAAGAGATACCTTGGGCCAGAAAAAGTTCGGGGACAACTTTTTTTCACTCAAGACGGAGCTCTGTGTCATTGGACCGCTAAGACCAAGGACTTCTTGAAAGACTCTACTCCTCACAGGAGTGTCCAGTCTATAGAGGCTTTCATCAAGAAGGGGTGAGCCAAGCTCGATTCTTACTACATAATCAAGGTCTTCAAGGGATTTAGTCCTCGTATGGAAGCAATTATTAGAGCTCAGACTCACATATTTTCCGATGATTGTGTTAAATCAATTTCCAAGCAATACCTCTCGTTCAAATTTTCCTTTTGAAAAAAAATAATTGTTAATCCCTAGATAAGGTCAACCCTCTATATATTAATATTTTGCATGGATTCAATGCATAAATTTTAAAAGCTTTAAACTGTACAAGTTTTCGTTCCATATGATTTCAACGTTTATTTCAATGAAGTATATACTCGTATGTGAGATGTCTTACTGTCGGACGCCACGATCCCCATGACTTTGTTTGGGCTGAATGTTTTGTACGGAAACCCCCTTTGACCTCCTCTGGTGATCCCCAGGCCAACGGTTGTTCCAACAGTTGTAGACCTGGTCCACGGTGAAAATCTTCTTGTAAGAGAAATTTTTTACTATGGATACATTTGCCATCATACACGCACGAATTTATTTGCGCCTCTGCAGTTTCCTTTCCTTCAGAGTGTCCTTCAACAGGTTCCGTGGGGTCCTTGTGTACGTCAAACTCGTTAGAGAGGCGATTCATGGAGTTTGTGGGGTCCTCCTTGATCTTCTTCTTGAGGTCCCCCACACACTCAAAATCGCTTTTCAAGTTGTGTCCGTCCAATTCTTTCTTTCCTTGAGAGGTATTTTCCATCCTTTTACATATTGGCCACCTTGAAAATGAGGCTCCTGAGCACTTCACAATGTCCATAATCTCTGTGACTTCAATTTTGGCATTCATAAGGTCTGAGATTCTCTGCCTTTTTGCTTCTTGCTCACTCATTATGAAAGATTTGAGAAATGTTTAGTGTTGTTTACTTATGCAGAAAGGATAGGAAATTCAGAATATTCAGGAAATAATTACAAAACATCTCTATTTTTATTATATAATTAGCATTTATTAGTAGTCCACGTTTTGCGCCCGAACCCTTTATTTAGAATTATAAAAATATCTGAGATAGTATAAAAACGATTTGGTGTGGAATGAACCAGTTCCATAAGGTTGATAAAACGGATAGTGTCGACACAGTGTTTAACTAAATTATCGGAGAACTAACCGTTACTTCAAGAAAGTTATTTTATTATTACAACTTAGAATAAAAAAATTAATTTAACTTTAAATAATTAACTTAATTAAGTTATGTTAGAGTTAATATAATGAAGTTTAAAAAATTAAGTAGTTAAGTTAAAAGTTAATTTTGATAAATAAAAAATTAACTTGTTAAGTTAAAAGTTAATTTTGATAAATAAAAAATTAATTAGTGAAGTTGAAAGTTAATTTTGATAAATACAAAATTAACTATCTAAGTTAAAGTTAAAATAACGCTCTTTAAATAATTAACAAGTTAAGTTAAAAGTTAATTAACTTTACTTATTAACTTATCTTAGTTAAGAAGCATTAACTTGCCCAACTCTGAAAACACCTTATACAAAAAATATACGAGTATATCCATAAGACATTTCCCAAAATAAATTAAAGATTTAATTCTTACTTCACCAAGTGGCGCATGGTAGTCAGGTTACTATTGAATTCACGAGCTAGGCCATTGACGGTTGTATTAGTCTTCCATTTTTTCTTTCTTGAGGTCATCAATTATCTAGAAAATGCTTGCTTAAATTCAATTAGTCATCTTTAAGAATGATCTTTATTGAATACTGGCTAAGCAAATTATAGACTAAATTTACTTTTTGAGTTCAGTAAATTTTAAGGTACATGGCACATTCTATCAAAATCATTTAAATATATTTGATATACCCCAAATAAAGCTTTTTAAATAAAAATATACATCCATTTACTTATTACTTACTATTTATCATCTTTAGTTTCTCTATGACAGGTGGATCAGTGGGGTTGGTTGGTGAAAAAGCATTAGCATAATCATAGACAAGAGCAGTTATTTCCACTAAGTTATGATCCAGGATGTGTTAGAAACAAACTACAGAAGATTCGGGGGGCTGTCAAAGGTCGGGTTGTTGTAAAGTGTGATGAAAAATGTTGATCTCAGTACATTTGGAGCAATCTGAAAATGCAATAGAACGATGGTCTTTGTCTCGTCATAAACCTTCTTTCTTGTCCAAAAGAGAAAGAAACTGGTTGCATTACTTAGTTCCTACAAGTACTCGAACCCTCCAAGTTGTATATCTACGGCTATAAATTAATACTTCCAATGGATATCAAACCAAGTTATGAGAACTATAACAAGTGTCTCATATGCTCTTTAAACGAACTTTTATGTGTATTTTTCTAGTATGATAAAGTGACATTTGAACGTGGTCTTCTCTGATATTTATTAAAGAATATGAATATTAAAACTCTATAAATCCATTCAATCTCATTTAGAATGAGAATCCAGCTCCAACTTCTTTCACTTATAAAAAAAATATTAATGTAAATTCATTTGTCAATGTTTAACTCCAGCAATGAATTTATTTATTGAATAAATGAAAATGCATAAATAAAACGATAAAAACTACTATAAAAATTATTTATTCGACACTCATGTAATTATCTAATTTGGCTACGTAGAGTTGGGGCCAACTCTATTGGAAGGTTTCATGCTCTCAAAATTTTAAGTGCCTTATATTTATCAATATATTTTGCTAATATTTGTTTGTCAATCCATGAGTCTTGTCCATTATGAATCTCACTATGCGATAAAATGAAGGTCTTGGAGTGCCCGCAGGCTGAAACCCAAATTTACTGTTGTTATTTAAGTCGTAAAATATGACTATAACCATTTAAACTTTCAACGGATATCGTTTTGGGCTTTAAAGTCTTTTTTTAAATCAAGTTTGTAGGGCACACTGAGATATTTCGATGTAATGATGTCAGGTGTTTATAGATGCTTCATATTCAAAATAACTGATTAATTGAACTCACAAGCAATGCATTTTTTTTTCTGAAAAATTTATGGAAATCTTTATTCAACAACCATTTGTAGAATTTCAAAACTTTAGGATTGTTGAACTACATCAAAATATTCATGGAAATTGTTCAAGCATTGTGGATCGTATTTTTTTATCATAAGAAATGCATTTGAAACCTCTTTCTTCTTTTTTTTTTTTTTTTTTTTTTTCGAAAAAGTGATTTAATTGGAACCCTGATATCAAATCAAGTACAAAATATGTCGTTATTTATGTATTGTGTAGTAATTAATACTTAAATTGAGGCAATAGATGTATAAATTTTACTGAAGACTTAATTCAACATACAAGATATTGAAAGCAAACATGAAAGCATGAAAACAAAAATGTATAGCTACGCTTTTCATAAAATAATATATAAATACAGTAGGCTTAGATAAAGCTTCATTTAATGATTTAGGCATTGCTAGTGTCTACTATTTATTTGAGACAGTAAGTTCCACATACTGTAAATCGTCTTAGATATAATTATCTTTAATAAGGACCATTAACAAAAGTATTAATGATCTTCTAAGGATCTGTTATACAAATATTCAAATTCTTGATAGATCGAAATAATAAATTAGTTCTAATATTAACACATTTACGCAAAGAAGCACAAATTTTCCATATTAGGACAATTTTTACTCTTCAAAAGTGTCTGCAGGGAACGGGCTGGAATTTTTAAATTTACTAGGAAATTTAATATTTGAAAATTAAAATAATTTAAAAAACAAAACAAAAAAAAACATTTTTTTTTTCATTTGAGATTGATGGGAGAAGGTGTAATGATAATCTCTTATAATTAAAATTCAAATTAAGTGGTTTAAAGTTAGTGAGGTGGCCCAAGAGGGCAAAAAAGTGTCTTCTAACGTGACAAAGACGAGGCAAAGGGACGGAGGAAGGTGTATGATATCAGTATAAATATGGATATAATTGCTCAAATACTTCTCGAGGTTCGCATTGAAGCAGATGAAATCATTTCTTATTCAAAGTTCTGGAATTATGGAGAAATAGAAATAAAGATAAAAAATGTTCAAAAGATGATAGAAAAAATTCATATAAAAGGAAACTGTTTTATGATCAAATGTTGTGGTAAAGACAAGAATGAAAAAAGTGTTGCAGCTGAAGTAAAAGACTATGAGTTGATTGAAGCAACAACAGGATTTTTTTTTAAAAAACCTTCTTAATTTCAAACATTGCTAAGATCACAAATCCTGAGGAGGTTAAAACAGTGATCAATTCCATAGAGAGGGAAGTAGAAGTATATTACCAAACATCAAAAATAGAAGAATATGAAGATGAATTTGCAAAAAAAAATATTTAAAAATCCTGTGAGAATAATGAATATCGTTGTGAAATTCAAATCCATAATTGATATTCCACAGTTAATCCCAATTGGAAATAAATTGGTTAAGACCGAACGCAGTCTCATTGACAAAAAATGGTCTTATTGCATAGAAATCGGTCACATTTATACAGAGTGCGTAGCAAGAAAAAAAGGTTTGCCTCGAGTCTCTCCGTCAGAATATTTTGGAAAATTAAAACTGGTGTACAAAATTAATGAAGGAAAGTGGCTTTTGCTGAGTGGGAATACCCGGTTATCTTCGTCGAATTTATCAGAGGAGGAGGTCGAAGAGAATGATGAGGTATTAAAGATACACGAAGAAATCCAAAACGGTAAGCAAACTCTTGACCAGATAGAAATAAGTGAAACTCCTTCTGTTAGAAACGAGCTAATTTCGGATATCCCTGATGAACGAACGAATGGGGAGTGCATTAATGAAGCAGAAAATAATAAAAAGGTGTCAGGAGCGGATATTTCAGACGATATAGACAATGAATACAGCAATGCTAAAGATAGTAAAGCCGGTGAGGCAATTGATAGAGGCAATGTGGGCAGGGAGGACAGAGATTGAAGGATGAGTGGAGGAAGGTCTTAAGAAAACTAAGTGTAGAAAAAAACACCTAAAACTGATGCTTCACATAAATGAATGTTGGGAAGTCCTGGAGAGGATGAGACGAAGAGATTAAAAGAAGACAAATACCTATTATGATAAGTATATTAAAAGTCCGCTATATAAATTTTTAAACATTGGAAATCAGCAAAAGTAAATCATATTAAATTTAATTAACACAAAACCGCTGTTGGAATACCTTAGTACAAAATCAAATTTTAGTTTGTTCTCACAAAATGTTAGATCTCTCAAGAACTTTCCAAGGCGCTATGATTATGTTGAATATATAAGGAATAAACATGAAGACATATTCTGCCTTCATTACCAAAAAATAACTAAAATGAGTATAAATGCCAAGAAGAATGTTGTAAATGTGGCCCAGTGAATTTATTAATAACAGAAATTGTCTAGTAAATAAAAGAGGGCATGGACATTCATTAGAAAATGGCCTGGTATATAAAAAAAAAGAATAATTGGTAATAGCTACCTATATGGATCATATGATATCATAGAAGTGAAGTGAGAAAAATGACAATTAATTTTAAAAAATGTGTATGGAAAAAAGAAGTCTGCTTTGGGAATTAATAAAGAAAAACAATGATTCCGAGTATGGGACAGAAGGATATAACTTACAAATGTTGTTAACTCAATTAAACAATTGGGAATAACATGGAAAAAGTTGGGTACCGACACAGTGTACATGATGGAATAAAATTGAAGAAAGTGCAAAATTAGTTTAAAAAAACGAACATGAGTTTAATAAAAAGAGTATGCTGGTGGAACTTTTATGTAAATTCAAGACTAATATTTTACATGTCTGGAGATTGGAAGGGGATGTCAAACATTACTAAGAGGTTGCAAAATATTAGAAGAGTACTATTTCCAAAATACAATATAGAAAAACTGTAAGTGCCTAAAAGAATGGGAGGATTTGGAATGAACTCGATTGAAACAATAATTTCCAATATCTCTGGGAAAATGCTTTTTAGAATTTTAAAAGAAAATGTTCCATAGATGATGTACATTAGACAGGGGTGTGACTTTGGGTGTTAACTTTCGGGTCAAAGAATATTATACATTCTGACGAAATAAAAGATGATGGCATTAGGTATTTTGAAAGAAACTTGTATTTGGAAGGGGATATTGGGGATGACAGCTATCCTATTTGCGTCAGAATGGAAGGACTCTTGAGTCACAGAAAGGGAAGAAAGAAGGTGGGATCTGCAGAAAGGGCAGCTATACAAAAGAAAACAATCATCAGCGACATATTAAGAGACTAGTATATGTTGGATAGATTAGCTGGAGAAGGAGTGGTAAAATTTACATGCTACCGGATCACTAATATGTTAATTGCACTTGGAAAACCAATTAATAAAAGTGTGATGCTTTCTTTTAATCTAGAGTTACCCCGGGCAATTAAAAGAGTGAGAGAGAAATTAGGTTTTAAATCGGGATTTTACAGAAATAATATAGAGCAACGACCACTGTTTAAAATCCATTGTGGGAGACTGGAGCAGGATGAAGGAAAAAAAAAGTTCAAAACAATTTTTTCCTCACTAAAGAGCATAAAGAACATCGCATGTAGAAATTTGCAAGCGCATATAAAAAGCAGAACACTAGCTTGCAACAAGTTTACAGGAACATCCCTATTAGACCAGCTTTGTACATTTGAATGCGGAAAAATTGATACACAATTGCATATATTTATTTCATGTCACAGGACAAAAATATTTAGCGAGCTGGCGTCTAAAATTCTATTAAAATTAGGTCTGGAGGAGAAAATGTGGACTTTCCTGTTTGGACCAATTGAAAAGGGTAACAGATCAGCTTTGGGGAGGAACCTTTTGTGTTTGATAAAAAAGTTTTTGTTGATTTGCAAGAAGGAAAGATTTATGGGAAGTATGGATAGCTTAAAATATCATTTAACTTAATGGTAGTAGGGAATCAGGGCGTTGGACTGTGGAAACTTTTGAGAAATCTACTTTTAGAGAACACCTATAGACGCCATTAAGATTGGTGATAGGGAGCCAATTTTATTTTTCAATCATCCTAATCGAGGAAGTGTTAACACCTCAATTTATGTCAGGCTACTTCTCTTGTTCTTGTTTTTTTTTTTTTGAATATTTAAAATTTTTATCCAGAAAATTGATTTTTTTGAGAATAGCCATAGATTTATAAATTTGTTTTTTTGGAAATAGCTTTGAAATTTTGAAATTTTTACCGTAAAATTAAATATTTGAAAAAGGAATAGAGAGCACTACCTGCCTGAGTCTCAATCAACGATCTACGATCAAAATAACGTCAGAATCTTTAGATTTTTTTTCAAGTCATTAACTTTTTTAGTTGTAGCAGAAAGTGTGATACTTTGTGGCTATTAGTAACAAGTATATGCTAATTGGGATTGAATTTATTAACTAAAACTTATCTTCACGAACTATATTTCTCACCCAGTAAGAAACTTTGAATGATTGCATTCCTGCATTGAAAAATAAGGTATTTTTTATACAAAAAAAATAATACATATGAGATATGTACGTACGTTGATATTGTATTAAGATTATGTGGACAAAAAAATGTGTTTTACAAATTGAAGGAAAATAATAGCAAGTACATAGAATTATGTATTTTAACAAATCGTAAAGTAGTTGAGTCGTAATTTATTGTTCGAGTCTAAAAATTCAAAATATTTGTTCAAAACATACCAGGACAAATATATCGATAGAAAAATAATACACTATTATGATAATTAGTAATAAATTATTGAGATCATTCCATCCATAGCCTATTTTCCACATGATTTCCTCCAATTCAGAGGAATTTGGAATGTTGTCAATAACATTTTGTTAACATATTATTAAGAACGTTGAAATCGATTTTAGAATTTTCTTCTTCTTTTTTTTTTACATTAAAGTAATGTGATAAATGTGTTTTGGTTATTCTATTTCAATTTTGAAAGTTCAATGTTTTTATACGAGTACATACATAGTTTTGCTTTGAGGACGTTATAATTAATTGTAATAAATCAATCACGAACCATTTCTAACAATCCATGGTTCCACTACATTTATAATGAGATAATATATGGTATTATTCAATAAGTGGAATGTTAGAACATTCGCTCAAATAATAAAAGTCCCTCAGAAACTATTAGCTGTAAGAAACAGGGGTACGTAGGAGCTGGGACTCAAATCCATATTTTGAATACTTTCCATTTGAATTGATATCATAATTGTATTCGTAAGCTATGAGGCGAGATTTTATTGGATTTTAATCCATGTTTTTAAAATTTTCCGAGTTTCTTATGAACTTTTTTTAAAAGATGGTATTTACAAAATACTTTTTATAAAATTCTTTACATTGGAATTGTACTGGACTTGTCCTTGACTTAGAATATATATATTTATATAGGAAAATTTTCACGCAGTTATTATATTATTTTAACTGTATCTACAGTATTTTTGATAGAGTAATAGATCTATTCGGGCAAGATTTTTTTACATTTGGAGTACGACATGATTGCTTATGAACAGTCACAAGAAACTGTTCCCTATATATCCTTTAGTTTAAATTTCAACTATGAAATTGGATATCCACATTTACTTATGATTGATTAAACAACGAAAAATAGCTTATATTAAAAATGTTCAGTCTTGATTTTATTTTACTTTTCTAAAATAGACCTCAACATACGGGAAAGTGAAAAATTATAATTTTGCTATAAATGACTTTTGTACAAAGATTGTCTTACGAGTCATTTTGACCCAGTTATTATAAAATTATCCTTGATTGAAAAAATTCAAGATTCACATATAAATGGAATAATGGAATATTGATGGGCATTGTCTTGTAGACTAAATACGACCATATTATGTAGACATAGATTAAGAATATGATCACTCTAATTGAAGAAACAACAATAGATTTAGAACTACAAAAATATCTCAAGGGTAATATTTATATACATGAACTTTACCCAAAACTATTTATTCAACAAAATCAAAAGCATGCATATGCATTAGACTAAAGCCACATTATTTCAAAATAATTTACATTTTGAACGAAGAAGACATGTTTTTGGTAAGGATAAAGTAAATGAATAAGAAGTTATTGAGGTTATAAACTGAATTTAAATGTAACCCAAGTCTTGATGATGGATAATTCAAGATGAATAATTCGACTTAGATGTATTTAATGAAAGTTATATAAAAAATACAGGCCCGGACTCTATTCATCTTCAAAGGAAGAATACATTTTTCTTTATGAAAGTTAGTCTTTTTGTCAAAAACTGTTAGATAAATTGGTCCTCAATGACAAAAAATGGAAGCGAACTGAAATGTCACTCAGAATTGAAAATAATCACTCATAGTCCCATAAAATATGACATATCCTATTCAGAAATCCATTCAATAATTTGTTTATTCCCCACTCCGAAGAATAAAAATGACAAATTTAGAAGGATTTTGCAGATATGGCCAGAATTTGAAAACCCGGTTTATGACTTACCTTCAATCATTATTGAGTTCTTGATATTGACAGCCCTTGTTATATCTTCTGATGAGGCAACAATTAATCTAAGGGACACAGATAGTGTTATCGAATAAGTTTTAATATTAGGTTGCGGAAAAAGTAATTTAATGTTTCCCGCCCTTTTTCTTGTTCATTATTGGTCACATTGGATCATACCATAAGATAGTGTAAAGGTGTGAATGAATACTAAAAACGCTTTTCCGATAGCATTGCGCTTAGCCGGTTTAGTTGTGAGCTATTGTGCGTCAAGTATCGATGTCTCAAAGGTAGAAACTCGCTATATTTTACATTTTCAAACCTAAAAGGAAAAAACGCGTTTAAAGGTTACCAAGAAAATTTACAATTTATACAGGTTCGATATTTTTTCGATTTCTGTTGCACAACAATATTTCGAGCGATTTTTTTTTAATACGAGACAAGAAGACATCATCAAGACAACACCAGGCCACACGTCTTTTATGACGCGCCAGAAGCTATGGGAGCTCAGAATGGAAGTTTTCATACATCCACGCTACAGTCCAGAGCTAGCATTAAGTGACTACCACCTGTGCCTGTCTTTGGCCAATGTACTTGGAAGTACAAATTTGGGCTCAATAGAGGTCAGTGAAAATTGGTTGTCCTAGTCTTTTTGCTAATAGGGACAAGGTCTTCCACAAGAACAGCATTATAAAGTTGGATTCTTGTTGGGAACAAGTTATCAAACAGAATGGGGCATACTTAGTTTAAACTGGATGATTACAAAACTTTTTACAAAGCATTTAATTAAAGTGGACGCCCCTGATAGCAATAGGGTATTTTTTAACTATTATTTAAAATATTAAAGTTTCTGAATCGGCACGGGGGAATTTTTACTAGAATTATATCGGAATCGTTCCATCACTAATAGCGAGTATGCACTACCCCTTGGGATACTGCGTTGGAATAAAGACTATGACTCAAGTGCCAGGAAATCTGTAAATTCATCTTGGATTTCATCATTTTGCAAAATCTTGACATTTTTATAAGAAATTTTATAAAAAAAAATTGTTAAAGCTTCTTGAGACGAAAAATCAATATGAGAGTATTTTCTAAAAAATCTTTATTTTTTGAAAGAATCCCTCTATCCTGCTCTGTTTTGGTATGAATCTATCACGGCGTTATCTTACTAACACAAAAATATAACTAACTAGACTGAATTATATTCAAACCCAGATTGAACATTCGTGTGTCGTCATAAAAGTGTATTTCCTTTTCTCTTTCCTCCCTTGTCGTAGCTGATTATAGCTGATCTACTCCAAAACATTTTTCTATTTGTCAGGCCTACCATTTTGTTTTTCGGTTCTTTTTTTTAACCTGCCCATAATACACACAATTTTCATAATTAATTATATTTATGAAATTTAATTCATATTTTTAAGGTTCATTTGTGACGTGTTCGAATACTCTTTATTACATAATAATTTATCAAAAAAGTTTTTTAATAAGTTAGTTGAGAACCGAGGGAGTTTAAAAAGTTTATATATGTAATAAATTTTAGTTGAAATTAAATGAAGAATTACAACTTCCCTCGAGTTAATTTTTTTTTTTTATTCAGAAATAGTAAAATGAAAAGAATTGTTTAATAAAATCCTACATAGAGTTGATTAGCAAATTGGGATTTATGTCAATATAATGTTGAACATGAAATTTAAATTAAGTATGTATATTTTTATAATTTTGCTGACTCAATAGTTCAAAAATATAAGAAAAATGTTCAATATCATTTGGATGAGGTAAAAAAAATACCAAAAATATATTTGACTGATGAAACATTTGCAATAAATTGATATATTTTATAATATAAACGATTATTATATTTGAAAATATTGTAAATCAATTTTCTAAGTACACAAATATCCAATAAATAATTACATAATATTTATCGTACAAGGTTAAAATATGTAAAGTTACGCTGCCAAAAATAGATGCATAATACCAATCAATTAACAAGGCAATATTAGACATCGCAATTATTAAATCCAAATGTATTTAATAAAAAAATGATATTGTAAATGAATTAGAAAATGGATTAAAAAGGAAAATTCCATTCCACCCCTAGGTTGCGTGCTTAAAAGTTATATTTGTTCCGATGATTTTGAAAACTTTGTATTACATTACGTATAGTTAATTAATTACCTATTAGGTATACAAAATTAGTAAAATTTAGTTACCATTCATGTCATTTTAAACTATTTTATTGTCTGAGGTAGAAAATTATGGCCATGTTTATTTAATAAACTATTGATAAGAGGCATATGAGTAGAATATTAGGTAAAAAGTGCAGCTTTCATTATTTTAAAATGTATTTATATCGATGATACGAAATAAAGCTGCTTTTTGAGATTTTAGTAAATGCTTTCCATTTTATTATGGAACTTATAAAAATGCAGTAATGTGTTTTTGGTGTTAGATGGATTGAGTGTTAAGAATACTTTTTTTTCTTGTATTCATCTATCCGTAGGACTTTAATTATTTATTTGGTATAATTTGTGTATTTCAATTTTTTATAAGGCTCAAACTATACATGAACATTGCTTCACTAATTTTTTAAACGACTATCACATTCTTATTTCCTTTTTAAAGTAAGTTATATAACACGTTCGACTTATTTTGATATTCATTACGGGGGGTTTTTGGGCAAAACAAATAAAAATAAGATGATTACCGAATAGATAAATTAGTATTTTTTTATCTAGTTTTTGTCGGTTTAGAACTTTTTTTGTTATAGAAATATGAAAAAAAGAATTGAATATTTTGAAATGCTAATTGATTCTTTCATAATATGTAATTGGGTTTTAGATTTGGCTTAAAGGGCTAAAAATGATTAAGGCTTTATGTCACTGATGTGTTCTCAGAATTTGTGTAAAGTTTTGTTTTAGGTTTTTTTCAAGTTGTGTTTCAGAAGTAAATTTGAAATGATTAATACACTTGAGTTGTAGAAAATATAACCTCAGAATAACAAGAGATTTTTTGTACACAGTTGCATATTTCTACCATAACTTTTTTATTTAATTGAAAACATTTTAACATTATTTCTAATGCTTTTAGAGTGAACATCTAAAACGCGTTGTTACTTTAATTACATCAAACAATTATTATTCGGGAAAAAACAAAGATAAAAAGGCCCAAAATTAGTTATTAGTCAACAGATTCCTCCCAATTTTGAGATTATCATTAAATAACTATTCATAATATTTTTCAAATTAACAAGAGCGATTCGAATTTGTCAAGATATTGTTCAGAACACTAGTTCGAGAAAAAAAAAGCAGAAACATCTACAGCGACAACAAAATACGGTATAAATTTTTGTGTTAATATGCATAGTAAACAATTCCAAGAATAAAGTAATCATTAGTACGTGTGCTCATAAACGAAGTAGAGTAAAACTAAGGATTTGGGGGGAATAATAAATATAAGACCAAGTTTGACTTGAATTTGAATTAAGGATCAATATCATAGTAATCTCTGTTAATTACGGCGCTACCTCGTTATCACAAAAATATATACTGTATTTTGTGGTCAGCTGGTGATGTTTCTACTTTTTTTCTCTTAATTTGCTTTTTGCATTTTGATTGGTTGAATAAACTATCTACTGTTAAATTGTGAACAAAACCGAACAGAGGTAGAATTAAGGCTTCAAACCAAGTAACAAAACGCGACCTTTAGGATGACATGTCGTTACCTCTATAGTATCACGCAACTTTTCCTTTAAAAATATACAGAAAAAAAAGGCCTAATATCATGTGGTAGTTAGCCAAATAAGTCAATCATACCAACTGCCATATATCTCTTATATACTCCCAGACTAACACGGTCATATTATTTCTTCGCCATTTTTAAAATGAGTTACATTTTATTACAATCTATATAGTATTTTATTCGATAGTGTATTATAATATTACTTCGTAATATTTTATTAAAAGAGTAGTTATTATGTTATTTTCTATAAGGAAATAGGCAAAATTTCTCTAAAGAAATAATAAAATGGCCAATATATATATAAACGACGGGGAATCAACAAGAAATTGTATTTCTTTCCTTTGGGAAACGAAGCATGAGTATAGAATAATAATCTATTACTTTGTATATTTATCAAATGGAATAAATTATGAAATCCATGATTTATGAAGGGAGAAGAAGGAATGGACAGCTGACAACCAAATACATAGGCTATTTTTGTGTTAGCGAGGTAACACTGTGCTCAGAACATAAAATAGTGGAGCGTTTAACACTTTTTTGCGAGGTGTCGCTTTTAATATGACGTCAACTCTGTTATTTTTCTTAACGACGTAGTCTGGGATATTGTAAAGAAGATGATTGATGATTATGGTGGAGCACGCCTCAAACTCTAAAATTGCTGTGGGGAAAGAAGAAATTGTTTTATTCTTTGATTTTTTCTTTTTTTTAAATCCCACCAAAGAGCAGAGAAGTTTTTCATAATACAATTATGATTTATTGAGTGTTATTAATTATATTGATTAATAGTGTAAGAATGTATGAATAATTTAAGACGCAATGTAAGAATGCAAATAGGTGGGAGCTTGGAGTCGAGACTTGTTTGTCAATCCATGAGTATTTTCTAATATTCATAGTCCATCGTATCTTATGATAATTACTAACGGAGAAGTGAATTATATTCGAATCGGATTTTTTTTCTTATTATACTAATTGAAATTTTGGGACATAATTTCATCATTTTTACAACAAAAACAACCATTTTATGGTTTTATAAAAATAAACATTACATATTTTGATTAAAAAATTCAAAATGAACATCAATGTCAACAAAAAATATGCAATAAAGGCATATTATCCTCATGTATTTATATATGAAGGAAAAATATCCTTAAGGTACAATGGCTGTAAGGAAAAATGTCACTAACCGAAATGGTTTTTGGTAAAATTTTCTTAGGCAATAAAGTTTAAGGCAAAAATACCTATTGTTGCATATTTTATTGAATTGACTAAAATAGTAGATAACGCAAAAGGAATATGAATAGAGACACACTCAATAAAAATTAAGGATCACGTCACTTTGTAAATGACTAAAACAAGGAACATTAAACTAGTGAATTGAAGTGATAAACTTTGAATTTTCTGTACGTTTGTAAAAATTTGTGAGCCTGAAAAATGTACGTAACCCTATATGGACCAGTGTTTGTTTTTTTCTTTTGCCGCCTCAATTGAATTTGGGAATGTGAGGCGTCTTTTGAGTTTTGGTTCTAAGTTGTAGTTTAAGATATTTTATTACACCCAATTATATTCTTAATTGTATTTAGTGACTATCGAGCAAGTTTGCAATGGCAAATAAAAATTATACTGTAAATATTGGTTATATGAACGATATTGTTGGTGTAGTTCTGAAAGGACACTGTTCCATATATAAGGATAAATGCTTAATCTATTGCATTTGGTATTAACCTTCAATTACTTTTCTGGGGTCTTTGGAAACACCATTTATTTTACGTTTTTGTACATACATAATCAAACAAAAATTTTATGATTTTTCTTAATTACTCTATATCCAAGTTCAGGAGTAATTAATATTTATTTATTATTTTGACCCTTTCCGATCGAGATTTTGTAAAAAAAAAAAATGATGTACTTATTACAATATAATTGACCTTAAAAGATTAATTTAAATATGGTAGAACCAAAGCGTCTTAATCATTACATATATCTTCTTTTTTCTCCCCGAAATTATTTATGAATTAATCAGATTTTGCTCAGGTCACTGGAGCTTAAATAATATATATTCAAAAAGTGTATATACTCGTCCACACTATATTGTCCTATAGTAAATTATTTTAACAATATATAACACCGTTATTAATTTGTCTTGCAAAATATGTTTGGCTTCGTTCGGTCTCAAAAAAAGAATTGTGTATAGATCGGTCTCAAATAAAAATTAAAGGTTATCTTAGAAAATATAAACAATAAAGAAGAAAACATATCTATAGATACATGACAGTTATGTTATAAGACACATCCTTCTTTTTTAAATTTTTAGAAAGGAAAGTCCTATTTTTTTAATGGTATTCACTCTATTTGATCCATAGGGTAGCTTTAAAAAAACTTTATTAATATTTTTTATAGGTTAGTCCAATATTTATCATAATTAATAATGGTAAAATAATTATTAATGCTGCATTTCAATCTTTATTGAGGAAGTAAAAAACTTTTGTCTCCTTTTAAACTTTGAACAGGATGTGCAACCTAAAGATGGTATCGTACGGCAAGAAAATTTTGTAATGGTAATTTTTTCCCGATCATATTACACCTTTTTCGAACTAGCCGTAATCGAAATTTAAAAAATGTTTAAAATCGAACTGGTATATTGTATAGTGTTTGTAGAGAAGAAAAAAACTTTAATATATATCTCTACAAAAATCCCATCCCTAATAATGATACGAAACAAAAGATGACTATTGTCGAGTCAAAAATATTAACCAACCATAACTAATTTGGTTTTGTTACATGACAAACTTATGACGTATAACTCAATTGATGCACTTGAAGGAGCCCATTTTTAGATTTACAAGGTGTCAGGATGTTTCTAGACTCTTTGGCTTATAAAAACAATTAAAATACAACGACAATTGATATCCGAGATAATAAATTCAATCCCTTGTATAAGACCAGGAAAAAAATCGATGAATAAAGAAAAACTGAAAAAATCCACCTACGGTTGCTGGGCTGTGCAATGAATTTCAGGATGGAGAAATAATTTTTTTTATTCAAAAGCTAGTAATTCATCATTCCTTTTGCTGAAACTAAAAACTTGACGTTTGCAGGAGCCATTATTTTGAGTCTTCTGGGGTTGAGGAGTTGGGGTGCATTTCCCCATTTGGTTGAGGTACCTTTCAGTACAGGGTCTGACTCAGATATTTTAATCACTGAAACCAAGTCGAAAAAACCCGTCTCGGGCTGCGTTCCAAAACTAGTTTTACTTTAACTATAGGTATGAAGGTTAAGGCAGAGCTTTACACTCTGCATAAACCTTCGATTACGATATATTTGCTATGGATTTACTGGGTACATATCATAATGTATGAAGAATTGTAATATAATTTATATTACGTACACTTTTATGGAGGAAGGAACAGGACTTAATAATAATCCCCGTTGTGCTCTCTGAATTTACAAACAGATGCTAAACCCTCATGTTTATGTGTGTGCCTGCAAGCAATAGATGAAAATTAGGGCACTCGAGGCTCTTACTTTGAAACAGCAAGAGTTATATATGTACATATGTTGACTTATTATTCAAGAAAACAAAATGATATAGCACGTAGGGAATAAGAATGTTATAAGAATTCCATTTTTACTTTTTTACTTATATTTTTATCTATTTTGGTTTTAGTTTGTACCTTATGTCACCGTCTCATTTTGAACTATTATTGAAATAATTCGACAATATGTTTATATGGTATACACTGTGAGGGCCTAAGACTTGCAGTAGCTTGATTAATTTATGAAAAAAGTCACTTTTTATATTTGAAATATTATATTTTTTATTCAATGACGAGTAATAACAGTCTTGACACAAAGATTAGCAGATCTTGAGCATGAATACCTTATCTATAGCGTACCACATTGTCATTATGGTGAGGTGGAGCAAATTCAAATTTGTATGAAAGGTGCGAAAGACATTCTTCTCAAAAACACCACAAACTGCAAAGTTCAGGGGGTTGAAGTCAGCCCAGAAGTCAGCCATATTTTTGTTGCATAAGCTGAGGTTCTTTTTGGCTGTAACAGGTTGTAATGGACTATTTGATTGAAGATGTTAAGTGGGTCTGTAGCCTTCTCGAGACTGACATCGGCGTGGAGGAGATAGATCACACATTTTGTAGTTGCTTGGATATTTTTACCCTTAGAGACATTAGATACAGACAAGAAATGTTTATTTTTGTTTCAGCTGTCGTTTGGTTGTGTAATGAAACCTTGTAATAAAAAAACGAGGGTACAATCTCAAGTAAATGGAACTGGATTTAAGGGACAGATCTCTTACTTTTCACAATAAATTAAGGACTAGATCGAGATTCAATAAACCAATAAAGATTAGCAACCTACTACTAATTCAAAATCAATATTAGTTTCATCCAACTAAATGGGATAGGACAGGTAAATGGATATGGTTTAAAAGGATTGTAAGAGTCAGAGAAGATTAAACTGTTACTCAGCTTTTCCAAACTTGCTGAGTCTTGCCGGGCAACGATATTCTAAAAGCTAACCCAAAGTTGTTACTTAAGCCGAATCGAAAAAAACGATCTCGGACTGAGTTCCAAAACTAGTTTTTAATTTAACTACAGCTATGAAGGTTAGGTAGAAGTCTTATCAAAGTCAAGAACAAGTTTCACGCCAAGGAATTGTGGAAATATTTTCAAACTATTTAATGAGGGGTCAAGAGATTTAACACACAAAAAAATAAGGAATGTATTAACTATTGGAGAAAATAAAGGCATCAAGCCAAACAAGAGATATTTGGAATATTCAGAAGCCCCCGCATTCTTTATTTCTGCTTCAATTCTTTCACAATCCTATCAAGTATTGACAAATAATTCATAGGAAAAAAGGAAAATATGTACACAAATTATGCCCAAAGTTCCAAATGCACCATTTGAAGTTATTGTAGCCGATTATTGTGACATAAAAGGCAACAAAAATATGGTCGTTTCTGACAAATTATCTGGATGGACAAAGATATTTTGCACATCTGTATGGAATTCAAGTAGCTAAAGAGGGCTTATAATGAGCCTAAGATTTATTTATTTTTGACACTTTCGAAGTGCCAAAAGAATTGACGAGTGATAATGCACCTGAGTCTGGGTGTGGAGAGACAAGAATATTTTTAGAAAAATTGAGAATCTTCCATAATGCCATAATTCTTCTGCCTACTTCACACAATCAGATGAAAGAGCTGAGGTCGCAGGAAAATAAGTGAAAATAATATTGTTTGATATTATAGGACAAAATGGTACCTTGGATAACGATGCATTTTTAAAAGCTATTCAAACGATGTCAAATACGCCTAATCCCTTGACAGGAATATCTTAAGAACAAATAATTTTTGGAACACAAGTATCTGATACTCTGTTCAGATTTGTGAAAACACATCCTGTGGGCCCCTACAATGTAGTATACTTTTTACTGTCTGCAATTTATATATCTTTGTTAGGTGTACCAGAACAATTGTGGTAGCGGTGTACTGAGGCAGTACCATACTAAATTGATATTGTAACCATTACTTGCAGCTCATGACGTAACTCCTCAAATTTAAAAAAAAGGAAGAATCAACAAGGTTGTGTTTTTTTACAATTAAAGTGCATGCCAATTTTTTTTTTTTTTATTCGAAAATGTATGGAAAAGTACCAAAATACCGAAACCTATATTGGTCTAGAACTGGTATCAAAATATTGGTATCGTGACAACTCTAATGTAAGATCAACTTAAATCCATTAGTTGTGACTTTGTACAAATTGTAATTCATATAAGTAAATTGTACAAGTTATGATCAAAAAATGAGGTGAATAATTTTTAATGAAGAATTTAGAATAAGAGTACTTCTAATCAGGATAATACATTAATTAAATCTTCCATGAATGTTCAATACATTAAAGGTGTATTATAAGTTATACTTAGATAAAGTTAGTAATTGGTATGTCTCCTAGATGCTAACATCAATTAATTGTTAGTAATACTAACAAGGATTGATGTTATAATTAAATATATCGTTACTGTAACATTTCTCCAATCTATCATGCTGATCAGTAGTATATAATATAATTTTTATAGCATCTGCTATAATAATGTGAAAAGTTAATTAAAAATTAATTAAAATATGATTTACATCCATTTTTAAAAAACAAATGGTGGAGGTAAAATTTGTAGTACGTGTGAGGACGAGTTAAATAAACCAATATATCTGAATGTAATAAGTTTGATCTTGTATTTATTTATGTTCATGTTTGACCTTTTATATAAATTCTTTTTATACATACAATACTTTAAAATCGTTCCATCTTAATAATAAAAGGTGTACTTAATAAAGAAAAACGAAGGGAGGAATACAATATTTGGTGATGGAGCTTGTTCGCTAAAAAATTTATGTCATTGCTGGATTTGAAGCATGATACTTGAACTATTAGCTTCTGCTCTTATATCATTCTCAGTTTGAATTTGAGACAAGTGTTTTACCAATCGAATTGTTCTCTTTTAAAGAGCTGATACCACTTCAGTCATATTGGAAACATTTAAAGAATGCCATAAATGATCTAATATGCATCCACCTATTGTGGCAGCACGGTCAGAATTATTTGAATGAATCAGTATTTGTATATTGCATCGCCTGTCATATATTCCAAGCTATGGAGGAAATCTTGTAATGCTGATTTTAGAGGTCGTTTAGATTTTTAAATATGTCTATATCTATAAATTATCAATTTTTTCAGCAACTGTACATGTATGCTTCTTGTCTTAATTAAAAGCATTCTTACTTGTTCTCTAAGCTTCAAAAATTTGAAGAAAAAAAAAATATTTCATTGGGAAAGTTAACCAAAAATTATATAAATTAACAATTGACTTTAGTAAGATCCAGCACATTAGGGTATGTCTTTTATCTATAACTAAATTATTCGACATAATTTTAATAAGCCAAAAAAGCATATTCTTTCAGATGATCCGCCCACAATCTTTTTGAAACACAGCTCTATGGTAATTAAAAGGCAAGTCAAGTATACAGGGTCGTTCAAGTTAATCTGGACCACCTTTAACTGCATTCTGATCAATAGAGGAAGCAAGTGGAGCTTTGAAATTTCATTTAAAAGGTCTAATAATACAAAAAGAAATATTTAATATGTCAGCCATCTTCGCCAATCATTTGCTCGATACAAGCCTTAAGGATTTGCAGACCTTCACTACGTCTGGAGGGGAGACTTTGTCTCAGTACTTAATGATGGAGGCCTTCAAGGAGTCAATTCAAGTGTGTGAGTTGGCAGAGACCTTCCTCTCTAACTCCCCTTAAAAGAATTAATCAATAGGATGCATATCAGAAGAGTTAGAGGGTTAGGTCAGGGGATCCCAAAATGGCACCTTCTCTTCTTTCAATAAGTTTTTGGGTCTTGCAGGCCTTGTGAAACTTGCTGAGTCTTGACGAAACATGAACTCGACAAAATCGGGCTCAGCTTTCATCCAAGGTATCACTAGGTAAGACAAAAGTTTACAGTAGCTATCGGTACCCACCCTTTCTTTTAGCTCAAAGAAAATGGGGGGAGGGAAGACACTGTCATTACTCCAAATGATCCCAAGGGACATAAGGCTATAAGAAAACTTGGTTTAGAAATCATGGAGAATATTAGCTCTCTCTGTGGCTAACCACCTGTCGTTCTGGATGTTGTAGGATCTGTCGACAGTCCGTTGTTTCTCATCAGACTAAAAGATGATTCGGTAACTATGGGTCTTGAAATCGTTCAGCAATTTTCTTCCGTGTGCAGCCCGATTGGCCTTCATTTTTTGTCTATAAGGATATGTCTTCTGTAGAGTGTATGACTCCCTCCTCAGATCATTGTTTATAGAGCTGGAAACTGTGGGACGGTTTACTTGGCGTTTTTTTGGAATGAACGTTAGTCGTGAGTTCCAGAAGATACCTTCAAGGGCCATTTCAGGCGTACGATGAATCTGGAGTGCGTTTTTATCACTCCAGGACTTGTAGGTGTTTTCCTTATATACCCTTTCCTCCTTCTATTGGTTGTAGACGTCATACACGTGCACTTTAGGTACCCCAGCATTTTCTTGATGTACACTGGGCTGTTCCCCGCGCAAGCCAATTCGATTATGCTGTTCTTCCGGATGTCCTCCGTCGTAAATATTTGTTTTGAATAAAAAGTTGTGCACTTAACTTAAAGCTAATACTCAAGCTCTCACTTTAAAATTGAGATAACCTAGTTAAATGGGTTCCTTATTGTTCAGAAAGTAGTTTAAGATGATCCGGATTTACCAGAACGACCCTGTATATACACATAACACACTCAGAAGAGTGTACGTATGTACACATTGCAAATTGTAATTCTACAATCCAATTCAATCAATGCTCTACTCTGCATATCAATTCTAATTACTTCCAAAATCTTATTTATTTTATTTCTCATTGATTAATTCTCAGTCGATGGACTTATATTTTTTGATAAAAATATTCATATACAACATATTCAATATCAAAGGAAACAATATCTTCTTCATAATGATTAATATATTAATGAAAATCAGGAGAATATTTTTCAATTCATAATGGCAAAAATTTGAAAAAAATTTCTCTTGTATAAAATTGTTTGTTTTGGAGTCATCATTATTGAAATGGAAAAACTTTTCTTCATAAGTATATAGTTTGTTAAGATTGTCACACTTTGCTAACAACACAATACTCAATGAATTTTGATGTCAGCTATCGATTCCCTCCTCTCGCTTGATATGTCATGGTTATTTCATAATTTATTCTTTTTAATAAATAAACAAAGTAATAAGTAATTCTACACTCATTCTCTGTTTCCAAATGCCAGGTATACAATTTCTTGTTGATCTGTCTCAATATCATATGTAAATATCAAATAAAATAATATTTAGATTTTATTAATATAAAATTCATTTTAAAAATGGGGAAAGAATAATATGAAAGTGATAGCTATGGAGATATAAGAAATGAATGGCAGTTGGAATGATTTATTTATTTGATTTTGGACCTTTTTTCTTTTTGGATTAAAAGGTTGCGTGATACAATTAAGGTAACGACGTACACAATTTTATACATTTATTAATTTCTTTCAATTATAAGTGTGATTACTACCCAATGTTATTTATTTGTGTATAGAAATGAACTAAAATCAGAGATGCTGAGAAAAATTACTCGAACTTTAAGTAACTTAGATCTGTGTTTTTATTGTTGACTAATCATTGAATATGATATGAGGAAAAAAAAGTTAGGATATGTGAAAGCTATTTGACAACTTTTAAAAGTTTTAAACGGTCCATTAAAATTTGAACACTTTGAATCTTAAACTTCAACAACATATAGTTTATTAATCAAGTATACAATTTAATCAAAATTAATACTTTCAATAGATGTGTCCGAGCTCACTTAATCATTAATGTAGCAGCCCTTAGTCTCCTCGTAATTATATACCCTTCTCCCAGCGATGCTCTCATCTGTGTAATTCGGTGTTTTTGTCTACAAAATAATTGTTCACGAAATGGTGATTGGCTCTTCATTTGACGAAAATCTACTCTAAGGTTGTCAAGTACCTAATGATGCTCCTGTAATGGTTTTTCTTTTTTAAAGATAGGCAATTAAAATAACCTCAAAACTATCCCCAAAAAAAGATTCTATATTACTTTTCCATCGAATTTTTTTTTTTTTTTTTTTTTTTTTGTCCATTTTCAGAAAAAAACCTCAACTCACTCAAACGACTTTTACATAACAACTGATCTTCCAAAATGGCGGAAACTTTGGCGAGAAACTGTCAGCAGATACATGATAGGTGAGACTAATTTTTATTTACGAGTGGGGCCATCTTTTCTTTGAGGTCACAATCATTTCTGACCACCCTCATACATATATATGTATGCTAATACAATTATTCAAATTTATTCAAAGGAGAACCTAATTAAGAATTCCTTGTCGTTTAACATGTTTTTCAAAAGGAAAAAAATGAGTATTCAAATTATTCATGACATATTATTAAATATGTACCTCACTTTTTCTTATTCTAAATAAACAAAAAAAAATTCAAATGGTAATAATATTTTTGTAAGTCAATTCTCAACCATAATGGTTGCAGATAAAAATCAAAGGAATTCAAAAAAGAAAATCTCCCCCGGAAAAAAAGGGGGTAGGGTAACTTAATAAATATTTATGAAGACTTACATTTAAGGAGAGTAAAAAATATTATTGCGTGTTTAGACTCCACAAGAAAAATGATGAATGGTAAATTTCTCGGTTGACTTATGTGAGTCAATATTTGATTAGAAAAAGGAATTGAAATATAATGGAAAGTTGAGAAAATTGAGTTCCAAATAATAATTTTGTTCAATAGAATTTTTCATCGATATTAAATCAGTTAAATTCAAATATGCTATCAAAAATCGTAAAAGTGAACATTTTTTTACATAATACGAAAATAAAAAAGTTTTTAAAAAAATATTTGACAATTTTAAAATTATAATTTTTATTTCTAATTAAAATCATCATTTCATTAGTTTAAATTGGTCATAACTGTAAGTTTTTATAAACGTAATGGTTTTAAAATTATTTAGGAAGCTCATAAAAACGCATTGAGCTTTGGGCTGAAATAAGACCAGACTAAAGTTTATGAAGTTCATTAATCCTAACAACATCAGATTTTGGCATCAAGAAGATATAATATAGGACTGTTATAGTTGAAATATTACAATTTCATTTTCGCTAGAAACTTTTATGAAATATTTATTACATTTGAGAAACTTTTGGTACTAAAAGTGTACTCAGTAATATTGATGTAATTGAGTGTGATATATTGGATAACAGATGATATGTAGAATTTGTATACATTAAATGGGGAAAAAGGAAACAGACAAAGCAAAAAGAACCAATTCAGCAAACCCTCATTAAAAATTACAAAATTGGAGAATAAATCCAAGAAAATATGTTTTTACAACAAGAAAAGTTTGCATTCATTCTGAAAGATGATCAGGAGCATATTAATGCTGTTTTCAGTATTAAAATCTATTTTAAATATATTTAAAGCAAATTTATCACACTTGGGCTGCAGAAAATCCTAGTTTACTAGCAAAGTGTTAAAGTTTGATAACCATTATTTTCTTGAAAGTTGAGTGGATATAATGTGTTTACTAAAATAGGTTTAAAAAAATTGATTTAGTGTTAGGTTCGAGTATTTTATTGATTGATTTGACTTGAACTGGAATAATAAAAACTTGTAGCATTCGAGTCTAATTTCTATCACTACTTAAAAGGAGGAAAAAAAACTAACGGCTCTTGGTTCTAATCTTTTAATGAATTTGGTGGAACAATATAACGCTCATCAATTTATTGTTGACTTTGTTTCCCATATTTTTCCCCCTTCTTTAATGAAGATCGTTTGATAAAATGGTCACTACTTTACTGTATATTAAATCTCATTTCAATATAATTCACTTTCATTGTCTTAATTTAAGAAACACTTAAGAAAAATAAGTAATAAAAAGACTTCATTTATTCATTATTATAATAAGACATTTTTTACTTTGAGAAATAAAAGATTCTATAATAAATTAAAAGCCACTGACTTTTTCCAAAATTTTGTTTTGTATTTATTTTGTTCAAATAGTTTCATTTTATAAAAGATAACTCTTGTTTTTTCAAAACCTTGACTATGTTAAGTAAAGAAATGTTATACTAGTTACGAATATTATTTGTAGTTCCATATTTCAGAAGAAAGTAGATGTTATTCTTCCTCAAAAAACCAAATTTTAAAATAACAAGATTTGCCTTACTCATCATGGTAAGCAAGAGAGTCTGCAAGGGGTGGGCTGGAGGGGCTGTAGAACCCCAAATAAAGGAATTTTTGCTTTTAACTAGAAAATTTAATATTTGAAATTAAATTTTGGAAAAAAGAATTAATATATTGAGAATAATTATAGATTTTTGAAATTTTTTGTAAACAGCTTTGGATTTTTGACATTTTTTCAAAAATATTAATATTACAAACTTTTTTTCAAAGAATGGATTTTTTTTTTTTTCAATTTTTTTAATGTTCCTTTTATTGGTTATTAGTTTATTGAGTTGTACTGATTAATTATAAGTAAACATTATAGTATTAGATTTACTCCATCTTACATAGGAATCTTTTGGTGAAATTCATATAAATACAGTATATTTATTTCTCTAGGAATCACATGGGCGCCAACGTACACACATTAAGTTCAAGAAAATAACTTCCCCCGAGCGCGTTGTCAATGAGCTCTAGCGGTTCCATTTTAATTTTTGAATTTCTTTCAAAAATTCCTAGAACCAAGTCAAAATATTTTTATTTATATGTATATATAATCCTGCGGACGCCCCTGGTAAGTGTCATTTCAAATCAGGTTAAGGCATTTGTTACTATATCTCTAGAGATGTATCGGTCCCGAAATTTTGACGATTACCCTAAATATTAAAAATGCGTCTGAATCGGACGGAAAAGCCGTACAATAGAAAAATCTATTCATATACCGTATCATATACTTCATCAAGTGACTTTATTATCCATCAATCATCACCAATTTGTATATGAATAATAAATACTTTTATTATAATGATGACTAACTATCTAATTTCGTACATGAAAGATGCTTTAAGTTTTACTAAAATAATTAAAATGGAAAATGAAGGTATTTTACATGACCAACCATGAGCACACAGTACGACAAGAGGATTGAGATCGCTGCACTTCTCCGGACTGGATTGTCCTAGACGGTCATGGGGGAGCAAACTGAGGCCTCGAGAAAGTCGATAAACAATGTTTTTATGCAGTTGAAGAATGTGGAGGACCTCAAACACTCTCCAGGAGCAGGCAGGAGACCATCCTTTCTGTCAACGGCCTGAAGTCGCCTTTCACGAAAAAACCGAATTCCCCAATCGCTAATATGGCCAGGAAGATGAAAAGGTCCCCATCAGTGGAGTCCAGAGCCCAGACCTCAACCTCAAGCCTAACACGACATCTAGCAACGCTCTTGCTTAGGATATTAACTATTGTTAGAAGATAGAGATTGTTACTTTACTATTTACTAATCAAGGTGATTTATGATTATATATTTTTAGGATAACAAATGAACTATAAATATAATCATTACTAACGACATCATTAGTTCTATATGTATAGAGTATATAGGTATAATAAATCTTGACATTCCTTTTAGGCAAGAATGTACAAATATACGTACCCGACTTTTGTTATTTTAAGAAAAATTAGCACCGGACAACATGGTTCACAATTTTGCTTGGAATTATATGCATAAGTTGCAATGATGAAAAAGATAAAAACATATTCACCTGCTAATTCAGGTTATAAAATATAGTCAGTGTTAATATTGTGATCAAAGTAGGAAGACCAACTAAATGTATCTATGTATTATTTGTAAGAGTAGGGTTGGAAAATAGCATCACATGTAAATAAAACCTAGTCATATCTATCTAGCATCTGTTTACAGTAACTCAAGGAAGTTTCAGCCTTATCAGTCGTTAAAGTGAGTTGATGTGAATGTTTCTGTAAGAAAATTTAATTTTTTAATTTATATATATCTTTCAACTAAGTCTCCGTGTTACTTTGCACACTTTCTCTAGCGATGCTCACATCTAAGAATACCATACTGTCTGTAACTTTGAAAGAAGAAGTGTGTAGAGTTACACAGTGTCTGAAACTTTGGTGAGTAGTTCTTAACAGAGGATAGATAGATATGACTATATTTTATTTACGCGTAGTGCCATCATCACATTGAGGTCGGAAACTTTTCAACCCATCCTCGTATATTAAAGTGGGTCGAAATGCAGAATTTGAGAAATCAATGATGGGGATTATGAGGAAATGTGTGAAGGGCTATTGTGTGCAAAATGTCAAGAAGAATCAGTGGTTTTCTCAATTCAATATAATCTTTTTAAGACATATTTTGTGTATTGAAAAAGTATATATTTTTCCCAATATTCCCAATTATGGTCTTAAATTGGATTTCTAGAGAAATTGGACTGGTGATACGAGTATTAACCTATAATAATCAAATAGTCAAAATTTATTATAAATATTTAATTTTTGTATATTAGACTTAAAGTATGGGGTCTTATTCATCTTTATGCATCAAGAGCAAACAACAATTATAAATCAGCACCAATACCTATCAAATTGTTATTCCTCATAAAAATAAGTTGAATAGGCTTGTCTTTACGATAGAGTGAATAATAACATTTAGTCTTCCTCACAAAATACATTAATTATATCAAAATATGGTCATTTTAAATGTTATGTTGTATTGTGGAACCTCTGAAGCTTCTTCCTCCATCTCAGATTCTTCACAAACTATTTAAATACCAATACCCAACTTTTCCTGAAACCCAAATTTCAAAATTCGAAAAAGTGGATCATACTCCTATTTAAAAAAAACCACCCTAATTTATAAATCGATAATATTGTATTTTATATTGATTGTATATATTTCTATGTAAATATGTAAACCATATACTATATACCCATGGTCCATTGAAATCTAAACATTTACTAATTCAATAATTAATGATGGTTCAGTGATTGAAATTAATTCATATTTAGATATATAACCATTAATATTTAGTTCCTAGGCAAAACCAACCGGAGCTCCCGAGCTTACATACAAGTCGAGAAAATGACACTTGAATGTGATCAACGAATTTACTATTAGCGGAGTCTAAGCAACTGCACGTCTCCAGGACCACCATCTACGTTGTTAGTAACGTAGGGGAGGAAGAAGGGCTTTGTCAAAAAGGCCAAACTAGACCGGTAGGGGTTAATGTAAGTAGCCCAGGTCAATCCTTTTCATATCCATGAGGGCCCATAATAGAGGTGTTGGTATTTCACACCAGACTGCCCAGAGAGCTATTAAAACAAGTGTATGGGAAGAGCCTTGTGAATGTGAAGAGGCCACTTTTGACACCAGCAATGAAAGAAACCAATCTCCTCCGTTGCAAGACTCTTTTGAATGTATTTTAAATGAGTCTTTTGAACTCGTTTTTGACGGTTTTTGCCCCATTACAGCCCTGATGTCACTGTCAGCCAGCACTGGGACGCTATGGGAGAGGATTACATCCCCAGCGGGTGCCAGGCCTTCCAACGCCGTCTGTAAGCCATCATTGCCACTAAGGGTGGCTACATTAATGATTAAGTGAGCTCAAACACACATCTATTTATAGTATTAATTTTGTTGAAATTCTATATTTGATTAATAAATTATAGGTTGTTAAATTTTAAAATTCAAAGTGTTTAGATTTTAATGGACCGTTTAGTACTTTTAAAAGTTGTCAAATAGCTTTTACATATTATAAATCTTTTTTCTTTCCTATATCCAATTATCTATCAACTTTGTAGCAAATTACCCCATAAATATATATAAACCACATGAATATTCCTCACTAAGCCTCTATGGATTAACAAGGTGAATTCTGCAAACAGAAAACAAAGTTACATAGCTATGATGGAAATGACAGAAAATGATTAAGTGACGTTATCAGTAGTATGATAAAAAGCAAACTTATGTGAGCGAAAAGGATATTTCTAAGACAGAGAATCTACTCAAGCTATTAGGTACGTTCCTCTAAAGTTTGTTATACACTATTTATAATCTGGTATCTTTATCTATGGTACAAAATACTCGTATATGTATTAGTTGAACTCAAGTCAAACAGTAGAAAAATTAATTAAGGAGGTAATTTTATAAAAGAAAGATGGGAGATGGGAGAAAATTTTTGCAATTTTAAGATTCTACGTATATTTATATATTAAAATAAGACGAGACGAAAAAAGAAATTTGCAGAATTTATTTATAAAATGTAGAGTATGCATTACTCTTTTAAGTTGCTCTAAGAATAGGACAAACGTGTACAATATATGTATAATGTGCATATACTCCAAGGTATAAATGAAAGTATGGTTTTGTTTTTCTATGACAATCTGTAAATGAAATCAGTTTAAAACATACGAAGCAAATTTTTATAGTATGGCACAGCATCTTTGCAAAAAGTTATGTTCAAAAATAAAATATAATGATATATGTTTGGTTGTTATAATATAATGGAAGCTGATTTTAAATATATATATTTTTTTATTTGTTCTTATTGTCCAACTGATGTAGTATCCATATATATACAGGGTGGTCCAGATGAATTGCAGATCCAGCTTTTCCATTGCACGGGTAATGGACTTCTTCAGATGAATTATACTTGGAACTGGCCTCATCCTCAACCCTTCCTTGGAGATAGAAATCGCATGGGTTCAGATCTGGCCTATTTATAGGACAAAAATCTGAGCTGAGGACATTTTTCTGGGGAGGACATCTTGCACTTTTTAGGCTTGTGGACTTGTGCACTATCTTGTTGGATCTGCACGAGGTCACCCGGACCTGCTGAAGCTTCCGACGCCGTTTGGCCTAGGTTATCAAGAAAAGCAGAATTCATTATTAGTAATTCTTATAAGGACTGCTGTATACAATTACGTATTGCCTATAAATAATAAAACCATACTACATTTTTTATATATTAAAAAGTATACATAAAGTAGGCATGAAATTTGAGTCACAAAGACGTTCAAAAAAAAAATCTAATTATTACATTTGTATAATATAAAGCGTCGTTTTTTTCTCCCAAATATCAAATATATAAAAAACTTTCTCCTCAGCTTTTTTTTTTTTTTTTTTTTTTTTTTTTTGAAAGAAATATCATGGTCAGACCTACAATATTTTTTTTTTTTTTTTGTAAAAGGACAATTTCTCTATATATACATATATATTTATAGATCAATAAGTTTCTTCTTATATTAACTTTCAACATACAGTCAACCTGCATTAAGCTGTCAAAGAATAGAAAATAAGAAAGTGCTGCTTAGTACAAGTGACCTCTTCAGTCATGTTTGGTATTTTGGAACAGTTAAAAAATTAAAAATAGCGTATAAAAGTATTCAATTAATGTCTGGGTACCAATGGTAGCAAATTAATTTTCAGATAGAGAGAGAAGGAAAGACAGAAATGTGGAAAATACATTTATGTGTGTGCATGCATACTTATTTGATTTATTAGCTGGTAAAGAGAGGGTCTATAAGTAAACAGCCGTTGGTCAATTCTTCTTTGTTTTGTGTACGATACAGTCCATATAAATTTGAAAAAGTGACCGTTTAAAGAAGCTTCCTCCCAATTTAATCATTTGAGTTTCCACATGCCGGGGATTACGCTTAATAAAGTATTTCATGTTAGGAAATTCCTAAGTGACAACTGGAAATGGCCGCATAGTGCAGCGACACGCTTTAATCAGGTGACTGTTAAATCAAGTTTGACATATATAGAAAATGGTAAGATTATATTGCTTCTTTAAAAGGAACTTAAAATTGTTCATTTACCTTGTTTCATCTCTGTGATCAGTCCTTTAGAAATGTCCCAAATTATCCCCTATAGACGGCATAATTTCCTTTAATAAATATTTTAGTAAATTATCTCAGTTCTTAATTAGTTAATTAATCATATAGTTATTTACATATTTATTACTGCTCCCCATACACACATAAATTGAATTTTTACAAATATAAGGCTACAAACACGACGACACAACGGGGTATTTGTGCCACTACACCTGATTCTAAAACCTAGTTTACATGAAAATTTAGAACAATAATATTTTATTATTTTTTTTTTATATTTCATTAATTTAAAATACGAATGTCTTCGTTTTCCTCATTCATGGTTTGATGTCTCTATTGATGAGATGTTCTGTACTTTGCAATTCTTCCATACATACATTGTACGCTGAGCTTATGTCTTTCCGCTTGCTTAGGTGGGCTAGAAAAGGGTCATGTCCAGTGTATATTTGTGCAATGAGTCTCTATTTATCTCTTCTGAGCTTGATACACTTCAACATTGGCTTTTTAAGCATAATATGTATATGTTTCAAACTTTTGTCTTTTTTTATATTGATAACACTAATTTTGATAGAAGAAGAGTTGAATTATCTTCTTTATGTAGCATGGAAAATTTTCACAATTGACCCATTTGTCTTGATCCATGTGAGGAATTTCGTGCCTTTTTGCTCGTTCATGATGATGAAATGTCTAAATCATTAGTATAGTTTGTTTATGTAAAAAGGAATGAAGAAACAGAATATCAAACAATAATCACTCAACCTCTTCATAGTAATGAGAAAATGAAAATTAATTAACAATCCAAGTTTTGCTGCCCTATTCTGTATATGATGATTGATGACGTCATTTAAAGGAAGGCTATTGGTTCGGATTCGAACACGTTCCTCAGATTTGAGACGAGGCATGTCTTAAAATTTTGGAGCCACTTCATCTTTCAAAATAGAGAAAACAACTATGGAAACATTTGAAGATAAAGGCTGCATAGTTCTAAATGTAAAAACCTTGAAACTTAGAAGTTTTTGTTGGTCATCCCGTAAAGTTAATGGAAATAAAGATTTCTTTATGGGGATTTACTCATTATTTCTATAAATAAATTCTTTAGAGAAAAAACTACCTACAATAAATCAATCACATGGACTAGGTAAGCAGAATTATTCTAAAATGTTTTTGTAGCATAATGTAGGTATATATTCTTGTAGAGTAATTTAATATTCAAGGGACTTCTTAACCCTAAAAAGACCAACTAGCATGAGACACCAGTTTTAAAGACATATAACCTCATTATATTCCGAATAATTGACTCACATTAATGATACTATGTGACTCCAACTGTTAAAGATGTATGTATGTACAGGGAGCGGGGATCAGATTGTCGCCTACTTTAAACCTTGATAACTTGAAGACGACATTATCAAATAAAAAACCGGTTCCCAAATAGGAAAGCTATTCTCGTGAGCTGACGATACGTAGTTCAGTTAGCATCATGCTGTCATCATATGAGGAGATAAAGAGCTATAAGTGGAACGAGGAGCTTTCGAGGTCCGCTGTAGTCATGGCATTGGTTAATAATGGAGGTGAAATCTCCAATTCAACGATTGCTTCAAACTTAGGAGTGAATTTACGGACTGTTCAGCGTATCCGTAAGAAGTTAAAGGACACCTGGGATGTTGATGCCACCATAAAGAGGGTGCCCAAGGAGGAGGGCGCCTACAGGAAGGTCAGGGACACCAACTTTGTCGACAAGGTGAAGAAGATGGTTGAGGATGACCCTACCAGGCCATGAAGGGCATGGTGAGGGATCTGGGCTACCATGAGAAAACAATAAGGGAGTGTGTATCTGAGGATTTAAGGTGCCCAAATGTCCTAAATGTGTCCAAAATCTCCATGCAGTGGTTAACCGAGAACTGTTATGACGTCGTAACCAAGGATTTGTGGCCTCCTAACTCTCCCGACCTTAATCCTTTGGACTATTTTTTTCTGGGGCTATGTCGAGAGACATACCAACAGACATCCCCATAGCACCAAGGCCAGCCTGATGGACTCCATCAAGGAAGTATTCGGCAACATGGACAATGAGATCGTTCAGAAGAGGCTGCGACCGGTTCAGAGGCTGTATTGAGGCCGTTATTGATGCCAACGGTGATTATATCGAATGAATGGCTATTCTATACCTATATGCTCGTCATAGTTTTGATTTTCAATAAAAAGTTAAAAAATGTATATTTTGTGTTGTTTTTTGTAGAAAAATATTTTGGCGACAATTTGATCCCCGCTCCCTGTAAATATTAAATAAATATTTAAAAAGATTAAACACCAATAAAAAAGAAAGAAAAAATAGAGGACTATGGGGCCTGGGTATTATAGTACCAACTACAAATTGAAATTATATATGTACATTTTTCACCACAAGGAAACGGTATTGTTGAATAGTAGACCAGCTCCAAAAGGAAATTTTGGATCTGCAATGCAACTTTGTGTTCTGAGGCCATAAAGATGAAGAAATTATCATTTTAATGAATATTTGATTGCCGATATATGTAAACTAAATCAATAATGGGCAAGTATCCCGGCCAACTCTTACTATTTACTCAGCTTTATTTTACAAATTTTGAGAGGTTAAGAGTTTTTATATATATATTTCTATGAGGAACTTGTTTAAGTCGCCACCATGAGCACACAATATTGAAATAGCAGCGTTCCTCTGTGCAGGATTGTTCTAGAAAACTATCTTGGAGCTTACTGGGCCCTCGAGGAAAAGGATTTAAAATGTTTTCCATGCATGGACCGCTAATTATGTATTCTAGAACATTCTTGATAAGAAAATTGTAAAAAATGACCCTGAATCTCTCAAAATTTGAATAATAGAGATGAGTAGGTAATAACATTTGGCCCCGTACGTTGGCTGTTATTTATATTTGTAGCCTAATAATGAAAAAAGAAATAGTTACAGGATAAATTGGCTTCAATGTTTCAAAAAATACACACAATTTTTTCAAAGCTTTTTTAACATTTTGATTGAAATAACTGGTAAAAATAGGTATTGAATACATCAATGGTAATTGAGCCGAATTGTGAGCACTTGCATTTTCATTATGAATAATGATTCGCTCCTTCTTCTATTTTTTGGGAATTTCTTCATAGACTTCTCGCAGACAAATGGTTGTGTATCATTCAAAATTAACTGTTCTACGTTGCTGAAAATGCTACTGAAGTTACTCAAGATTTCAAACCGGAAAACTTGTTGTGCTTCTCCCATAACATTTTTTTTTTAATTTGGCTCATCTTGAAATACTCATGCAGTAGATTATTGTTTTGTTTTAGGGTCATATGCATCGATCCATGTTTTGTAACTTATGCAAATAGTATACACATCCTTTTAGGCACATCTAGTAAAAAATTTCACCATTCCTGGCACTAATCGACACCAACCTTCTTTTGATCATAGTCAGATTATGTGAGATCCAATATGAAAAAATGTTCTTTTCAGCCAAATGTTTATGCAATATCCCTTAGATGCTAATCATGTTGTAAAATGCCAAAAATACTTTATCGTCCGGTAAGTCATGTGACGATCATATTTTATTAGCTCATGCACAGCATCGGTGTATTCTGGCACAACAACCAATTTTGGACAACCTTTAGGAAATTCGTCGTGGAGTGAACTCCGACCTCGCTTGGATTATTTTCGACCACTTTTTTTTCACTTAAGGTTAGTGCATGATCATCATATAAGGAGTTAAGTTTATCGATACACAGTTGCCTTGATAATCCATGCCGAGAGGCAGGAAAAACGATTGCACAAAAGTGTACACGAGTCAATTACATTATTTTACTGGAAATAATATTTGAAATCGTCATAAAATACACATATCATGTGTAAATAACAAAACGTCATTATAAAGTTGATACTTGTAAATACCAATCTATCAGCTGGATACAACAGAAGGAGCAAAAATATAAAATAATAAGTCGTAACATACATAATACGTTTTTTTATAAGCGATCAGTTAACTAAAAAAAATCTTTTATAAAAATAAATTTGGATTTTTGTTATGAAAAAACAAAGTAAACCCTGAGCTTAGTTTTTGACATTATATTTATTATGATATATGGTATTTGATTTCTTTTAAAGTTTAATCATATAAAGTTAAAACCCTTATTGTAATTTAAAAAATCAGTATTGTGTAAAATTCATAGAATTAGAAGGAATAGTCTGATTTATAAAAATCATAGCTTCCTTTATATACAGAGTTGATCTTATCTATTGTTATGCATTTTATTATTTTCATGACATTGGTACAAAATCACAGAAGAGTACATCAAGACGTTCTAGCTATAAGCAGAGCAAGCTGAGACAGTTGAAAAGAGCAAAGACGATTCTAAATTTTATCAAGGCCAACATAAAAAAGGCAAAGTTTTACTCTTTTTTGATGAAAAAAAAATCACCCTCGATCCCAGAACAGCTGCTACATCAGACAATGTCTCAGCTTCAGAGAGAGATGTCTTCAGAACAACAAATCCAGATGGCAACATAGATGATGTCTCCCCTCCCATTTTTGTGGAGTGGAAGGAACAGCTCAATGCAGATGCTTACACGAACTTCTGGGCTACTACCTAGGGGAAAAGAAAAGTTTGGGGACAACTTTGTTTTCACTCAAGATGGAGCTTTGTGTCATCTCCCGCTAATACCCAACCCTTTCTGAGAGACAACTTTAAGGACTTCTGAGACCTCGACATTTGGTACCCTCCTCTACAGAAGCAAACCCCTTGGACTACTCTATCTGGGCACGTTTAGAGGGGAGAGTATGTGCGACTTCTCGCTAGAGTTTGCCGTCTGTAGATGTTTTCATCAAAAAGGAGTGGGCCAAGCTCGAATGGAAAATATTAGTGCTGTGGCGCACATTTTGAATAAAAGTTGTGCCGACCACTATTTTCCGATGATTTTATTAAATAACTGTCCTAACAATACCTGTCATTTAAATTTTTACAGCCAGCACTGGGACGACATGACAGAGGACTATATCTGCCGCAGATGCCTTCCACCGCTGCCTAGAAGGCATCATTGCCGTTTGAGGTGGGAAAATTCCTTCTTCAGATTACAAATTCCGAAAAAAACAGGCCAGCTAAAAAATTCAAACGATTTTCATCACAATATGTGAGCATCCTTAGGGTGTAGCAGATTTTGTCCTCATAAAGACCCAGAACTTTTGAATCAGTATTAAAGAAATGGAGTACCCTTCCTCATGTCATGAGATTTTTTTACACTAAAGGCTTGTTTAAAAAAGAAAAAACACCCTCATTCTTTGTCTTTAATTACATCATTAATATCTGTATTTGTCTGTGTTAGACCATTCCTGATTATACAAGCTTTGATTGTTAAATGGTCAATTGAATGTTAAGGAATACAAGCGGAGATATATATATATTGCTAATGAATGTCATTATTCACTCACAGTTAATTGAGTGACGTGGTGGATTGACTGCAAGCACAGCATATTATATGTATTCACTATTATCTACGTATAATTACGGAGTATTCATTAAGTTTATTTGTTGAGAATGAAGAAATTGTTTATTTCAACATTTTATGATTATAACCTCAACTCCCTGGGAGTGAGGATTACATACTAGCATCATCATTTTGTCTACTCCATAAAAAAATAAGAAGATAGTATATATGTGATAAGGAAAAAAAAAAGCTACGATTTCTTTTCTATTTTATTAGATACCTCTTAGAGTCTTTCTCTTCTTTATTTATTATTAGTTTTGCAAAATACATTATGTCAAACGTTCATTAGAGAGACTCTACTCTTTGAGCATGCATTCTTTTTTATACCTCCTATAAAACTAACTATAACGAAATGAATCATTACTATATAATTATAGCCAATGTGTACTTTTGAATTACTCTTTATCAAAGTAACTCAATAATAACGATGAGAGTCCAGAACTCGTTATCTTTTGTATTTATTTATTTCCTTTTAACTTTTTTTTTTTTTTCAAATAAAAGAGGGTGAAAAAAGAAAATGAGAATGAGTGAGTAAATGAATTAATGGGATTTGAATGATGGATAACCCTGGACCTGATTTCAGGGGAAGGGGTTCTCGTGTCTTCTCAGAGTTATGGTTACTATCCTTTCATTACTTATTACTTATTTTCTTTGTGTATCAGATTCATCGGCCTTATAGTACGATAGTACGGATTCTCTCTACATTGCATGATTATAATATGTAGGGTAGGAGTTGTAAAAGAAAGAAGTGATGAGAAGAGGGGGGGATAAGAGAGATTGAATAAAAAAAGAGAACTAAAAAAGGAGAAAGGGAGAAAAAAGAGAGAAATAGAGGAAGAGTAGAAAAAACAAAATAATATAAAAGCTGAAAGTCTTTCTTCCTCTCTCTCCAAAATTGAGTAAGGGATGGGTCGTTCTCTAAAAGAAAAAAGAAAAAAGAAAAAAAAAATGTCCCAATTACCCAATAAGAAGGAGAATATGAAACATACATGAGCGTGAAAGGACAGGCGTACAAAAAACAAAATTTAGTTATATTGTACGTATGAATGTATTGACAACTTCTTGCATCTTTTAATATCATAGAAAATTGTGTTTGTGTTTTTTAAAAAATCCATCCTTCTACTGACATTAATGAAAGAAAAAGGAAGATAGAAATAAAAAGAAGAAATTAAAAATGTGATTCTTTTAAAAAAAATTATCAAGATATTTTTTTTATAACATCCAAATATGAGAGTATCGTTCCATGGTATGTGTCCATGATTCATCTTAATCTGTTTTTAGTGAAGGTCAGTACACCTAACCTCTTTTTATCACTCCCTTCTCCAATGTATTCCCCCTATATATCCACTTAGGAACACACACAGCAGCTAACAAAATGAAAGTCCTTTTTTGCCGGAACATGCAGATGTATATATGTTTAATATTTTTGCAATAAATTAAAAATTATTTAAGGCTCTCTATATTATGGATGTGTGTATTTGGAGGTTTTGTTTGAGATTTTTAATCCTGTTTTGTAGAAATCTTTTACAATAATTCAGTGTGTGTTTCTTTTGGCAATTTGCCGAATTACATACAAAATACAAAAATATATTAGTTCATCTAACTTTTTAAACTAGATTTTTGTTACATCTGTGGAGGAAAAACGTTTTGGAGAGGTTAAAAAACATTATATGTACTTATATATATATTTAAGAAAAAGGAACAAACATTTATCCAATTTTTTTGTTATTTTTTAGATTACTTTTTTGTTATATTGTTGTTGTTTTTTATCTATCTTTTTTTGAGTAGGGCTTCATTGTTGCCCGTATATTGGATAAACTTACATATAGGTGTTATATTAATGTATAGATAGATCTCGTTTCGGGCATATATTATGCATGCATAAAAATCAAATTTTATAAGAAGAGATAATGTGTTTAGGAGAGTTAATACAAAAGAATCTGAAACAAAACAAATCATGTAAATGATAAATACACAATTTATTTTTTTACAGAATGTCTTACGAAGCTTCATATTTCATTCCATTTTTTGGACAATTTTTGGCTTTGTATTCAAATTTCTCGTATAAGTCAAGAAGCCTAAGAATTTTAATTATAATTTAAAACTTTTATTTGATTGATGATACTTAATTTGTCCTCAATATAATATATTTCGAATCAAATATAACTGTACCAATGAATTTTTGTTAATTAAGTAGGATTTGCGGGACCTCTAAAAGAATAATCAGAATAATTTGTCCTCGAAATTGACGAGCATTCGTTAAAGAATTAAAATATGAAAAATCCTTTTAGTTTGCTTTTGTGTTTGACGACATCATAGTTGTCTTTTAGGATCAAAGGAATTTTTTTTTTTGAAAAAAGAACCCTTATTTAAATTAGGGAATCAAAAAAAAATCCTATTATTTTCCTCTTCTCTAATTATTATCCTAATTTTCCATTCATTCCAGATGACTGTCAAAAAGGAGACCATCAGTAGTTCTGACTATTATAATGTAAAAAACAGGACACAAATCTCTCCTATCAAATACAACAATACGAAACAAGGGCTCAGAAAATGAGACACTTACTTAGTTGGTATATATACTTATGTAATTATTAGGGGGAACAAAACTTCTTCTTGGAGTACACCCTTTCTCCTCTTTTAATACCACTGCAGAATATATCAAAGTCTACCTACATATTTATGATCATTGAAGAATACTTTTAGTTAAAAAAAAACTTTAAAAATGTTGGATGTGTTCAGAGGAGTAAAGACTTTACTTAGTGTTAAGCATTTAAAAATCGACTCATCAATTTTTCGCCTTCATTACTCACTCACAGTGGCCTTTTTACTCTCATTTTCTCTCATTGTGACGACAAGACAGTATGTTGGTAATCCTATAGACTGTGTTCATACCAAAGATATTCCTGAAGATGTGCTCAATACTTATTGCTGGATTCATTCCACTTATACCATCCCAAGTGCATTTTGGAAACGTATAGGGATCGATGTTGCACATCCGGGGATTGACAAAACCATCGATCCTGAAGAGAGGAGATATGTCAAGTATTATCAATGGGTCTGCTTTTGTCTCTTTTTCCAAGTAAGGGCGGGAAGTTGTGCATCCTTTTTAAGTGTAGGGTTCTAATTTTTTTGGAATTATCATATTTATCCAAAAATTAAAAAAAACACCTATTATTAAATCAAAATATATGTAATTGTACATAGATATAGCCCTTAAAAATATGTCCAAAAATTACAACACAATGCTCAAACAGACGGGAACGAGCCATTATTTTTGTGCACATAATCATTATAAATTTGTCCTTCCAGGCTATCTTCTTTTATGTGCCCAGGTGGCTTTGGAAGAATTGGGAAGGAGGGAAAATCACTTCTCTCAAGATGGATCTAGACTCTGGAATTATCAATGAGTCAGAAAAGAGACAAGTAAGTAATATTTTTCTAGTATAGGTATTTAAATGAGTCCATCGGGGGAAAAAGTTCAAATCCCATCTCTAGAAGATATACAAAAAATTAATCTGGTTCTTATTTGATTTTTTTTCCCCCAAAATTTCAAACAGTCATTTTCTAAAAAAATGGTTCTTTTCAAACAAATACGAAGAAATATACCGTTTTAGAAAAATAAATTAATGTTTTGATGTTGGTCAAAGAATTTAAAGTTGTAAAGTTCACAATTTGATGAAACAAGTAGAATTTTGACCTAAAAAAATAGTCAATCGCAGTCAAAAACGCTTCTCTAAAAAAGTTTACCTCTTACAATAATACTTTATTTATAAATAAAAAAATCATATAAAAGGACAATTATATACAAACTTTAAAATATTTTTGATCCATCTAAAGTAGTTATTTATAATAAATAGCTCTATTTAGACCCTAACCGACTTTAGGGTGAAATTGACAATTCCAAAGACTGTGTGCAGCCTGAAAACATTGACCAAGATTACTCAAATTTAATATTTTTTCTATTTTTTCCACCTGACATATGGAAAAAATTAATCAAGTAAGAACCTCTGTAATGTCCATAGTTTTTCCGCATCCTCATACAAACAAAGGCATGGCTCAACACTTACTCAGTACGTGCCCTTCTAACCTTTTGGACATCGGCTGCTGGAAGACTTTGATGGACTGAAGGGATACTAATATATTTTCAAGTTGACTCATTTAAATTATGTATCCACTACTGGTTTCTATTTAAATGTATGTTTTTCTTTCTAATAGAAAAAGAAACTTTTGCTCGACTACCTTTATTCCAATCTGAAGAATCACAACTTTTATGCCTACAGGTAAGACAATTAATTATAAATACATTCACAATAAGTCTTCATTACTGCTACCATATTGTAAATCTTATACACTACGAAAAAATTCCTTAGAGAGTTGGAAAAATTACTATGACAACTCTAACTGATTAAAATTAATCATCCAACACCATTAGCACATTCCCCTATTTTTTTATTTTTCGTGTTTTGTTTGCGTACGTCATTCTATTTGTTCTAGTACGGATGAACACAAACATTCTTCAATCTCTGTTATTAATATTTCTATGGTCATTCTTATGCAAATACTCACATTGCTGTTCAAGAACACAATTTGATACTGTTTATGTAATTACATAGGTGTTATATTAATATCCCCATTCCAAAGATATTTTCTTTGGGGGGCAATCAAAAAGTTGATGTTAGTAAAGTTAGCCTGTTAGGCCTTTTTTGGCGTGGTGCAGGATATTTTCATTTGAAAAGAAAAGCGATTCGCTATTTCTAAGCCTCACGAACCGTTCCAAATATGATGCTATAAGGCTAACATTGTATATTTAAAAGTATTCAGTTTATCAGTTCAAAATATTGTGTACCTTGTTTTAAATAAGTTAAGGGGTCTACAATTCCTGTTTAACTATGTTATCATACATAACATAGCGAAATGTAACTCCTAGTTGAACAGAAAGAAGAAACATAACCTAATATTACGAATCAAATACTGGACACAGATAAACTGATACAGAGTGTCCTTCTTTTTAATAGCATATAAATTTGATTGTAATTATCACATTATATTAAGATTGTGTCATATATTAGCATTCTTGAGAGATTAATGGTTGAAGAAATTAGTTGGAGTGGATAAATTAACATGTATTTAAAACAGGATGATTATTTTATTTGTCTAGTTTGTTCAATGAGTAGAGAACAACATCTTAAATGTTGATATGGTTCAAAACTATTTGAGGATCATTATGTACTAAATACATTTTTGGTTCAATAACAGTTTGTTTCAATTAAACAAAAACCTTAATTTTTGGAGTATTTGATTGGAAGCCTTGTACTAGATATATATTTTTTAATTTTAAGAATATGTACTTAAAAGAAAATGATTGATATTTTTTTTTTTTTAAATCGATGATACAAAATAAAATAAACAAAAATATTTAACTAAAAGAAAACGCCATTACTTATAAAATAGTCATTTGAAAGAATGAAATTTAAATTTTTTTTTTAAATTATAATTTCTTTTTTTTTAAATACTACATTTAAAGAAAGAAGTAATATGCACAGTTCCATTTGCACGAGGCCACCTTTCACGCTAAAAACAGCTCTGATTATACCTCAAGTTGGCACAAAATTGAACACATTAAAATTAATATTAAAGCTGCAGTACAATTTATTTTGCTATGACGTTGATGCACCAAGTTGGCCATTGTTTTGAACTTTGCAAATAAAATAATTGACGTATCCTGTGTCACCTTAAATGAGTTTTGTGTCAACTAACCCCTTTTCTTTTACTACAAAAAATATAAGAAGTGATGTTTACTTGAATATTTATGGGCATTATATTAAAGTTAATGTTTCTTACATACACATCATATGTGTACATATTTATCCGTTTCTTATCATCAAACACATGATGTAAGTAAATTGTTTGGTGGTTGTTTTGGACAATTACTTTATTTTTATTTTTTACATTCTATAGTGAGACTACAACATCAAAACACCTTATATATACATTCTGTAATAGGCACTACACAAAATATTGTTAAGAGTAGACTAAGAATATAAAACAAAACTTTTTTATGGATGATAATATTTGAATTTATTGTTAGTATTGGACAATGATAAAGCACTTTATAACTCCCCTAAAAAAACACAACACATAAAGAGAAAGTCATTATTGGCATGTAGTATTTGTATTTATGTACTTAGTGATATCAAAAGAACTCTATTTAATTCTTCTTTTTCCATTCTATGAATAATCCTATAGATATTTCTTCTGTGAATTCCTGGGGTTGATCAACATAATGGGACAAATGTTGCTAATGGACAAGTTTTTTGATGGCACTTTTCTGACTTTTGGAATTGAAGTAAGTCAAATCGTACATAATGTAGTCCTTGCTGATTCGCGGATTTTTGTGTAGTTAATATAAACTTAATAATAGTTAATAATAACATTAAAAAATCAAAGGGATTTCGATTGGTAGTTCGACATAGCAAGGCTATAATATATTAAAAACTTCAGTCTGTTGCAATAAATGGAGGTTATGTTAATGTATATAAAAGTTTCAAAGTTGGCTAATAGAAAGAAGATTATTAACTAAGCTTTTGTCACAGAGTAAATCAGAGTTGTATACAACTTCCCTGGTAGGAATTGCTGATTGTTACATCAATAAACTGTTTATGCAATAGAAAAAATAAATATGACGTCATATACCCTTTGTGTCAGCTGAAGACTTTGCATAATCATTAACGCATTTTTAGCGTAAATGTGTAATGGATAATACCAACAACTATAAAAATTACTATAAAGTACTTTTATAAACGTCAATATCTATAGTACTTTTTTGTGATATTTATCTTTTCAATGTATAAACTTATCCTTATGACGAACAAAATCAACAGATAAAGCATATAGAGTGATTAATTATTGAATTTCTAGATATACATACGAGTAGACTATTACTCATATCCATGTATATAAGATCTAACAGATTAATCCGGCCAAATTTTGACAATATCAATAACAAGAGTAACATGGTTAAGGTCTACTGCCTTTATTTAACCATATAGTTGGAGAAGTTAGATTTTATTCGATTCGGTTAATGTCAACCGCCACAACGACCTTCATCCTATACCTAAAGGTGGTACAGGCGTTTGTGACATAGCAGGATCTACCTTCCTGACTTCACGCACGATGCTGGCCTTCACACAGGGGTAGGACTTACACTTGTCTTCTACTTCCTAAAAGAGGTAGAAGTGAAAGGGATTCGCGTCGAGGGAGGTAGTGGCCAGTTCTTGACGCCTAAAAAACCTAAGACATTAGATTGGAGCCAATATATGACAATTTTGGCGCCATTCAGAGTCCTGTAGGAACAAATACGGGAGCTGATTACTACCTTGTTCATCCAGGGAATGACGATCTTCTCGAGAAAATCCCCCATGGTCAACTCCAGACCTAAAACAGCAACTTTAACTCAAGGGTATATGTTTATATTGCCTTGAAATAGTTTTTGTATATGTTGGGGTCCTATTCTTTGACATCACCCGACTCATTCAGGGGGTTAAAACATTGTAGACGGTCTGGAATACCCGGTTTAGTTTATGAAAGCCCTGGCTTTGTTTCTTGCTCAAGGTGATTCAGTAATAGTCACTCTTCCATGGTTAATGGTGACATATTTGTAACAAAAATCAAAAGTACAAAATAGTTGCTAAATCTCTTGATCCCTCATATATGGCCATTAACTAACCGCAATACGGTCAAACATTGTTATGATTTATCTGTTAGACCCTGCATAAAATACATTTATGTGGGGTATTTCTATGAGGGTATCAGTTGTTAGTAGTAGGCAAGGGTACATCTACATATATTGGACGCGAATAATGGGAGCTCACTATATATATATATATTAAAAAAAAACAAGGCAAACATCATCTTTTTTTGTTTTGTAATCATAGGTAATATCATTTGCTGAAAGAGACCAAGAGGACCGTATCGATCCTATGGTGTATATATTTCCAAGAATGACGAAATGTACCTTCCACAAGTTTGGTAAGTGTCTCTTTTTAAAAATGTCCTTAGTTAACACAAAAACAATCGTGAACAAAAATCTTCAAATAAGAATTTTCAAATTTATTTCTTTACATCGTCGACATATTTATTTTATTTTTATTCAATTTCAAGGATGATTTGAGATACTCAACAAAATTATTGACTACAGCCTAGAATTTTCATTTGATTTGACCATAATATGCCCCTTTCAAATAAAATCAATCAGTTTCAAATTATTTTTTTTTGACTATTGTTACATTAAGTACAATTTGAGGTACCTCCAAAGGATTAATCAGAATTGTTTGATAATATAAATAGACAGATATTCGAATACTCAATTATGAGAAAAGTAACAGTAGCTGGATTTTGTGATAGGTGATCACAAATGGATATGTAGTTACATAGTGCTAATACTCCTTTTTGATTGCTTTCAGGAACATCGGGTGAAGTGGAGAAGCACGATGCCATGTGCATCCTTCCATTAAACATTGTCAACGAAAAAATCTACATTTTTCTATGGTTTTGGATGTTAATTATGTTTGTTCTGACCTTTATGGTTCTGGTGTATAGACTTTGTATCATAATTTCTCCACGTATGAGAGCCTATCTCCTTTACATACGCTTCCGCCTGGTCAAAAAAGAATGTATCAATATAATTATCAAAAAAACAAAAATGGGAGACTGGTTTCTACTCTATATGTTAGGTCAAAATATAGATTCTATTATTTTTAAAGAAGTGATGCACGAACTTGCAAGGAAGCTTGGATATCATAACAAGGACGTCTATGATACTTAATAATTAATTATAGACCCTCATTAATTAATCCACGCCTTCCCTACTACATACATACCTAGATACATATTATAACAATAATTAATAATTATCTTATACTTTTTTTACATAAAATACGTCTTATTTAAAATATTTCATATTTAAATTATATGTAACTATATATAAAAGATGTATGTACAAAACAGTGAGATGAAGAAATTCTTTCAGTTTGATGCATTTTACAAAAAATATTACATACCAATACTTTATATAATAAATTCTTTTTTTAATATGTATACATAAATAAATAATTAATTGGTGCTGAGGTTAGAGAATGATAAATATTGAATAATAATAATTAATTAATTATAATCATATGAAACGGAATATATTCTACTTTATCACAATTTAGCTCATTACATATTATATATACAATTATAAGAAACACTTTCTCTTTTTTCAAAACTTTATATTAAAAAAAGCATGATCATACATATTTGCAAATCATTTTTTGTATTACTTTTTCTAAAAAGCTTCTTTATAAATATTAAAATATAGTATAAATATCCCCCCTAACTTCCTTGGTGTCGCTATCCACCCCAGAGTTGGAAAAATCATTGTTGTGTGAACTATATTTATGATCCACCTTCTATGTAAATTTCTAATTTATCATATACATTTTTTTTTTTTTTTTTTTTGGGGGAGATGACAATTAATTCATAAGTTGATATACGAATTCTAGAGTTTATTATTATCGAAGTTTCAAAGATATTATTATAATTTAAATGGTTTTTATAGTATTTGCCTTATATGAAGTAAAAAAACGTGGTCCTCCAATGCTTTTGGGGGGTACCACATAAATTAAGACGTTATAAATGTTTCATTCTCTCTTTATTTTATATTAACGGTAGTACACAGCATTCTCAGAGTAATTAGGCGTGGGCTAAAAGACGAATGATCCTTTAAAAATATAGAAAATAACTCATCCTGGAAATCTTCAATATTACTTTCTGTTTTTTAGGAGCACGCTGACAAGTAAATACTCAATACTTATATCAATTTAAATGGGTTCTCTCCTCAAGAATGAAATAATATTAATAAGAGCTGGATACAAGAAAATAATATGCGTTGTGATGACTCAAGAGCAAATTAGTCATTAGAGCATTGACTAATGAAAACAAACAACCTTCGTTTTATTATACCAACGTTTATATTTAATTTAAATCTACATTTATAATGAAAATGAAAATGAATTATGACGTAATACATAAGGGACCAATAAAAAACAAAGAGAAACAGTGGTCTTTTTACGCAACCGCCTGTAATATTACATTAATACAGCTACAGGGTCGGTCAGTAAACGTGGACTCTCAAGACTCTTGGCCTCCCTAACGCGTGGGGTGTTTGTGTATGAAGACAATCTCAATTTGCCCTTCACGGCTATCCTGATCGTTCTATGAGCCACGGAGAAGTTGTCAGAGTCGTGATTCATTGATTTGATGTGGTGCCCCTTGATCTTATTCTACAACCCTGACAGGAATTCCGGAGCTCTCTTGAAATTTTGCTCTTCACTTCCTACTGTGCTGGAGAAACCATCCCTATCATTTTTTGATCTCAGACACCTTGAAACCAGGTTCCTGGAGCGCTTCACAATGTCCGAAATGCTTGCCACCTCAACTTGAGCATCTGAGATGTGCTACCACTTGGGCTCTTGGTCATTCATGATGACGAGATTACGAAATGTTTATTATAGTTATTTTATGCTAAAAATAATGGCTGAACCAGAATGTCAATAAATAGTAACTGAACCTCCCTATATTAATGAGAAAATTAATATTAATTAACCATCCACTTTTTGCAACTCTGTATATAAAGTGTACCCTGTATACACGTTCTATGCTAAATGCATACGCTTGCAAAATTTCAATAATATGACTACATTGGTATTCCTTTGAGGAAATATATTAGCATTATATTGGTGCAGTGCACCCAGAATCTCGTTTTTATATATTCATACAGAAAGACAAACATACAAAAAAATGTGCTTTATTAATATAGACAGTACAATTTTCTAGATCAGAAATTTGGGGAGCTACGTCTTTGACAGGACAATTAATTTAAGATGTAATGGCGATATTAGAACCTGTGCTAATATCAATTTACAAAAAAATGGTTTTACTAAACCACAGCATAATAATAGGATTTTCAAAAAAATTAAAAAAATATTTTTTCGTCATAGAATTACCACATAAGCACGCAAGCACATTGAGTAAAAGTTAATCATTTTTCCCAGACATGTTGTCTACTAAGCTACGTCGCTTCACATTGTTCAATTGGGCTTTAAATGTCATATAATACAGTCGTTTGAGTGAATTAATGTGAGTGTTTTTGTGAAAATGGACAAAATCGAGGTTCAAGCTGTGATTAATTTTTTTTTTTTTTTTTTTTTTTTTTGAAAATGTAATCTCTAAATAGATACAAACAATAGATATGTTAAAATCCTAGGCGTCTAAGTCAATCCAACTGGGAGTAATTGAGCCAAAAACAAAGAGTGTCTTGTGAACAATTATTTTGCAGAGAAAAACGTAGATAACTTTTTGGACGTGTAAAAACAACAACACATTGAGTTCAAAGAATGAATCCATTTCCATGTGTATTTTTTTGATCCGCAATGTAGCTCCATAATGCTCAATTTGGCTTTAAATGTTATAATGAATGGATTTCAAGCACTACTCATGTTTATGATTAATTGGATACATTCAGTCAACACCAACAATTATAATCAAATCAATATTGCTGGTAATTTTTTGAAGAATAAAATTTTATTGACTTGTTTTATCGGAATTAATCGAAAAGTGTCTCTAATACAGATTAATTTTAATATTACTTGAAAAGACAGACTTCATAGACAGGATTGGTTTAAGCCTGAGCAAGGCTTTAGTCAAAAATATACGAGGAGGATCAGAAAAGATTCCGAACTAAAAAAGATATAAGACATTTTTTCTAACAATTTGTATTTATTCTCAATATAGTCTCCTTGTAACTCTATACACTTCTCCAAGGAATGCTCCCATCTCTGTAATTCGTCCAAATAGTACTTGGCATTTTTCTCTACAAAATAATTTGTCGTAAAATACTTTTTGTTTTAGAATAAAGTACTCCGAGTTAGATTGACTCAGAGCCGTAAAATTTTAACATAACAAGTCTTTATATTTTTACTATTGTACTAATTTATTTGAATGTTACACTTTCAAAAAAAAAATAATGACAGCTTGAAACTCAATTTTGCCATTTTCACAAAAACACACACATCAACTCACCCAAACAACTGTTGGGTCAATACATGTCAAATCAACAAAAATAAATAACCCAAACCCCCGAAGATTTGGATAATTTTTGGCACACACGCTCAAATTCATGAGTAAATAAGTGTGCCGAATTTCAGCATAACATTCTGCCTCGTTTCTAAGATATAGATATTTGTCTCAGACCAAAAACTTCAACGTCGCTTGATTGTCTTTATACCGGACGCTACTTTATCTTACACATTTTTTTATCCAAAAGAGCTAACCTTTGAAATTTGGCGCTTCACATAACTATTTTGAACTCGGAGGATTTCAAAAATGTAGTCACAATAAGAATATTTTAATTTCGTATGACCTCAATTTTGATTTTTTTTTTTTTAATATGAAATACACTAGCAAGCACTAGATCAACAAAAATAAAAATTGCCCAAATCTTATGATTATGAAACTTCAGCATCATGTTTTACATAAATAGGGTTATCAGTCTGCCAAAAAATAGTTATTGTTTTTTTTATCATAGCTCCCAGGATAGGATTTTAAAGTTTTTTAAATTTTTTCCGGAAATTTGGTCAATTTTACTTACGTTTTTATATCTTTAACTTATTTTATGATTTATATAGACTGAAAAAAGAAAACTGAACCAGAATAATTCATAATTGATGAATTCATGAATTTTAGCTTATATGCCAAAAATCATTCAAATCTGAGGGGGTTGGGTGACATTCCCTCGTTGATTTGACATGGAATTAGCCTGTTACGTAGCAACTCCTCGTCCTAAATGGCAGAAACTGTCGTGAGTAACTGACGCTATATAGATGTGAATCGCTTATATTTACGAGTGATGCCGTCTTCACCCAGAGGTCAGAAACTGTTCAGACTACCTCTGAAATACTGGGCCTTTGTCTTTCTGTCCTTTTGATTATTTGAAAATATTTATAACTATTTCCTGTTTTATTTTCCACATAATTATTCGTACCAAACATTTTTTGTTAGATATTTTATTATTGAACTTTTTTTCTTTTCTTTTTTTGATGATCCATTAACGATTTTTCCTTTCCTTTAAAATAAAAATCAATACCAGTCCTGAAAGTTCAATATCGATTAGTGGAGTAGATTCCATAACTAATACGTATAAAGATAAATAACTATCATATTCGCGTTTTTGTTTTTTTTAAAGTGGCCTAACATACGAATTGAACAAATGGACATCTTTGCGTTACAGTGTCAACATAAAAATAATCTGGAACCAAAACAAATTCGAAAATCTCCGATTTTGTTTTACTTTATCAACCTCTACATTTTGTAGACCTATTTCAGCCAAATTATTCAAACTGGCAGGTTTATTTATTTATTGTAGATTCTTTATTTCATTAAAGAAACTTAATTTGGCTTTGATACATTCTTTCAAATAAAATTTGTCCATTTATCATTATTTTATTGTGATTAGTGATAAGTTTTTCTCCAAAAAATATAATATTAAATTTGTTTTTCTAATATTAGAAACTTAATTTTTGAGTTTACCTCCAAAAAAATTATATATTTTTTAGTTTATATCCAAAAAAAATGGATACTTTTGAGAACAACTGGGGATTTTTGAATTTTTTTTCCAAAAAAATTAATTATTTGAAAAATAAACATTGTTTTTTGAACTTTTTGGAAATAATTGTGAATTTTTGACAAAAAATTTCAATATCAAATGATATATTTTATATTTTTTTCCAAAAAGTTTAATTTTTCTAGTTTTTTTCTAAATTTTAATTGTTTTTTAAAAAAGCTAAAAAAAAAAATTAATATAATAGAATTGGAATCTAGAATTTTTGCTAGAATCGCCTTGGCATTGTGATTTTTTTTTTTATATCTTCCCATCACTAATTGTGTTTTTCAATTTTGCCTATTTTAAATACAATTTGCGACAACCCCAAAGAGAATTTAAAAGTCATTGTTCCTACAAATTAATGATAATTAATCGAGAAGAATGCAAATGCAATTCATATTCAAGTTTAAGAAAACTCATTCTAGCTTTTTTTTATGTTGACTAGCCACATATATCCAATGCAATTATGTATATACTTACAATACATATATTATACAGAAATTCATTAAACTAGTCTTGTCAAAAACACGCATTGTATAATCGATTCAATTAATAAAGTACTTTTCCCTTTTTATTTAATTAGATATTTGTGTGTAAATCAGCATGTTGTTTACTTATAGGGGAAATAATAATAAAAATAATTATATAATGGTGTTAAGAAGTGGATTCGACAGAAGTGCCACCTATGGCAAGTTTTATGAACTATAAAAAATGAAAAAGAGGGTTTTCTTTTTAAATTGTCCATTATGTCTATTTTTTCAAAAAAAAAAAGGCTAACAATTAGAGTGGAAAATAAAAAGAAACAGATTAATGGTTAATTTTATTTTATTTAAAAAATTTATTGCAACAGATCATATAAAAAAATTAAATCAGAACAGTCACACGTAAAAAAAACTTTAACTTGTGGTGTTTTAGCAATAGTTTGCCAGTTAGGTCTTCTACTGCAGTCCTTCCTGAGTATGTTCATTGTTGAGCCAGTGCCCGACATCAGAATTCATTAAGAAACTGCAGAGTTTGAGACGGAATGCACTTGAAAAGGTCCAAAATTGTCCAAAAGATTTGTCTCCTCAATTATAAATATAGGACATTCACAAACCAGATGAAATGGTTTTTCATCTCTTAAATCACATCCACGACATAATGGGCTAACTTCATGGTGCATAAGGTGATAGTGTCGGCGTAAGAAACAAGTCCAGGGGTAACTGAAATAAGGAGTCATATAATCGGGCTTGGTAGAATTTTTGTACCGACTACAGTGCAAAACACACAACCACTTAAAGTCTATGACGTCACTACTGTTAAAATTTTCAATTTAATGTATCGTACCGACTGCTGGGAAAGAAAAACAGATTTTGCAACAACCACTTATCTATTATGACTCAATATTAAAAGCGTTGTGGAAGTCAAACATCAGTCGTACACGCGTTATGGTATAACCTTGTGTTTATATTAATCTTGAGTTTTCTTTTGAAAAAATCCAGGAGATGCTTCCACCTTCCAAGTCCAACTTTTGAGAGTATTTGCACGGGCTTTAATGGTAATGGTCAAGGTTCGACGAAAGTGTCTGCCATTTGTCTATGTAATGGGCATAGACCTTCTCCATAAGTTATTTTTTGGTTCAGTCTTTTGCATTTTTTTTTTTTACATCTGTTTGAAGAAATATTTCGGTCAAGACCGTGGATCAAGCTCTTATTTTTTTCAACTTGTAGACCGATTTTACCACTTTAAACTTCATATAACGTCATTATATCGATGTTCACAGTTTAAGAACACACTCGACGTCTTTAGAAATATATCTATAAATCCAAGACTTTTTTATTGGACAAATCTAAAGCTAATTTTTCTAGATAACCAATCCAGGGTTCCCTTATTTGTCAGATATATATTTTAGTACTGCATTTAAAACATTGGATATAGTGAATTAAAATGAAAACGTGTTATTTTTAAACAATTTTTATTTTTATTTCATTAATGTCAATCTCCTTGGCAATTAAAACAGTCCTTCAATAACTACCCAACTCTACGATTTCCATTATTTCATCCACATTTTCTACAATTGGCCTTCCAATGCGTGGCCCATCTTTGACATCAAAACTATCAGAATGAAATCGACGAAACTAAAATTGATTGTTATTGGTTGTAACAGTTTCAGGACCATAAAAACTATTCTCCTTTTCAGTCTCCTGGCTTGCTTTTTCGCCTATATCGAGTAAAAACTGTAAAATGTGACGTATTTCTTATTGCAGGTGTCCATTTGTGACGCGTGCTCAAACAATTCTGAGAGTAACAATCCCAAAACTATTGCATTAGTTTTTTTTAGTACGAAATCTTATCTTTCTAAAACCATTCAGTGCAAACCTATCGCACTTATACACCTCGTGATCCACATTGCGTAAGCCATATATTGGGGGAAAATTATTTCTTTCCACTACACCTATTGTTTGATGTGTTGAGCAAGTCTATATTTAGGACTAAAAGCTACAGTCCCGTCCAGTTCAATGCTAAGACTTATAAAGTTGGATCTTTTATGACATCACGCAACTTTATTCTTTTTATATGTTTTTGAACTTATCTACAGTACTTGAACATAAAGGAACGGCCCTAAAGACTTATACGACCAGTCCACCGACTGGAATGGACTCAATAATATGGACAGACTCACAAAAACATATACATATATACGAGGGGGTCTGAAAAGTTTCAAACCTCAACGTGAAGATGATAGCAACCTTCAATTTAAGCTTGTTACATCTATCTGGCATCTTTTGACATTACTCACAATAGTTTCAGCTTTTTTGGACGCGTAGTTGCTATGTAACAGTAGTTTGAGTAAGTTGATGTGAGTGTTTTTGGGGAAAAAAATATGAGTTAGTGATCTCATCAATGCGCCTAGTAGTACACAATTTTAAGAAGCACTATTTTAAACCATTGGTTTTCTGTTGATTTCTAAATACTGCTGAGTCGCCAACATCCTTTTAATTACTAATACATTTTTTCAAGGTTTTGTTTTTCACAACATGTCGGTCGCACCTTGTAATGTACTTGATTTAATTTAATTTTGTCTGATTACTATTACGTGAACATAACCCCGTTCTGATTCATTTTTAATGTTGTGGCCAAAAGTAGTGAAAGGTGTCATTTCTCCCCGCCCCCCACACCATTCCCACGCAAAAAATTGCAACTTTAAATATGCACGTGCTAAAAATCATAGAAATATATATATTACTATGTATTAGTGCGGCTTGATTTTTAACATTTTTCGAATTTTGATAACGGGTAGAAGAGAAAAGGTGTGATATTGTATGAAAATTACGCATGCAAAATTGTATAGTCCCACGTGTTCATCTTTCGGTTGCACATATCGATCAAATTATAAGAAAAGGCAAGATCTTTTTTAATATATTAATATAGATCCCAAATGATTTCTTTAGTTATATAGCATTTTATCATTTTGACAGACATTTTGTGAACCTATAAAAAGGGTTTAAAACGTTTGTTTTTTCTAAAATTGTCGTATGTAAGGAAAAAAGAGAAAAAGGCTTGGAAAATTAAATGATTGGCGTATAACGCGCATTGTTATTATTTGTGTTTTTTTTACATTTTCAGAAAGGAAAGATCAAATTTTTCCTTATGTTATTCCCTCTTTTTGATCCATAAAGTTGCTTTAGAAAAAAAAACTTAATGATTGTTTTTATAATTTGGAATAATGTATATTATAATTAATAATGATTAATACTGTATTTTCATCCTGATCGGCCAAATAAAGAACATTTCCTTTCAAACTTTGAACAAGAAGTGCTACCCTATGATGACGTTGTAGAAAAATGAAATTTTCATACAATATGACGATTTTTCTGCACTAACCGTAATCGAAATTTGAAAAAAGTTGAAAATCAAAGCGGTCTAATATTCATATTTATGTTTATACAAGAAAAAAACCTTGAAAACTAATCATTTTTCGTAAATGTCATGAAACAAGGAAGGCAGAAAGATGAGCAGTAGCACCTCAAATTGCGAATGTTTAGATTTGTTTAATGTAGATAATACGAGAAATGTTTAGATTTTGTCACTTCACGAATCTATAATTCATATATATGGCAGTTAATTGAATAAAAAATAACTATATACAAGATATTTTGGAGTCATTTCTGATTGACTGATCCAGATATACTGATGTATGTATAAAGTGTATTCCCGGATTGCAATGTTATGTCTCAATACTATCCCACTCATAAAGTCAAATACTTAAAATTAATACCCACCCCCTTTTCCCCTTTTTAAAATAAAGACTTATTAAATGATGAGAGAATCACATACACATACTAAATAATAATAACAACTGTAGGGAAAAGAAAAATTCATTCTTCAGATTTCAAATTCCAATATAACGGGCCAGCTAAAAACTACACACGATTTACAGCACTGTTCATATCCATTGCAAGTAGAAAATATCACCACCTCTCTTAATTACACAGGAGAACACACATTTTTTAATCAAATGAATTCATCTTTGAGCTCAGAATCCAAATCTGATCTGAGGTTTTCTCTCATTCTTCTAAGTTCTGTAATGTCTGGGGTTATTGTAATTCGGAACTATTCTCGTTTAGAGTCATTTTTTACCCTTAAAACAATCTCCAAATTAAAAGTAAGTATCAAAAACAACACTCTTATTAGACCCTTACAGCTTATTATAAACACTTTTTCATAAGTTTTGTAAATCTTACTTTTAATTTGAGATTGTTTTAAGGGTAAAAAATGACTCTGAACAATAATAGTACCCAATCACTTTAACCCCAGATATTTCAAAAATTCAGATGACTGAGAGAGGAACTGAGATCATTTTGCTGGTAATTTATTATCCACAAAAATCATGTCTTACGTTTTTCGAGCACTATTTTGTAGAACTTTTCTTCCCTGCTGTAATCCAAGGTATTATTCTATAAAACTATGTGTATTTTCGGTAGTGGATAAATTAACTTCCAAGCATTGCATAGTATTGCTAATGCTGCAGTATCAAATTTATTTTTCCATATGTAATGTACATTGTATATACAATTATACAAAATATATTAAGTAAGATAATCCTGTAGGGATTTTTCTAAAACAAAATAAATTTTTAAACTTTTATTTCACATTCCTCTATACCAGAGGTCGGCTAACTTTTATTGAGCGTTACCCCAAAAGAACTTAATTAATTTACTCCAAACTAGTGCAAGAACGTTCTGTTGCAGGATTATATATGTTTTTTTATTTATTTTACGGGGGAGGGGGGTAGATTTAGAATTTTTTCTGAAAAAAAATCCAAAAATTAAAAAACATGTAGTTATTCAGAAAAAATAAGCATAGGGTTTTACGTTATTAGTTCATATTTTTATCTTTAAGTGGCACCCATTATGACCAAACTCTCGTTCTCTAATAAACTGATCAGCACAAACTACAGGCAGCGTAGCAACAGGAGTAATAATGGAAGAAAAAAGGAGGAGCGACTGTAATTGCACGTAGTGAAGAGAATTATAACTTGCATTTAATCAATATGTATATAAAAAGATACATAGTGCTACAAAAATACACAAGAAAAAATGCAATTAAAAACGACCGTAATATTTAAAATTCTCATTAATAAAATCATCGAGGCCAGACGTTCTTAAGACTTTGCCTGTTATTTGGTTGAAATATGTTTTGCATAAAGTTTAGTTTACGACAGAGTCTACTTTTAGGTTGAGTCATTGTTGTGGAGGGCATCTTCTTTCTTCATTTCTTATCCATATTCCTCTTTTATTTTTGTTTCTACCACATTCGTAGAACAAATAGAAGGAGCATAGTTCGCCAGCTTCATTTTCTTTTAATTTGTTAGGAAAGATTGTTGAGGTTGCTAGACGAAAGTAAAATCTAAGTAAGTCAAAAAGAGTTATGAACATAAATTTTTTACATATATAACACACAATGATAATTGATAGCATAAAAAGATAAAAAGTATCAAATGTCTCTAAGACAATTTTGACGGCTTCATCTTGTCGGACTTTTGGCCTCCAAACTCGCCAGATCTAAGACCAATGGATTTTTGTGAGTGTTTGGAGTGCAATCGAATGACAAACCACCCGAATTCCGAGCGACACCAATAATGAACTTATCATTGGAATCAAGAAAGAACTTCAGGATTTCCCAAGGGTGCTGTGGTGTAGGCCTTTTTGCACTTTCATCCTTGTATGGAATATTTAATTGAAGCTAGAGTTGATATTATTAGATACAATAAATTAGAATTTATCATTCTTTCAGAATCTTGTTTTACTTTTTTAATTTGATAACTGGTTGGAGAGAAAATTGCTTTGAAAAAAAAATACTTTTCGTGACACAGATAGCTTCTGCACCCTGTAGTGTTTATAAATTTTTATTTACCTTATTAGTTACCATATGTTATATTAGTAATAGATAGTATATTAGCTTAAAATAATTATGCTATTTTTCCAATTTGTCACTTTTCCTATTTTTTCCTTGACGTTTTTTCCTCTTCTATTTTTTCTTAATGTCATAACAACATGAGGGAAAAAAGAGTCTGAGTTGCTCATCAATCGCTGGCTCAGTGAACATAGCCGAGATGTAGTGTTGGATTGGCCTAAAAAACTAAGAGAAACTGGAGTCCGACCAGTCCGGTTCTGACTACTTTTGTCCGTCATAGGACCCGTTCTTACTTGTCTTTTATGGTACCTACAACAGCTGAAATAACGTATTTGGTAACTTAGTCGTTGAAGTTGTATCATTACCCCTTTCAAAGAGACAAGCTACCTGAAGCTTAAAGTAGGTAGTGTGTGGTGAGAACTTATTGTTAGACGTTCTACCTATCATAGATTATTTTTACGTTTTTATAATCTTCCATCTCAGCTAAGAGTGAAAAAAATATAAAGATTGGTCCTGAGGACTGTTGAAACTTACAAATATCGGACTGATAAAAAAATACTAATTTGAAAATCAATCCTAGGATCGATACAACACTACCGACAAGAAATTTTGTAGGTCCCATCGATGGAGATGGAGTTGAGGATTGAATAGCTATAGAAAAGTAATCATGAAGACACAAAGAGAATTATTGGTTATTGTGCTTGACTGCATATATAATAGCCAGTACTTTGGAGATAAGCCACTCAATCTTCCACGCATCCTTATACTGAAAAGACGTTACAATGAGCCAATCTGGAGGACTCAGTCTTTCTTCAATGGTATCCAGATATTGTCTTCACCATCCTAAGGATCGGGGTAAATAAATCATAACAAGGATTGTCATTTATCTATTGTATGCTTAAACATAATTACTGTTGAGAAAATCATTATAAAGAGTGATGAAGTAAAAAAATATATAAGAATTGAACAATACAATATTCTGTAATGGTCTTGATATACAAATTATAATGTAATGAACAATTTTTTTTTATTGTTCAACTACTGCATTACATTATGCTGCTCATGGCTTAGAAAATAATTTGGGAAGAGAAAGTCTTGGGGTAAAAGTAGGTATAACATAATAAAAAGAAGAAAAAGTACAACATAGAGAGTGAAAAAAAGAATAAAAAAAATAATAAAAAGGGAGTAACTCATTAAAGTATTTTTATAAGGGATCTATTTTTCTTTTGTTAAGAATGTGTGAGCTTCTTTAATTATTATTGATATGGATCATAAGAGGATAAATGAAATGACCATAAACTACACATACATAAAATGCACATCGTTAACTTAATTGCACCTCGCAACCTTTCTTCCAAACAGAAACAGAATATTGACCAAAAATCTGTACTCCTAACTACAAAATACGGAACTACTAAAGAGACTATAAGGGAAAGGGGGGAACGTTTTTCTTATCTCTAATTCTGATTTGTCTAAAATTTGGTATATGTTGTATAAACTTCTCTTAACAGTTAATTGTTTTTACGTCTTTTGACTAAGATTAGGCTAATGCAATTTAATAGAAGTCAATGTTTCAGATGAGGTTATGTATTTTTCTTTGGATTTAACTAAAAACATAAAACATTTATTAAAACCATAGTATCTAAATCTTAATTATGCTCTAAAAAATTATAAAAGTAATTCTAAAACAAACATACATAACCCTAATCATCTATGAAGGGTATTTATATTCTATATTTTTTATCGAGGTTACGTGAATCCTGAACATAGTTCACATACATAGTTTTTGTTTACGTTTTTTATTTCAACCATCCTGTCTCCTTTTTAGTATCTTTAAATGACTCTAGGCAAAGAGGGGATACTCAAGCAAGGAAGGTAGGATTTAGTAGTTCCCAAAACTGATTAGCTTAAAATTAGAAACAAACTAATACATTTTCTATAAGACACACAGCCAGTTGCCATCTCCCCCAGTGAAAAGAGGAGAATAAGGGTGACTACTTCACCACAAAAGCATGGGCGAGTATAAGATAGTGCCTGTTTATAAGAAATGTATTATTATGATTTTTTTTAAAGTAGTGTAATAAACTTTAAATAACATAGCAAGACAAATACGCTAAAAAATTTACAGTCTATCAAATATTTTAATCAAAAAATTGCCCAATTGAATTTTGCAAAGAAAATTTGGAAAAACTGTTTTTCACTAATTTTGCAAAACAAAGTATGAAATAAAATTTATTGATATTGTTGAGGAACCCAGACCTACCACGATTTTCTTCGTACTTGTAAAAACAAAAAAGTTATTGAAAAAATAGACCTTGATAAATGATTTATTTAGAAAATGTTGCAAAAATTATGAAATAAAATGTTCTGAAAATTGAAAATACAGAAGTGCAATATTAAGATATAATTTTATGTCCTAAATGCATCGTTTTGTGGCATTTTTTCTTAAAAATGAAAATTCATGAAAAAAAGGGAAAAAATAAAAAATTATAAAGAAAGTGTAAAACATTTTAGTGAAACATACAACTTTTATGTGCCAAATTTATAAGATAATGAATCTCAAGACAACTTTCGATAAACTTTATGTTATCTACAAATCCAATATTCCATTGTTTTCTTGATTTTTTTTTTTTAACTGGAAAAAAAACAAAAAAAAACGATAGAGCTATTTCCACCAATTTCTTAATTTGCCCATAACTTTTTTGATTTGGAATAAATTTAGAAAGTCCATATTAGTATCGTTTTTTTGTTTATTTATAACTGAAACTCTATCTAGTTTCCTGGAGCTCCAAAAACAATTTTTGTGTTTTGCATAATAGAGTACCTCCCCCCAAAAAAAAAAAAAAAAAACCCCGTCTGTCTAATCTGACCAAGTTCAAAAAAGGGAACCATGACAAAATTCACCCTCCTCGATCCAAGGGCTTGGGCCCCAAAAAAGACAAGCAGACATTGAAATTTATATACTGGTATATCAGATTATCTTTTTAAATTGTTGGTAATTATTAACAGTACCTTAAAAAGAGATCATTCGAATTCAACTAATCGGTGAACTCCAGATGTCTGTAACGGTATTTTCCTTTTCCCCATATGAGTCAGTTTTTCTTTTATGAGTGCCAAAATAAATAAGGTAAAATAAGATATGAATATATTAGGATTATGCTTAAAGTTATTTAAAAAAGGCATGGTTTTCTTCACATTTTTTTGATTACACATGTTCATCTTAAAAATTATATTTTTATAGAAATTATAGTATTTTAATTTAAACCCATTAGTTACCACAGATATTGTTGAATGTGTTTATTTCCAAAGAATTATCAACGAAAAATGCATAATTCATAGCTGAATTTTATAACCTTATGCCTTACAAGACTCTACAACATGCTTTTTTTGGCCCAAGTCTCTCAAACGATCAAAAAAGGGGATTCTAATTTTAATACCAAAAAAAAGAAAAAACCAGACTGCTTTTAAAAATTGAAAACCAATAATTTTCTACTTGAAACTGAATTTATAATTTATTCTGGTTGTATTGCTGAGAGATTAAACCCGATTTTAAACAACACGCTTCCTAATACTCAATTCGGGTTCCATCCTGGCTATCAAATGGAAGATATTACTATATGATTAAAAAACATTCTTGGAGATTCCTACACAAAGAGAGAAGATATTGCCTAGATTCTTTTGGACTTTGAAAAAAGCGTTCGATACAGATGAGCATTCCTTCATTATTGATAATTTTAGTAGAATAAAATTCCCTCAAGTTTTTTTTTTTTAAAGAGACTATAAAAAACTTAGTGAATGAATAATCATAACTGATCACTGATATTAAAAAGAGTCCGAAAGTAAGACTATAAAGGGGTGTGAGACAAGGGGATCCTGTGAGTCAATGTTTTTTCTTTTGGCCGTTGCTCGCCTACAAAAATGTTAGATACCGAGATTAGAGGTGTAAATATTGGAGGGGAAAAAGTGACGAACCTGTTTTATGCAGTTGATGGAACTGACATTCTTAGTGGTTGCAACATTGACTCCCAAGAGCCTCGGCTGGGAGAAGTGTTGGAAATATTCGGAGAAAGATCTAGGTTTAAGGGAGAATGCATCGAAATCTCAGATGCTTACGAATATGACAACGATTCCTTAAAAAATCTATGTTCCTTCAATCTAGTGGAAGAAGCAACAATCTCGGGAAATACTTTCTTCATCAAAAACTATAATGCAAAAAAATCTAAGAAAGATAGACAGCATTATTAGCAAATCCATTGATGAATTTTTAAACATAGACTCACCCTTGTCAAGAGAATAAAATGTAGGAATCATGAGGTGATTCCAAGAGTAAACCAAATCCTGAGATGTACACCTTATAATGAGACATTGTGCCATACGTGGAGGAAGAAAGAAATTGATTTTGTTCGGCTCCCAAAAACGTTTGGACGAGCCGTTTGTTTACTCCCAAGAAACGTGGAGACTTGGGAATGCTTGACTCAAAATTACAGTAGCATCTCCTTTTATTATCTTGGAGGAGGAGGGATCCACAAGTCGGATTCCCGTTGAAGAGGGTGATACTAGAAGATGAAGGTAAAAAGTATCCAGATCATTTACAGTGGTCGCCGATGAGAGAAATAAATAGCGTTCCAATTAAATCTCGAAGGGCCTACTATAGGCTTAGGTGACCTAATCGAAGGAAATGAGCTAATTACCATATATCTACCTGATACATAACATAATTTGGAGTTATTCACAGTTGAAGTTTAAATGCAAGAGGAGTTTGTCTTCTATTGGTGATACTAAAAATCAAATCCAGTAATTCTCATTCAACGAAAAAGAAACAAAGAACCCCTTCAAAGTTGCCACATCGACTATTAGAGACAAGATCTTTTGACAAGACAATACAGACAAACTTATAGAGGCTTCGAGGAAAAAAAAAGAGTACAGGACGTCATCAAGCGTATTTGGAATCATATCCTCAGACTAAAACAGATGTCCTTGAAATATCGTATCTCGTCTTGGGTCTTTTTCACAGAAGGGCTCTTCAAGGACGGCCAGGTAATTTGCAAGGAATGTAAAAAAAAAAACAATAATGCATAAGTTTAGGGACTACAACTCCCTGAAGAATACAATACAAGAAATTAGCCAGGCTATGGAGCCCAAATTGTGTAAGAAGCTTAAGAATCACGAGCGAGAAACATGGAGGGTGATTATTAAACTGCAATGTTTACTACCTTCAGCAAAATATCACTATGTTTTTTTCCGAAGAGTAGTTTTGCTTTGGCTGCTCTAAACGAGTTTATGTAGACAAAGCTGGCCGAGAGGAGAGAAGAAGATGGGTGAGAGAGAAACATAATAATTAAAATAACTTGTGTCTTTTTATTTTATTTTTTTTCGTCTTTTTTTTATGTATATCTGAACATTTTGAATTTCTAAATTCAATCAGATATAATTTATTAATAATCAATATACTTTCAACAAAATCAATACTATAGGTAGATGTGTGTTTGACCTCTTTTAAGCATTAATATAGCCGCTCTTAGAGAAAATGATAGCTTCAGGCAGTGACAAACACTGCAGATATAGCCCTCTGTCATGGGGTCCCAGTGTTGGCAGACAGTGGCTTTCAGCAATCTTTGGATGACGGACACAACAGGGGGCTTCACCTCGATATGCACTGGAAAGTTATAGTCGAGGGGGGCATCAGGGCTTAGGGGGGGGGATTGTCAAAAAACGTTCAAAAGACTCATTCAAAAAAGAATCTTTCAAGGGATTAGATGGGTTTCTTTCATTGTTGGTGTCAAAAGTGACCTTCCTACCCTCACAAGACTCTTTTCCCCCACTTTGTTGATAGCTCTCTGGACATTTTTTTTTGTATGGGAACTAATGGACTCGAGGGCATTGCCTGAGCTGTTTTATTTCACTTACCTAGGACCAGTTTGTTTGTTTTGACAAAATTCTTCTCTTTTCAACGTTCCCGACTTGTATTTGTTGTAGAAGGTGGTCCTGGAGACTCCCAACAGCTTAGAGTGCGCAAATGGAAATTTGTCAATCATGTTTAAGTACAATTTCCTCAACTTGTATGTAAGCAAGAGAGCCCAGATTTGTTTTTTTTTTGTAACTAATTGTGTATGCTTTAATATTTATCGAAATATGAGTTAATTGCAATCACTCGACTTTCATTAATTACTTAATTAGTAATTCTTCAAATTTAAATGTACAATCCTTTACAGCCACAAGTATTCAACATGGGAAAGATTGTCATTGCACAAGAAGAACTTTTATTGACCTTACCCAAGGATGAGCCTTTTTTGAAGAGTATGTCTTCCTCTTGGAGCTTATTCCTGTCTGGTATTCTTTCACTTTTAGTTAATGATGAACCTGACAATTTTAATATCCACCGTAACTGACAAAGTCGAACCGAGAACAGAAATATTGCTTATCGGTCTCAGTTCTTATACTGCTGTTTCTATATAGAATATATAAAGAAAATACAATATATGTTATGGAAAAATAAATTAGCTTAAATCAATAAGTCAATTTTTTCCCCCACCTAGTTTGAACTGGGCATGTATTATTACACTAGGGGAAAAATTTTAATGTATATATTAGATATAACTGATAAGCGATATGTAATTCTAACCCTCTGTAGTGTGTTACCTCATAACGAAACTAAGGCGAAATGGTTTATTGGTAAATTAATAACTATTCTCTAAATAATAAATTAAAGTTGGCAACAAGAAAAATAACATATTTTTTTTATTTTTTTCAAACTTTTCCTTTCCCCTTTGACAGTCGAGGTTGAGAGTGAAGAAAAGATGATGTAGTTTTCTTCTATTCGAATTGCAATCGTCATTGTTAATTTTTCTTTTATCTTGAACTTAAATAATTTTTTCGTACGCCTATTTTTGTTGATATTAAATAATATTGTCCTCAAATGAGCAATGTAAAAACTAGTTTATTCCTCTTTTTATCAGAGATAAGTTGTGGAAGTGTGTGAGCTTGACCTTGGCCAATCCCTAATAATCATACACTTTTTTAGATAGAACATTGTGGAGTTGGAGTGAATGTCTTTCTGAACTAAATCCTCATCAATCTTTTCAAGTAATTCGAATCCTTTAAAGTGAGTCATTTAAACTATAATTTATTTAGTATCTACCTAATTAATGGCATATTCCTTATACAAAATATAATTTATTAATCAACAATAGAATTTGAACAAAATTAAAACTATAAATAGATGTGCGACTGAGCTCCCTTGATCATTAATGTATCCGGCCTTAGTGGCAATAATAGGTTCCAGGCGGTGGAAGGCCTGGCACTCTGTCACGCCGTCCAAGTGCTGGCTGAAAGTGGCTTAGAGGGGCTTGGTATTTGGATCCGTCATCTGCAAGCCTTCGCTTCGACATGCACCCAAAAGGTGTAGTCAAGGTTGATGACATCGAGGCTGTAGGGGAGACGAAGATGTCAAGATAGAGTTCAAAAGAGTCTTGCAACGGAGGTTTCTTTCATTGCTGGTGTCAAAAGTGGTCTCTCCAACGCAAAAGGCTCTTGTGACCCACTTTTTGGATAGCTCTCTAGAAACTCTGAGATATCTTTCGTGGGAGTTCATGGACTTGAGAGGATTAGCCTGGGCTGTTTTCTTTAACTTCTGTTAAAGGACAATTTAAAAAAAAACTGTTTAAACACTTTTTACAGGTTAAAAAAATGTCTATCAAAATTATTTAATGCAAATTAACTAAAAAATTCCTCTTAGTATCTAAATTGAATAATTAAACAGTTTTTGTTTTTTTCATAATTTTATCGAGATGTGCAACCACAAAATGACCACGTAGGACAATACAAATTTGCATAGGTCACTTTCATACCATATCACAACTTTTTCGCAATTTGCGTAATCCAAATTTGAAAAAAATTGAAACCGGTCTATTATATAGTCTTAGTAAAAAAAAGTATGATATATGAGATTTTCTAAGCATTAACTTTTTACTCAAAACTAGTCATGTTTGGAATTAAATTAAATCTTTTGAAGCGAATAATGTAAAAATGTCCATAACATGTAGGGAAAAAATCTGTAAAATTTAGAAAAATCTCAAAAAACAACATACGAAATTATCTAAAAAAAAGATTAATCATGTTTGTAATTATGACTTTTTGAAAGGAAATAATACATAATTATTATATTTTTTTTACATTTTGTTGGAGTTCATTTGATTAGTTATGTCAAGTGATTTAATTTGATAACAACATGACTAGTTATGAGTAAAAAACAAGAAAATCAAGGTTTTATATGTACTAAATGGCTCCGTAAAATATATAAGTGCTTGGTGGACCTTATAGACGACCTCCTATTTTGATCATTGTATAGACATTTGGGTACCAAATCTCACGTTTAAAAAATGGCTAACAAAATCCATGAGCCATTGGGGAGCCTAATGTTAGGCCTTAAAAAAATGGTTGTAAAAATGAATTTATACGATCCATAATGTTCGTTAAGGATAATTTATTCCTCAAAGAATATTATTTTGTCTAACTTTCTTCATTTCCAACACAAAATCGATTTTTTCAAACTGTTGCAACATTCAATGTATTGTTTATGTTTTTAAATTATTTACAATGTATTATTTTGGTTAAAGTAATTTTTTTTTTTTAATATAGAGCAATTTTATAGCTCAGAAATATATGAGGTTACATCATCGGGAGAACAATTTATTTAAGACGTAATGAAACTGCATTATCATTAGACTAATATCAATCTAGTATCCTGACGTTTTTAATGCGTTGATACCCTTGTATACGGAGCAACACTAGGCCTGAATAAGTTTTTTTTTATTATTATTTTTTTTTAAGCACGGATTTCTAAATCAAAACAAAGTAAGATAACTAGAGGGATACATCATTAAATGAAACATTGGTCAGTTTATATACTTGTATAGCACTTCCACTGCAGGTATCAGTGCATCTATATGGCCCAAAATGTTTGCATAAATAAGTAAAGAGGGAATCTGTGTAAACAAAAAACTAAGGAAAAACGGTTTATACGTGTGCTTTTTTTTTTTAATTATTATTCGTTATTTAATCATTCATAAGTTTGTTGATATCTTCCTCTAAAAGAAGATCTTTGGTGTTAATTGATTAAATATATATGAACTTAAATATAATTACAATATTTTGCCTCCATTCATGCTATTTTAAATGGAAAAAGTTCTACTCTTTATAGCAGTAATTCATTTTCTCCCTCCAAAACCAAAAAACAAGCAGCTGATATGAAGAGAAGACTTTATTCAGGTGTGCCATATGTCTCGTTCCTCCCATATCCTTGTGTTCTTACGCAAATCAAATCCCTGAAAATAAGTTATAAAAAATGGCTAAGAATATTAAATAAAGAACGAATTTACAGACATTTCAATGTATTATGTTGACTTAAAACCGTTCTAGACACATTATTTCTATAAGACCGATACAGACATACCTTTTTTAAAGCACCAAATTAGTTTAATCCAACAAAAATCATAACGGTCTCAGACTGCCCTAGTATTTCCAGATCGAAACCCAGCACTACAAGTCGTACTTAAAGTAAACCAATATTACGAAATTAAAATTCATATGTTCTTATATATAAAATACAAACCTAGTTGTGAAATATCTTAAGTTCATAATATTAAAAGACATAAACCTACAAAAAAATATAAACATTTTTTTTTTTAGTAAACCATCATCATCATTGTCCAATGGTAGCATTTCTTTCGGAATAGTCCTAAGAATTATTTGTTTTCTCCAGAATCATCTTCCAGAGGGAAATCGATATGATATATTTGGCAATTTGGAGTTCCAATGACTTGAGCGAATGTATCCCACTTCTTCGTTAATGGGTCTTGACTATGACCTGAGAACAAGTAGGAATTTTACTTCGAGTTAGTGTATATCTATCATAGTAAAATTTTCGCTGTGATTTAGTTTTTAAACGTCTTTCGTCTGCTTCCTTTGATTGAAGTTGCCAATGTTTATCAAATGATATCCAATGGGCAGGTAATTGATATCTTTAAGCTGGCCGAATAGACGTTGAGCAGGAGATAAACCATCCTTCCTCGGGGAATTCCTTGATTTTAACATTGCTGTGTTGAATTCGTTGCTATTAAATCTGGGGCATTTGGAGAGAAGATGTTTCACTATTTTTACTGTTGTCTCAGCATGACCATTACTTTGATGATTGTAAAAATATGAGGGTTTTCATATAACAAAGCATTCCTTTAATAGCAATTCCATTATTTTTTATCTATATTGCAGGCCATTGTCAGTTTGAAGAATATTGGGTACACCCATCAATGAAAAAAATCTTCTAAATGATTTCAAAATATCTCTTTTTTTCGTACTTTTCTATTCGATTTATTGTCGTAATTAGAGGAAAATCAGAGAATAGATCTGCATTAACAAAATAATATTTTCCTTCATAGAGGAAGAGGTAACTAGTTGCTATTTCAAAGGGTGTAAAGGTATGCCTTCCTAAATTTAAGGTTCAGGTTGAAGAGATGCTTCAATTTTTGACATAGAGTACATGATTCGACTATTTTCTTAACATCAGAATTACATTCGTAAATCATTGTCCTCCTATAGAATAGGGGCGGATTGATGCTCAGTCTCGGTATACTCGGCTTTCAGAAATTTAATGCATTTAAGAATTTCAGGGGTTTAAGTTTTATAGAATTCATTTAATTTATCTACTTCAAAATCTCTACGAATTAACACTTTTTGTCCTTTAGCTTCACAAAAGTCTAACTTGCCGAATATATCATTTACGACTTCCCTCTGGAAGATGCTTCTGGAGAAAAAAAAAATCTTAGGAGTATTCCGAAAGAAATGCTACCATTGGACATGCTCAAATGTTTTTTTCGAATAGGAGTAGAATTTTCTTTCAAGTCTCTCTTTGAGACATTGAGTTTTTCAATTTGGTCACAGGGATAAGGGATCATTTTTTAAAGAGTGTTTACAATACAGAGTAGTGTGTAAACAAAAAAAAAATAATAAAATAGTAGTTGTCTTCAGTCTTCAAAGAGAAGAAAAATCCAATAAAGACGGAAGTGTATAAAATCGCCTAAAGTGAAGAGTCATTGATATATGGAAATGAATAACGAGTGTATCTGGATGAATTCTAGGGAATTTTCAAGGATACTCCTTTATATATTATTAAAACTAAAATATTGAATTGTAAACTAATGTATTATATATTATACTGTCTTGTACAACAAATAGAATAAGACAAAAGGAGAGGAACTGAAAGAGGTACTACTCATACACTTGCATATAAACCTCATCATTCCAATTTATGCCTGAAGTATGTATCTGTCTCGATTTTGGTATCAAATGCCACAATTGTTATTATGCGTAGGCTGCCCTATATATTTCTGGCCTAATTATGAAAATGCGAATAATTTCATAAAAAATGGTTTTATTGGTTTCCAAAGTATTCTCCAGCATGATTTATACACTTTTGCATGCGACTCATTGTCGAAGCTCTTTTTCCACTCCGATTGAGACACCTCCAAAACATGGTTTTTTAAACGCTTCTACAGAATCTTCTGGTGACGAAAATCGTTGACCACGCATTTTTTTCTTGATGTGCGGGAATAATAAGAAGTCATTGGGAACCAAGTTAGGGCTGTACGGCGGATGACCCATCAATTCGACGTTTTAGCCAGTCAAAAAGGCGCTAGTTTGAGCTGATGGTTGAGAGCTCGCATTGTCATTGTGAACAATGATTCGTCTTCTCTTGTTCGTTTTTCGAATTTATCCGAAGTATTCTGGCAAACAAACTGTGATGTACCACTCAAAATTGACCGTCCTTCAATGATCAAGTAAAACGGTCGCCACATGACCAGTTTTGCGAAGAAACAGGCGATCATTTGCTTCGAAGTGCTTCTTCCACGAACAACTTTTTGGAGTTGGCTCGTCTCCGAAGACCTATACGGTCGATTGTTGTTGTTTTTCGAGCTCATACGCATGGATCCATGATTCGTCACCTGTAGATATCTTAACCGTCTTTTGAAGCACGGCATGCGTATTTTTTCAACATTTCTTTGCACCAATTGATACGAGTCTTCTTTTGAGCGATTGTAAAATTGTGCAGGATCCAGCAAGAACAAACCTTTTTTACGGTCAGGTGTACATGCAATATCGAATGTATGTTAGTGGAAGAAATTCCCAAGGATGCTTCTATCTCACGGTATGTCACATGACGATCTTGCATTATCACTTCACGCACGGCATCAATGTTCACTGGCACAATACCCGTTTTTGGATGACCTTCACTTAGTTTGTCTTTGTGCGAGTGTCGGCCACGATTGAATTCATTATACCAGTTTTTCACAGTGGTATAGGATGGTGCTTCATCCCCATACAAAGATTTAAGTTCATCATTGCACTCTTGTTTTGATAATCCACGTCGAAAGCTGTGAAAAATTATCGCACGCAAATGATCACGACTTATTTCCATTTTTTTGCCAAATTAATTTTTTCAAGTCACTGTCAACAACATAAAGGATGGCCGTACGTCAAAACATTCTGAGTACGATTATGTTAAAAATGTCAGACTTACCAAAGGAAATGTCAAATTACACCTGGGAACACTGAGTGTAGCCTAGCCCAGGAATATATATAGCAGCTTACGTAATATAGAGAATTTACAAATTTCAAAAACTGTGTAAAACCACTAAATATTACGAGAAAAAAAATGAAGAACCAGAGTAATTCATATTCAGGTAATAAAAATTGTATTCTAAATTTTCTTTTTGTTTAATGCCAATCAGTTTGATCAGAAATGCTACTATCTATCTACATTACCTATTTTTTATACATACATATTTACTTTTAAACTTTTTCTTTAAAGTTATAAAGATGAATGTTGAAGTGATCACATCTCTAGGAAAACTCAAAGGAAAAACTCTCTTGATGAATGATAAACATATTTATTCATTCACTGGAGTGCCATATGCAGACAAACCTCAGCGCTTTAGTCTTGCAAAGCCCTGCTCAAGTAATTATCAGTATGTGTCTATTTGAATGTCATTTTGCATTTGTTGAAATAATGGTCTAATATACTATTATTCTGTCTTGAGTTTTTTTTTATAATTAAAAGTGCCAAACTTTATTTTTCTAATTTTATTTAACAACATTCTTTTTTAAGAATGGACTGGGACACTGGACTGTACAAAAGAATCAAAAATGGGCTATCAACCGAACCCCATGTTCTTGGAATCTACCTTCTTGTACCATGGATTCCCTGATGATTGCCTTTATCTCAACGTTTTCACTCCTATTTTGAAAGAAGATTCATTCGACCTACTTCCAGTGATTGTTTATTTCCATGGTAAGGTTCCTGGTTTGATACTGTTGAAACAAATATTATTTTGAAAATGAGTTTTCGTAGGTGGAGCATTCATTCTTGGAGGAAACGATACGAAGATATATGGTCCTGAAATCCTTTTATCGACACAAAATATGGTCTTGGTCACTGTAAACTTCAGACTTGGTCCCTTTGGCTTCCTTAGTTTCCAAAATTCCGACTGTCCTGGAAATCAAGGAATGCATGATCAAATTTTGTCACTAATGTGGGTTCAATCCCACATACATCACTTTGGCGGTACTTCCTCTAATGTAACGATAATGGGACAATCCGCAGGAGGAATGAGTTCACTGTATCATCTTGCCTCTCCATTGTCCAAAGGTCTCTTCCATAAGATCATTTGTTTGTCTGGAGCAGTTATGTATGCGCCATTTGTACATATTGATAGAGATCCTTGGGATTATGCCAAAGCATTCGCAGAATCCCTAGGAGTCAATGTAAACCAATCTGTGGATAATATTCTGACTCAATTGAGAAGCATTTCTGCTAAAACGATTCTTTCTAAAACTTTCTTATTCAAGGATGTTTTCTTACTCGCGTCTTGTCCATGGAAGCCCTGTGTTGATGGTGGATATCTGACTCCTGAGACTTCATTCCTCCCTGACACATTTATTAATTTAGTGAGTCAAGGAAAAGGAAACCCAGTAGAGTCTATACTTATGGGATACACTGCTCAGGACGGTCTTTCCTCCCTTATTGAAGTTATGAGATATCCTAATATTTGGGGTTTAATTCAAAAAGGTAACATATTGAACTTACATAGTTTTAGAGTCTTAAACCTCTCTCTTAGACCATTTTTGACCTTTTAAGAATGAAAAAGGGCTCTGGTAGGATAAAAACACTCATTTATTAAAGTATTAAATTTAAATATTTATGTCAGAGATACTAATTTTAAAAGTTTATTTTTCCTAATTTTGTATTTGTTTTAAAATGGCCTAGGATACATAAAACTTTTCAAATAATAGTTTATTTTAAGCAGAAATTGAAATCCTCTTGCTAATCAACGTTTAATCTTTCTATATTTTTCTTAAACAGATTGGAGCCAAATAGCTCCAATTCTATTTTTAACAGAGAAAGAGATAATGTCACAGAGGAAGACAGAACAGCTGTCGAGAAAATGCATAGTATGTTTTACGGAGAAGAAGTTGTAAGACCTTTAGAATGGAATAAGAAAAACTTTTCTACTTTAGTGAAAATGGCAACAATGTTTTCATCCAAATTACCTTTTTATGCAACTGCTAAATTACTTCATAGGTCAGTTAATCAATACATCATAGTAATACAGCTATTAAATGAAAACTGTAGGAAATTTTAACTTACAACTTATATTTCTGTTATAGCAATGGCTTTCAAGTGTACGGTTTTAATTTCAACTACGTTGGTACAGTAACTTTTAATGACTACTACCGACTCATCCCACTAAAATTTATAGCAAACTTATTCGGCAGATCATTCAATATAAATATGTACCAAGATGCAAGCTATGGAGCTGCTCATGGTGATGAGCTCTTGTATATGTTTTCATTGAAGGTGAGATTGATTAAGGATTATTATCAAACCACTAAAAAATATGACGCTTCCATAAATGTAGATCCCTGGACTATCAAAGTCATTAACAACGGAGAAGGATAGAATTACTTCAAATAATCTTAGAAACACGATCCTTTCATTTGTTCATGTTGGAAAACCTACAGAGAAATTAAATCAAGATGGACATTCTCAATGGCAGACAATATTTGGGAATAGTTCAAAAGTTAATGTTGTTTTGATGAATGATCGAACAGAGGAGGAAGATTGTGTAATGGATAAGGAGTTTGACTCTGAAAGAGTCGAAGATTGTATCTCAATAATTCAATCAAGTTATGAGAGTCAAAGTCCTTATCGAGCAGAATGATGATGAAATGTGGATGAAAGCTCGAAATACAAAAAATTTTAACCTTGTTTTAATATTTTGTGGTTATTTTAGTGTGTCCATTTTCTGTAAGATTTTATAGAACATTACAGAATGCTATTTTATAACAATTGTTCTGTTCTCCCACTATTAGAATTGATGTAACCCCCCTGCTTGGTAGAGCAGACCACATTTTCATTCACCATATCTTTGATACATGCGTAGAAATATATTTTCTTATAGTTCAATGCATAAAAATATATAGCTTTTCCTTAAAATGCACTTTTACCATGAAGCGGCATCTGAACCGTTTGGTAGAGGCCCATAAAAACCCTGTTGGTTCTTTAAAACATACAACCATTGATTGTTAGTTTTTTGGAGAGGACGTTAAAAGTAAATTTTGAAATTAAGAAATAAAGTGCTATTTTATATAAGCTTACGCAGTCAATATATAACGCTTTATAAAGATACTTATCCGTTTCATATCGTAGTTACTTCGAATTAAATCATTATTATAATGATTGTAATGAAAAGAGGACCAGATTCAGATATTTTAGAGCGAACCTAGTATCCCCCCTTGGAGGACAAGAAAGGACCACTAATTGAAACCTATATTATTTAATGGTTAAATTAGAATGAAATAGTAGGTTCACTGTAAAAAGGTTGCAGACAAAATAGTTTCTTGAGCATCATGGACCTCTTGTAATATCCCAAAATACACCTCAGCCCACGGGAAGTGCAGATGAATCGCTGGTCTCCAAGGCAAAATCTGTTTTATATATTTATGCTTAGAACCATCTCCACATTATACATTTACATACAACAAATTTGCGACATACATTCCGGGTCCGGCGAAAAAATCTTAATACTTTCAATCTAGAAACTTTATCAAGATGTATTTCGGCAACCAATTGTAATAGGGGTTGTCAATGAAATAAAAATAACTAATATGATGTCTTGGCTACCCTAATCATCGGTTCAGCCTCTCCCCCCTCGGTAGCAATGATGGCTTCCAGGCGGCCACGGAAGGCATTGCACCCATTGCGGATATAGTCCTAAGATATGGCATACCAGTGCTGGTTAACGGTGTCCTTGAGGTTGTTGATATTTGGGGGATGGATGGTAAAGGCTTTGGACACAACATGCTCCCAAAAAGTGATGTCCAATAGGTTACCATCTGGTGAGTAGAGGGACACATTTTCTTTGGCCAGAAAGGCAAGTGGTCCTCCAACCACTTCTTGGCCTTTTTGGACGTGAGTGCAGACGCACCATCCCTCTGAAACAACATGTTCATGTCTAGGTAGTTGGTCTGGACCCATGGTAACATGGCAATCTCCGTTAGTTACTTTTCAGCCTCCAAAAGTACACGGACCAAAATTCTTTGGTCACGTTCAGATGGCATTTACTGGGTTTCTAAGACACTAAGGAAGATCTAAGTTTTTTTGTTTACTTATAGCATTTGACCAGAACAATTTTACCACATTCAAAGAAACCTTTATTTATGTAGCAAAAGTAAAGTGTACAGATTTTTCGCTACACCCGGTACATTACACAATCACATGTTGTATCATCTGTAATAGAATTTAACCTACACGGGAGCCTAACAGTTCACAAGCACAACTCGTGGGCCGGGATATATTATAGCATTTAAGAAGAGGCAGAGGTTAAGTTTAATCTCTCGTGGGGCCAAGCACTTCACCTGTACACCCTGAGACCCGGGGTGTATTTTTGGATATTAGAAGGAGTTCATGATGCTTAGGGAAGTGACAGCAGTTGATTTTTTCTATTATTGTTCTTAATGGTTTGATTGCATGTGAGCTGTAGCTGCGTTCATTATTTACAACTTCTAATTCATATAGGACTTGAGTTCGGTAATGGTGCTGTGGCAGACTCGGAAGTGTTAATGTTTTGAGTCAAGAATAGGCTCTCTTTAAACCTGGCTGACATCCTCTTTTGACACGGAAGACTTGTATAAGGACTTTTTTTTTTGTAAATTCGCCTATGGACACGCCCGTTTTGACTGCAAAAGTGTGTTTGACAGTTTCAGGGGTTAGCTTGACTGGTACACTACATTAACGACGATCTTTGAGGGCGGGCCATCTTCCAGACGCTCGTGATTACGGTAGGTGATGTTGCAGTTGACCAAGAGCTGCGTGAAAAAGACTGAGATATCATGGGCGATGCGAATCAAAGTCTCCAACTTTTTTATTTGCGGAAGTGGAGGAATATATTAGAAAACTTATAGTTTTATTCAATTAAGTTATACAGATTAAAAGATTGTTAGCTTCAAAAGGTAATATTTAATATAAGTTATGAATCTATTTTAGAAAAAAAAAAAATCGTCAAAAATATCTTCTAAGTATATTTTGTTAATTATTGGTCAGATCGGATCATACAATAAGACGGTGTAAACGTTTTTAAGGCAGTATTTGTTATGTATTTAATATCTCCTTACATGTTTTTATCTTCTTGTATATTCGTCTATGTATTATAAGTACTGTGTTTTACGTATTATAAATAGTGTCGTCTTTTGTAAATATATTAGAGTATAGTTAGAATACACATGATCATATAAACTGTGTAGCTTTATTCCTCCACGTGATGTCTTCTCCTCATTTCTCTCGGTCATCCTGGATCTCTCCACCTTATAAATAAGCTTGTGTCTCTCCCTCGTCAAGACGCAACAGTATTGCCCTTGGCCGGTTGGCCCTTGTCGTGAATTATTGTGCGTCGAGAATGAAGGTCCTAAAGGAAGAAATTCGCCATATTTTACATTTTTACTACCAGAAAGGGAAAACCGCGTCGAAAGTGACCAAGAAAATTTGTGATGTATACAAGGCCAATACTTTTTCGGTTCGTGTTTCACAATAATAGTTCAAGCGATATTTTTCACGATCAATTCTGCCCCTACTGTGAACAACTTGACCGTGTGAGGCTGGCGATCGACCAGAAGTAGCCAGCATTGGTGAATATGAGACAAGACAATGCCAGGCCACACATATCTTAGATGACGCTCCAGAAGCTCTCGGAGCTCGGATGAGAAGTTCTTATGCAACAACCCTACAGTCCGAACCTGGCATCAAGTCATTACTACCTGTTCCTGTCTATGGCCAACGTACTTGAGTGAAAATGGGATATCCATGTTTTTTGCCAATAGGAACAGGAACTTCAAAGAAAAGGGCATTATGAAGTAAGATTCTCTTCGGTAACCAAGGTTAATAGAAATACAAGGTTAGTCCATAATGTTTGATTTGCCGTACCGACTGCTGGGCAAGACAGACATATTTTGACCTCAGAGAGCATAACATTATTATATAAATAATACTAGATATATAATATAATAGCAGAAATTATATGATAAATAGTGAAGTCACTATTACAATGCGTGACCTAAGTCAAAAATCAGTCAGAATAGCGTTATGGCACATCCTTGTATTTCTATTAACTTTAGTTGGTACCAAGTTATCGAACAGAACGAGGCTTACTTGGATTAAATTGGATAATTTTAACACTTCTTAATAAAGCATTGAAATAAAGCGAGAAATATGAAATAACTTTTTCCCCGATCTATTATTTGTTTGTCATGTTATCTCACTTGAAAAATAAGGACAACAGTGTTTTATAAAAGTGCACAACACTTGATAGCTATGATTGGAACTCTCTACCCCTCTCAAAAATAAAGTCACATTGGTAGAGTAAGACTTACGATTAGTGATGGGATGATTAAATGAAATGTGTGTTTCTTCTGGAATCGGTATCGAAATTGGGAAAATAATGTTTAATTTGTGATTCAAATTCTTATTCATTATTATTTATTACTGGTATTTAACTATTTCTTACTTTTCTGAGTTATGAGAAAAAAATAGTATTTAAAAATAAAAATTATATTTGAATTTTTTTAAATAAAAATTTTATTTTAATTTTTTTAAATAAAAATTTTATTTTAATTTTTTAAATAAAAATTTTATTTTAATTTTTTTAAATAAAAACGTAATATTTGAAATTCAACTTATCTTTTCAAATTTATTTTTCCAAAAAAAATAATTTTTCATTTCATTTTGGGGAGGCTGTTTTAATAATGAAAGAGCTTTAATACTCGGATTGGAATGGAACAAAAATGTAGTTTCCGACAAAAAAAATGTCAAAATTGTATACACATTTTGATGGAAAAGAATGATTAAAGACATTTGAACCACCAACAAAGCGTATTGACCTTTACAATACCCAGGTAGTTATTAGTTTTATATGAGGCGGCATCAGTCCAAAATTGGGGGAGTTAATTTTAAATAAAGATAAGTGATGGTTAGAAAAACTTTTTCACTGTAGATTTAGTTTTTTGGAAAAAGTTGTGCCAAAAATTTATAAAAATATATTCATTGATCTCAGAAAAAGTAAAGATACTGAAAAGAAAAAGGAGGTCTTTAGTGGATTTTTTTTTGGTACGAATTTATCAAACAATCATATTTGTAATATATCAGAAACATTGTCTATAGCGGTGAGAATTTCGTGTAAAGGTTCTCCAGTGTATGACTCGAGTCCCACAATGGACTTCATCCACCAAAATTATAGAAAGAAGTACTTCTTCAAGCAAGAGGAAGATGCAGCAGTATTGGAGTGGGAAGCAGTGGAGAAGAATATGATGATCTTTGTCCAAATATTGCCCAAAAATTCAGTTTGAGAGAGCCGATGAGAGAATAAGATTTTAGAGGCATTTTGATAGATGCCACAGCAAGATACACTGCTTTTAGTATAAAAATACCGATAAACTATGAAAAATGATGGTACTTTGGGATATTGCAGTTCAGACTCTCTTAATTAGAACGTCACCTCAAAAATTTAAAACATATCGTAAAATTATTTTGAAAGCATATAACTGAAATTTTTACACTCACTTTCAACGTTTTCTTTGTATTTATGTCCGTTTTATCAATATTTTCGTTAATTCTTTTCATTTTTATTTTTGCTTCCAATATTGTTAAATGAACACTTGATACTTTTATAGGATTTTTTTAAAATAAAACATAATAAAAAAGAACGGAAAAATCTCCATAGGTCTAATTTTAAACTAAAATATTTATTTATATTGTTATCATACGATTCCTCCAGGTATTTTATTTCATTATTAATTGTAGTAAAATGTAATTTTTTTTTTTTTTTTTAAAACCACCAAAAAAAAAAAATATATCTGTATAACTATAAATTTTATTAATATTATTATATTTTCCAAAAAATTAAATTTTTTATGAATAGCTCTGGATTTTTGAATTTATTTTTTCCCATAAATTTAATTACATATAATGTGATTTTAAATATGACATTGTATATTTTTTTCAAAAAAAAAAATCAAAAAACAAAGCCCCCCAGCCCTTCCACCTCCAAAATATAATCCTGTGGACGCCCCTGATAGCAAAGTATTTTTTAACTATTATTCAAAATATTAAAGAATCGGAATTTTTACTAGAATCGTATCATAATATTCATGGTTTTTTTTTGGTTTTTAAAACCCTCATATAATTTCTTACGAGTATTTACCAACGCATATGACTCCTTTGGGATACTTCGTGGAATAACGACTATGTTTAAAGCAAACAGGACATCACTAAATTCAGTTTGCATTTAATCATGATGCAAAATCTTGACATTTTTATTTGAAATTCCTATTTCTATCAATAAATTGTTATAGATTCCCTGACGCTTGGGATAAATCAATAGCCTACGTGAGAGTATTTCCTAGATAACCTTTACTTTTTTTCAAAAAATTCCTCTATCTCTTCTGTTTTGATATGAATCTATCAAGGCGTTATCTCATTAATACAAAACTGTACTCTGTATTTTGATGTCAGCTCTCAATTTTTCTCATTCTCCTCCCCAAAATACTGGGAATATTCCCTACAATTATTTAAGAATAATTCCTTAGTTACAAAGAATTGTCCAAGAATTAGAATATGACTTTTTCCTTATAGGTATAGGATAAATTATGAATCTCAAGGGCGTCCGCAGGGGAGGGGACTGGAGGGGCTGTAGCGCCTTCCAAAAAATAGAAAAGAAATTTTAAAACTTCTAAATAAATAAAAAGTTGATCTAGGAAAAAAAAAATTTTAAGGATTCTTTTCTAAAAATAAAAGGTTATTCTTTGTGGAAAAAATCCCCCCTCAAAAAAAAAAAAAAAAATCCTTCAGATGCCCCTGAATATATATATATATATATATATAACATCAAAACAATCAGAATTTCAAACTACTTGTCTATTTCAACTTTTAAACATGATATACATAGAACCAAATGAAACATATGCTTTAAAAAAGAGAAGAAAATAAATATATATATACATAGGTATAGGTACATAAGACATTCATTTTGAATAGATACATACATATAGTAAATGTTAAAGTAAATGACATAGATTTGATTATGAGCTATGCAGCATGGATACATAAGTATAACACATGGGCTAAAAATCTGGGATTCACATGTAGATGGGCTATATTTTTTTTTTTTTTTAATTTACCTCATTTTCAATTAATAGCAACCTTCAAAAATAGCTGTTAAAATTTCATGACAATATGTTCTGTAGTTTGCGAGTTTTTTCTAAGTCTGACGCTGCTTTTGTTACTTGTTACTTCTAAAAGAATGGATCAAAAACAATTTCGTGCTTTAATTTTACCCTGTTTCATGATGGGTACTCCGCTCCATAAAGCAAATAAAAAAAAACAATTTTGAACAAAAAAAAACGGGTGTTCCTTGCTGTCCCTGTACTTTTCAGCCAATGTGTTACAGTCAATTAAAAATTTAATTTTTATTGTTTTCTTTATAAACATTTTTGAAGAAATGGACAAAATAACTACAAGACTCATATTTGTAATAGACTTTTAGTTATCTTTTGATTAAAGTCTCATTCGTTAAGGACAGTAACTTTTTAAGGCTGTGAGCCATGGTGAGGTGGTCAAGATAATTAGAAAAACGTGCAGGGTAGGGCCGTGACTAAGATTTTTTGATGGAATTTTTCGCATTTGAAGCCATATTTTTGAACCATCTTATTCTTTTTTAACTTATTTTTAGACAAATCTATAATATGTTTTTGACAACATCCTTTCATTTTTGACAAAAACACTCCCTTTCTGACAAAATATTTCTAAATTTGACAACAAGTTTTAAGTCAGAGTGTGTCTCCCCCCCCAATAGGATATAAATATCTTAACAATTATAAAAATACAATATTGACGAACAAATTAGTTATATAGCAAAATACGAGTATTTTCTCAAATAGAGCGTGTTGACTCACCTAATAAATAATTGAAGGTGACGCCATCTTGGGGCTAATAGTTGATATTTTTATTATTATATAAAATGAACAAATTTCCAATTTGGAATTCATGAAATGGATTTAAGGATATAAAAATATTAAACACTTGCATTGAACACCCCTTGATGTGAATGATAAATAATAATCTTTTAGTAAAGTGAAAGTAGTATGTACTAAAAATCCTACGAATATCTAAGTTTGTACAACTTTTTTGCTGTTCATCAAAGAGGGACAAAAAAAAGTGGGATAATTAGAGAAAAATATCGTATTTTTTCCATAGTCATTTGCTAATTTATTGTCTAACACATGGAAATATGGTTATATAATGATGTAACAGCATATTTTTAATACATATTGGGCTATGATATGTAGTAGTAAACAAGGCATTAGAGGATAAATAGTAAGATAATGAGAGAATCTCCAAAAAGAGTCTTGTTTCTTTTTTTTCATCGGAGAAGCCAAGGATTTGTAGGGTGCATATTCTCATTTATTAATTATTTCATTTTATGACTGTAATATATGTATCTTATATTAACATCAGTAAGGGGATTTTCTTGTGTTTCTAATCTGTTTTACTTTTCTAATTTTTGTATCCCTTATATCGGAGAGTTAATAATAAATTAGCACTCAACATGTTCAAAAGTGAGTTTCTTTTTTTGGGGGTCTAAGGACATTACATTGGTGATACCGTCTAAACGAATTATGAAGGTGGATAGTATTTCTAAATACTATGAAGTGAGTGTACTCAGTCACGTGTTAGTGAAACCACCATACATTACCTCCTGACAGCCAAAAAGATGCTTCCTCCGTATTGAAGCTTAATTTGAGTTGACTAAAATAATTCAGGAAGGGACTAAATTTAATTATCTGTTGAGTCCAATTCCGGAGTACTTTTTATGCTAAGTCCCGGATTATTCTATAAACATGTGCCGAGAATCCGAACAGCCTTACTTGGACTTAAAAGAACTTTTAAAAAGACTGTGTGTAGGTTCTAAGCAACAGCTTATCAACGAGTTAGTGAACCTCATATCAAACAAGGGCAACATCTTTGTTTGTTAAATAGAATCGAAGGCATGGCCATCATTAAAAAAATATCATAGGAGGGGACAGATTTTAAGGAGACCCTAGTGAAGCACATAGTTTTAAATTGAATTCCCACATCGTCTCGTTAACAACTCACACACGGCATTAGTGGTTTATTCTATGAGGAATTCATAAGGTATGCCAGAACTGAGGAGAATGTAAGTACTTTGAAGAATTATGTTACTCTTGTTTTGAGGTATCCCTGTTCGTCAGCTGATGTGAAGATAAGAAGAAGAATGCGTGTATTTGAATAAGAGAAAAGAGGAGAGTCATGCCTGATCGTAATTATGATGTTTATATTAATGCAGATTTGTTTAATTATTAGTTATAAATTTATTCATTTATGTAAATTGAAAGTATGATATATTTGATGAACTAATGATGTAATTGTAATTTATATATATTTTTTTTTTATTAGAAATAATCATCTTGAAATACGCATCTTGAAGAGGATTTTTATTCATACTGTAAAACTTAGTTATTATCTGGACGAGGAGCAAGATGTCGGTGAGGATGCACGAGTAAATATTGTCAAAAGGAATGCTGACCAACTTGTTCTTCTGTCTAGTCGAAACATTCACGGTACAAAGATGCTCAGAAAAGAAGAATAAACTGGGTTAAGAATTCCCCAGTTGACGAAACATAAATGAAGTAACAGCTTCACATCCAAACATACCTTAGATCCTGGGAAGATAAGGTTCATTTATTTATCTTTAAAACTTCTCAACGCATAGTAAAGCCACAGTCTTTCAACACAGAAAATGACCCTTAGTCTTTTCTCGCAAGCCAAACGAATTATTAACACCACTATAATGTTGTTAACACGAAAAAAGAGTTTCTCGATCGGAACAAATACTAAGATATCATTGTCGCGTACGCAACTTCTGATTACTTCAATGTTCGATATCCAAGAACAGCCTCAAATGTGTATGATGTGGCAATGATTACTGTCGGCTACGAACAGGGAACATAACAGTGAAAAAAATCAAGTATTTGATCATAGTGAGATCCAAGACCCACACTACAACCTCTTGATAAATAGTGGTTTAATACTTTTAAACAGACATACAACTCATAAGAGACTTAATCTGTCATGTTACGTTGTTAATGTTTTATTTAATGAGGCAACGAGGTATGGGCAAAATTTTTAAAAATAAATCATCATGATCTTGAATCTATGTGTCTAAAACTGCCAAGCAGGTCACGTATTACCTCTGTAAGAAGAATACTGAAACAGGAAAACCTTCCTAAAGTCGATGTCCCATGTCAAATGGACTCGAAAAGATAATACAGTCCGTGGATTGAAGACAGCTCCTGGAAGCAAAAAATGAGCCAATCCCATTAGAAATTATAGTTCCTGAGATAAAAGGGATATCAGTGACCATTCGCAAAAGTTAAGTTGTACTCAAAAGTAGCTCAAAGATTGGAGGATAGGAGCATCAAGAGCTGACACTGTCAAAAGTGACCACAGAACTGATTGACAAACTCGACTTCCCACGGTTTCCAATTGGTTCGCGAATTAGGCCCTCATTTTTAATAGAAGAACAAAGCAGTGTAGTATATGCTTCAATATCAGACATATTGCAAAGGAATGTTATCAAAAACATAAAAGTCCATCAGAATATAGCGAGAAGACTAAACAGAAAAAATGCTAATGGAAAACCAAAAGAAGGAATTAAGGAAAAAAGCAAGAGCAAGGACATCTTGATAGACCTATCTTGTCTTTTAGGCTAACTTCATCATCTGAGGATCGTCTACTAAGGACTCCATCACTTCCTCTTTCTTTGTTTGTCCATCTTTGTTTTTTCACTCGCTCTCCTTCAATCTTAAGCATCTAGCACCTGACCATTACACACTAAAAGACTAGAGTAAAGTGGAAATGAATGTAAGAATTGAGCACATTCTTTTTCATTAAAAGATGGCCAAGTATATTTTGAGAAAATGGTCTTAAAAGTTCCTTTTTGAATTATATTTAATTATGGGCTTTAAATGTTGTACCTCTGGCTGCAAGCATGGATACAATAACAATGAAAATGGCCCTGATATGATTTTTCATCCATTTCCACTCAAGGATCCTAAAATTGTCGCCCAATGGCAAGTCAATGTGGACATAAGCTCCAGAACTCATTCATTATCTACACAATAATACAAAAAGAGTTTCCTCTGGATCGATGCAGTGTACAACTTCAAAAATATAGATAATTGCTTTCAGAGAAAGGATTACCTATTTTGTCCCTACATATACCTTCGCCAACTTAGATGGTATAGGGTGGGACAAATAATATATACCTTCTAGGATCCCCACCTTAAATCACAAAGAATAAAACCTTTATGTTAAGCTGGATACAAACTTCCACTTAATATTTAGATCAACCACAATTGAGAAGACGAACGCTAAACTCCCTGTCTCCATTTTTCATAAGTCAATCATTGGTGTACTAAAATTTTAAGCTGATACTAAGCATGAGTAATTGGAAACGGTTGTAGCGAACAATCTTTATCAACAAATATTGTCTTCCTCCCTTCGTTTTTCTTTATTAATTAAACCCTTTTTCATTAGGACGGGAGGATTTTAAAGTACTGTATATATAAAAAGAATTATTATAAAAGGTCGTATATAAATAAATTTAAAGAACATAAATAAATAGATTATCAAACTTATTACATTCAGCATATATTGTCTATTTTACTCGTCCTCACACGTACTACACAGTGGAGTTCATTGAATTTGTGAGAAATTATTTGAATATCCTCAATACAAAGAAATATTTAGGACATAAAAGGAAGTTTACATTTACTATTTTAAAGGTGAATATGGTAGCTGTGAGGTTCCTAAGATAAGTTGAGATATTTTTTTTAGGAATAGGAAAAAATAGATCAGGAGGTTTGTTGTAGCCGTGTTTAGACATGGAAGGTGGTACCCCTGACAGGAAGAAGAGGGAGGGATTGAAGTAGTGAATAAAGGATGAAATGTAATAATTAACTTTGTTTGACTTTAATATCATATACCAAAGTATCTTCCTCAGTTAATTATATTATTTCCTTCACTTCACGTACCAAATTTATTTCCTTAATATTAAAAGGTTGCGAGAGTTGCATTTCAAATATCATCTGTCGCTGTCTCCAATTTCTATATAGAAAGAGAAAGTATGACTTGTGGATCAACTTATACAAGATACCCTAATAACGTTGTTTCTGTTAAGTTGGTTCTTTTTTGAACAAAACAGCCAACTCAATAGTCCATAAAACAAGAAGCAAAATTTTATCTCAAAGGTGTGAAAGATCAAAGACCTCAATCTTACATGCAATCTACTACAACATATGCTTGGCGATGAGCTACTAAAAGTATATAATGGGCTTACATTTACTACGACTGAGGAGGAACGAACAGATGGTCAGACCCTTGAACAGTTTGAAAGGTTTACCATTGGAGAAACTAACGAAACCTATGAACTGTTTATATTCAATAAAAGGGAACAACTGTCTGATGAAACTTTTGAATGTTTTTTATCATCGATTCGACAACTTATGAAAACCTGTAATTATCATGAAGTGAGTATTTATTCTCTACTTCGGAATTGCATAGTTCTAGGGATTCGATACACCAAGACGCAGAGGATGTTGTTGAGGGAAAGTAAACTAACATTAGCTAGAGCTATTGATATTTGTAAAGCAAACGAATCTGCGGACATTCAAGAAAAACTATTTAAGGATGAAACGTCTGCTGTGAACAAAGTAAGAGCATCTAATAGAAGGCCAAGAAACTCATCGTTCCCAAAGAAAAATAGCAATTATAACTCAGTAAGATCAAATTATGCATTAGTTAAAGACTGCAAGTTCTGTGGCCTTACACACTCAATGCGGAAACTCGAATGCCCAGCCTGGGAAAAAATTGTAACAAATGTAAAAGACTGAATCATTTTGAAGCTAAATATCCGAAATCAAATGCAATTCACTCTGTTTATGCTTTGGCAAATAGTTCGGATAGCAAGATGGAGGAAACGGCATGGATACACAATCTTAGGTCTAGTATGAAGTCATCAATTGATGTTAAGCGTCGTATGCTCGTTGACAACCAGAATGTTACTTTCCAGGTTGATACTGAAGACTCTGTCAATATTATTCCACAAAAATTTGCGTCACGATGTCATATCGCCCCGACGAGTATAAAATGAAGACTTTGATATGAAGAAAGAAATCCAGTTATATATCATAAAAGTGTTTACATATACTCTTCACATAAGGATATTAATCCGGGTGATATTCGAGATATTATTAAAGATTTTGGAGAGATAGTTGTACCAGCTGGGGAATGTTGCTTCCAAGACAGAAGACTTAAAGGTGTGAGGAACAGAAAGTTTATGCTAAAGGCTACTTTAAGAGATAAAATACCTGGTTTTATTCTCATTAAGGGTTTCTAAACCAGAATCATATATGCAGGGAAGGTATATTATTATCTATACAAAATGTTATAAGACAGGACATTATGCAAGGGAATGTAGAAACATATTTTTTAAATGGCATGATCATATGAAGATAATCAAAAGTGTAAGCCCAACGTCAGTAACTGGAATTAATTCAGAACCTTCTGAAAAGACTTTTGTGAGCAACGGGGTGGAAGAAATGAAGGCTACCGAGAGCAATTGTGTTTATTTGGTAGAAAAAACTGAGAACAATAATAAAGAAGTACAAGACCTTATGAAGAAAAACAAGGGCGTACAAAGTGAAAAAGACATAGCATGCAATAAGCTTGCTAGAATGTTCCCAAAAATTATTCGAGCCACCACAATGTCATATATGAATTTAAAAAAGAAGAGGGAGAAGCAGTTTCAAGAAGATATGGAAAAGTTAATAAATGAGGGCAGTTTATTTGTACAAACTATTAAAATAGATACTTTTTTCAAGTGTCTGAGAACGCCGAAGAGTAAATGTCCAAGGAAGTATACACTGAAGGCAGCCCCATGAAAAAATTCGAAATTGTGCCATCAAAAAGTAATTTTTCTGTAAAAAAAAACGGAAAAAATTATGATCGGAAAAAAAGAACTCACAGATCCAAAATTGATACTTAATATTTTTCATGAACACTGACAAAAAATTATTGGAGGACCTAGAAACAACTTTCCTAGGCCAAGAAAAGGAAAAAGATAGTTCTGTGTTTTGCTATAAAAAAACATTTCGGATTATGTTGGGAAATACTATAGGGAGGGTAATGCCTCTTGTCCAGATTGCATCAAAGTTAAAAATTTCACTCTTTGTACCTAAGATGTGATTCCTTATCTTTTAAATTTTGGAACCTATATGCGGAGGATGGGAAGATTTTTGTAATGTCTTTACTGGCCGGTATTATTCCAAAGATATATGGCAAGTTATTTATTGGTATTAGTAGAAGGTATCAATTAGAATGGAAAAGATTTGTCACGAAATCGTCAATCTATGACATTCTTATATTTGCTTCTGTTATCTCCATTGGTTCCATCAGTACAATATCTAATGACTGGGCTACTGTACAAAGAATTGTTTTTTCTAAGACTCCGAGATTTGACACTAACAGTACTGTTGACATCATCCAACAGAATTAACATAGAATAAAACCCTTCCGGGTCCTGCGGATTGATTGAAAACACCCTTGCATTTCCCGACCTAAAACTCGGTTCCTATTTTATTGGTGGAAGATTCCTTTTTGCTCTTCAGAGAATAGCGAAAATTCACCTAACCCTGGTTCCATGGTATCTGAAATTTCATTTTGGGCTGAGAAGTCTTCCTAACCGGAAAATCTGTACAAATGTATATATCGTTGTTAAGCTCGCCGGTACCTTGGGAGAAGAAAATATTTTATTCATTCAAGGGAATTCATGACGGGAGGAAATTTATTTCAAGGTTACAGATCTCTAATGATATCATTGATTTCTTCCAGCCATGCTAAGACTGTGGAAATATGTTCAATAATACAGTGCTCGTTTTTTATGACTTTTTCAGAAAATTTTCGGAATTTAATAGGAAAGAAAAACAGTTGAATGTCTTACAAGCTTCTTTGTTATTCGGTATTACCTATACACAGTTAAATAATAGGGAACAAGAAAAGTCCGGGAATGTTGGCATCAGTAATATCAAAGCCTAAGGGGTTCTGAGATTGACAGAAGACAAACTAGTTGAACCATTGGATATTCGAGGAATATTGATCACTGCAGAAGAAAGATACTCGATGTTTTCCATCAAGGTTTTACAGGGTACATGGAACAAATTGGGACTTTGCTGCCAATTTAGTAACAATTTATCCTTCGGTCTGAGCAAGGCATTTCAAAACTTAAGGTTTTATAATCAAACAGTTCAAAAAGCATCACCAAAAATGCAGTCAGACTGTGTAGTTGCTGTTTTAGTATAATTATTTGCTTTTTTTTGTTTTATCATTCTTATATGTAATGACCCCCTTTTTCATGCAATAAACCTCTAATTGTTTTGCTTTAGTGGTTTGACTTTATTTATTGTTTTTTTTTAAAAGGTCTTTCGGAAGAAACTAATATTCTACAATAATGTTGAATTCTGTTATTTATTTGAATGCAATTTTCCTTCGATGTGTAAAGGGTGTCCACGATAAATTGGAACTACTTTAAACTTCATCCAGATCCATAATGTGGATATTCGGGGTTAAATCATAATGATATAAAAGGTTGCGTGAACAATACACTATAACTTCCACCACAATTGTTTTGACAACAAACAATAGTCATCATGGAACAAGCAAGGAGAGACGCCATCCTCGAATTGGCTCGCGCGGGACACAAGCCCTCTGCTATCAACAAGCTTCTTAACTACACCAAGACCACGGTGTACCGGGGCTTCAATGCCTGGGAGGTTGAGGGGAAGGTCTGCTGCAAGGCCCACAACATGAGAAGTGACCGAATCCGCACTCCCCGCTTCCTTGAAGGCCTCCAGAAGTCCATCAAGGCTTCGCCGGGGACTTCCTTGTCCAGGTTGGCCAAGAACCGTGGAGTGAGCAAGCAGCTGGTCTCCAAGGCTGTGAATGAGAACCTCGGGTACAGGTCATACCGAATGGCCAAACAACACATCCTCACGCCATCCATGAAGGCTACCAGGCTCATCAACGGTAAGCGTCTCCTCAATGACGTCTGCCTGTACAAATCGGAGACCTAATTCCTAACTACGAAGGGCGTCGCTATACGAATAAAAGAGCAGTTATTTACGTAAATGATGATGCTTCTGGACAATATGTCCGAAAAAGCATAATTACAAATACACCTCACTTGTGACCTCATGGGATGAAGCGGATGGAATGAGGGAACTCACGGGTTTCGTTCGTGGGGTGACTGGTATCATTAGAGACGAGGTTCTTGCTCACATTATAGCACATCAATGCAATACTCTTCAGATTAAAGGTAAGCTGGAACTTGCAAAATCTGAAATTACTAACTTTGGTAGGGTACTCTGCATATGTGTAGACCCACTGGTATTTGAAGGTCTGCAATTGATAGACTTCAGAATAGCCTCAGCAGGAAAGGTACGTTTCCAAGATCCAAGGAAAGCACCCATTATCCAACAAGAGGAAGAAGTAGTAGAGAAGAACACCACAAAAACAAATCAAAGGGATGATAATAAATCAAAAATTACTTGTGACACTAGCAAAAAGCTGATACTAAAGTTAGTAAACAAACTGAGATTAATAGTGGTGGCAACAAATCAATGGATGTTGATGGTGCCACTGATACCAATTGTGGAGGTACTGAAGCTCTCAATGAAGATGACGGACCAAGATAACAAGCAACAGCTCACCCAAGTACGGCAAAAGTCGATCAGGACCCAAAGAAACCAACAACGGATGTTAAAAACCCAACTAGGAAGAGTCCAAAAAAAGCAATCAAAAATAGACAAGTCCTTTGATAGTGCTGCAGGAGAATGGATGTAGCTCCAAAAACCACCCAAAAAATAGGGAAGATTAGCTGCTGGTATATTAACACTCAACACTCGAAAGCAGCAAACTCGGAGCTCAAATTGAGAGCATCACAAAGATCTGTAATAACTGAGACATCTCTCAGTAGTAATGGCACAACGAAAAGTCTCGCTCTTAGAGGATTTACAATCCACGACTCACCTGGGTCAAATCCAAGGGCTTGTATACTACCTGCTAACCATTTGCAATCTGCAAAATATGTATGAAAATAGATGGGCTAGTAACGTATCTCTGTTGCTTACCTTGACCAATTATTACCTATTGAAAATGAAGCATTGTTACGTCTCATTAAGTATAGTGAACAAGAACAAAAGCCACTTCTCTTAGCTATGGACTCAAATGACCACAATCAACTATAGGGTATTTAAGAAACTGACACAAGAGGAGAGTCTCTGGAAAACATCATTGATGAAAATAACGATACTGTTATAAACGAGGGAAACGAGCCTACTTTCATCACTTTCATTTTTCAAAAGGGACACTTACATTTTACGTTGATAGGTTTCTAAAACGACGTCATATTTGTTATTGCTTCTTTGACAGCTGTGCTCAAAAATAATTGTAGTTTTATCATGGAGCAGTACACACTCAAGCAACGCTTGCAAGTTATTAAAATTTATTACAAAAGTGGTGAGTATTTGTTCCAAACTTTAAGAGCGTTAACGTCAATTTATGGTCAACGTGATCGACCTGCAAAATCAACAATTCAACGTTTGGTGAAAAAATTTGAGTCCACATACACGCTACATAATGTTCCTGTGCCAGTGAGACAAAGAAATGCACGAAGTGTAAAAAATATTGCTGCCACAAGCGCATCAATTCAAGATGACCCAAATTTGTCTCTTACGCACCGTTCTAAATCGTTGGGCATCTCTGTGACATCGTTGTGGCGAATTTTGCGAAGATATCTTGGTCTACACCCGTATAAGATCAAGTTGACACAAGAACTGAAAGCTGCTTGACCACTTGAAAGGAAATTTTCTGCCAAAACCAGGTAAATAAATTACAGAATGGTCAAATCCTTCATATTGATAATTCTGTGCAACTTTATATGTTTAAAGGGCTTGAGCAATTATGCTACAAAGTTGAAGAAGTAGTTCCAACAATTCACTCACAACATCGCTATACAAGGGGATTATCAACTAAGACAACCCTTGCACAAGTGACCGAAACCATAGAAAAATCCATCTATCGACAACAATGCAAACTTGTTGTAAGTTTTGATTGCACATTTGCATTTGATTATTTACAATTTCATTCAGCTGATGCAGCAATGGAAAAACTCGATATTCCAGAGTGTATCACATCCTGTTATAAACATTTACTAAGTACCCGTACGGTCACAACCAACCTTCAAGGTGAAGAAGTGTGTGTCAATCCAATCTATGGGAGCCCACAAGGGGCGTTCTATCGCAGGTCGTTTGGAATATGATTATGGATAGCTTAGTTAATAAATTTAAAAAATGAGAAATAAAGATCGTTTGCTATGCAGACGACATCTTCCTTTTAATTCGTGGAAAACATCCCCACGCCCTTGTCAATGAAATACAAAGGGCAATCAATACTGTTATTGAATTGGGAGAAGAAAATGGTCTTACCTTTAACCCATCCAAATCAAGCACTACAGTCTTTTCGAAATATTATAAACTTAGATCAAAATACTTTCGACAATTAGAAATAGATGGCAAAGTGATGGAATATTCCACACATATGATGTACCTAGGTGTGACTTTTGATTAAGAACTCACCTGGACAGAGCATTTGAAAAAAAAAGCCTCCCAGTGTTCTCGGATATGGAATATGGCCAAGGCAGTCATAGGACAAAAATGGGGACTGAAGCTATGATCATACCTGTTATTTCCTATGACTGTCTAGTATGGGGGCATGCAATCACTACAAAGAAAATATTAAACACCATTCAAAGGAAAGCACTCTTGGGAAGGACTCATAAATTTCGATCGACTCCAACCGCAGGAACGTAATCAGCCCTGGGTATTGCTACACTGGGCATATACATTAAGGAACAAGCAACGAAATCAAAATGAAGAAGCATTTCTTATGTGATACCTTGGAGGGAATTGGTAATCTTCCAAAACGTCGTTGGCATCGGTTCCAGTGTTATGAAATACTTATACAAGTCGGAATGGATCAACCAAGTGATTACATAAAAAGTAATCGTATTTGAATAAATAATAGTCAGATTAAGAATCCTGACGCAATCATCTACACAGACGGATCTAAGGACGAAGATGGAAACACTGGGCTGGATGGACCAGCGCCGAAGGTGATTCAATAATTTTTCATTCAATGGCTTCATTGAATAAAGAGGCTTCTGTATTTCAAGCAGAGATTTTCGCCATAGAACATGGTTTAGACACTCTTCTCAAGTACGAAAAACACTAAACAATGTAATAATAAGATAAGACTCCTAATTAACCATTCCTGCAATTCTTAATCCACTTACTACTAGTAAAGAACTTTTAAAATGTAAAGAAACCATCATGAAAGGAAAGAGGAAATATACATCTAGAATGGTGTAAAGGACATTATGATATTACAGGAAATGAATTTTCTGACTATCTTGCGAAGAGGGCTACTGAAAGCCAAAACCAGTTTACTATTGGGACACCTCCAAGCTACATAAAGAAGGTAATTCATGACTTCTTCTTTTAATACTGGTGTGACCAATATAAAAAGATCAAGGTATGAAACATGCACATACTATGCTTAATAAGCCGAGGTCAAAGTGTATAAAGCTCGGAAGAGAAAAATTGAGACTCATTGCACATGTCTACACTGGACATAACCCTTTTCTAGTCCACCAAAGCAAGTGGAAGGACTCAAGCTCAACGTGTAATGTATGTATGGAAGTATTGTAAAGTACAGACCATCTCTTCTTCACCGTCGTTTCTTCCTTGTGATGCTTGGCAAAGTGTGCGTGTTGACTACTTTCAAATGTCCAAATAAAATATGTTGATCTTAATGGATATGGGATCCAAGTGGATCGAGGCTGCATCAATGCCCAAACGCTTCAGCATCTCCTGCAGTAGTTTTCCAGGTTCGGGTTTCCAGAGAAGCTTCATTCAAACAATGGTCAACAGTTTTCTAGTCAAAGATGTTTAGAAGAATTCCACCCTAAAAGAAAATACTTTGGAAAGTGTGAAGTGAAAGGAAGCACGAAGCCACATCATTCTTTATTGCACTTTGAAACTGCTAGTGGTGAATTTTCTGAGGAAAGTGACCCTTCGCCTAAAACGACTGTCAACATGCAATACCAAAGGACTTATTCTTCAAGAAGTTTACATAGTTTTTCTGTACACGCAAGACAAGGCAAAGGAGATTGATAAATGTATCGTTAGAGAAGGAAGTACTGTTGACGAAATAGAAATCGTTACAAACAGAGAAGACGTCGGGACCACAGGAGGTACAATTGTGGGGAAGGAGGAAAAAAAAATGTATAAAACAATTGAAGTACTAAATATGTTAACAGTTTAGAGGATACAGAAGATCAATCTACCTACAAGAACACAACTGAACAATGACAAAGAGAATAAGAATAATGAATGCAAATATTTATGGAATCTCAGAATTATGAAAGGGAAGAAGATTTCACAACTAACAAGAACCCTGGATTATGCAAACATTGCTTGCTGTGATACTAGAATAATAACAAGGTAAATTACGAAATTTTCAGTAATAATCATCATATGGGAGTGGATATTCTTGTTGGGATCGATAGCTACCTTTGTTTTGTAACAGGTAGGCTGGTGAAGCATCGAACAAAAACAAACGTTCCGGGAACCTTGGACACTGTGTTCGGATTCGTCTTAATGGGATCAAACTCGTACAAAGCTTCATAAGATAGGAAATCTAGGGTATTGGTTTCGAAGAATTCATGTGATCCTGTCGAAGGAGATACACTTGACAAATTGATGGAGACTTTTTGGACGTAGGAATCGATAATAAGATATTGCTGGAGAAAGACAATCGTATGCTCTATATAAATTTAATGAATCTGTTTCATTCTAAAAAAGGAAGATATGTTGTTGGGCTGCCTTTCAAGGAAGACCACCAGTTATGATATTTAATTTTAGTTCGGTAAAACGTAGTTTTTTTTTAATTTGGAGCATCGTCTTTGGAAGGACCCTTCATTATGGGTAAAATATGGAGAAGCCATACAAGCGTATGAAATATAGGGATTTGCAAGGAAGGCAACTTCTTCAGAAATTGTGGCTTTTCCTAAAGGGCCTCAATATTTCGTGCCTCACAATCCAGTGATACGAGTAGATAAACCCACTTCTAAGATATACTTAGTCTTTAACGCGAGTTTTCCTAATGATCCAGTTAACATTGTGAATCATTGCCTGTATGCTCAAGAATACATAAATTCTTCCAGATCTTCTACGAAATCATCGTATACTTCTACATATAAAAACTATGGAGTTCTATAAAACGACATAATAATGAACTGAAACATCTAGTGAGGAACAGAGAGAGTTCTATTTTACCTTCCATCCACTGCTCCCATCATTAAAGTTCTTGAGTCATTTTCTCTTAAAGTCAACTATGCTTTGTCTCTTACTCTAAGAAAACTATTTCATTGATAAGTGTCCTTGATGTATATAAGTTATAACGCAGAAACAACTAATGTCAATCACATTGATATTAATTCAATTTATCAGGTGGTATTTGTGATGTATAGTATATATGGCTAATCATATAACCTGACACTGATATGTATAAGCCTCACCCCTGATAAGTGATTTCTTTATTACATTTGAGTCTCTTTTCTGAAAGGAAAAAAAGTGGAGGATGACGTTAAACTCTTTAAGATTATGTGCCTCTCTTCTCTCGATAGTTTTGCCTGAAAAGCATTTTCTATTCTACTATTGCATATAAATAGTTATTATATCTTGTATTAAATCATCCTATATTTATATTATTGAACGGAAGAATTACAGAAAGAAAAATATAATGAAAAATGCAGTTAGGAACAAGTTATCATTCTCCACCCACTGCTCCTTCATTGAAACTCTTGTGTTCAATCCTCCTAAAGTCAACTCCGCTTCAACTTCTACTTTTCCTAGATTAGAGTCATTCAGTATACTTAATGCATATTAAGTAAGAATCGCTACTGAATCATCTTTATCACAAATATCAGTTCCATTTATAAGTTTGAATTCGTGCTGTACTGCCAATACGAGGAGTTATACATTTTGAACACTGCAAGCCTCACTTAAAATTTCTTTAGTACTTGTGAGACGATTTTACGTTTAGAAAATAAGTGGAAAATTATTTTAAACTCTCAAAGATAATATGCTCCTCTTTTTCTCCATATTTTGGTCCGCAATGCATATTTCTATTAAGCTATTACATATTAATGGTTATTAGGAACTTTTAAGCGTTTATGTTTTTAAAAAATATAAGTGACTTCTTAACTTCAGTAGATTTATATTGGATTATCTTACTGTCGTTGCAATTCTCAAACGTATGGACTCAGGAATCCCCTTCTAAACAGCTATATTGTTTCTTAGCATATTAAGATATTCACTTTCAAAGATCTAAGATCTTTAAAAAAATACTAAATGGGTGGGATACGATCTAATTATAAATTGTTAAAAACAATTGAAAACAATAGTTAAAATGTATCAAAATAATAATAAGATTGTTCGAGTATTAATTGAAAAAATAGAAATAATTAGAACATCTATCATATTCCTCCAAATTAAAATTCCCTATTTACGAATTATCTATTATTTATTTATTTTTCTTATTGATTCATTAGGTTTTATTATGATTATGTAAATACTATTTTGTAATTGAGATACTTGTCAGGTGAGTAGAGATTTCAAAATCTTTCCAAATAATAGTTGAAGAACTATTAAAGGTCTGTATTACACACTATTCCAAGCAATATGTAAGTGGGTATAAAATTTGATATCCTTAGTATTACTTAAATATATACATCTCTATCAAAATCACAAAACAAAAGTGGTTTATTCAAGGTATGATACTCGGTTGTGTTAGCAAGGTAATTACATTGAACTCGTATATCTGTTATATTCAAGATAAATGACCAATTAAGATCTTATTGTCAGTTTATGTTTTTCACATGAGCATTTCATGTTTATTAAAAAGCAAATGTCCCTCTCATTCATGTCCCATATTGTGATTTATTTTTTCATCGATCAGTAAGGATCACGCCACTAAAAAAAAATCAAATCAACTGGATAATCCTCAAAAATCAGAATTAATATGAAAAAAGTTATTGCAGACACGTTATCAACGCGACACTCGAACTAAAAATGGAACTTGGTCTCTGATCCATTATCTGGGATTGTGTAAACATAAAATATACAAAATATTACACGTTCATGAGTTGGGTAAATAAAGATTATTATACGAACTTGGTCGCAGGTGGGGTTATTTATGTCTTACATACGTTGCATTTTTAAGAATAATAAAAAAATTGGCTTTATTATTTCATCCATTAGGAAGATAGAAAATTAATCAGATATTATTAAATCTATGAAATCATTTAGACAATTAGATTTTATCGTGCATCACTAATGGCTGTTGACCTAAAAAATGATTAAAATAGAACTTGATAAAATTCTATATATTAGACCGTTTAAAAATTTAATATTTAGGATTATAAGACTTATCTATATCTTGGAACCATTTTTATAATAAAACGTATTAATATTCCCTAGAAAATGTTCCATGTCATAAAACATAAACAAAATCTGATACATGAATTAGAATATATTATTATAAACAAGAAAATTGAGATCAAAAATAGGACATTTAAATTAAACTTTGTCATACATTTGAAGAACAAAGTCTTTTATACTGGATGGATGAAGCTTTAAGACTTGGTCTTTGTAGGTATGAATCTCAACTAAAGGATCAACACTTTTTATCGAATCCTTTCCGAATACGATAATAAGAGGGATTCCAATCTTTTTAGCATATCTTAGTTTAGCACCAATTGTCTTATTTTCAGTATCATCAATTAAAACATCAGACGACATATACTTTAAGACATCATCATAGAGATGATGAACTTTACAGACTGCATCATTAAATTCTTTACTTCCCTTTTTTGGTGTGATGAGATAAACTTTGTAAGGTGCTATTGTCTCGGGCCAGCGAATGAAGGATTCGTTGGATAGAATCTCTACTGAAGCCGATAGAAGGCGAGATAGACCAATCCCAAAACAACACATCTCTGCATGTTCCATCTTCGCATTCTTGTTCATAAAATCAGCTATAATTTTTTTTTAAAGTATGAATATATATATATATATATATGTATGACTAGCGATTGTGACTCACAATTAAAAACCGAGGAATACTTGTTTCCCAAATGAAATGTATGTGCGACTTCAATAGCTTTTTGGCTCAGAGGTTCTATCGTACCATTGAGACATTCAGGACACGAATAATTATTTTCAACCACTTCCATGTTAAATTTTTGTTCACAGGAATTACATGTACCAATTTTATCTTGACCCACTGCATCAGTCAGGAAATGATATTCATGTGATGCTGAAGAACCCATGGATGCTCCACTCCCCACCGCTCTCAGAAAAGGGACATTCAATTGGCTGAAAAAACGATCATAGACTACGCTCATGTTTTTGTAAGTTTCTTTAGCACATGCTTGATCAACATCAAAGGTATAAAGGTCCTTCATAAGGAATTCGTTGGCTCTAAGTAGACCAAATTTGGGATTAAGTTCATCGCGGTATTTGTTGGTGATTTGATAGACGTAGAGAGGCATGGACTTGTAGGACAAACGAAGAGAGGAAAAGAACTGAGACAACGCTTCCTCATGAGTTGGGGCGAGTACAAACTCCTTGCCACGACGATTCTACATAAATAGATACAATAAACAAATTTAATTTATACATGCTATGATATCAATATGAAATATTCTATGAGCATGATTCTTACCTTGAGGCTCATCAGCTCTGGTCCCATTTCACTTTTCCGGTGAGAGCGCTCCCAATAAGAGGATGGAGTTAAAGAAGGCATTCTCAACCTCTGGCATCCTACAGACTGGAGATTTTGATCAAGAAGATTCTCTAATTTGCTCAAGCTTCTCAGGCCTAAAGGCAATAATGTAAAGTAACCCTGAGTCTCTTGATGAATGTATCCGGCTTCTGTGAGAAGGCGATGGCTCAATGAGAGGCGAGTGTCCTTATCCCCGTTTTGATTCTCCAGATTATGGGGAATAATGCGGGGTTGAGGTAGCAGAAGCCTAGAGACGTAATTCCTCCGTAACATCTCTCAGCTACTAACGAGCAGCATACTTATGAATATGAAACATAAATATTATGAAACATGAGGCTACTGAAAACAAAAGCAGCTGGTTTAATTATAACACCTTCAGATGACATTAGTGTTGGATCGGTCTAAAAAACTGCAGTCTTATCAGTTTGGTCCAAATAAAATTTGTCAGTACTAACAAGGTTAATAGAATTTTTAATATTTTAGTATTTCTATTAAACTTGAGTCCTAATACCATAGAGATATAAATTGATATAATGTATAGAGTGTTTACTCATTACTGTCATTAGAATCACAAGCACAATTTATTGCAACGTTCAGCTGATGAACAATAAAGAAACATAAGGATCAAATCATTCAGTTATTATGTCAACAGTTATCAGACTTTCAGTTATCTATAATATTTCTTAAAATCTTAATAAAATAATAATTAGTGATAAAATAACCTTCTAATTTTTACAAAATGAGCTTGGTATTAGGTAAGTTTATCGTAGTGTATATCATTGGAACTTAAAATCTTAATAAACTAATAATTAATCATAAAATAACCTTCTAATTTTTACAAAAGGAGCTAGTTATTAGGTAAGTTTATCCTAGTGGATATCATTGGAACTTTATGCATTCTTATTTTTTTATTCGTAGAGTTCAATGCCTGCTTGCATTGCATTCAATTGTACTTCAAGAACACCGGCTTTTTCTAGATCCCTAGAGCACGATCTTGCTATTAAATTGTGGAAGAAATGTGAACTTAACCACAATTATGTGAAAATAAGCTTTTTTCCATAAGTATTTTCATAACTTTATAAAACAATCATATGTTTTGGTATCCTTGTTAGTCGTTACTTATTTTAATACTCCATATCTATTATAACCATCTATTTTCAGATGTCCTAAAAATCCAGTGCTTCTACAGCCGTCGCCAAGATTGGAAACAAACCAAATGGCCAAGGATTTGTTTTAAGCACTTAAAGGACTCTGATATCATTAAGCACAAAGTTAATTGCACTCTTGTTAGTTGTTGATGGAGCAGTGCCCCCGATTTTCAACTTTCCAATGCACTTAAAAAAAAGTAGAGTCCCATCGACGAATTTTAAAGCGAAGAACTTATGAAGAAGACAGTTCGAAAAAAATGAATTCTGGTGACATGATTGAAAAACGGCCAACTGTAAATATAGTACTCATACATATACCCTACTTAGTACTTGTAATGTTCTACGACCACCAACAACAGACGGAAGTAACGGACCGGAGTAAAGCCAATAAGAACACCTTTGGATTGGGGGTACAATCATACACTAAAACATATATTCTATAAGGGGTTACACTTAAAAGGATGTACATACATATAACTATTAAAATATATCAACTCGTAAAACACAAGGTACATTACTATCCATTTAAAAGAAATCCCTACGTCATTATCTAAAAGTAAATAAAAGACAATACATAACAGTACTATGGAATCCTTGGGATGGTGAAAAAATAGAACAAACAGAGACATCAAATAAAAATCAAGATAGCAGTTATATTCGATAGTTGCCATATCTTATTCAGTTTAAGAATCAATAATTTGAAAAAAATAAATAATAGGTTGGAAGACTTAATTTTATTATTATTTAATATTTTGTAGAATAAATGAGACTTCATTGATTACATGTTTATTTGTCTTAGATATTCAAAAATACTTTTTATTAAAATAAGTATATACGAGAACACATTTCTAGAATATAATATATATTCTAATATTTCGAGAATATTATAAGAATTTATAACGAAAAATCAATTATGAAAATGTTCTTCATAATGTTGTTATTGGCTTCATGCGATTCAAGACGAATTTAAACACCCATCGTGGAGATTCCTTTAAGAGATCATATGAGTGAAAATTGAGATTGATGAATTATTATAACAATGAACTATTTCACATTTTCCAGATTTCATATTTATACTTGCCATTTTGATAAGAGAAAATTTTGAACTATGTTGAGTATCCTCATTATCCATTAGGCCCCTCAAATCACATTATTACGTAAGACGAAACGACTATTTACCATATAATATTTGAATGTTTTGATTCTTTTGTTGTTTGTATTCATCAGTTGTCTCTCCGTAAGCATTCATTTTTTATCTCTATGCCAAAGGTTAATAGAAATACACCTTGTCTATGCCTATGACCCGAGGCGACTTTATATATAATGTGTGTGTATGATTTCTTTGTTTTTGTTTACTAACTATTTTAATGACGTCACAGATGAGCTGATTTAAGAGGAAATTCGATAAAACAAATTGTACTAAACCAAAGTTGGGCAAGTTAATTAACTTTTAACTTAACTAGTTGATTATTTAAACACCCTTATTTTGACTATAAATTAACTAGTTAATTTTATATTGTTCAAAATTAACTTATAACTGAACTAGTTCATTTTTTAAACTGTATTATCTTAACTTTAACTTAACTTGATTACGTTAAAGTGAAAATCCTCAAACTCGTCGTTGAACGTATTTCATTCTACATTAGCCTCCTCCAATAGTTATCATACGAAGTAAGTTTCCTTTACATTGCTTTTTCGCTTCAAAACAGAAGATATTGGGAGTTTGAATTGAACTTAAATAGTTATATTATAACATCAAAATCAACATTAACTGAATCAAAGGTTCGGTAAGTTAATTGAACTTAAATTACTCTAAACTTAATTAACTTAAACTAGCTAGTTAAAAAGATAAGTTAACTTGCCCATCACTGATTAATACATATTATAGTATTTTATTTTCTCATCAGACACTATTATTGTAAATTTTTACTCATCGACGATTACGCTCCTAAAATTATTTAAAGAAAAAATTAAAAATAAAGCTTATTTATAATTAAAAATAGGTCAGAACATAAATTTTCAAATAAATATACAAAAAAGTGGACATCTGATGAATTTGTACAGGTTGCCAGAGCACAAATACGCCTAGTACCTTTAGAAGAAGGAATCATAATTCTTGGAATAATGTGAGTTAATTAACACAAGTCAGTAACACGGGTAACACTGAACTTGGCTCCGTTATGATGTCATAAAAAAAGTTGTCAGCTAACGTCAACCAGACTGCGTTGCATGTTTTTTATCGACACACTTAATATATAACATGGCTGTGTAGTCGGTATATAAAATGTCCAACTCCAATATTTTTAGAATCACCGAATCCGACTCTAATATACATTATTATTTTTCTAATAATATAGCCAATATAAGTACTGTTGAGTTTATATCAACCTATTTATTTGCTGAAAAGAAGTGCACTCTCCAAGTTTAATATAGTGCTCCCTGATTAAAAATACGTTGTAGTATGGAGGTATCTTTGTCGATGCATAATAAGTTATTATTATACATTCTAGGTATCATGAATTATTTTCTTAGCTCTCGTTTTTTTCTATTCTTCACGTTCTTGAACTTAAACAAATAAAAAGATAGGTAGGATCGTATTACTAGAAACCGATGTATCAATCCTTAGGACCGTTGAATGGTAAAAAAGATCAAACTGATTCAAAAAAGACTAAATAAGACTGAATAGGGGGAAGACTTATTAGTAAATCAGTCTTATGACTTATTTTATAGTTGAAAATCCGAAATGTAATCTTAAGTGAATAATTTCTACAATTATAGACAATTTAGTCATAAAAATATTTGAATACTAAAAAGTTCTTTTTTGGAAAATTCTTACTTTTCACAATTTTGTGAACGATTTGTTGTTCAATAAATTTAATTTTTACTCAAATGTCTCCTTAATAAATATTTAATTAATCCAGTTGTCAATTTATGTTCTTAATTTCCAACTATTCAATAAAAATATCTGAGAGTGATGCAGTTCCACAGTTTTACTCAAAGGCTATCATTAATAAAATTTAATGACCTTCCTTGTTTGAATAAATGTATCCAAAATAACAAAAATAATTGAGTTAATATCTACTTACACAGTATAGTCTCTAAATATACATTTCATCCAACAGTATTATGATATTATTCATCAATATATTAAGCCCTAAAATTACTAATGATATTCACAAAGTGCCTCATAGTTAACATTAACATATTAAATTGCATAAGCATTGTGTATAAATTCCTCAGAATCAGGAATGTAATTTTGTGTAAAATGCAATAAATGATTATAAAAATGTTGTTTTAAAATAACTGAGAAACACACTAACCAATAGGCAGTTTATTAAAATTATACATTGTTAAAATCTGTAGTGTGGTACAAATGATGAAAAGTTGATACAATTTCTAACATATATTATAATTAGAGTTATTCATGTATGAAGGAAATGATCCTTTAATTATAATTTTGACTAAAACAAATCTTAAATAATTAAGAACAATTTTTTTTGATTTAAATAGACCTTAAAAAGTCCACTGAATGTACAATATAAACGTAGTTATATATTAATTTATAATGGGAGTCTATCCAGTCCAATGTCGAAACTCATGAGGTAGAGCTCCTCGACGAGGATAAAATACGTGATCAGTAGAGTATGGGCTCATATTAATCAGTTTAGAAGTATATATGTCCGCAAATCGAAATAAGTTACGAGAAAAGGCTGTTGGACTCACGTGAGTCCGAAAAATTGAACCGAAATAAGGATTGGACATTTTTTTCATTTTTAACCTACATGAAATTCATTTAATAATAAAGTATGTGGATATCTACAATGTATTGAACTAACTCACGTGATATCGTTCAACTCATGAACCCATGACGTTATAACATCTTTACAATCCTCAGAGAGGTACATTTGATTGTTTTCAATCAAGCTCTGTAGAGTAATAGACCAATTCTGATACTTTTTGAATTCCTCCTTATTAATTGTATCGATTTCATCTTCCAATTCTCGAATAATTGCAGCTGACAATAATAAAAAAGTAATTTTTAGTGACTTTTCTCTCATGAAATATGTATATTAATATTTTACCAGTTCTCCATCCATGGTGTAAAGTCAGATCCTCAAGATCTGAATATGGATGATCCCCAAAATATAAAACCTTAGAACCTTCCCATTTCATCATTTTTTGAATAGTGTGCAGATTACCCTATGTTATTTAAGTAATTATAATAGCTATGTAATTAGTATAGATAAAGAAATACATACCCCTGAGTAAACTTTATTTGGGAGTAGTTTCCAGACCTTATCATATAGCAATATTTTCTTTACAGGATCAAATTCTCTAAAGCAGAGTGACTTGTCTCGAAAAAATTGTGGTTTTTTAGCCTTTGTAATTACCAAATTAAACAAGTTTTGCCAATCTTTTCCAATCATAAAGGACATTCCTTGTTTTTTTAGGAAGAAAATTTCAAAATGAAATCATATTTTTGCATACTCTTAAAAACAAACCTGCATTGACAAGATCAAATGTGCTATTTGTAATTAAAAAAATTTGCTTATTCTGATCTATTAAATTTTCTAAAAAGGAAGAAAGCTCTGGGAATTCTTCTAAGTAAATTTCAGGATATTTCACACACTCTTTATGAAATGCAGGATGGGACGTTTGGACCGAGCTCTATTAAAAAAAAGAAGAAAAAGAGCAATAAAAAGTAGGTTCATAAGTTAATTTTGTAATTCTTTCTTACCCAAACATCATGATGAATACTGTAGGGTTCGTATTCTATACCTTTTTCACTAAACCAATGGATAACATCTGCTAAGAGACACATGAAAGGCTTTGCAAAAATATCCATCATTTGAGACATGCGGGGCTTTCTGTGATGCCTTTCCTCTATCATTTTTAAGGGAACATGTCTTCTTTGATAGATTCGTAATACTTCCTCATCTGCCAATTGCCTCCGTCCCCTAAAAAAAATAATTAAATGAGTCAAAATGAAACATAATATGCTTCTCATTTACTTGTAGACTGATCCCAGTTGTATTTGATGAAAAGAGTCCACTTTCAGTAGCAACCCATGCTCTATATCAAAATGAAGTCCTCTAATGCAATATTTGTCGTCATAATGAAAATTTTCAAACTCCTTTGGATACTGGATACAGAAAAAAAGATACGAATTGAAATTTTTAAAGTTAATACTTTGATTAATTTGAAAAACCTTTAAACGCTCTATTAAATCCTTTTTAGCTGAATTGTAGAGAAAAATCTCTACAGATTTTTTGTAGTTGGTTAAGGTATAGTCATAATCAAAACCGTAGATTTCTATGTCACTAAGATCCAGATAATCATTTGCAAAAACACTATGGCGATTTACGTCTGGCGGAAGTCCCTTTCCTACAAGTATTGTAATTCTTATTTAGGCAAGCATGTTAAAATGTAAGAAAGTAGTTATGTAATTTTAACTTCTTAAGATCGTTTTATAAATATTGGACACTTTTGATTTATAATCATACAACAACAAAAAAAATCACTATTTGATCTATTTGGCAAGCTCACAGACGAATCAGAAGTAAACAATATAACACTACAACTTTTAAAAGCCAAAAATATACGGTCAAATCCGCATCAAAAGTACATCTTGGTTTCAAAGAATATGTTGCTCCCATACGAAACACATCATTAATTCTATTTTTATAAATAAAAATATGCACATAATATATTATTTATTTACTTATATATACGTAATATTTAGTCTTTAAAATGTGTCACTTTACTTTGTTTTTTCTGATACAGTTTAATTATTTTAAAAAATGTCTTTAAAATTTCATACAGCAATGGTAAATTTATGGAATTCAAGTTCGTAGATATGATGCATGGCTATTACGGGCAGTATAAGCCAAACATTTATGGTAGAAATACGTTCTAAAAATGATCAATTTTTGAATACATACATATTTGTAAATTTCTATGTAGTGTTAAAAGTTGCACTTATTTGGAAATTGATATAAATATTATTCTAATGCAAAATCATTTAAAGCATAACAAAACTATTTCCTTTAAAAGGATGAATTTATCCAGATTCGACTGTATTTCATATAAGAAGTCAACAACTTAATTTAGATGAGCAACTTGAACATCTAAATTTGACAGTGATACGTTATACAGGAATATTCCTCTTTGGCATTGAAATAGCGAGTGTACCTTGTGACAATGAATGTTCTATAAATAATTTTTTAATATTTAATGATTATTTATTAAATTGAGTTTATGAATGGAAATTGACATGACCGAGGATGCTTTTGTTAATACCATCTTCAGAGGCATTTCTCGCAATGATTTTGTTATTGTAAAAGGGTCTTAAAATGAAACACCGTATAATAATGAAATAGATGTATAACTGTACAATAACTATGAAGCAATTAATACCCCTGGCAATCCGTAAACAATACAAAACTAAAAGACAATGTACATTGTAAGTAAGTAGTGGGTATCTAAGTTTAATAATTCCCTAGATAAACTGACATTAACATAATACGTAATCATACAAATAAATCCGAAATGGATAAGAACATAGCATATGTTGGTAATAATACGAGATATAAGATAATTAATTATTGAATAATAAATGAGGGAGTCAAAATCGGAGATCCTCTATCATTCCCTCGTCTCCCCTTCTTCGTCATCCTCTTGCACTCCTCGAATATAAAGAACATTGTTACATCGTACAAGGACTTCTCCCAGGGTTCCTGTGCAATTTCCATCGATGTATTCCTCTGTGTTGGCCAATTGAACATTCATGTATCCATCCGTGGAGACCAAGTAGCCTTTGTACTCATGACCCCACTTGAGTTTGACCATCACAGCCTTTCCTGTGAGCTCGTTCAAAAAAGGTTTGGGATTGATTGGCATAGCCATGGTGACGGTGAAGATAATAGTCGAGCGGCACGGAAAGATAAAAAGATACACACACTTGACCTAGTAGTAGCAGTACTAACAACCAGTAGTAATAGTACCCAGTAGGCATCCAGAGAGTACTTGGGGCAGCTGTAGTAGTGTAGCAACAACCAATAGTAGCCGGTGTTGTTGTTTACGCTAATGAGAAGGAGGGTGACGTCATTGGAATGCCCGCCAACGAAGGTCTCACAAAACCTCGTTAATATATTATGTACAATTTGCAATATCTGTACAAGATCAACTTGATAAGGAAATTGTACAAGTTACAAATTCTTCACTTTAAAATGCATTTTTTGGTATAACATAAGTCATTCTAAAAACCAACTATTAAATGATACTCATTTTAAAATCACTTTAGGGATTTGAACTTTATAATATGGCACATAATTCTTATATTCTAGTAATTTTTATTAAAATAACCAAGAATGGCACCATTAGAATATATAGATCATCCATGGAATATTTAATTATTTATCCAGAGTACTATAAATCCTTCATTTAAAATTATTTATTTCAATTTTTGTTGAAACTTGTACAATTTTCTTAAACCAGTTGCAACTGGAAGTAAATCGCAACTTGCACACAACATATTTATATATTTGTATAAATATGGGCTTCCTCGAATTAAGAACACTGACCTCTTATGCTACAAAATTACATCAACTGATAAATGTTTAACTTATATCTATGTTAATTGTTAAAAATTATGTTATATATAAGTCATTGACAATGTCATTAATCGTCAAAAATAATAGAATTCTTTGTTGCTAGGTATTAATTGAGTAAAAGTACTTAACTGACATTACATAGATTGCAAAAGTTAAATAATTATTTATGTTTACCCAACTAAAAAAAAGAAGAAGAATGAATTTAATCTAGCAAAGACAAACATTAATTTACTAGCGAACTAAGAGAGCGTCAGCTCTGTATGCGGGGGTGTCCGTAGGGGCTATTGTCCCTCCAAATTAAAGAATTTTTGCTCTTTTCTAGAATTTTTTTTCGTCCTTCGGGCATATTATGCAGTAGAGCAAAATATTTAATTTTTTTGTGAATAGCTATGGATTTTTCAAATTTTTTATGAAACTAAGCCCCCTGCTAACCCCCCTTGTATGAGTTCCGGATTTTTAGTTACACCACTAATTTAAGTATCATTTTTTTATTATAATGAATAGGGTGATGAAATGTCCTCTTTTTAACCTCCCGGTGATTTTTATTAAAAATCATGAAATGTTCGGGATTTTAGTGAAACAAACGGTTAAAAATCTACTTAAAATCAAAATTTGTTACCATAAATGATTAAAAGATCATAAATATATTATTTATTCAATAATCCTGGCCACAGATTGGGCCACGTGTCCTCATTTTTGGAAATAAAAATATTTTCATCTTAATAATATATAGAAAATTATACGGATACTTTGGAATATTGTATACACCATATACTTTTTTGAGTAATATAGTTTTAAAAACTGACATAACACATCTTGAAAAATTATTAGAGACATTAAATTAAATGGATTGTGAATTAAATTAAGCTTGTTTATATTTTAATAACTAATAATATTATTTATATTTTGTTAATAGGCGAATTAAAATTTTATTACACTAATAAGAGTTTTTTATTAATAAGAGCAGATCATTGCTAGGTATAAAACACTTATCGTTTCATGCGAAATTAAAATAACTATAAATTTGTTTTTACAAGACAAGGAGATACAAATGAAATTATTTACTCAGTTTATATTAGGAAATGATCAATATATAATAAACAATGGGAAAGCGAACTTCTTTACAAATCATTTAACAATAAATAATCATATTTATTGTCATTGAGAGGGCTAAAATGCAAGGGTGAATGATAATTTTGAGAGAACATTTGATATTGTGAATAAATCATGTAACTAATAAATTTTGACTAGATACTATTTTCCTACACCATTCAATTCTGTGATTATTATATCTGCTCAAAAAGAAAGGTTAAATAACGGATACTGATAAGGTGAAAAAATTAATTTATCATACAAATTTTATAAGGTGATAGTTAGGGTATTAATCTATTGGTTCTCCCTCGTATTCTTTTTTGACGAAATTTTAAGGATCCTTTAACCCATAATAATCGATTATCATACAGAATATAAGTATGTAAAGACCATCCTAAAAGTATAACTACGCTTTTAATCAAATATAACTTTAATACAGTACTTAGTTAATGTCTACTATTTATACGAATAATAACGTCAATAATGATGTATTATCCTGAGCATAAATGAACAAATCAATCATTCGTGTTCAAAAAACCTTCACTAATTATGTTTTTCAATATGATTATAATAATTTTACAACCCAAGTTCAAGAGCATTTCTTTCTAATCTCCTTCTCTTTGAAAAAGTATGCAATAATATTTTATTCTATTTATAAATTATATTTATTCTATTTTCTATCAGTAACATTTTAATTCAAGTTATTGGTATGATTACTCAGAGGTTCTTATACTAGGTAATATACAATCTGTCCTTTGATTCAACCCCAAATGTAGAAGAATCCGAGACTGAAATCATAACTTTGGACTCACCCTCTATAAAACTCCGTGACTTTTCATATTTCTCCAATAAGTAACTACGACTATATTTTCTTAGCGCAACGGATCGAACACATTTGGAATTTTTGAAAAATCCCCTTATTGCAATCATTTTGATAACAAACTAACATTCAACAACGATTAATCATGGAATAAATAATAATAGTCACTTTCTCATTCTTTTTGATTCTCTCATCATCTATGTTGACATTTTCTGAACTATTACGTTTACGGTCGAGCCATTTTTCTATATTTCTTTAAATACGCCAGTTGTCATACGCTTTCCCGGGAAGTTTTATTTAACCGAGACAGATCATGAGCTACCAATTCAAGGTAGTGATGTGCCAAATAATCTCAAAATATGGGTATGGATGTGTGTAGCATATTATGTCCAAATTTACGGATACAGGGTGAGGACTCAAAGATTAGAAAATTTTAAAAGCCGTTTTCACTTCTACATATTTTTATAGCAAACTTTTGAAGCAATGTTGGTAATTCAACAATTTTTTACACTTTTTATTCAATATGCCCCACTCCATTATGAATGATGTCTTCTATACGGGGACGAACAGAAGCACAGCTGGCCTTGATGAAGTCCGTAAACTAGTTGTTCCACGTACTTTAGAGCATCGACATTCGAGTGAGAAGTCTTGTTTGCCCTCTAATAAGCAGCGAAGTCTAGGGGGTTCACGTCGGGTGAGGACGAAGGCCAGAAGTCTGCCGACCAGAAGGAAGCAATGTTCTCCCTACAGAAATGCGGCACCTTCTTGGACGTGTTTGCCGGGGCGTCGTCTTGGGTAAACACATAGTTGTCCCTGAGGAACATGTTCTTCAGCCATGGTACCCGAGGACCTTGTAGTAGACATCCGTGTTGACTTTCTCGTTGGCCTTGAAGAAGTATGGAGGCATGATCATTTCCCCTGTTCAGAACAGCGCCCACTTTGAAAATCTTCTTGTGCACGCAGAAGATCGTACACCCTCTGCCGTTTTGCTTGTTGCTCGTACTTTTTTAATCGAACAAAAAGAAAACAAACATAAAATTTTAGCCTTTTCTGAACTCTTTGAATTGCGCCAAGTACAAAATTGGGAGACTTTTAGAACTGAGGCTAGACAGGCCCGAAGAGGTTTCTAATTTTTAGTCCTCAACCTTTATATTATGCGAATATGTCAAAAGTATGGATGTACTTAAGAGTATTCAATACATCACTAATTCAAAGTGTCATCTGTCCTCTCGAAATATGGAGGATAATTTAGAACTTAAATTCTAGATTACCGTACATCAGTATCTAAGAACCATAAAAACTTGAGTAACCGGATCTGTGTAATTCACAAATGGAAAAGGAATAAATAACCAAAACATATCTCAATGTTAATAACGTAACCTCGACTCGCTTAATTGACGAGAGGAGCATATTTATTTCTATGCTGGAAAAATACACGATATTCTAAAAAATTTCCTTTTTTTTTTTTTTTCATAATTCTAGAAACAAATAAATTAACAATAAAGAATATATAATAATTGCCTTTCTAAGACAGCCATTCTGGACAAAAACAAGAAGAAGAGTCAATGACAGGCGCATTTTTTGTAATTAAGAGAGTAAATGAACATAATTTATGACTTAATCATCATCATAATAATCAAAAATATAAGGAAATTTATAGTTAAACAATATATGGAATGCATCAATGAATGTTGTTGAAGTTATCAAAATAAGTTTTGTGCAATGCAAGACAATTATTAAATCTGCAAAAAGGAATAAAAAGAACCTCAGATATTTAAGTTTTAATCCCTTACAAATCAGCTCTTAGTGTAGTAATGGTAGATTTTAGCATTTGAGCATGAGACTTTGCATGTTTCAATTCTAACTCGGCTAGTTCAACTAAACTTTTTTGGAAGGAGGAAATCCGCCGAGTTTTAAGGATTCCTAACTCTTCTTTGGCTTTGGCAGATATATTATTGAAAGTATCGAAGCATTCCTGTTGCTCATTCTCCACTTGCTCAAGATCCTTATTTCTCGCTCGCGCCTTGTCCAAATTCTTATTTGCTGTTTCATAGTTGGACAGACATCGAAGTCTCCGAAAGAGTAAATCCTTTGCTGCAGTGGTGTCCCGCATATGATAGCGCAGGGTATCACTAAGTTTCAGATCTTCGTCAGAGGCGACTCGAGCCTCAACACGATACATTTTCTCTAGTGTGTCAGAGAGCTTCATAAGAAAGGAGCTTAAACCATCAGATTCTGAAGAGCCAATGAGTTTGACTCCATCAGAGAGTTTATTAAAGTTATAAGCCAGAGTTCTATGAGAGGAACACATTTTATCCGATTTACTAGTGGAGTCTCGGAGTGCAACATGATAATCTAAGAGAAAGGATTTCTCCTTATTGAAAAAGTCATCTATGTCCTTGATAGTACTGGAAAGGAGGAGTTCATCTCCAGACTTTTGGACGGAATTGAAGAATTGTAACATGACCTCTTTTTTGTTTTTCCCACGAACGTTTAGATCCTTCCCATACTCGAGGAAGATATGTAAATTGCGATCATAGCGGAATACATTGTGGATTGTGAGGCGGCATAGAAAGGCCTCATGCATGGCCACCGTTTTCTTGAAACACGCTAAATACTCCGCCTCCAGCTCTTGCTTCATTTTATCGAACTCTTCTTTCGTCAAGCAACCTACAATAATAGAAAGAAGGAATTTCATCATGATTGTCTAGTTCCTCGAAATTTGAAATTAAGTAACAACCTTCCGCATCCCCCAATTTCCTCAACTTGTCCTTGGAAGCATCAAAATTCGGGCTTGGCGGCGGAGGAGGAATTATGTAACCCGCATACTCTGGATTCTCTACAAACGTTCCATGGAGCCAAATAAACTCCTCATGCAAACGAACCACACTAAACTCCTCACTGGAAAAGACATTGTTCATATTGGTTCGAGTATGAACCGTATATTTGACCCAATCCCTCTCGGAAAGCGCATCCGAAATATCCACCTCCAATAAAGAGTCCTCCTTCAAATCCACAGTTTCTATGCGAGAGCCTTCCTCGTCCAACATCGTCTTTAGTTAGTCAATTTGTAACGCGAGTGTCTCCAGATTCCTCCCCCTTTACTCGCTTCAAATAATAATGAGTGACAGAACTTAAATGAATTCAATACGAAATTCTGTGTGTAGGTAGGTTTGGTCGGATAGAAATCATTTCATAAGTCAGTAAATGAAAAAAAAGTATTTTTCATTACGTCAAGCACTCCACATTAACTTTCCCTTTTTCCAGCCTGATCCTCCAAAAGAGGTTGCGCGTTTCAAAAAGGCTCAAAATATTCACTACGCCTACACCTTTTTGAAGAAAAACTCCTATTGCTTAATTTTTCCTACCTACTACAAGTTTTAATTTTACAAACCCGCACGACACGTCTTTAAATAAAGCATCTTGCAGTTACATACACACAAAATTGAATGAAATGGAGGTATAAATCAAATTTATCCATTCACGTCACATTTATAATTAATATTCATAGAATTCTTATATCTTTGGTTTCCATTAAACCGCATGATAATACGGAAGATAAAAATAAAGTTTAGAGTACTTTCAAAAAGTAATATTCCATTCATTATAAAATAATGTATTCTCTACTGGAAATTACAGAGCTGTGGACTCGAGTCACATGAGTGGGACTTGAGTCAGACTCGAGTAATTAATCTAACAACTTGTAATTCGAGTCTGACTTGAACTAAAATGACTCGTGACTTGACTTAACTTGGGTAAAGAATGACTTGTGACTCGAATCAAACTTTAATATAAATGCATGGACATGTCACGCTATCGAGACATCCATGATAAATTACTTTCGACTCGTAGGGGGTTAAATTGTATATAAATTATAATGTTAATGTATGTAAAAACAATTTTAGAAAAGTAAAATATATTGATACACTGAGTGGGGACAAGATATTTAGAGTATCTCTACGTATTTTGAATGGTGAGAAAAGTTGGATCAGCTAAACCAAGGACTACCAGAGAGATGGACTGGAGAGTGAGACATAATTGAGTTAGCTTTTATGAGAAAAATCATCCGGGTAAATGATTGATGTCTGCAGTCCTTTTAATTTTATTTTACTTGAAGATGGGAGTGAGAGAAGAGGATAATTGGAACTAAGCGGAAATACATTTCATCCATGGTCATTGCGATGGATTTTTCGTAAGATGCATTTGGATAAATGGATCTGCATCCTCCCATTTTCTCGTTCCGAGGAGTTTATATTTTTACATTTTAATATCTATCCACACGCCTTCTAATCATTTATTTAACGTCATTTTCTGTTCAAGGGATCTCTCCTCTTTGTACCTCACTCGATGGATCTCATCTTCTTTAATGGAAGGATCGTTCATTGTGCATATACCACTTCACTTCAAGGTTTATGATAGTGACTTTTGACCTTTTTAATCATTGTCTCTATACGTAAACTTCTCCAGATCTTCTTCGAAATCATCGTATACTTCTATAAATTAATATGTAAAAGTAGTCTACTTAATTTATGAAATCTTTTATCCTACCTACTTTAACTTATAAGAACTAAAAAGTTCCATCAACATACAAAATAAGTGAAAAAAATTATTGACTTATAATGTGCCTCTCTTTTCTTGATATTTTGCTCTGCAAAGAATCTTTTATTCTGCTATAACATGTAAATAGTTATTGGGAACTGTAAAGCGATAATGTGTATAATAAAAAGTATAAGTGACTTCTTAACTTCGTTAAACTTATACTGGAATATCTTAATGTCATTGCAATTCCCAAACTTATTAAGTCTGGAATCTTTTCGTATTTCCTCATCATTATTTGGATAAGGTTATATAATTTCTTTATAAATTTTATATATTCATATTCCTGATCTTAACTTTGGTTAAATGTTTTAATGAAAACTATATTTGGATTACATATAAATTATAGTACATTTTATTAATCAAAGAATATTTACTAGATTTGGCTCCAATTTTGCATTCATTATTGAAAAAACTTTATTTATACTTAATAAATATTTACAATTTATACATAATTCCGAGGGATTTTGGTAATTTCTTTGTATTACAATATCAGAGACTTCTTCAATCGTAAATTAATCAAAGGTAGATCCGTAAAAATGCCTTTTTCGTTATCATTAATGAGTGAATATGAAAATTTCTTGGGTTATGTATGACAGAATGCAAGGTTGAAATTAATTATTTTAAACTCTCTTCTACTCTATTCCTATTTAATGAAGGTTTTCGACAATTATTTTTCTTATTAAAATCAAAAATTTAGAGCTACATCCTATGTCAATAGCCATCGTCCTAAAGGTCGATGACCAAACATATTCTCTTTAATGTACTGAAACAAGTATTTGCGTTATTTAAGTAAATATATAATTTAACAGAAATTATTATGTGGCAAAGTCTAGAATGATCGGTAGGAGTTCAATTAGGACGTCTAGTAACCTGTTCGAATATCCACAAAATTTAGATTGTGGTTGACCACCAAATGGTATATGTTTCCAAAGTTAAAGGGGATTGGAGAAACTAGTCATTCTATACCGAACTATATTTAGAGCTCGGAGAGAGATTTAACCATGAATCATACATTGGAGTAATGAATACTTCACATAGAAGAAGAGAAGGAGTACGAGAGAGATACAATATGGGGTATTCTTATGCTTTTAATTCATTGATAGGTTTATTATTTGAAATAAGACTAGATTGTAGTGAATTTATTTCTTGAGTTCTTTGTTTGTTATGTTATGTAAATCAATGACACATAAGGACTCAAATGAATGAAACAGTTTTTTTTAAGAATATTAGGAGATGAAATAGAGTAGACTTTCAATGGAAGAAATACAGAGGAAGGATGATAAGTCGCTTTGTTCCTCACTGAATATTTCTTTCCAGTACTATTGACCCTGATTAAACATATTCTTAGTTCTTGTAGAAGTATACAATGATTCCATACTGATACAACTTACAAAATCTAGAGGGACGGATGTGTATTTGAACCGATTGTTGATGAAGTTACAGATTTTGACGTTTAAGGACACCCGCACAATGACTGATACTTCCATCAAATGAGATGATATCCATCGAGTATGGGGCAAGAACCTTTTCTGAAGAGATGAGATCCCTGAACATGATGGATATCCTAATGTCATAAAGACCTATGAATTCAATGGAACTACGAGTGGACTCAGATGCCTATTTCTGGATGTTTTTCGTAAAAGATCAATCCAAAGAATCCTTATTGTCTTAGAAATAATTAATTTGATGACTAAAGTTTATCACGGGAACTTTTTTTTCGCGAAAAAGTGCCGAATCATCTTATTTCTTCCCCTTCACCCGATGAAGTAGTTAGAATGTAAGGGGTTTCGTAGCGCTTCTTATTCTCTCTTCTTAGATATTATTGATTGGAGGTATCCATGGAATGGATTTGATTATCTTGCCGAACTGGATCCGTTATATTCCTTATATTTTGGCTTTTATTAATATTACAGAGGGTGAGGACGGAGCGAGGTTTCTCTTCCTAATTTATTTTTCTATTTTATGTGGGTCTGTTTATCACTCTCTTCTCCCTCATAATTTTTTTTGGTATCAATCATATTAAAGAATGCCAAATATTCTAATACACTGAATGGGGGAGGGAAAAAAAGTGTATGAAACATGAAAAGTAGGATCCACAATCATGGGACTTACTTACACAAGTAGACCACAGAGTGAGAGACAGAGATAGAAAGAGACTAATTCCCAAGGTGGTAGATAATAAAGGTATGTCGCTCACGACTTATATAATTTGACAGAAGTAAGCAAGCCCATTCTAATGACGTCACATATGTGCTGAAAACGCTGGCCCGTACTTGTATTTTGCTCTAAAATTACAAGGAATCTAACTCAAAATGTAAGATTTGCTACTTGCAAACTAGGCACTATATAAAGGGGGAGTGGCATTTTATTTTATACTATAACCTTGTAGGAAAAAAAAATAGGTAAACATTTATCTACAGTTATGAATATATATACGGTAGAAAACTATTAGTTGCCTTGTAGTTGTAACTTTGAACAAATGCATCTAATCATTTGTGAATATTTTTCAATTTTCTTTAGATAGGGGATATATCTTAATATTAGGTATAGTTTTATAATAAAAAACAATCATTATGGCGAAGAAATCAATTATACATTAAAAATGAGTGGATATTATTTTTTCTTAACATAAAACGCTCATTTAAAAAAATAAACTTACAACTAGATCTTAATTTGTTATTTATGTTGATATAGACGTTATCTTGCTAACAGAACTGAAGATGATGCATTGAATAAGCCTCTGTTGCCTTGTGATTTTTACTTATCTCTTTAGAAAAAGATATACATTTTAGTAAATATTTGAATAATACTCGGGAAATCAAATATTAGAAAAAAATTTCACTTCTATATTGCTTGCAATAGTTTGTAATACAGACCAATGATAGTTCTACAACTAATAATATGAAGGATTTTGAAATTTTTACTCGACTGAAAACAATAACAATAACAAAGTAGCATTTGCATGTCCAAAATAAAACCGAATTAATCAATAAGATAAAAAATAAAATAATGGAGAACTCATAAATATGGAATGTAAATTTTGAAGAATGTCATTGATACTTTATTATTTTTTCAATCTATACTAAAACAATCGTATTTTATGTTTTATTAAATTTCAACTATTGTTTTCTGTAAAGGAACTTATAATTATTTAGTACGGAAAACATTTAATAAATTATTTATTGGTGTTGAGATCCTAGATCTTTGCAAGAGTAATATTCCAATATGGTGACAAGCAATTTGGCTGTTTAGAGAAGGATTCCCGACTCAATAAGTTTAGAAATTTCAACTACATTAAGATATTTAACATAAGACTACAGAAGTTAAGAGTTTTGCTATATATTTTGTAAAATACATTATCACTTAAAAGCTCCAAATAACTATTTATTTGTAATAGCAGAATAGAATATGCTTTGCACACTAAAATATCGAGAAAAGAGAAGCACATTATCTTCACCAGTCTAGAATCATGTTCCACTTGTTTTCCAATGACAAATGACTCAGTAGTATTAAAGCAATCAGGCGTGAGCTTGAAGTGTCCAGCTTATATAATTATCCGTATAGACCGTATATGAGGAAGTACAACTTATAAATGGAGTTCATATAAATGTGGTAGAGATGAGTTATACTTTATATACATCAAGGACACTGAAGGAATCTTATTAATGGAATAGTTTTCATAAGGCTGATTCCTTCATAGGCAATTGCCTCCAAAAAACCTACTATGAGCCAATGTTAATAGAAATACAAGGTTATACTATAACTTATGTTTCACTTCCACCACGCTTTTAATATTGACGTCATAGTAGATGAGTGGTTGCGTGTTTTTTCAATATCTGTTTTTCTTACTCAGCAGTCGTTGCGATACATTCAATTGAAAATTCTAGCAGTTTTGACTTCATAGACTATAAGATGTTGTGTGCTTTGTCAAAATCTGCCTGTCTTGTCCAGCAATCGGTGCAATACATCAGATTGAAAATTCCAGCAAGCCTGGTCTAACCTTGTATGTCTATTAACCTTGCTATGAGCATATTTCGTACGGTTAGTTCTAGGTTTTCCTTATGGTAAAATCGCTCAACCTATTATCTCAGTAAATAATTAGTAAGAAGAAAACCGCTTTCATTTTAAAGAGATTTTTTAGGGGTACACCGGAAAGGTCTACGGGAAACACGTTCTTAGTCATAATATACGATGTTCAAGTTCGAACCGACTTCAAAAAAGTTCGTCTCATATTCATTAAATTGGAATGAGGGATCTGATACATAACTATCTTTGATGATAGGCGATAGGGTTCAACTACAGCATTGGAGAAAAGAGTCTCTTGGGTTTCGCGGTTATGGAGGATTCCTCGTTGGCCTATGCCTTCATATGTTACCCGCATGGGTAAATTAACAAGCATGAGCGAGGATATAAATAGATATATTTAAATTAATAAATAAATTGTTACACACATCTAATAATCCAAATAAAATGCATAAGAAAATACATAGACGATATATCAAATTTAAAATGAGTAATTGAATATGGTAACAGTGTATTCCATAAATTGTTGATAACTAAATCATGGAACAGTCCAACGTTAATTTATCTAAGACAATTTTATACTTCAACATCCACATTGGCTTAATTTTGTAAATCTTGGAATATGATATTTATATAGCATGTTGAAGTTCCACTATCAATATGGCTATTCGAATCTAAGCTTTTGCTGCAAGATCATATACTTAAGTACAAAGTTGAAGAACTAGAGAGCCTCAGACTCGGGGATACTCAATGGGCTCCTCTGCTGGTGTTATAATACAGGAAAGAGGGAATAAACGTTAATAAGATATTGGATGAGTCCATAGAATTGACAATATCTCACTACGCACGGTTAAATACTGTTCCTATCGTCCATTTTGACAAAAACATGATAAATAATTTGTTTGTTCGACGTGAAATATAAGCCTATGGAGTTGGTGAATATTCAATATTGTCAATCTATTGGAACTTATAGAATATATAGGTAGTACTTAAGTTCTGCATCATTCGACCTATGAATTCATCTTGATTCGAGTTCCCAACTTTGAGCTGAATAAGGCATTCATTCCGGGGGGATAACTCTCAAAACTTAATGTACATCCGAGTTTCACAGGGACAACTCTATTGTCAAATCAATTCTACTCCAGGCATATGAGAATGAGATGACAATAAATATTCAATTGAGTCATTAATTAAAGTATATTCACCAATGCAGGTAAGTCAACAAAACCTTAAAAACTCACTTTTTCTTGTAATAATAACTAAAGACAACTATGTAAACTCCTTAGTAGTCCTGCATAAAAAACATTGACGAATTAAAAAAAGAAACAGTTGTATTTATAATTTTTAAACACGGGGATTAGATTGGAGTCTTACATTGGAGTACTTTGGATTGAACCAAATCTGTGATCATAATGTGTAGCAGCACTCATAAGAAATACCCCCTCCCCTAAGAATGAGGTGTTGCGACTATAAGTAACTGAATAAATATTTATAATAAATTCATTTAAAACAACAATATACAATCTACTTGCGTGGTTCCATTTTGTGAAACTAGAAAAGATGTTAAAGAACATAAAGAAGCTTCTTTTCATTAATTTCCTAGCAAAAATGGTGAGGTTTAAGAAAAATAAGAAAATATTTTGATACTTATCTTAATTTTTGATATATTTACTCTTTAAAATGGAATCGAATTAGATTTGAAAGACTTAACGTACTTGAAAAAAAACACATTCAAAATTTACATAACAACTCTAATAAATGTGTATTAAATTTTCAAATTTACTTTTAATTTGTAAAAAAACATATTTTCTTGTACTGAAGCACGACGGAGGAAAAACAACAAATAATTTTGATGATATGTGAAATTTTTTAAAGCCATGTTAATGTTTCATCTTTATCTGAACTGAAGGAAACCCCGTATTTGAATTGCGTTCCAAAAGGAATTTAAGTTATACGTCTAGAACATGAAGAACAATTTTTGTACATAACTAAAAACTATGCAGTTATAATACAAAACAGTAATTATGTCTTGTTATAAATAATAACAATACAAAAATTAAAAATAAATATCTTTATTATTTGTACAATAATCATCAAACATAAGCATCATGAAGTTTCAAATATATATTCTAGCTTTTCAAAACTGTATAATCAAAGTATAGAGAAAAAAATCATAAGCTATTATGCTCATTTTGGAAGTCAATAAATTTACATAACTTTATACTATCCCTTAAATTTTATCTAGATTATTATAAACTGTTAACATATTGTTTCAGGATCTCCAATCAATGGATTCCATTTGATCAGATCAGTTAATTTAAAATTCATAATTTGTAGATCAAATTTGAAGGTTCCTATAAAAAAATTATTCACCTTTTTGTTATGAATTACTTTCTTTCATGTGGTGAAGTCTTAAATCTTCTTACTTTTTGAAGTCGAAATATGAAAACAATATAAATGAAGATAAAATATTAAGTATTTGAAGTTATAATGATATTATATATGGATTTGCACATGAAGACAAGATTTTGTTATAAGATTTTAAAGTCTTATAAATATGGTGTAATACAAGAAAATTACAAAGGTTTTGGCCGGAAACTGGCTTTTTACTCTCAATACGCATGTTACATATTATTTTTCTAAGAAATATAAAATATAAAAATATATACGATGAAGACTAGATTCATAATCGTATGGTATGACTATTTAGGAGCATACATGTTCGTTCAATCCTCAATCCAATCAATCTAGTTATCTAGCTAACTAACTAAAATAACAGATCCATTTAAATATAACGGAACAATCGCTTCCTATATGAACAAACCTACTGATTGAATATCGTATTGAAGCATGGATACATTTTTAGCTGAATCCCCCTTTATACGAAACAGGTATACTATGTATGTGTAAACTGAAAGCAATCCTCAATTCTCTATCTCCCTCGCCTCCCCTCACGGCCTCCACTTCGAAGCCCATTGTGTTAATCAACCTTTGTTTTTGGGGCCCATTTTAGAATTTGGGGGACAACGCACTCTGCGTATAAGTAGCTACGGCCATGTTTGTATCTAATATCATTTCCTGGACCCAAATTTTCTAGTGACGCTCTTTGTTTCAAGTTTATCAAACTGAGCCCATATAAAAAAGAACAGAGGGCGGGACCGATAGAGCCGCTGAACCTAAACCGGGCACAACCTTGTTTATTTGTACTAATAATTAAATTCAAGTCCTCTTTTTCCCAATACTTAAATATCAAAACATGGAGCTGTATCTAAGGAAGAATGAATGTTTATAGACTACTATATAGTCAATATTCCCTAATGCCTATGTATGAGTATGTATTTCATTTAGTCAGTTATTCTCTAAGGTGTGGTAGAATGTAACTTTTAACTTATTAAGGCAAGTAACTAAGGGGGACTACCTCCATTTAACATTTACTTGCTTAGTACTTCATATTATATATATTAATCAAGGCAATTTAGTTATGAGAACAACCAGATATTATGTGATACGTGTTATATTCTAAAATATTTACATACACTGATAGCAAATGGGCAATGAGGTGTCTCGACATTAAGAACAGATGACAAATTATAGTCGTATACGGTGCTGATAATTGGAAGTAGTATATAAAAATAACCAAAAATTATCATGGTAACCATGAAAATTTGAAGAATGTTTTAGAGTAGAGCAGCTTAGCTGCCTTTCCTTTTTGTTATATCAGCCACAAGCAGCTGTAACGAGGGGGAAATGGAAATAAAAAGGACATAAGTCCAACAGGCAACAAGGACTTACAAATATGACTCTGCAACAAATCCTTAGGGTTACTTTCCGTCTTTTATGAGCATACACAAATGTTCGATCCGGTTTTGTATACATCAATGATATGGTTTATGTAGTAGATAAAGGCAGCAAGTTAACACCTTAACAATTAAACAAAAATGACAAAACATAGGATCGAAAAAGAAAATTCATTCTTCAGTTTGCCAACTGCAAAAAAAAAAAAAAACGAGCTAAAAAATGCCCCCGATTTTCATCCCTAGTCGTATACATTGGTATTTTTTTAAAAGCACGAGGAGAATACAGGAGGGATAATTATGGTATTAGTGAATTTAGACCTTTGATACATCAGCTGCCTGTTATATCATTTTGGGAGGAGCAAATGAATTACTGCTACATTTAAAATATTATTATTCCAGGGAAAATATTATGATTCTACTTTCAATGCAAAGACATCTTTTACTACAGGGCTTGAACTCTAAAACTAGCGTATGTATTTCATTCATTTTCTTATTATTAGTATTGTATATACATATATTACTTAATGCTAGGTGAGTATATCTATTCTATTAATTAATTATTGTCATTATCCATTCATTGCTCATAAACAACAATTTTGTTTGGATTAATTAAGAATTTTATTATCGTAAAATTCTTAGTTACCTGGTATTTTTTAATTCTAACATTATTCGCTTAGAATCAAGCAAAAAATATTTTATTAATATTATGTTTAAAAACTTTCTGAGGATGGTTTTTTATAGATACGTTTTTGTGGACAAATAATGATTAATAAATAGAAAAGAGCAATTACAAGAAATTAGGGACCAGCTATTATACTTGTAGTATCAGTTACATCGAAACTCAGGAATGAAATAAGTATAAATATGATTATTAATTAATAATATTTATTGTATATATCCAAAGTTACAAGGAATAAATCTAATCTAATAGCATGTGTTAATTATTTTCTCTAGTGACTATTATCTACATCAAGGAAAGGTGTATTTTTTTATATTTGAAATTTAGTTATCCTTTAGGGTAGAACGGAATTACAAATATATAGCTACGCTTTCAATAAAATATGACATTAATACAGTAGACTTAAGTTAATGTCTACTATTAATGCATTAAATATATTATTTTTATATTCAAATTAATATATTTTGCAAAAAAATTATACCAAAGATAGGGGATAATTCTTCTTGTAGAGGGAGATGTTATCACATGACGACTTATTAAATAGTGAACCAAAATTCAATAAAGAGCACACAGATTCAACTGTTTTTCCTATTCTAATCGCTATATTTAGTTTTTTCTTCACACACATTTCCTCTATAGCCATAAACTAAAAATTATCCTTTTTATTGAAAATATGTACAATTGTTGCAACTGGTATAAGCATATTGTACAATTTACCATTTGTACGCCTTAATAGGTTACAACATCAGTGATTACATATAATAACCAACTATTCATTGATACTATCATTTCATTTGGATCCTTTAAAATTTCTTATTTATTTACGTGTAATTGAATGTGGGGTTTTTAACTTGATAATGTGCCAGAGAATATGTATCAGCGAGTTTCATCAATAGTCAATACTTAAGCCATTAATACATCCACCATAAATGGAATATTCAATTATTGCATTAACCTCATCACATGTAGAAAAAAATATCGTTAGTGTGGGCCCTCAGTCAAGAACAGAGGCTAGGGTAATTGCATCAAGTGTCCTAAAGGGAGTTCAAAGAACTCGCATATTTATATTTACCTTAGGCCTCGCTCACGGTAAACCTTACTTATATTTTCTTTTAATGGTTGATGCAACCATTAAAAGCAAAAAATTGTGAAGTCCCATTACAGCCCATTATATTCTATTTTCTTCATTGTGGAGATGAAGCATTCATATCCAAAGTTTGTATTTGACATAAAATGGCAAGATTTGTAATATGAGATCACTGATACAGCATAAAACATACAATAAATGGGTATTGCGTACCCATTATATCACTGTTATGAATTAGATGAGAACCTGTTGGTCAATCCTCTCCAAAAGCTGGTACCACCTTCTAATATTATTTCACTTCCTGTATATATATAAGATGATATAAATAATACAAACTGGGGGAATTTGTTATACATTAAACTCATTTTTGCAAGTTTTATAAATACAGTTTGGAACGATTAAATCTGCTGCAACTTTGTAGTACCACCCCAGACGTATATTTTGTACTGGCACTGATTTTTCTGTTGCTAAGGGTTCTCGCAGTATTTAGTTAGTTACAAAGAAAGCGTAGTGACAATAACATCTCTCTAACATGGAAAAAAAAGGACAATGTCTTCAATGAGAGAGATCGAAGATGCGGCACTATTCAACTTATGTTTAGTGATGATCCAACTTTTAACAATAAAGAGATTTCTTCCATCCTGAAAATGCCAAAACTAACGGTTGTAAGTATCAGAGCGAACCTTAAGGAGTGTGATAGCCCACTGGAGCCCGTGGAGAGGAAGGTGCACGACCCAGAGGGCCGCAGGAAGGTAATTAAAAAGGAGTTCTGAAGGAGGTAGTGTTCCTGGCAAGAGGTCGTGGGTATAGCAGTAGGACTCGCCCCAGCGCCCATAACGCCAATGCTCCAGAAGTGGCTTAAAGAAAATGTGTTTGACTTTGTACAGTTCACACTTTGGCCCCTCCTCACCAGATTTGAACACCCTTAACTACTGGGTGCGGTATTACGTGGATAGTAACACAAATATGACCCCTGCAACACCAAGGAGAGCCTAATTGCTACTATCCACCGCACATTTGCCTCTCTCCGGCTGCTGCAAGTTCAAAAGATGTGATCCCGTTTCCGTATTTTAGATTTTGGAGGCAGAAGGCGGTTTTATTAAATAAATGTCTTCTCTATAACCTAATAAACATATGACTTTCTTGATTTCAATAAATATTAAAATAGAGCTGTAGTTTTATTTTTCGGGCGGCATATTTAATCGTTCCACCCTGTACATATGTAATACTATTAGATTTGTATAAAGTATGAACTACCGGTATGCTAAAAACGAAACCAAAAATGAACGTGGTAACTCTAACAATTTTAAAAAGAGTAGCTAAGCTGTAATGACGTTTTACATATATTAGCAGGAAGCAACTGTGAGAAGAAGGAAATCAACACAAATCTCACACCCTATCTTGCAAGGACATAGGCAATAATTACTCTGCTGTCAATCTTCGATTCTACGCGCTGTCCAACTTTTAATTCCCCCGATAAACAATCAGTGTTACTTGCAGTCGTGTCTTCTTGCTATCTTGTCCCAGTAGAATCTGATTAATTATACTCAGAGTCCAAGTCTAGGATAAAATGACTGAGATAAAATATGACTTCACAGCAATACATGGAGACGATTATATCACTTCATAATAAGTCATATCATCAATTTCAAACCATAAAAACTGACTGAAATTATCTCCTTATTTACCGAATATACATACAAATATTAATAAATATACGAATGATCAATTAACCTCTTCCATTGCATGTAATACATCATTCTAATCATCGTAGTCTTACAGAGATCCTTAGATGTCCATAGTATATACTTTTTCTGTGTCGAAGTCCTCATGCTCCAAGTTCGAGATGATCTCTCTAAGCTTAGGCCTCAAGGAATCCAATACAAGTTCAAGTCTTCATGCCCTTAGACAAGTACATACATTAACTTTATTATTAAAAATTTAATGGAACGCCATTTCTTTGAACGTACCCCTTATGTCTGTTGGGATATATTTCTCAAACTTTTGCGCACCTTGTCGCCCCAATGAATCTCTTTCCCTATAGAAAATTCTTAGACCCTGCGTACAGCGTTACCTCGATAATACAAAAATACCCAATGTATTTTGTTGTCAGCTGTCGATTGCCTCATCTCGCTTGATACGTCATGGTTATTTCATAATGTATTATTTTTGATAAATAAACTAAGTAATAAGTTATTCTGTACTTATGACAGAGTCCAAAAGGATATGAATACATTTTCCTGTTGATTCCTCATCCTTTATAAAATATGTAGGAGTTAGACTTGTTGAGATGATATTAATTATTCATCATAGTACCTTGTATTCTTTTTTTGTTTTGTTTTTTCCTTTTTATTTTTGTATAAAGGAATGATCATTTTTACTCAGTTATAATAAACATTTTTAAATCTTAACATTGTTGACCCCGACGTGATATCATACCTCCTAAAAATTTTCATTCTGATGCTCAAGACCATGCAGACAATGTCCCTCAGATCAAACAAAATTACGTAGCTGAAAAGGTCAGTAACTTAACCCTTGCTGTAGCAGAACTACGTCTTCCAAAATTATCGGCGATGGATCCAGAAAATTGATTTCGAAGAATTGAGCTGGATTTTTGATGAGGAAGATCAATGAAGATCAGACCAAATATTATTTAATGGCTTCAGCATTACATGATGAAGTTTTTAGGTCTATCCTTATTAAAAAGGAAGGTTTCACGTATGATCGTGCAAAAAAGCAATTTTACAGAAATATGGTCTCTCACCTTCAAATATAATTTTTAAAAAAATCTGATATGCTGTGCAATTCATTGGATTTTTCCTTGGGGAAGTTATAGATGAAGTAGTGTAGCGTCCCTTTGACGAGAAATACATTCATGATTTGCGTCATCATTTACTAAAGGAGGCCCTCATCAGAATTGTGCCTAAGACCAACAAGGGTACTTGAGAGCACAGTCCAATTCAATTGAAGAGTTGAAGCAAATGGGTGTAGGAGCCAAATAACTTAACAATTAAAATATTTCCCCTGTGGAAGACTCGTCCGCTTTGCCTCCTATCAATCATGTTTTCAAAAAAACCTCTTCATAACACGTCCAAATTTTATAAATCTAAGGAGAAAAAAGATATCTGCTATTATCATTCTAAATTTAGAATGAACGCAACTACCTGTTCAGGAGCTAGTTGCCATTTTTATGTACTTGTTTCAAAAAACTAAATTGCCCTCGGATGCACGGAACCGAGGTTGTAAATAAACCGTCAAACTTCTTTTTCATCAAAAACAATTCAAATTTGATTAACTTTGTGGTAGATACAGGAGTACAATTGTCTGTTATTCCATTTAACAAATGTAAAATTATTTTTCGAGAAAAACTCTCCTTATTATTGGAGATGAAGGAACCCTCGTTGACGTTATTGGTACAACAACTTTAACTCTTAATCTAGAAAATATAGGAGTTTTCCAATGAAAATTTATCGTGGTACTGGTCGTCTAATTTTGGGGGCAGATTTTTATATAATTTCAGATTTAGAATTGATATTTTCAATAAAAAATTATTCCAAGATGAACCATGCTTCATTACAGAACTATCGAAGACGCAAGAAATCAAATCGCAATATAATGATGTCTTTGATAATAAAAGTTTCATTGAAACTTATCCAGCTCACGGAGTTTAACACCATATCGAGTCGAAATGTCCTCCTTGCTTTGCGAAATCACGCAAGTTAGATGGCGAGAAGTTAAATTTTGTCCTAGATGAAATCAACCAATTGTTAAAAAAAGGAATCCTACGATCGTCTTCTTCTAATTTTTCTTCCGTTATTCCCGTCGTTCTAATACCCAAAGGAAGCTGACGAATGTGCAGCGACTATCGTCAATTAAATAGGATGGCGGACCTTGATGGGTATCCCTCCCAAATTTAAGAGATTTGGTGGCTAATCTAAAAACTATAAATATTTTTAGTAAAATGCATATACACAGAGCGTATTACCAAATCATTATTGATTCTTGAATTGAATTGGAGTCAAAGTAATCTCCCAAATACATTATTAATATTTTAAAAAGGGCAAAATAAAATAAAATTCAAATAAAATATTAATTTACTTCAAAAGATAATCTGTTTAAAAATACTTTATTAACGTATTTGCATCTCTAAATTTATATAATTATTACAATTGACAATTAAAAAAATAAAGATTTTTGATGCATCTTCTATGTTTTTAACATACCTAACTATGACAATTCGAATGGTTTTGTCAACTATTTCTACTTTTTAACGGAGTCAACTACTTTTTCACATCATCACTCTATGTATTTTATCTTTATGTCTAAGCCTTATAATCTCCTTTTTAGAAAAAGCAGAAGAGTTTAGAATTAATTTTAATTTCTTAATGACCAGGAGAACTCTACTCTATCTCCTTATAAAAGCAGTTCTAAATATATATACCTTCGGTATTTATACGGTCAGATACGGTCTTTATTTGTTTCTTTTATATTAAGGAGAAGAATTCTTAATTAATTTTAATTTCTTAATGTCCCGAGCAATGCCGGGTAAATTTACTCTAGTATTTATTATTTGCAAGTTCAAATTATATTTGGGGCGAAATAAAACATTTTTTTATTTAGCGGCCCAAACGTTATTATTTAACCATTTTAACACACAAAATATTGAAGTCCATGGCAGGATCCTGGGGGAATTAGAAAACAAGTTCATTAAGTATTTATTATCAATTGAAACAATTTTAGTAAATTCATGCTCTGAATACTTTGTTCATTCACTATTAACCAATATATTTTTAAATACATACGAACAGTAAAAGTATTTGGTTTGGTTATTATATTGTATCATATTTCTAACAGTCCAGAAAAAAAAAAAAAAAAACCGAAGCTTTTCATACGAAATATTTGATAAATATACCTAGTGTACAAGTTTTAACTTGTATAAGTAAATTGTACAAGTCGTAGACAAAAAATATAAGAATTTAGATTATTCAAATATATACACTAGTGTTGGGTTACGGTCTGGAGATCCTATATCCGTCTTAGGCTGTTATATATTTTTTTTTTTTGCACCAAACTAAAGCTCGGTTTGGACCAGTCTTATATAAAAATTTGGTCCAAAGGAAAACTTCAGTTTACATCGGTCCAAAGGAAAAATTCGGTCTAGTTCGGTCCAAAAAATTTGTTCTAGGTTTGCTGGTCGTTCCTATAGAAAATAACATTCATCTTGTGTAGTGACTTCAAGGAAGATTCCTGAAAGCATTCGGGAGTTCAATGCACAAAAATCCACTAAAGGCTGCAATCATCACTGCATGAGTCAACCTAGAGCAAATCTTTGCAAAGTTATATCACTAGGGTGGAACTGATATTTAAGGCAAAAGGCCGCTAAATTGATTGAGAATGTAAATAAGGTATTCCTTCATTGTATTTATGAAATAAATTTTCCAAATTTGATGACATTATTTTAAATATAACAATTTTTGTAATTTTCAAAAAATGCTGTAGTATTGTTACAGGGGAAATATTATAGTTATATTCCAACTCGTATATACATATATTGTCAAGTGTTCTAGGATCCAGGTTTTTACGTTGGCCATGATGGGAAAAAATGAGAAGATCTCTCCAGGATGTCAGGAAGTGTAGGACATAATTTAAAGAGAGATACGAAGTTCTTCTTAAGTTTTGGGAAGAATATAAAGGAAGATCCCACTAAGTCGATGAATCAATCCCCTGGCCAACGATTTCTCTGTGGCTCCTAGGACCATCAGGAGGACTATAAAGCATAACACTTGGAGAGGGAAACCAACAGGACTTTACACCCAAATGTGGACACACTTAAATCATTCACAGTGACTTCATTTTCAATACACAATTTGATTTTAGGGGAGGTTTTGCGTTCTTCCGAGTACTTATTCTAGTTTTACCTATTATAGATTTTTAAACCAATTTATACCAAAGGTGTGTGAGAATTCTTCTTTTACAGAGAGATGTTAACAACCTATGACTTATTAAATAATGAACAAAAAATGAGAGTGATATATGGTATTACTGAATTAAGATCATTCTTAATATCAGCTGCTTCTAATATGTAATGAGGGGGAGAAAATAAATTACTCCTATAAAGAGGAGAACCTTCTACATTTAAAATATCATTAGTGCAGGGAAAATATCATAATTATATAAATTTATTTATATTTAACAACAAAGATAGGCGATAATTCTGCTGTTAGAGGAAGATATTAACGGTGTCATTGTGACATTTCTTCTTAAAAATGGAATATGGAAGTTTGTTGAAAAAAAGAGGGGGGAAATGAAAAAGATAGAAAAAATGACAAATACTTCAGTTAAACATCAATTATGTTTCAAATTTATATGCAAATGTCGAATATTCTGAAATTAATACAAAATAAAGATTGTAAAAAAAATTAAAACTACATAATAAGCATCTTGAAATCTTAGACAATTTGAAAAGTTATAAAAGGTTGAGACAAGAATGATGTGAGAACAGTTTTTATTTTTCGCTACATTATAAAAATCCACAGAAGAGTTGTAATTCATGTCCAGGGAGAATGAAATCATGTCAAGTCCAAGCCGATATCTAGTTTAAGGTATTGTGTATATCATTTCCCTGTGATATTTTCTCAGGGTTTTTTTTTAAGTATTGTATCGTGACTCTGGCTGAAATATATCGTGGGTTTAATTTTATCGTTTCACCCCTACTGATTACTAAATGAAAAAAGAAATCTAAACGAACACCCCATGGGATTTTGATTTTTTTACGAGGATAAGTAACTAGATGTAATTACTTATTGAATTATTATTTTCTTTTCTGTTTTGTTTGAAGGTGAGATGAACATGGATGGGATGGGTGATATTCTTTTGGTCTTTCAAGTTCAATGCTATACCAATAGTATGTTCTTTTATTCATAGAGGGAGCTTTATAGATGTTGCAACTTTAAATTTTGAAATACGTATTAACCTATCACGAGATATCTTTATTTGTTTTGCCAATCATGACATGGCGTCCTAAGCCACGCGAAGAGAACTTGAAGGAAGTCAAGGAAGTAAAGCAACTATAAAACCATATTAGTTACACTCAATTATCCTTGTTCCATATGGATTTTGTCATCTGAATGCGTAAAATCCTAAAAGTAAATTAAGTAGTCATCAAATATACAATATTTTATTCGAATATATAACGGAAGAATAAGGCTCAATAAAAAGATATCAAGTTCAATTTGAGCAGTAAGGATTTACTTTCTAAGCAAAAGAGGGCAAGAGGAAGAGTAGCTGGAGGAAGCTTACTCTTATTGAAAAGTACAAGGTAGAAATTCATTTTTAAATACATAATTCTAAAAAAATACATTAAGTTTAATACCTTCTTCACCGCCAGAGAGAGAACCGGATATAAACTTAAGAAATCTTTATATCATTTACCTAATAAATTTAAATTTATATTCCAATTACTAATTGTTAAAAAAAAGTGTCACAACTTTTTTGCCGGCAATGTGGGCCACCTTCAAGCCGGGAACAATGCTTGGTATATACATTCTTGGCTAATTTTTATCTAGTGTATATATCTTTTATTATTACGATAAATGTTAATGTTTTTATTTAAAGTCTATTATCCGTCCGAATAAAAAATCAATTCATGGGTTCTTCTTGGCAAAGAAGACGAATGTTTTGGCTACGTGTAAGTCTATGATTGAGTAGAATATATTCATATAAACTCCGTGATTAGTACAGTTTTAAAATATTTCACAGCTTCATTTTATTGAATCTATGACGTATTATCATAAAATAGCCCATTCGTAGTAAAGCTTTAAACCAAGTAGCGAAATGAGGACTCACGTCAAAAATGTATTGGTCAAAACTTTCTTTTTTTCCGTTTCAGAAGAATTATTTAGTTTTTATTTCGACCTTCAAGAGAATAACAACTGTAGCTACTAGCTATAAACTATAATATATTCGTTTATTACTAAATATATAGCTAGAATTGAGTTACTGGAGTGATAAATTATGCCTAGTGATAAGATTAATGTATCAAAGCCTTTCTAGAATGGTCTGTTGCCATTCAATTAGAGTAAATGTTTCCATGATCTAGACAAGTTTCCTTCTAAAATTAACCAGGACGTCCTTGAGTAGAGCTTAGACAATCAAATTGAGGAAAGAAGTTAGTCTCTTTTCCTTTAGGACTCGTTTTTGTACGGCCAAAAATAAGTACGGGTACTTGGCGCTCTCCTTCTAAGAAACAATGCCCTCTATTGGGGCCAAAGAACAGGTGGGTACTTTGCGAGAAGAGATCCTGAGTTTTATGAAGAAGGAAACCTTTTTTCATTAGGCTTTAAACTTCAAGGCTCCATCTTTAAATCCTTCATGGAAGATTTTGTTAAGGCCTCTCTAGAAGTGGATAAATGGATAGGGCTAAATCAGAAATTGGTACAGCTCAATACAGTTTTTAAAGTTTATCTCTGATAAAGGGTCATCTTTGTATGTATCCTATAAGGGAAACTTCGTGTACACCACCAAGCAAATTCTATGGGGAAAATGGGTACCGAAAACCAAGATCCAAAAGATACATTGGCAGATAATGGGAACGAGAGGATCACTTCAAGGAAACACAGATGTTAACATACCAGGGCGTACAAAATTATTTACCGATGATGTAAATATACTTTTTAAGAGGTTTTGTGGCAACCAATCTGATTGTTTCGTATTTTTACTGTTAAAATAAACAAAAATCCTTCATGTGAGAGCGTAACAACTTCCACACGTGAGACCATATCCAATCAGGAAACAAAGAGGATCGAAATTGCAGCCCTTCTCCGAGTGGGAGTGCCTCATAACAACATTAAGGAACAGTTTGGGGCCTCGTTGAAGACAATTTACAACGTTTCCAAGCACTTGGAGGCTGGGGGTGATCTCAAGCATTCCCCTAGGGCTGGGAGGAAGCCCACTGTCTCAACAAGGCAAGTAAAGGCAGTGTTCAAGAGGACTCCCAACAGGTCCATTGCCGACATGGCCAGAAAGATGGGAACGTCGAGATCAACTGTTTCAAGGGCATTGAAAAGGGCTGGAGGAAAGTCCCTGAGGCGTACTGAACGTCCTCTGCTAACTGAACGTCAGCGAGAAGTCAGACTTGAGCGTGCCAAGAAAATCTTGAATGATATCAAGAGCTCATCTGGACGCATCATCATTTTTTCAGATGATAAAACTTTTACGGTCGATCCTGTTTTCAACAGGCAAAATGACCGTGTTGTGAGCTTTGGAGATGTGCAAGATAAGCACCGCTATGTGGCAACAACAAAGCACCCTGCTTCCGTGATGATGTTGGGTCTCGTGGCCTCCAACGGGAAGGCTATGAAGTCGGTATGGTTCCCCACTGGCTACAGATTAACAGCGGAGGATTATGTGAAGATTCTGGCGTCCAAGGTCCTTCTGTGGATCAAATCCATAGTTGGCAACTCTCCTTGGGGTTTTCAACAAGATGGAGCACCCGCCCACGCTTCCAAGAAAGCCCAGGAGTGGCTCAAGGACAACATGCACTTTTGGCCCAAGGACTACTGGCCCCCTCAGAGCCCAGATCTGAACCCACTAGACTTCTCTATCTAGGCGCACGTGGAGACCAAGGCCTGCAAAAAACGACAATAGAACATAAATGCCTTAAAGGCTGCTGTCAACAAGGCCTGGGCCTCCATGGACGCCGATTACATCCAGCAAGTCTGTGGCAGCTTCAGACGTCGCCTGACCAGTGTCATTGAGTCAAATGGTGGCTACATTGATTAAATTTGATCACAAACTATTTTATTATTCTAAAAATGTATGAATAAATTGTTTCTCAAGTCATTCGAAATGTCATTATTGTCCGCGATATGTTCTGAACAAAAATCGGTAAATAATTCTTTACGGCCCGGTACATATTTTATACTCTTTTTATTCTTTCTCTATGTCAATACAATCACTTTACTCCTTAAAAAGACTGAGAGGATTCGATACTCCTTTTTATACCATATTATAAACTTTTAGAATGACATTAATCTTATAACTATGAACTCTATATGTATACTATGTGACAGTATGTGGTTAAATCACAAAAGGTATAGGGATAGTATGGACCAATACACCTTGAACATATATAGGTAGGCATATCTTTTTTTTAGTCATATTTACAGACAGACAGTTCAGAGATCAAATTTCATACATTTGATACGATATGTATTCGTATTCAATAAAAAAACAAAAACATTCGTTACAAGTGCCTACTTATCAATCAGCCTTACTTCATTGATACAAAAATATCCTATGTATTTAGCTGTCAACTGTAGATGTTTCTGCTTCTTTTCCTCTAATCAGTGTTCTGAACGCTGATTGTTTGAATTAGACTTAATTATTTTTTAGCTGTGAAAAATTCCTAATGATAGCTATTGACAATGATGAAAATCCAGTGTAGAATAGGCTTGATAAAAAACACGATAATCAACATGGTAACCCTGACAATTTGGAAAATGTTTAGGAGAAGAGAAAGAATAATACTTATGACGTTTAATTAGATCAGCTACAATGAAGAGCTGTGGCAAGGGAGAAAGGAAAAAAGTATATAAACAATGACATTTGCTAGAATTGCTCCGATGTCGATCCCCAAAAAGGACTTACAATTACAACTCCGCAACAAATCCTCAGAGTAACGTTCCGTCTTTTATGAAAACAGCCGAACGTTCCAACAGGGTTTGAATATAGTTGAATCTATTTTGAAAAGAATGTTCACTACTAAGGAATTAAATAATAATGACAACTGCTGAGGAAAAGAAAATTCCTACTCTATACTACCAATTACAAATTAACGGCCAAGTAAAAAACCCAAGATATTTACATCATTAGCTATTAATTGCGTAGATTGGAAGGATAGACTAACTACCAATAGGGCATAAGAAAAATATAAAAAAAGGTGGTGTTACAGTCTGTAGCTTGGGTGTGCAACATAAACAAATTAAAAATATTATTGAAAATTCAAAGCACTCTCTACATGTGAGTAACATACTGGGTGCACAAGCTACCTATGATGTCACTTTGGCGTCTCTAATAAGGTAAACCCAGGCACTTAAGGAGCTGATTTTTTGGTTGTTAGATAGCTTTTTCAAATTTGCAGCATTGGGGAAAAAAATAGGATCAATTGACGAACTAGTCGTCCCAAATATTTGGAAAAGACACCGAGTCCTCTGTAGAATCCCCACCTGGAGCGACAATATAACAATTGATCGAACTCTGGGACTCAGTGAGCCGGTTGTGTCATAGGTTAGGAGAGAATTTGAGGCCTTTAAAGGTGATTTTGAAACAACAGTAATGCGGATTGGGGTCAAAAGTCGAAGTGGCTGTGTCTGGCCCATTTGAATTCATGGCCAGTATCCAGGACATCGTCAATGAGGACCCAGGGAAGTCCATCAGGGCAATTGCTAAGAAAGTTGGGTGGTCAAAGTCGCTGATCCGGCTCTGCATTCACAAAAACCTTCGTTACTATTTATTACAGATGATTGGGGTAACCACCGATGCCTTCCTAGACTTGCTAGAGACCAAGTTGAAACCCTGGATCGAAATGTTTTCCAATGGAAGAACTTACATGCGGCATCAGGACTCGGCTCCCTCTGAGACCTCGAAAAAAAGTCTCAAATGGATCCAAGACCATTTTAATATCTTTATCTCGACGGACTTTGGCCTCCAAACTTGCCGAATCTGAATCCGATTGATTTTAATTTTTTGTGGAGCGCGATAGAACGGCAAACCAACCAGACCTCCTGCAACAACAAAGACGAACTATCATTCGGGCCCAGACGGAATTACAGGATTAGCCAAATAAACAAGTGGCGAAAATCTGCTTGCACTTTCGCCTTCATATAAAGACTGTAATTGAGGGTAGAGGCGATTTGATTAAATAAAGTAAATCAGAATCCATTAATATTTCAGAATTTGGTTTCATTTTTTTAATCTTATAACTGGTTGGAGAGAAAAATGCATTAGAAAAAAAATATATTTTGTGGCACAGAATATTTTATATTCTATAATATTATCATTTAGGAAGTTGTATTATTTTGCAACAAGACGGCGTCACTCTCGGTTCTTTAATTACAAACGCACATGCTCCAATGATGCTGGACCTTCTTTTTCTGTTTCTTTTTAGAGAAAAGATGGTGTGATACAATAAAGGTAACGATATGATCAATAGATAATATGACCCTGCGTTACTTTGAATAAACATAAATTTACAATAGTTGTCAACTGTTGATGCTTCTTCTTCTTTTCCCCATATTAGTGTACTGTACGTTGATTGGTCAAATTACAATTAGCTGATGCTAATCTGTGAGCAATATCCAACAATTATTGAATATAAAAAATTCTATAGTTGGGAAAAATAGCTAACCCCAAATGATTTTGGCCTTTTTTCTTTTCGGAGAAGAGGTTGTGAGATACAATAACGTATGTTTATTGATGATTTTTCTAGAATGTTATACGTTTGAATACTGTAAATATAATTAGAAATTACATTATCTTGAAATAGAATGTATCAATGCACAATTCAATATACTTATGTACCTGATATAAAAAGATTACTTTAATTTAACATGTGGTGGATTAGGAGCAGTATTTTATATTGATGTTGTGCAGGTTATGATCCTGATTACTAGATCATCAACTCTTTTCTATATTGGAATGGATACAGTGGGTGGTGTGGATCAATTACTCAGTTCATGGTATCCTCTATGTATATACATATTAAGTACATACAATATCAAAACATGATAAATGCATTTCAGTCTATAGAAATGAGTCAAAGCGAGGCACATCTGTTATAAAAACAACTCAATAAATCATTTCAAATATCTCCTAGCCATTCCGAATGTGCTCAACATTAATCTCAACGATAATACAACATATGGTGTTCCAGGCTATGATTAGTGGAAAATACTCTGATCCCCTTCAAGTAATGACATGCCTTATATTGAGTTATATTTTTCGAGATATTCGAACAGTTAGCACTTTGGGGGATCATGAAAACAAATAGAAGATCACATTATGTGGAGGAAATCATCCGTGGACCGAGGGAATAGGCCACAGGAGATCACATCTAATTAATTAAAGTGCTGCAACTTTTCCTTGTATCTACCAGGAACCATTGCATTATAATTACGGGATGAATGTAATTGGTATCATGAAGAGGAACTTCTATGTCATCAAATCCAATAACTCCTGTAACAGAAATTAATATAAACATAAATAAATAGTACAAAATCTAATGATTCTCTAATCCTATGTGGAATCTTATTCGAGTAATTATTCCTACTCCAATAATATATAGTTCGCTTCATAGTTATTTCATTATTATTAAAAGGCGGCAATAGTTGATTTTAGACTATCCACTGCCGTTGTATCCAACTTCGAAAAAGAAAGGGAAAGTATGACGATGTATCCAAAAATACATTGAGCTAAGCCCAAAGCTCAAGATATCTAGAGTATCCTGAATAAATTTTAACTTTTGAGGATTGATATATGCATTTTTTATGATCTTTATAAATAACAGGGACACTTCCATTTTTTTCTATGTCCACCCTCTCAATTATTACTAAGGATCTTAGCATTGATTTTAATCAATATCTTATAGATACCGATCATTCAAGAACTGCAAGGGGGCCAAATATTTATTTATATTCAGTCTTTACCTGCGTATCCTTCAATTCCAATAGAAGTAGATTTATATCTATAAATATGCTGGAAACAGATTAATGAGATAGGTCGTTGGGCAACATATATATTTATAATTATGTTTATATATTGGACTAACATTTGAAAAAGTAATGAAATAATAAGAAGGACTACTTTCTATTTAAGGGAGTTTTTGGGCATAAGTCTATCTATGACTATTTATAGGGATAATTCGAATGATTGGGAACTTTACATTTATAGCACTTTTGTGTATGGAGAAGGACCAAAGATCCATACTTATAGGAAAAGAAAAACTAGTTAAGATATTTTAACTAGTATAGATGTATCGCTTCCAAAAATTTTACGCCCCGTGCCAAATTTTAAGGACGAGTCTGATTAACACGCAAAAGCCGTCTCTAGAACAATCTTTGATGGATAACACCATCATCGATATCTACCCGTGATGTCATCAAAAAGGTTATTCCTTCTTAATTTTTAATTAAATTAATTTGCACACCACTCTCTATGTGACTAACATACTTATATTTTGTATTAAATAATAATACCATTTAGGGAGTTGTATTATTTTACCACTGTCTGTAGTTCTTTTTTTTTTACAAAATGATACAAGTAACAACGCTCATATCCCATTCAAATGGTAAACTGAGATTCCTTTGTAGAGGTTGCTTTACAATAATGGACGTTTTTCAGGAACAATAACACAAACGACACTGGATTGGAAGTGGTACTCGACCGATTTTATGTCCTATATTAAGGACCAACACAACCTCAGTATCTATTTTTTTAGATCAACCTGATTTGCTCCTTTCCATATTGTTACAAGTGCATTACCTATACCTTGCCGGCATTTCTTTTTATCAACCGGTTCATAACCAATCTCATTTCATATTTGACTCCTCTAGTCAACTAACTTTTGCATGTAGTAGACCCAAAGACATATCTCTCTCTGAAAAAAAAATTATCACCTATCTTTGCTGTAAATTGTAATAAAAATGAATAATAAAATAAATATAAATGAATTGAAATATAATTAAGAAATGTTTACAGCAATTTTAAATGTATATCCTTTTCATGGCAGTTATTAATTTTCTCCCCCAAAATCAATTAACAGGCAGCTGATATTAACAAGGGTCTTAAATCAGTAATACTGTATATATATCTTGGACTCGATACTTTCGTTTCGACTTCAGGGGATAGGGGCTGTAGCCCCCCCCAAATTAAGGATTCCCTTGTACATACCTTAATGTATTTAAAAAATAACTTGTTTGATTGAAATGTTTAATTTCCTCACATCTTGGAAAAGAATTACCATATATTCGTACGTATCAACCAATAGTGAGCAATATAACTTCATGGTCCAATGACAAGACTTTTTTTTAACATATATTATATATTTATACCTATATATAATTTCTTTTTTATTTGTCATGCCTTCTAAAAACCTTAGAAGTAAAGGATTTGATTATAAAAAATAAAAATACAAAATATATAAAGATAATATAAATGAAAATAGATTGAGAAATTGGACAAAATTACAAATAAATTAAAATTATAAATTAGTGTTGCGTTCCTTGATGCCATTGCTTATATATTAGTAGTAGTAGGGTATATTTAAAGAACAATGAAGGATTTCAACATATACACATTTAAGAGGGGGGAGGACTAAAAAAGCACAAAAAATAGTTCTATATAACTGTTAAAATACATTTAATAATGAAATCAACACAGTCGGGGAAAAAAAAATTAAAAATTGAACTAAAAATAAAATAATAATTATTATATGTAATTTCCTTTTAAAAAATTGTCGAGTCACAGAGCTAAAAAATACATAAATAGTATGTCATAAATGTTTCTTTTAACTGTTTTTCCAATATAATTTATATTATATACATACATATATATATAACTTATATATGTATGTACTGCAGACTTAGACTTTAGGGCGGTTTGTATTTAAACTTTTCTCAAATTTCGATTATGGCTAGTTCAGAAAAGTTGTGATATGGTAAGAAAATATGCTTTTTGGAAATTTTATTGCTGTAAGGAGACAAAAGTTATTCATTTCGTCAATAAGGATTAAAATACAGCATTAATCATTATTTTGCATTAATTCATTATGATAAATATTATTCTAACCTATAAAAATAATTTTTAAAGTTTTTTCTAAGCTACCGTAGGGATCCAAAAAGGAAGATTAACATATTAAAATGTTGATTTTTTCTTTCTGAAAATGTAAAATAATGATGCACGCTATACGCGGATCATCTAATTTTCCTTTTTTTTTATAACATAGAAATTTTTTTAGAATAAAACTTTAAAAACACATTTTATAGGTTAAAAAATGTCTATGACAATTATTTTATGCAAAATACTAAAAATGTCTTCTTAGTAATTATATTAAGTAAGTGAAAAGGTTTTGCCTCTTTTCATCATTTGATCGAGATGTGCGACCTAAAGATGACCTCGTAGAACAGTGTAAATTTAAATAGGTAATTTTCAACAAGATATGACAACTTTTCCACACTACCTGTAATCAAAATTGGGAAAAAGTTGAAAATTAAACTGCTCTAGTGTACATGTCTACCTTTTTTAGATTTTGAATAGATGATTTTGTAGTTTAAATGAACCCTAAAATATTTAATACTTTCTCCACCCACGATCAATTATATTATGCATTTAGTTCGGAGGGACGGACTTGCGCAGAAAGTGAGGTATGTATATATGTAGCAAAAATGGACGGAGTAGTATTGAAATCTTGGTCAAAGAGGTTCATAGAGAGCAATCTTTATTTAATAACAAATTATAATATATGTATGTATATCATAATATTCGTTGAAGACAAGTATAAATTAATATATTGTATATCTTGATCCTTGGATCATACCTAGCGTTGGGCAAAGTAAGTACGGTCGTTCCTACTGAGAAACCCAAACACAAAGAGTCTTTCTCATGATATTTTTAAAAGTATCTAAAAGCCCCATTGCGACCCCTTCTCTCCTTTTGAATCCAATCTGCTTTCATAGTATTGGTTTGTGGAGGTACATTTGGAGGCTCTGGAGTATCTCTAAATGATTTAGGTGTTATGATTGTATTAGGAACATGTCCGAGTTGCCCTGTGATATTTCGTGTTTTCCACCATTTCTTGGTATCATCAACAACTTCCAAAAACTCTCCTCGTACCACAGTTAATTCTTTTTCATTATTTGCTGATCTGGGATATGTCACTTGAACCATCTTGGCACCACGGGCCATTAAATCCTTGGCAAAGAGATTCTGTTGACTTTGAAACTCTTCTTCAATAAGTCGATAATTTGGAGATGGAGGGGGGTGGTATTCCTCTTCTTCCGGTGGACTTCCACCTTCTTCTTCCTCTCTGTGGGATCGTCTTTTCCCATTTGATCCACTTCGACGACCTCCTCCTAAATCATTTGATATAGTTGTGGTGTATCCATCCATAAATACAGGCTTATAAGGAGATACATAGTCTTTCCATGCGTCGGAGGGGATGAACCAAGCTTCCCCTAAGCTATGCCATAATTCATTTTCCTTTGATGTGAGGCAGTTCAATAGCAAATCCACAGCACCTGGGCTCAGAAGTGGTGAAACAACTTTACCAGGAAGATTAGGCCCATAATGAGACTCATGCGAGGCATCTACAATTAGAGCAAGAGGAGTAAACAAGAAATGCACCAACTCAGGGGCATTTGGATCATGGATATGTGCCTTTAATTTAGCAAGAAGATTAAAGGAAAGTTTAAACTTTTGAAATATGTCAATAAACTCCCTCTCAGGAGGAGCCTTGGCTCTTACGGAAAGCATTCCATCTCCGAGGTCCCTTCTTTTGGATTTACGTGACTTTTGTCTTTTATCCAACTCTCGGCTTGCAGCGGCAGCATTTTGTAGACGAGCAATGAACTTCTCAATGTCATCAAAACACCGATTTAAAATTGCAACATCCTTTTCATATTTGTCTGATGAGGTCGAAGAAGTCTCTGAAAACCTATTGCTAGAAGACTCAACAGTTGCTGCCGCGGCTGCACTCCGAATCTTCGAGGAGCTTTCCTGAAAAGGACTCAAATCTGATATTTTAATTTCATCTTCGTCGTCTTCGATTTCATGTTGTCGTCGTCCATGACGAGGGTGATGGGGAGAGTGATTGGATTTAAAACGATTTTGAACGGGATAATCATTCATAAAGGCCTTTAAATCCTCAACCACATCCCTCGCGCGTACATTGACACATTGAAATATGTGCATCTCCGAAGAGGACATTCCATTCCCGACAATATAAATGAGTATATTATTATATATCTCAGCAGGGTCATTGGATGTGAAGGCCGTGGGCTCACGCACAATATCTGCTGGAAAACACTCCACCACATCCCCGTTTTCATGATCCATGATGTGAATCATACGCCTCTCAAGACGCATCAACATTTTTTGTGTCCATATTCCATTGTTTTTTTCCATGGCAAGGAGTCGGCGCATCCCGTCTGCGGGGTAAAGTAAATCATTATCCTCATCCACTGAGAAGGTGGCCAAATGTTCCAAAATATATGTGGGTGCGTTTGAGGACATGGGATAACCTAGAAAGAGAGACAATTAATTAAATACAACCTTTCAATAAGAAGGAATTGCAAGAAACATAATCAAATGGGATATTGCTAATGAGGAAGACTAAATTATAAATAATTTACATTGGTATTATATAATTCATTTCCTGTTGTAATTACTAATAAGAAATAACATTACAATATATTTTACAATATTATATCTACTTATATTTCTTTATGTGGTATTCGATATGGTTTAAGATTCAATTTAATTAGTCTCTCACTAAGCAGACATGATCGACAACACAGCATTTGGTGAAGTCATGACGTATCTTTTAATTAATTATACCTTACATATTATGCACATATATACTTATAAATATAACTCACTGCTCGTAATGAAGTACATATAATCCCTTCTAATCAACAAGCAAATACTTTATTACTTTTATTATTATGACTTAATAACATGACTTTGCTGCGAAAAGGATTCCACACGCCATGAATTTCTATGCATAGACGACTCTGCATAATTAATTATGTAAGTAAGTGCATTCTTTGTTTTCGTATAATCTTTATTACTCAAATAAAATATAAATGTGAGGAACTAAGATTCAACAAAAAAATCAGTCTTTTTTTTTCTAACTAAAAAACAATTATAAATATTGAAATACAGCATTTCAAAATCTCTATTAAATCCAATTTCTAGAGAATACTTTTTTACCTGCTAGGTTTTTAGAATGTTTTCGAAAAAAATTTAAATGTTTTAGAAAAAAATTTTAAATCAAAAATCCACAGGCTGTTCACAAAAAAAAAATCAAATACTAAATTTAAAAAAAAATCAAATATTACATTTTGCGGAAAAAAATTCAAATATTAACTTTTCTCTAGTAAAAGCGAAAATTTCTACATTTTTTTTTTTTTTTTTGGAGATTTTTGAAATTATTTTCCCAAAAAATTTAACTTTTCAAATTTTTTTCCAAGAAATATTAACTATTATTTGAAATATTAAAGAATCAGAAGAGGCATCAGGAATTTTTACTAGAATCGCATTCGAATCGAGTTTTTTCTTTGGAATCATCCCATAACTATTAACAACTCTAATGATTATTGCTTCCAATAGGTTAATCGAAAAAAATCGCCAAAAAAATGTAAAGACTATCGGTTAAATAAGGATTCTTTATTGTTCCTCACAGTATCACATAGAACAATTCATCAATTATAATTCGTTCTACATGAATCTACACAGATGTTCATCGAATATCCTATGTTACTACTAGTAAAACATTTTAATTAGAAAAATAAATTATGAGCTCTAAAATTGAGTAGGTGTTGTTGTCTGTTGATAATATTCGAAACAAATAAATAGCAACAGCAAATTGATGTGATTGTGGGCTCATACTATATGCATTATAAGTACAATGAAGCCCATGAATGGAGTTTGTTGGTTAAAAAAATACAATGATTTTCTAACATTACAATAAATAATTAAGTAAAATACGTTATTCTGTAAATATAGGAAAACCTTCGAGTTGGCTATAATGGCAGTTTGTCCTCCACAAAAAAAAATGTAACATCATGGTATTGTACATCCACATAGGTAGATATAATAACATGTGCTATCCAAAATGGATTTGTAAATAATAACACATATATATTATAATACATAAGTAGTGGTTCTATTTCAATACTTGTAGATGATGACTCTATTTCGTCTGTATGATCAACAACCTAAATTAAGGTATATAGTTTTGGAAAAATTTAATTTTCTGCGAAATGCTATAGATTTTTGAAAAAAAAATTCAAAAATGTTATATTTGACATTTAGTTTTTGAATTTTTTTGAAAAAAAAACCAATACCCCCTAAAATATAATCCTACGGACGCCCCTACTAATAAGTAAACAACCCTCATGCCCCTTTAAGAGGATAAACTCGTAGATATTGCGTAGTTAGCGATAGAATGATATTCATTATATCCTTAACGGTAGCAAGTTGTAGCGTAGTCAAGTCAATTTGGATAAATATTGATCCAATGGTCTACGTTCCGCCACTTGGTTTATAGTTTTGGCTTGAGTGAATATAAATATTTTCATATTTATTCCAGGATCTTCAATAAGGAAGTTTGTGTATTAGTTTTCAAGAGCAATTAAATATTTATGTAGATAGTGAGGATTTTAAAAGTACCACAAATGTCGTGTGTGACAATAACTTAGGGCTGTACTTAGGAACTTAGACAAACATAACTAGTATAATAGAAAGATTGACAAGGAGACATGACTGAATCCATTGTACAAAAAAATATATTATATGTAATTCGTTTAAAATGCAAAGTACATACATAATATGGATATATAATCATATTTTTTACACATTATCCTTCAAGATGGTAATACATTGCAAAAGGGATAAAAATAAACATTAAATATATATCTCTGTGCAATTTACACATAGTGATTTGAAAGTTCATCATCACATCACCATTTAAATCAAGTCTCCTCTGATTTTCTAACTACACTACATACCAGCATAATAAATTATGAAGGTTCATTAATAGCATTTGTTTATGAATACCTTTATTTAGCTCTAGGTGAAAATATTAGTGTCATTAAAATGCTTTAACGGACAAACTATGACATATAAATAAATGTTTAATGAGGCATAAGAAATTATATAGTATATTTCTTTATCGTGTTATTTGAGGACATGTACAAATGACCGTAAAATGCAGACATTCATAAGTAGGTGCAACAAATAATAATAAAGAAGAAATACTTTGTTTATATATAAAGACAAAAACTGCATGATTACTAGTGAGGGACGATTAAACGGAATCGGAGAATCAGTTGTTTTTTTCTAAAAATCAGCATTATGCATTGGTAAATAATGTTTAATTTGTGATTCTTATTAGTGATGGGTTTCGGTCTGGAAATCCTAGACCGGTCTAATACTGTTATATTTTTGTTCGACCGAACTAATTCTGTCGGTCCTAACTGGTCTCATTTAAAAATTCGGTCTAGATCGGTCCAAAGGAAAGGTATGGTCCTGATCGGTCCTAAGGAAAAATTAGGTTTAGTCCCAAAACTTCGGTCTAGACCGATTTTACAAATAAATTGTTATTAACATGACATCATATGTTTTTTCAAGTACAAGAACGTTATACAAAGTTTAAAGAGAGAGGGTTCGGATTAAGTTTGATCCCCCTAGTCTCTTATATGTATATAGTAGTTTTGCTAGAACTTAGTGAGTAGTAATAACTTTTTTTTTTTTTTGAAAAAAATGAATGACAGTTGATCTAGAAAAAAAAAATGGACTCTCATAATATATGAGCATGAAAAAAATCGGTCCATAAAGTGAGACCGAATCAAAATTGGTCTACAAAGTGAGACCCAAAAAAAATCTGAGACCGCGGTCTGGACCGGAAAATCCGTCTAGAAAAAATTGTTTAAACCGAAAAAAAAAATCAGTGATGGACAGAGTCTCAACACTAATTCTTATGTATTACTATTTATTACAAGTATTTAACTTTTTATTACATTTCTAAATTATGAAGAAAAATATATCTGTCAAGATATAAAAAACAAATATGTGAATTTGTTACTTGAGTCTTAAACATATTTTTGTAAAATAATTTATGATAAAAAATGCTCCAAAACTAAGAAGACACAAATTTAACATGCACCAAAGTGGTGTTATCATATGCGGTCGGTGCAGATATTGTTATTTAAGTAAATTAGTTTTGTAAAGGGTTTTGTTAGTAAAGCTCTTCTTTGAAAAATTTGCATATGGAAAGTTTGTCGTGAGATTACTTGCGCTGGACAGATTTGCTTCGAAAAAAGCTTGCCGGCAGATGAATCAACTTCCTTTATACTACATAGTATTAAAATAATTTATTTCAAAAACTAAAACAAATACAGACTTTAGACAAGAATAAAAGTTTTTCATAATTTTGAGTTACGGGCGTAAAGTTTTGTTTCATTCTGATCAGACCAGATTCCGGGACTCTAGAGGTAAAACTTGACTTCTCATTCATAAGTTGATGTTTTTCATAAAAAAAAGATCTATTCCCCGTATCTCCAAGTTCTTTTTAAGGTATGGGTTGTAGATTCGAAAATTCACCAAAAAAAATTAAAAATCCATTAAAAAGAATTATTGTACAAGCAGAAAAAGGGAGAACGTATATTATTTACGAATTAAACAGGGGAAGAAAGGATGAAGAGGATTAGCAAGTTAGTATTAGTATGTATCTTCATTATTATTATTATCTTCAATAAAAAATGATGTATAGAAGGAGATTTTAGGGTAGAAATTTACCTATTATATATTTAGAATTTCAGTTATTGCTATTTTGAATGTAAATATTATTTACATTTAATAAAGGAAAGCGATTTATTTTATCAATTGTAATTCTTATGAATTTATAGAAAATTATTTAAAATATTAAAGAATCGGAATCGTCTCATCACTAATTATGAAATCATAATATCTGTAATTAAGGGCATAAGCAAAATATATATCCTTTTTCTTCTTTCCTCCACACGAAGCCGGCTTTCTGTTTCACCTAAAGTGGGTTTCTACATCTATCAGGCGTTCATACGTAATTTATTTCCAAAGCTTTCGTATATTATAATCTTCAAACCTCAATAAATTTGAAATTTCATTCTTGAATAGCTATTGATTTTTGATTTTTTTTTCAAATAAAATAATTATATATATATAATCCTGCATCCTTACTAATTATTACTAGTATATTGGTAATAGCATTCATTTACCATGGATTAATGAACCTTATAGAATTTTGTAAAACAAAAAGTACAGCCTTGACTTTACATTGTTATAATTTATGTGTAAATTTGATACAGGCAATCATGAGAGTTTGTGAAGCATGAACGAGAACACCAAAGTGGTTTTACACAGCATACTATCTGCGTACATGCACATTTATACATAAATAAAAATATTTTAAACACTACCATTTAATTCAGGGTCAAATGGTTTTGTGTGAAGGCATGATAATGATGGCCTCAAGTAATGCAAAATGAATTTCTCCGCGACCACGTACAAAACAAATACGAGTCACTTAATAATTACGTAATAAGACAACAAAGTTACGTAATTTCAACTCATTGCTAACAAGTGCTGTGTTGACTTGAATCATTTGAGTCGAGTTGACTCATGTCGATATTAGAACAGACAAAATAAAAAGAGAAAAAATATAGTGCTTGCATTTAATAATTTATGAAATTACTTTCAGTGCGCACACGGATTCCAAAGTGGATTCCAATCATGAAATTGTATATATAGGACTGGACAGTCGTTAAAATTAGCCACTAGTCAACAGGGCTAATAAATATATTCTTCACTACCCTGGGAAAAATTAATTCGCCCAAGATATCTCAAATAATGGATCAATTTTACACTAGTATAGAGGTTCTTTTATTTTAAAATAAGATATGTTATGGTATTACGAAAAGAAAGATATATTTTTTACTTTCAAATAGTGCTAGATACAGACAACTCTACATTAGCCCGACTGGGGTTTTACTAGTCACTGGAAAGCGTGGCTGTCGAGGCCTGGATATATCTCTATGGAGTCTGTCTTACCAGAGATTAGTAGAAGTTCATTAGAAATTATGATTGATTTGAAAATCATCTCGTAGAGACAGCATCGCCACTACCCTTAAAACATTTGATGATGCTTAATGATAAAATCAAAAACGGACTACTCGCAAATTTTAAAGAGTGACGCACTGGTTGAGTCGAATCGAATGAGATAATTGTTCTAATCGAACTGACGTTATTGCTAATAAACACAGTTATTATTATTTAACAATCATGCAGGAATAATGCACAACATGCCTACTTAAAATAATCTTGCCATTAATTGGAAAGGTGGAATGAGTCATGATGAGTAGGATCTGAGGAATAAGGATCTTAGCAAATAACACTCCTACTACTACAAGTATTACATACATGTACAGGAATGCGGGAAGGATCAATAATTAACAGTCCCGTTCTACTTGTGAGGGATTTATTGTTGGGTATATTTTGTTAAATACCTCGGTTTATATGGCATTAAATATACGGAAGGAAGTAAGTTACTTATAAATCAAATGGACAACAAATGTGTAATGAATTATGTACATAGAAGGGGTAGATTGATAGATTCACTTTCCCTCTTCAAATGGATTTTTAACTTGGTTTGACATAATAATTGTTGTAATGGTATTTGAACTATTCTAGGAAAAAAAGAGCTTTGTAGTAACTGATTTTCCAAATCCCTTAGAAAAACATAAGAAGCTCTCTAAGAATAAGAGTGAATTGTACAAATTTGAAGAAGAAAATATAAAAAAATATATTAAAAGAAAGAAAGAATGAATATTGTCAATAAGGACGAAGGAGTTAAAGATCCGGGAGCATTAGTCCATTTCAAAATGACTATTTAACAAGATTTTACCATTATCGGAGAAGCGGTTCTAGTTATATAAGCAGAACCGACAAATTTAAATCCAAAACTGCAATATATTACTTATCGGTCTCGGTTGTTCTTGTGTGCTTATTTTCGTTTGTTGTATTTTTTGGTATATTTATAAACTTTTAATATTCCATCTACATAAAATTATGTAAATCCCAGACCGTTGAACCTGAGCCGGACACAACCTTGCTAATTGACTAGTGGCACCTTATTTATAGTCATGACCTTAGTTGATACTTGAAGAAATATGCAAAACTTCACATAGAAAGAAGAAAGAATTGTTTCAACAGTAAAGATCAAAGCAAAAATTCGAACCAATGATATAAAAACATAGTAAGGCCGAGAATATATCATGTGGCAAAACTTCCAAGATGAGAAAATGTTCGCAGTAAAACTACTTAAAAACCTTTTGCATGATCCCCTCAGTTGAAAACACGCTGGGGTGAATGAAGCCATTAGCTAACAATAAAAAAAATTAGAGCTTTTTCATAGCTACTCTTTCTTGGGGAAAGGTTGAGAAATGTTCCTAATAAAGATTACATCGTGATAACAGAAGTAAAAAAGCTTGGAAACTTTTCATTTTATTTTTTAAACAAATTTCACAAAAGATCGTTATTTTTAAAGGATAAAATGTTTCAAAGTATTTATTGATCATCCTTATAAAATGTTGGTCATAAAATATGAATGTACGTAGTTTCAAAATAAAAGAATTATTACAAGGACAACAAAGGAAAGTATTTACCTTTATGAAAGTGGACTATACAGATTCCATAGGTAATATAAATATTAAAAAAATTAAGGATTACTGTATGTACTACAAAATACAATGATCGAACATCAGTTATTTTGTTATAATGATATCCTAAATATTATAATCCAAGGTTAATTTTTTTTGAAGAAGCAAAAAAAAAAAAAAAAGAAGGTATAATAACAATTTACCTTGCAAAATATTTATAACTAATACCTTCATAGAAATACATGTTTTTTAAAAGTAAAAAAAACCCTTTTTCAGGCACACAACGCCCCTAGCATCTAGGTAGGTATTTAAAACATTCACATATATTTATTTATTCTATCAACTATGTACCCAGGTATGTTACAGGAGAGAATGAATTGCACCATACCTACATAATTAGGATATTAATAATATGATATATTTTGTTTTAAGTACAAAGATTCCTTTTAACAATATTTCAAATATAATTAATATATTAAGGAAGATATTTTTGTGATTTCGAAATTCCATTTGTTGGATTTTTTGACGTATTCTTTAAATACATATTACGTCATACATCACTTTGTTATTAAGTGTATATAATTAATAATATGCTATTGAAAAGTGAAAGAATCAAGGACCATTATTTTTGAACGGTTCTACTTAAATATGCTACATACTAATAATTTATTCTCTATTATTCAAACAAATACATAATTTATATGCTGACCGTCAACATTAAAGAATGATGAATGATTTTTACCGAAATTGAGTATGGATTATATTAAAGTATTCTTCAACTAATTAATTAATTATTAGTGTTAGATTGGTCATGGAACTCTAGAAATCTTTGATAAAAGCGTTATTTTTTTTAAAATATATATATATCTTTAAATATCAACAAAGAGTGTTTTGCCTCACATATTTTTATATCAGACATTTTAATCTTTATAACTTTTTGACAAAATATTTAATTTGTAAAGTTTACATAAAAAAATACATTAATTTACACGAATATCGTTAAATATGTTTATTTCCAAAGAATTATCAACAAAAAATGTACTTATATAGACTATTAATGAACTATGTTCAGACCAAATCCCAACACTAGTAAGTATTAACTGGGCTAAATAATTTACTAAATACACCACAGTTAAGTTAATTAATTAATTGTATAAACATTAATGAACATTCAATGAATATTCTAAGTGGGTGCAGGTTATGAACATAAGTGGATGTTCATTTTGATTACTTTAATTTAATTATGTTACTAATATATTATTATTTATATAAATTTAATGATGATTATATTAGAGCATATGATAACAACTATAATTAGAATTAATTACTCACAATAAACATACATACAATAAAGTAAGAGTGACCATATTATTTACATTTTCGAAAAGAGAAAATGTGGAAATGTTCGAAATGTGGTATGATAAACTTTTAATAAGAGCAAGGGCGTCCGGAAGGGGTGGGCTAGATGACTCTGAGCAAAGGCGAAAATCCAGTGTGGAATGGGCATCTCAAAAAAAGAAATCAAAAATCATCAAGGAACCCTAACAATTTGAAGTATGTTTTGAAGGAGAGAAGAGAGAAAGAATAATGCTCATGACGTTTCATTAGATCAGCTTCAATCAGCTGTGACAAGAGAGGAATGAAAAAAGGATAAAAAAACAAGGGCATTTGCTAGAATTACTCCAATGTCGATCCCCAATTCTACTCTGAGTCCAAAGAGGACTTACAATTATACCTCCGCAACAAATCGCCAGGGTTACGCTCCGTCTTTTATGAGCACACACAAAGGTTCAAACAGGTTTTGAGTATAATTGAATCTATTAAGTAAAGGATGTTCACTACTCAGGACAGTTAAAAAAACAGCGGATGTCCTTTTTTATATCCTTTTCTCCTTACTCTCTTGTCACAGCAGATTATATTTGATCTAATGAAACGTCATGAACATTATTCTTTCTCTCCTCCAAAACACTCATTGAGTTGTTAGGGTTAACATGTTGATTTTCGGGGTTTTTGTTTTTTTAACATGTCCATTCTACACTGGACTTGTATAATTGTTTATTAATGTTTAATCATTCTTGAGGACAGAACACGCCATATGAATAGACATAAGTATTGAGTAATTACACATGAGCGTGCTCATGAAAAATGGAGAATAACACTCAGGATGTCTTTGGGTACTATCTTCTTTATTATGGATGGAAAGTTTGCGTTTTGGTTGACTCTGAGCAATGCCCTTTACTCCTCCTGGTTGTATATTTTATCCTAGGGTAAGTCTTTCACTCTGACATATCAAGATCCTCAAAGATGTACATAAAAATAGGTACGTCTGATAATGTATGACCCTACACAGACAATTTCTCACACCCTCTAAGGCAGTATGTAAGGTGATATCTTACATGTGTGTACATTCTACAGGTAACAACAGTTCATAATAATATGTATGGTATTATAGAAAATAATAATTTGTCCTGTAGTAAATCATTTTTTCAAAAATGATAAATAATATATAAAATCAATTAGTGCCACTATGGAAGACTATGTATGTATTTAATATCAATGTAGGTATGTACCTAGAAAAATTAGGATATACATTCTAGAATGTAACAAGCAAGTGTGTGTACATAATATGTGGTTTTAGCCTCAATCCAAAGCACTATTATATTTTTATCAAATATGTACATTGATAAATACTGGGATTGCAAAATAAGCCGGACTCTAATTTTAATTTATTATACATAATACATATATATAAATAATACTTGTACATAACTATATGAAGTAATAACTTCTTCTTCTTTTTTTTCAAAAAAGAAAAATTCATTTTGAAGTAAAGATGTAAATAGGATTCCTCTTCCAGCACTTTCTCATTCCTCTGTCATATATACCACATAGGTATATGTATATTGGTGTTGAAGCTTGAAAATCGGTCCGAAACCGATTAATTTATGTGGTTCCCTCTAATAATAATTTCTCTCAAGTAATTTTTATTCACAGATATCAGGGGCGTCCGTTGGAGTGTGCTGAAGCCCACATTCCACCAAAAATTAAGGAATTTTTTCTTTAAAAAAAAAATCATTTTATTTTAATTTTTGAGATTTAATTTTTTAAATTTTTTTCCCTAAAAATCTAATATTTGAAATTTAATTTTTGATTTTTTTTTTAATTTAATATTTCTCAAGAGCTGTGGATTTTTGAATTTTTTTTTGAAATAATTTCTTATGTGAAATCAAATTTTTGAATTTTTTTTTCAAAAATTTCACTTTTTCTGAACAGTTGTAGATTATTGAAATTTTTTCTACAAAAAATTAATATAAAAAATTAAATTTTTGAAATTATTTTATTATAGCTGTAGATTTTTAAATTTAATATTTGAAAAAAAAAAAATTGAGATTTTTTCGAAATAATTTAATTTTTTCTTAACAGCTAAAGATTATTGAAAAAATTTCCAAAAAAATTTTATTTGTTTAATTTATAGCTGTGGATTTTTGAATTTTTTTCATAAAAATTTATTTTTGGATTTATATTCAAACAAATTCCAAAAACCAAATCCCTCTCCCCAAAAAAAAAAAAAAAAAATATATATAATCCTTTGGACGAATAATCGGACTCGGAACTGGCATAGCGTTATTTATTACTGGTGTTTAGCTATTTATTACTTTTGTAACACATGTAAAAAAAATTGTCCCCCCCCCACCACAAAAAAAATATTGAGGGATATTTTTTTAATAGAAAATTTAATATTTGAAATTTAATGTAATTTTTCAAATTTTTTCCCAAAAAATTAAATTTTCTGTGAGCAAGTATTTATTTTTGTCAATTTTTTTTTCTAGAATAACTAGGAATGTTTGAAATTTTTTTCCAAAAAAAATTGTTTTTGGTGAATATCTGTCGATTTTGGAAAAAAAAATTCCAAAAATTTAAATTTTTTGTGAGCAGGTGTTTTTTTCTAATTTTTCCTTTTTTAGTGAATAGTTGTGGATTTTTGAAAAAATATTTAATATCGAATTGTGTATTTTAAATTTATTTTCAAAGAATTCAATATTTGAAATTTAATTTTTTCCATTTTTTTTTTTCAAAAAACTTGTAAAACCAATTGTATATATAATCCTTCCTGCACCTGATAGCAAAATTATATTTTTTTTACTATTACTCTTAGCATTAAGGACTTGGAATGGTATCTTAATTTTTATTGGAATCGACCCTTCACTAAAATTTATATCAGATATGATAAATTATTTGGCTAGTAAATTGGGTACGGTTTTTTTTTTAAATTTTATTTGTGGTGGGGGATCCACTAAAAATTATAAGGGTCTTGGACCGCTCCCTGATTTTCGGACCGAACCCCAATACTGATATATGTATATCTATGTACATAATAATATGTAAAGGCTTCCGGAAAAGGGTTGTTGATCACTCGAGCGAGTACCATATTACTTTGTTTATAACTTTATAATTCTTCTTTACATGTATTTCCAAATATACGGAGGAAATATGAATATGTTTATGCATAAATATTAAATACATTCATCAAGAAAGGAATTATTGCTTCAAGAACCTTTTTAAATGAGTTGTGTACAAGTTGTAACTTGTACAAGTCGCAATAAAAAAAATGAAATTAAGCATTTTCAAGGAAGATTATTTAATCTATTTGACATTTTGATGTTAAAAAACTAATTAATACGTAATCTGTGACACAATATATTAAGTTCAAATGATCACAGACATTACATTGAGGCAGTTGTTTGGTAAAGATGTTAATCAAATAAAAAATAGTTATCTTTTTAACTTTATGTTATTCGATCCCCGTATATAGAATTTAATTTTTCGAATAAATGAATTTTTAAATAATTAATATATGCATTTTTCTAAGCGAAAGTGATTTATACGCGCTTTTAATTTCCTAAAGAAAAGTTATGCCAAAAATTTACGATGTTCGATTTTTTTTCTTCCAGGTAATTTATCCTCCATACACGTTGCCATGTTCAAAAAGTAATCCTAATTATGAACAACTTTATCAAGAGAAATAAACTATATAAATCGAAAAAATAGTTATACTGCTTTTGCACTTTGAATTTAAATTCTCTGGATGGATGGAGTAGCCCAAGGAAGAAATTACAGCTTTCAGCAAGAGAGTGGTGCACCGACCCACACGTCCAAAAAAGTGCCGGATGTCTGGGCTACAAAATCTTCTCACTTTTGGAGCCCAGATTTTTGGACCTGAACCCATGGGATTTCTATCTTGGGGGGAGGGTAAAGCATGTAAAAAACAAAATGTGGTTCTAACCCTTCTAGTTCGTTCATTATAAGCCTTTAAATATTTTTTCAATTTATCTGAACCACCCTCTATATGTATTTTGACTTAATATGTATGTAGAATATAAAATGTCATAGGTCAAACCAGGAAAAGTATTTTTTTTCTTCTTAATTTGACAAATAATAATTCTTCTTTATAAATGTCAGAAAATGACGCAGTTACGTGACTTTACATGTTATGTATGTGCGTACGTAGGTATGTAATGTCTAGGAAGTAGTGAGTTAATGGTAGAGAGAAACCTTGTTTCTTTTCCTTCTTCTTTACTCTTTTGCATGTCTACATATAGAATTATGTTTATTTGGGAAGGCATTAAAATGGAAAATGTATGTATTTAGGGGAGGAAGGAAAAGTAGAATCTTTCTATGCATAATACAGTTTGTGTGTGTCTTTTATGGGTGTCACACTGTTGGGCCTAGGAGGCTGAAACTTTGCATGGGTGCCACTTTTGACCTTGGTAGTCGGCAATGCAGATTTCTCGGGAGAGAGGGAACGAGAAATTGGCGAAAATAACATTTTCTGTTGTTTTTTTGATGTGCAAAAAAAATTGCAAAAGGACGATGGATTATTGGATTTGTTGATAATATAAAGTTTGTAGAAGTTTGTCTGGAAATTCGCTTCCATATAAATGCGATACACAACAATTGATGTTTAACTGAAATATCTGTCATTTTCTGATTAATTTTTCATTTTTCTTCATTTATTCCCTTTTTTTCATCAAACGTAAATTTTCGATTTTTAAGAAGAAATAGCACAAATCGATGGATTTTGGCCATAAACTGAAAAGTTTCAATACAATAGTATTTTTAATTTTCAGAACATTTTATGACATAATTTTTGCAATATTTGCAAAAATGAACCAGATATCCAGTTTTATTTTTTCGACGACATTATTCTCCATAACTTTTTTGGTTATGGAAGTACGAAAAAAATCATGGTAGTTTTGTGCTCTCCTTTACAATGGCAATATTTTTTTTTCTGCAAAATTAGTTAGAAATTTTTTTCCCCATTTTATTCGCAAATTTCGATGTGGCATTTTTGTAACAAAAATAAAAGATGGACTTTAGAGATTTTTTTTTTTAATTTCAAAAACCCAGCCCCCCTTCCAAAAAAAAGTATCTATATATATATATAATCCTGCGAACGTCCCTGTATGTACATAATAGGAAAGGTTTAAAACTCAAGCCCATATTTTATATATGAGGAACAAACGTAAAATCGGTTATAATATTTCCCCCGCTTCAAAATTAAGTACTCTACGAATCCTAATACTGCTTTTCAGGTGATATGAGCATTGTTAATGTCGGCCATCTTTGGAGCCTATCAATCAAGTTTTATATGCCGATTAAGGAGAAGGGTGGATATCAAACTGGTACTAACAAATATAAGTACTTAAATCTTTACTGTCTATCAAAAATCTCTCCAACGTGTAGATCTATTAATCATACATATATCATACGCTGAAATGCTAATGTATGCTATTATATTTTACTAGGACGTACCTGTATTACATATTTTATTTCGAATTATTTTATTAATGCTTTAAATAACTCCAGAATTTAGTACAACTTGTCGATAGACAACATTAGAAGTTCTTCGATCTCTTTGGCAATTATAATTAGAAAAATCCCTCAACGATAATAAGACTCACTCGCTAATCCTCTTTCCCCCCTTTTTTAATTCGTATTCAATATACGTTCTCCCTTTTTCTATTAGTACAATAATTCATTTTTTGGATTTTTTTTTGTGCATATTCGAAAAGATAACCCATAGATTAAAAAAAATATATATATGAGACACGGGGAATCGATCTTGTTTATGAAAAAAATCAACTTATCAGTGAAAAAAAAAACTTGACCTCCGAAGCCCTGGAATCCGATCTGATCAGAATGAAACATAGCCCTAGTTACGTAACATAGAATTCTGAACAATTATTACTAGTCTGTATCTGTCTCCGTCTTTGAAATAAATACCCTAACCTATGTTTTTTTATGAAGGGGCCTACCATCATACTACTATGTATAATTCTATTACAGGAGATATAAATCATATTGTCTAGCCAATAAACTAATTATTTTTTTATTAGTTAGAAGAATATAGTTTCTTGCCCTTAATCGATCAAAAAATAAAAATTGTACAAATTTGGACAGTTCATAAGGATTATCTATCTATTTTATTCAAATATCTCTGTATATCATGGGCATCAAGAAATATTCAATGCAAGTATTAAGTCTTTATTTTTTTTATGCTTAAAATCATTTGATGAAGAATCATCAATATTTTTTGGAAGTGCGTTGATTTCATGCTCTTAAAAAGGTCAACTATGAGTCCTTAAAATGACGTCATCTTCAATTATGATGCAATTTGAAAAGTAGCTCGAACATTTTTTATATTTTTTAATTGAAATTTGTTTTAATATTCAAACTAAGTGACTGACTGTTTTTGCTGATACTATAAATATTTGAAAAGAATGATTTTCTTCATATAATAACACCTCTAAAGTTAAATTTTGCGATTTCTTGGGGAAAAAAAAACAACGTGATTTGAGCAATTGTTCGATGATGTAATACGTTTGCAATAGTAAAAGGTTACATGCCAGTTATTCACATTTAATGATCCATTGATTAATTACATTATGATATATTTTTAAATGCATCTTAAAAGTCGTCAAATTGCTCAAATCGAGCACTCAAAAACTCATAGTTAAAATGCTAATTTTGTTCCATATTCTACATTCTAATTATATTCGATCTCTTAAGCGTAGAGACCACATAGAAAAACTAATGACTCACAATAAGTTACCTACATATAATACAATATATAAGTATTATTTTTGATTGACATGAAGCATAGGTAGATAGACTGTATATATTTGAATTAATATATTCGACAATGTATTATTTAAATGTCATGTCACAAGATACTATGGGAATCAATTTATTATGTAATTCCCTCAATGTCTTGTACATGCATATGTAGTATGTCTAGAATAATATACTATACCATTTATTTATGTAGTAGAGAAATGAAAACCCCTCATATCAAACTACACTACATAATATTAGATATCCATATACATAGATTCGTCATATGAATGACACACCACGAAGAGATGTTAGTAGGAATCATTTGTAAATATATCTGTGATATCAGGGATCATTAGCAAGGGGTACATTAAATTGATTGCGCTAACCTTATGACAGCATACACAGCGGCGGAGGGGCACGACTTTCACAGGGGAGAGAGATCATTTGTATATTTTAACGTCACCATAAATATACAAATGTCTATTTTTAATAAGAAATATTAGCTACTCCTTAAGGGTACATCAAATTTTCTTTCAATTACATGCCTTTTCAGTATATTTTTTGTCACACCCAGGTGTCAGATTTTCATTTTTGTTTTTGTAAAAATAATTTGTCCTTTTTTTGGAAATTTTATTTACTTCTGTTTTTTTTTAACTCACCCCCCATTCATTGCCCTATAAAATATTATCCACTGGAGGGCTATGTCCCCCCTACCACTGGCCAACCATATCATATTTCACAATGGTTTTGTTGAATGCGCGATTTGAGCAATTTGACGACTTTTAGGATTAAAAAACTTCATGGATAGAATTAATGATAAATAGTAATGTAATTAGTCAATGGATAATTAAATGGGGGGGATATCTGACGACGTGTAACCTTTTAATATTGCAAATTTATTAGGTCATTAAATTATTGCTCGAATAATGTTTTGTTTTTTTAGAAATTGCAAATTCTACTTTAAAGATGTTATCATATGAGTAAAATCCTTTTTTTGTGTATTTATAACATCAGCAAGAGCTCCAAAATTTCAATGAAAAAATATTAAAAAATTTGGATCCTATTTTCAAAAAAAATAAATAATAATAATAATGATTCTAATTTCAAAAAATCCGAAAATTCTGACTCCTCATTAACATTATACTTATTGGACTAAGCATTAGGGGGCTCCAAATTATCAAATATTTAATAATTATTATATTAATCATTTTAGAGATAAATAATTAGGAAATTAACCCAGTATTTTGAAATATGTACGTCACTAAGCTGAATACAAACACTCAGCCTTAGTAATAAAGATAATCGAGTACGGAAGAAAAACTTTAGATAAGCAAAATAACATTGCAAAGGCACTTCGTAAAACCTTCCAGAAGTTAGTTGTGGGTTCAGAAGTAATTTCCCGAAAAGTAAAAGAACCTCTATATTCTCTAACGAGTTATTATCTGAGTATATTAGGAAAAACTTTAATGATAATAAGGCTTCTGGTCCAGATGGGATTGGAGGACAGATATTTACGACATGCAGAGAAGAGATCGTCCCGTATTTATATAAAATGGGAAACTTTATGGAAAAAAAGAGGTATCTGCCGGAATCTATAACTGTAAGACGAATTGCTTTAATCCCCAAAAAGGGAGATGGCTTCAACCTTGACAATTGGAGTCCAATCACTATACTAAACGAAACATAATGAATACTTTCAGGAGTTAGAGCAAGTCAGATTGAACATATTTTAAATAAAAAGATAGGCCCAGAGCAAAAAGGGTTTCTAAAAGGAAAAAAAATATCTGACATTTCCCGGAATATTCAGACAGCAATTGAAGCAGAGGATAGGAACAAGCGTTTTGGAGCTATTATTGCGATAGATTTTTCAAAAGCCTTCGATTCCCTTTCTCATTCTCACATTTTGAGATCGGTGAAAAAACTACTACCAAGCCGTATTTTTTAACCCTGTCAGGACATTGCTAGCTATGGGATCATCGACAGTTACTGTTGGAGGTAAAAAAAAGCAGACCGATTTACTTGAGTAAAAGTTGTCGGCAGGGTTGTCCTTCAGCCCCCTGCTCTTTGTTGCTGTAATAGAAGAGCTAAAAACTGCCATGACAAAAATATATCGAGGATTCGGTGTAAATTTTGGAAATATTAAATATCTTATAGATCTTTATGCCGAGGATATTACCGTGATGATAGAAGCGAACTCGGAAGTTCAATTGCAAAGAAGAATAGAAATTATCTTATCTTATTTTACAACGTTCGAAAAAAGTAGGGATTGAAAATCAATAAATCAAAGACTGCAATTCTCCCGGTTGGCTTATGGCATCCGGGAAAAGGTTTGAAAATTTCAAATTGTTCTACCAAAGAAATGATAACTGTTTTAGGCATTCAATGGGTGGGTTTTGGTCCCTCAGAATTAAATTGGCTGGAACTAAAAACGAGATTCAATAATTTTATCAAAGACTGGTGCATTATTGGCGAGGGATGCCATATTGGAGGGAAAATAATGGTTAGAGAATCTTTTTCATCAGAATTACATTTTGCTTTAAAGAGACCAAGAAATCGATTGCGTGGGGGAAATCTTTTGTGGACATAATCACAAAAATTTATTCGGAAGTTTTTGTGTATATAACGAAGAATCCCAACATGGAGTGGAGATATGTGATAACATCAAGTCCATACTATGAATATGTTATACTTGGAACTAATCTTATAAATGGATATGTAGACGACTTTTCCCCTATACTTGCTACAACACAAAGGGTTCTTTGGAAAGCGACTCCCACTTACGATTGTGGAACGACTTTGCATATAATTCATAAGAATCTTTTTAAGAATTTACGTGACCCTATGTCTTTGGAATGTGAACAACTTACAAAAAATCAGGTAATAGTACATGATATTGGTGTTCACTCTGGTTTTTTTTACCGGGAAGTTTAAATTTCCTCTCATTAAACATGCCAAGCTACACAATGTCCCCGTTCCTTGGCATTTGAAAATAAAATTTTCTAATTCAAAAGAGATCTCTGTGTCGTCAAATTGTGATGGATGGATTAGGGAACTAAATTTATCTCGTAATTGGATACATAGGATTATGTCTTCGACTTCCCGAATTGCTGATGGAAGAAAATTCACAGCTCAATTTCAGATAGCCATAGGAATTTTGTTTTTCAACACTCCATGTAAAGATTGTGGTTAACTATTCAATACAATTAGACACACTTTTTCGGAATGTCCACGATTACATATTCTGAGATCATTTATTTGTTTAAGCCTGAAGGGTCTGGAGGACAATAAGGTTAATATAATAACGGCGATAATTCTGTTCGGCATGTCATCAAAAACAAAAGAAAGTACTCCTAAAGCTAGGTCGATAGGAAATGCTTCATTAAATGTAAAGAGTTACCCAGCTAAGAATATAACTGTTTTAATTTCGGCGGTGGCAAGATATGGAGTGTTCGAGTTGAAGATAACTAGGACGATCGAGGGTACTTGGGACTGGGCCCCTGATATCATTAGATATAATTCATGAAACGCATCAAGACATTTTCGGACTTTGCAGAAGATACTCAAACTTTTTAGAAGGAGCAAAAAAAAAACGAACTAGTTGTTGGATTGAAAGCAAATTTGCTATTAATATTTTATGTTTGTATTTTATTGATTTTAGATGCTAATATTTTTAATTTAGATATATGAATATTTAATGTTTGAAGGCCTTAATCTGGTGAAGAAAATTTAAACTATAATCTCTAATGATATTTTTTTTAAATGCATATTCACCCTATAATTTTAATTTTTTATAAATTATTTTCTGTCTAAATAAAGGTTAAAAAAAATATCTACATTTTTAACCCTTAAATACATTTTGTGACACATAATCAACATACCAAAAAAAAAAAAACCTTCTATATATAATTTTTTAACTAAAACTTTTTTTACATCTGAAACAATTCTGTTGGTATGTGTGAGTAGATTTTAGTATAATTTTGAATCATAAAACACACTAAGTAGATAATTATTTATTAGTAATTAATATGAAACATTTATTACTTGATAAAATTATTTTCCGCCCCCACCCCCGGCCAAAAAAACCTTTCAAGTCTTAAAAATCTATACATGAGTTAAACAATAAATATGATTTTTACCTGGTTCGTTGGAAGCCATACTGTTTCTGTCTGAATTGCTGGAACCTGATCGAGAGTCTCTGGATCGAGATGGCATCATTCTAACTTCTATCTTTTTAAATATTTTTTTTTCTTATTTTAATCGAAGATTTGTTGAAGATTCATAGCCATTCAACTCGATTTCACGGAGGGGATTTTCTTTCTGAAATGAAGGGATGAAATAAGTGAATTGTAATACAAAAATAATAATTTAGATGTAAAAGTCGTTAAAAATAAATTATAAATAATATATCCATGCAATGTTATTCTCTCACACATTTCACATATTTTGTGGTCAAGAGTACTTCTGCAGATGAAATAATGATACATAGATAGGTAGGTGCAGAGACTTTGCTTCCTGGTTGGCTATTTATCAACTACAAATAGTAGGTACTAATATGTATATTCCTGTTATAAACATGATCATTAAGTATTTAAACAGTTACATTATAGAACATTTAATTAAAACTGTTGCTCCATCATTTGTTCTCATATTAAACATAATATATTATGTTTTGCAAGGCCGTAATCTCCAGAGAGGAAGGAGGGGCTAGACGACATTAATCTTTTCTAGCAGTAAAAATTATCGGCATATTAATAGCGAGTCATCAGGAGCAGCGTCCGTAGGGGGTTTACTGGAGAGGATGTAGACCCCGCAAAAAAGAAAAAATATATACATATATATGAAATTTTTGCTTTTTACTAGAAAATGTCTTCTTTGAAATTTAATATGATTTTTCAAAAAATATTAACCAAAAATTTAATTTTTACAATTTTTTCCAAAAAATTTAATTTTCTGAAAATAATTATGAATTTTAGAAATTTTTCTCAAAAATTTTTATATTTGAAATATAATTTTTTGAGAAATGATGTGGATTTTTGATTCTTTTTGCAAAAAAATTTAATTTTTGTTGTGAATAGCTGTGAATTTTTTTGAAATTTTATCCAAAAAATTTCATTAGAGTATATTAAGATTTAATCATATTAATATTACTAATCGGAGAAATTCAATATAAAAAACTTTTTTAGGAGCTTGCTCTGACCAGAAGGTTTTGACTATGAAGTGTAATTATATAAAATAATATAGAATAATGAACAATACGTGTAAAATTGTATTACTTCTACAATATCTATAATTCATCATTACTGAGTAAGTTTTGAATTTTAATAAGTCAAATCAAATTATTTGAAAATAATCAAGAATTATTGATATTATAGTATTTTATTGTAAATTTTGTGACTAACTTTTTGAGAAGAAGTGGTCTGTTGCAACCGTTCTGCCTTGTAACTGTCTCCCCTATTTCTCAAAGATGAACGTACAAAATAAATATATACATAAGAAATGTACATGTAAAAACTTATAAATATAATCATAGGAAAAAGAAAATGAAAAAGAGAGACATTAACTTTCTCCTAGGAATTCTTCTTTATCCTATCGTCTTATCTTTTACAAGAGTGTAGATACATAAAGAGACAGATTCATGATTAAACATGTTTAACAAATGGATATAGAATGATGGATGTCATAATCAAATAATGATAAGTGATTTTTTTCATTCATTTTTATAGTATGTATTATTGTTTTATTGCAAGTCTCAAGAATAAATAATAAATAAATGAAATCATGCTTTCAAATCCTTGATGATTATTGTTTATTTATCAGTTTGGTTTGTTGTAATATGGCGGTTGACAAAAGCATGAAAAGAAACACGGAAAATCTTCTTTTCCTTGTGTGTAGCTCGGAAAACGCCTTCATTATAACATAAATAAGATAATAACGTAACGTTATCTAGTCTTTGACATGAGTTCTTTTATCTGAACATTCACCGACTTTTACACCATGAATTATGTTGTATACATAAATGATTATTCGATGAAGCATTTACACATGTATAGGTACTGCCTCTACCGTGAAGAAATCTCAACAAAGTCTAGGACCGTAGGATTGACTTATCGATACTTAAGACTGAAGAATTAGAAAAAAGACGGATTAGGAACAGAGTTCCAACGCTAACCAATCCAATCCAACGCTATATATAAGATATAATTACATATATGTTCATATAATTCATCTAGGGGAGCAGAGGGAACCTTGGTTTTTCGTTTAACCCACTTTAGTAACCCCTATCCTATAGAACCACCATCTAAAATGCATGATCCCGAAGAATATGTGAAAAACCTGAATCTGACAAAAAAAGAACAAAAAACAAAAAAAAACATTACTTTATCAGAAAAGGATTTGCCAATCTTTAACAGAAACAAGCCTATGTACATATAATTAGATTATGAAGTTCTCAAACCGGACTAAGAGACACAACTCAACACTTTGGTATTCTGTAGTATTAATGTGCATGCAAAGGAGTCAACCCGACGTTGTTCAAATAATAAACCCATGAAATATGTAGTATTTTGATCTTGAAAATATGTATAAGTATAGCTAAACATTGCATATATTATGTTATTTTCATAAGTAACCTTGAAATGAATTGCATAAATTTTCATACATTTTCATAAGTCACGACCTCCGCATGCTCTACTCTACTGTGTTGTTGCTATTTTAATGATGAGGAAAAAACAATTTTATTTCTTTTCTAGACTCGAAATATAATATGTAGCATCAGGGAGGATATATTTCAATTAAAACTACGTAAAATTGCAAGAGTATTTGCATCCTTATGCGCGCATGGTATCACAAGGATAATGGAGTGTGACTTCTATTTCCTTATTCCTCGATGGAATTCATAATGCGAAATAATGGAACTGGAGATCGACCACGAAATCTGTGAAGTGGGGATTCCATAAAAAATCAAAACGTCCTAAATCGTAAGGATCTGTATGAACTGTACACAAAAGCCCTCTGAATGACGTTTTTATAAATCAATCTTCACCAATTTTTATAAGAACAATAAATTATATCTAATTTAATTAGGGCTAAATCACATGATAAATATACTTAAAGTTTTACACTTTCTAAAAGGACCTTTAACATTCAAGAAGCTTTTCAAGGACTGATATCATAATATTCGTATTTGAGATGGCTAACAGCTAGGATGCGACAAGGATGTGTCATGTGCATAATTAATGAGACTAAATTGATTGCTCAACAATCTGGTCTTATCTTGGTCTCGACCCTCAAAAGTATTTTTGTTCTTGGTATCGATCTCCCAAATTATAGATCTTTCCTTGGTGTAAGATGGTCTTGCATCAGAGCTATAATACTCGAGTATTTTCTTTATAGACTTGGACTCTGTACCACGAGGACTGAGACTTGATTCGGACACGAATCCATTTTAACACATAATTGTGCAATCATCTGCCCAATTAGGGATCAAAGATATATATAAATAGATCTAATTTTAGCATCGATATTTCAGGAGCATGTCTAGACTCTAGCATTTTGTACATGCATATGAATAATGTCCTACTTAACTATTCAAAGGACAAATGCCGCGTCTTCTTTTCCTTCTTGTCCGAGACAACAAGTGATTAATTAATGAAATATTCCTCGGGGTTTTTAATTTATGCCTACGGAGGTGGTCCGAAAAGTTTCCAAACTCAACGTGAGGAGGGCAGTACAGGTAAATAAAAGCTAGTCACATCTATCTAGCAAAAGTTTCAGCCTTTTTGGACGTGCAATTGTTATGCAACTGTCGTTTGAGTGATTTTTTTTTCAGCATAGTCTCATTGTAACTCTACACACTTCTCCCAGCAAAGTTACAGACAGGATAGGCTACAGAGAGGGTAGCATCCCTGGGAGAAGTGTGGAGAGTTAGAAGGAGCCTATGTTGACAAATAAAATAAAATGAGAATTTTTTTCAGCTAAAACATTGATATCAACTCACTCAAACAACTGTTACATTACAACTGTGAGTCCATAATGGCTAAAACTTTTTGAGTCACATTCAACAAATGCCAGATAGATGTGACTAGCTTTTATTTACGAGTGCTGCCATCTTCACGTTGAGGTTGGAAACTTTTCAGTTCACCCTCATATGTCCTTACTTGATACGGAGTTTATATCCCTCCGTTCATAGCAGAAATTAAGTAATCTAATTAAACGTCATGACAGCAAACTCTTATAAAAAATTCTTTAAATTTTCAGGGTTGCCACGTTGATTTTCAGATGGGGAGGTGGGTTACATGTCCAAAAGGCTTAGAATTTACAACACCAACACTAAATACCCATGAACCAATAATTGAACGACGTATTTCCTTTCAAAAGGAATTACCAACCAAATTGGGGTGATATTCAATTTTAACTCTTTTCTTGTACATACGTACCAAGCGAGGAATCAACCTAGGCAAGGGATTATTATCTATGTAGTAGGTATAATAATGAATGTTTTAATGATTACATCTCTATACAACTATTGTACACATTATTTGTATGTAGTTCTTGAGAAGCTATTAGATGAATGGATAAGTATTTCATACAGTTTGTGATGATCAAAGTAATCAGGAAATAATTTAATGTGTAATAGCAAAGAATGATTGTCACAAATAATGCCTGTAAGTAGGGGACTACTACCACTAAAAGGATAATATTTGAAAAACTTGTGTAAACATTATTAAAATAATATTAACCATGTAAAGGCCGAGAAGGGAGAAGTACATACATAAGTGTAAGATGATGACGATTCTTCTTCTACTCATCCTTGATTCTCCTACGTACATACTCCTTCTTCTACAACTACAAAAAAGAGGGAAGAAGAATACAGGAAAGGAACTTAGACATAATATAATACTGTACTTGACATTGAAAATCAATTACATACAGGGTTGAACATATCTAGTGGTACACATTTTAATATTTTCAATCTGGAATGACATTGCTGCAAAATCACAGAGGAGGAGGACAAGGCATCTTATCACTGAGCAGAGCAAGCTGAGAAAGAGCAAAGAAGATTCTTAATTTTCTAAAGGCCAACAAAACTTCGACAAAGTTTTGCTCTTTTCTGATGAAAAAAAAATTCACAGATGATGCCATTATGAATAAGCAGAACAGCTGCTATATCACAACCAAACATCCAGACAATGTCTCAGTTTCAGTGAGACATGTCTTCAGAACAAAAAATCCAGTGGTCAAAACAGGTGTATTCTGCCCTCCCATTTTTTGTGGAGAGGAAGGAGCAGCTCAATACAGATGCTTACATGGAACTTCTGGATAAGAAAATACTACTTTGGGCCAGAGAAAAGTTCAGAAACAGTCCCTCCAGGCCACCGTATGCGGATGCCCCTGAATGGCAAAATGTAGTCTCTAACTAGGAAATCCCTCAGCTAATGAGTTCTCCTTTTCCATAATTGAATGAGAAAGAACAATTAAATAGAATCCCCTCTACCTACCACCAAAAAGTTCCAAAAGTCACATCATATTGTGACTTAAAAAGAATTATTCTTTTATTATTTAAATACATAACTTTTGTATAGAGGAACTCCTCACTTTAAGAAATATTTTACCCTTCAATTCATTAACATAAGTCATTATTATAGCCCTTATATAAATACCTAAAAAAATATATAATGAATTCATTACCTACTCATTATTATACATAAATAGGTACTACAATATATTATTATTAAGTAAAGGAAATCCGAAGCCGGAACGATCATCGACCACAACACCAGTAATATAACTTAATGAGTAATATAAAAATATAAACGATATTACGTCACAAACGACCTATCCTATTATTTAATTATTATTTGTTATTATATATATAAATTTAGCTGAAAAAACGGATTTAAAATTATTTAACTGGTTGGAATTAGGGGCTTGTTTTAGGGTGAGTGGAGTGTGGAGTAAATATGAATAGAGATGAAATCGTGTGGATAATGAGTCTCTAAAAAAAATTAACCGAAAATCAACATGGTAACCCTGACAATTTGAAGAATGTTTTGAAGGGGAGAAATAATAATGCTGATGACGTTTCATTAGATCAAATAAAATCAGCTGTGACAAGAGAGGATGGAGAAAAGGATATAAACAAGGACATTTGCTAGAATTACTCCGATGTCGATCCCCAATTCTACTGAGTCCAAAAAGGACTTATAATTATACCTCCGCAACAAATCCTCAGGGTCTTTTATGAGCACACACGAAGGTTCAAACAGGTATTGAATATAATTGAATCTATTTAGGAAAGGATTTTCACTACACAGGAATTAAATAATAATGACAACTTCACACGTTTACATCACAAAATATTAATGTGCGGGGACCTTTTCTTCCCTTCATTATTTTTTTATATATAATAATAAGAAATATATAATTTTCTTTTATGTTAAATAATTTAACTAATTTTAAAACATTTTCTCTAAGAAAATATATAAATTATGCATGTCTCATGGAATGACGTTATTTTTAGGAAATAATATTTGATCTTTTTCTTTAAAGGTAAATCCGTTTCAACATTGTTTGATAATAAAACTAAAATTGTTAATATCAAAATTGTGACAACCAAAAATAACTGACACAAAAGCTTATATTTTTGAGAAATTTATCATCAAGGGTATAGTAAACCAACACACACTATAGTAGTCACAGGCCTGATAATTTTTTTTTTTAATTACAACTTGGGGCCAAAATAAAGAGCAGTTTTGAAGAAAATATTCCTCTCCTAAAACAGGCCCTGGTTCGATAGGTAAGGATATTAATATACAAAGGTGAAAATCCAGTGTGGATTGTGTATGTTTAAAAAAAAAATCAACATGGTAACCCTAAAAATTAGAAATTGTTTTGGAAGAGAGAAAGAATAATTGTCATGACGTTTCATTAGATCAGCTATGACAAGTGAGGAAGGACAAAGGATAAAAACAAGGACATTTGCTAGAATTACTCCGATATCGATCCCCAATTCTACTCTGAGTCTAACAAGGACTTACAATTATAACTCAGCAACAAATCGTTAGAGTTATGCTCCGTCTTTTATGAGCACACACAAAGGTTCAAACAGGTTTTGAATATATAATTGCATCTATTTAGGAAAGGATTTTCACTACTCAGTCATTAAATAATAATGAACACTGCTAAGGAAAAGAAAAAAACTGACCGCATTTATATCATTTTGATATGGAACGACTTATTTCAATGCACAACGTTCTTAGAGAATGAAATATATATTATAACATATATATGGACTTTAAAGAAGATTCCTAGGTCAGATGGAGTAAACTTAATACTATAATGTTTAATGATACTTAATCAGTGCAACTCCATCTGACCAATTAAAGAAGCCTTAAAAAAAAGATATTGATGATGTCGTCAAATGAAAACCTTAACAATTGTAGTAATAGTAGAGGTGGTCTCTCGAGACTTGCAACTCAACTTGGACTTGAGTCCATATTTAATAAGGCTGACAATCGACTTAATCCCAAGATCAAAGCCTTGACTTGTTCTTGGAATCTAGTTTATACTGAAATGGAAAAAAACCTTCACACTATGGTATCTATATTGTAATTACGGATTTGAAATTAACTCAAAAGAAATCTGAGGACTGGAATTGTAATCGATGAATATCTTGAAGGACTTGGACTTGTGAGCAAAGACTCAAATTGAGCTTGGAGTATAAAAACTTTTTCCTACCTCTGAGTAATAGTTATAGTCCTAGAGATAAGCAATTGCCCAACCACTTCAGGGAAACCAAACAATATTCAGGGAATTAAAGTGTTTTTATTATTTTTGAAAGCCCAAAAATAAAACTAATGTATTCAAATTAAAAATAAAATAAACGTGAAGAAAGAAAATGTTATCAATAAAAAAATGTCCTTTTAAAAAAGTTCATGAAATAAATGTCTTTGTTGAAAAGTTATTAAATTTCAATTCTTTTTAGTTCAAAATTTGTATTGAATTAGCTATTAATATTTGAATTAATTTAAATTGTCTCCAAAAAAAATAATCATATCTTACAATTATGCAGAGCCTTCCCAATACCAAAACTGATTACGGCACTGCCAATGGTAATAATACCATATAAAACAAAATTAGGTACCTCCTTACACGTAGATAATCCTCATCAATATGCTCACAACTACTTATAAGGATAAAAATAAAAACTTTCACATATAAAATATCATGGCTAAAACGTGACATTTCAATCACTTCTCTTCTAAGGATAACAACTGCAAAAACTTATTATTATTTAAATAATTATATATGTCGTTAAACTCAATAGATGGCATCAAGGTAAAGTGATATTCAAAAATGCAAGAAAAAGAGTATAGAGCGTTTTCACCAGTGTTGTAAATATTCCAAATTTTTGGGTCCAGTTTAGTTTTAGGGTCGGTCCTATTTGTCCTTAGAAGCGATCTGTTCAACTGTTGGTCCTTGATTTTTTCCGTAAACCTCGGTTATTGAACATCCTATTTTTTCGTAGTTAATAAACTGGGGTAAAAAGTGACCACAAATATTTAACAAACTCGTACGTCTCAATTAAAATGCTCAAAAACTTATATTTTTAAAAATTAATTTTAATAACAAAATTAAATTTGTGCTTATCATAGTTAAATTTTTGTTATATTGATTTAACTAATAATTATTTTTGAAGGAATTATCAATATTGAAAATTTACTCATTAATTTTGATGAAGTTGAGTGTGATATAGAGTTTAACAGATTCATCTATATTAAATTAGTAGCAACTCATATAATTTAAATTTAAAAAAAAGGAAATATGAAAAGAAAGTGTACGTTTTAAAAGTAAATAGATTAATCAAATTCACTAGACTAAAAATAGCAAAATTTAGGAATATTTTCAAGAAAATACATTTTCATAACAAAAAAATGCAAAAATTATAAATGACTTTTTAGGATCATACTAAAAAGTTTTAGAAACAAAATCTATTTTAATAAGATTTGAAGTCATTTTCAAAAATTTTGGGGTACAGAAAAGTTACTGCGAATGCCCTCGATTAAAGGTTTAAGTCCTTTTATTTGCTAATCCTATTTTGACATTCAAATACACGGCCTTTTCCCTTTATTTTAGTGAAAAGGGGGTTTTAACTCTTATAAGATTTGTTTGTTCATGCTCTCAAAATGACCAACATCAACAACACTGAGATACTGTAAAAGCTCTGTATATTAATGGCACGTACTAGTATTTTTTTTTTTTTTTTTTTTCTTACTCGATTTAACAATTTACTTTTGGTCTGATTAATAAGCAAAATATTATTATTTATGCTTTATTTTAACCACTTCCTTTTATTAGTGGATTCACGCATTTTTATCGATTTAATTATTGGATATCCCATCCTAATAATAATTCAAAATTTATACCTATACGTCTGAGATTTGGTAGATTATTTTAATATTTAATTAAATCTTAAGGAATTTTAAGTACTGGCCTCGAGTACTACTTCAACAACTCGATAAAAAAATACTCGACTTTACTCAAGCTAACAGCTTTTTGAAAATTACTTAAACTCACCAAAAATATTTTTTGTAAAAGTTGACTTTTTTTACCTCCAATGATCCTACCAAATTGAAACAAATTTAAATTGGTATGACTCAAAAGAACGGTAAAAACTACAAAGGTACATGCTCTCCCTTTTTAAACTATTAAAAATGAGAAACCAAATTCTCAAAAACTCGATCTTGGCCGAACTTCAAAAATTTTACTCGAATCCAACACTATTAAATCCAATTAGACTTACTGATGGACTTTTAAATGCAAGTAGACACATTTCTTAATGATAAAGTGATGAAAGTGAATAAAAATTGTTCCTTTAAAGTCGTTAAAATTTATAAGATAATGCTATAAAAAAAATGATTTGAAGATTTTATATTCTTAATGGGCCATCAATACCAATAAACGCATGTAAATCATTCATTAGAGCAATAAAAGCTTACAAATCAGTCCCCTAACTACATCTGGATCGGATCCACATATTCTCAGATCAGACGTAAATATACGAGTAAATGTTGCTACACGAACTCTTAGATCCGAGACCAAAATACTTGTCTCAAATTTTATGAGCATTTTACCCAAAGTTTATACCTTTATAAAATAGGATCCGGATTAGGGTTACATTTTTACTCATTATTGATGCGGAAAATGCCTAAAACCAGTTAGTGGTTAGGTAATTCTTTCAACACGGATATTATAATTCAGTATTATTTTATAATTGTTCAGATCTTAAGAATAGCTCATTCGTATCCAAACAATCAATTTTAATTACACTGATTAGAGAAAAAGAAGAAAACATGTCGACAGCTGACACCAAATACAGCATCTTAGTATGAGATAACACCGCTTAGAATACCCACACGATGCAACTGTTTATGTAGATCTGGCTCAAAGTACTTATCAAGATAAATAGAGATGCTCCGTTTGATAATAGATAATATCCTTCTTCTTTTTTTTTTCATACTAGGATTAAGTATTAAGCAATACTATATGCTGTTTAAGATCCAGAAAATCCTTCGAATCTTTTTTATATCTATTAAAGTTGGAGTACCCTAAGTCGGTTCGGATCTCAGATCTTTCCAGGTAATAACAGTTTACCCAAGTATTTCGGATCTGGCTCCAAGATCCGTCCTATTTATAGGCGTTATCATTAAACTTACATGAAACTGAATACATTATTGGGAATTCAGGCCTCTCCCCTTCCCCGGTGATTACAGCCTTACATATAGATCAATAACTTGAAAATTAATTGGCGTGACTGAATGATTTTCAGGACACTCAAAATCCTCCAAAAACAACTATATATTAAATTATTTAGTTGTAATTTTAAAAGTTACAAATGACATTGAGGATTTAATACTATGAAGATAGGTAATTGACTAGTTCATTCCACAAGATATTCTAGGAAAGGATCTAAGGACGACTATGACATGACAAAAGCTATCCATACCTTCTAAGACATGTAGGTATCTGAGATATCTTTTGAAAAAATAAATAAATAGATGTTTGAATCAGTGATAGCTTTAAGGTTGTTTTTTAGGTATACAGGTACTTACAACCGCCCTTAAAAACAGTAATACGATGAATAAATTTCATTTTTTACCCTCATAAATGACCGGGTACTTATAATTAATTTAATATCAAGGGTATAGAATATGCTCACCCCCATATTTTGATTTCCAAATCAAATCTTTCAAATATATTCATAAATATCAATAAATTTTGATTATGGCTTATTAATATTATTATTTTTTTAATGAAACTCAAAAAATGGTTTTGCTCTTCTTTTATTTTTAATTTGACAAATAAATAGGTCAATTTTAAAATTTTAAATTTATCTTAGAATAACCCGGCAATTTATTTATTGAAAGAAAACAGTTGATTATTACTCTAGTACATCTTTTTATTTTATTTTTAAATGCATAAAGAAAAATATACTTTTAATTAAATAAAGGAAAACTTTTGCAGGCCTAATTATTTTTGGTATATGTCCATAGGGCCGCACCTGATTTGAATGCCCAATGAGTGAGTTTCTTTTCCCTTTCAAATTCTCAAAATGACCATTATTAGGTAAATAATAGTACTAACAAAGTATTCACATGGACCATTGAAATAAAGACTCTAATACCGGATTTACCTGTTACCCCAAAATTCTTTAAATGAAAGCGTCAGGTCCTTTTGGAATGAAAACACGATATTATGTACATGGGCACATCTACTTTTTCGATTTCTTTTGGCTATCCTTATTCAGTCTTTATTCCCAAATAATAATTTATATTTTGAAGAAAGAAAAATACAAGGAATAATTGCACACGTGGTTTTCTTACCTCCTTAGCAGCTACGATGGTGTGATTGAATCTATTTTTCTTTCTTTATCTATTTCTCCTTAGGGGATGGGTCTTGAAGAATATGTTATGTTACTATCAGTATGTACGTACGTATATTTATATATTAGAATCTAAGGTTATGAAGAGAGAAAACAGTAACAATACAAGTACTCTATGATGTACACCTAATATTTCGGTCAAGGTTAGTGGAGGTGCGGCGATGGGTCACTATTGAGTAGAGAAGAAAGTCATGAAGAATAATGGGGAAATTGTCGTGGCAGAGGGAGCTCTTGAAGAGATCATACTGAAAAAAAGTTCTTTATAAACAACCAAACACGCACTATTCAGTTTTTTTTTTATGTCAATTTTGATAGGAGAGAAATTATACAAATATATTACATAAATGTTTTATTAACTCTCTGTCCGCTTGTGTACTTCGTTCTCACCTCAATGGCAAAAGATTAAAGACTGACATGCTATACCAATGGTTGTAACTTGTAGTTGTAGTCTGTATAGGAGAGATTCATCATTTGGTTTTTGTATTTTTCTTTATACCCTGCGTTCAGTAGTATGAAAGCCTGACAGCCGCAGTTGTGGAGGGATGGCGCGTGCGAGGGTCTGTGGATGATGACGAAATATCTGTCAGAATGCGGACACTCGGTATTTTTGCGTGGTAGATATCATCATCATCATTTCGATATGATCCGACGCTACGCAAGTTTGGCTGTAGGCGTTTGTGGAGGGGGATTAACTTTAGCAGCACCAGCAGGTATGAAGACAGGAATGATTCGTCTATCTGTAGTACTCCTCCTCCTTCAACAGGTAAATTGTACATATTTGTATGATTATATTTTTTGACAACTACAGCACAGCTAGCCTATTATTAACTGTGTGCAGTATGTATGACTGAGTGACGTACCTACTAGTAATATCATATTGAAGCTCATAATAACTACGGAATATATAGTTACCTATTTATGTTACTCTGTACTACTACGAGTTACGATAAATTACAAGTAGCAACACAACAAACGTCTTCTGCACCTTCTTTTTTCACGCTGGAAAAATCGGGCCGAAACAAAATTTATACATGGGTAACAGGATGTCAAAACTTTAAAAGAACATTTATCGCGCGCTTACAATGACGTTGTTCATTCTATAAATATGTATTACCATTTTTTGTAATTAAACTCTCTCTTGCTATATTATATTATATATTTAGAAATGGGATGTCGATATTATCCTATTGCAAATATAATGAGTATAATTACTATATAATTGCAATCCCTTCTTTGACTGTATAATACAACTAGACAGAGAAGGATCATTGGCTACATAATATAATAAATATATTAAAAAGAGAAGAAAATATCGATCGACAATCCTTCTTTAGTTCATATTTACTCCACTAGGAATAAGATTTCTCATTTTCTATAAAACGTATTAATTATTATGAGCAAAATAATAAATATTTATTTGACATGAAATTAAATAATATACTTAGCTTGATTATGCTAAAAAATCACGTTATACCTTTAATATGTACGGCATCATTAAATATACATTATTCATATATCCGGCCCCTCTCTCCCGGACCTTGGCTACTCATCATCGCACTTCAGCTTGAGGCCTCTCCCCCTGTTTAGATATCCGTCTAAGATACAAACCTTTTAAAATGATTCGTCTTTTTTAACATAATACACAAATTTCACTTTTCTTCTTCTTGCTGTCCCGACGACCTCTGACAATGTTCTGAGAACCTGCTTATTACTGCTGTCGAAATGAATTTTAAAAGCCATTTTTTATTCGTTATACAATAAATTTTCTTCATAAAAAATGTAACTTAAATGTAGGCCACGCCACAGCTTAGGAGTTACCATAATATATGACAAGCAAATTTGTAATAATCTCTATTACCAGAGTATATTCAAAACTTTATCATCATCAAAAGATAATTTCTTGTATAGCTATACTTTTATATAGAAGAAGAAATACGTGTTGTGTACAAGTTGCAACTTGTACAAGACGATTGTACAAGGTACAATTTTTACTTCTCTCTACGTTTTTTTAAATTTTATCATCAGTCATTTTAATCACCATCGATGCTACCATTTCATTTTGATCTATTAATATTACTCCTTTATTATGTAGTTAAAAGTAATATTGCGTCGATCCTTATTTAGGACTGAAAACTCCAGTATCGGTCCGGTCCAGTTCAGTCATAGCTAAATCTTATAAAGTCCAGTCCTTGATGACGTCACTGAACCTTATATCTTCTTTTTTTTATAGACTCTAGTATACTGAGAGTCCGAAGGACCTACGGTTATTAAGCGGTCCCATGGACTAATTGTGGTGGTCCTAATACTGGATTAGACCAAATAAATAAGGCCTGACACAAAACTAGTTAAGAGTAACATTATTAGTGTGGATATTTGAACTTTATAAAATAATGAGACACAGAATTTATACCAATTAGTGATTTTCATCCAAAAAAGTCAGTAATTACATCATTAATATATTATCCGTACATGAAATGTATTCTAGTATTAGAAAAGTATTCTAAATTATTCATTCAAACGTCTGCATCTCAGTTTAAGGTAGAAACTTGCACAGTTTGATCATACAAGTTACAACTTGTACAAAATTCTAACTTGTACTAAACTGAGTAAAAAGTTTCACGTTAGATGTCACTACCAGATCCGTAGAAGCATTTTAGATTGTCTTTATTTATAGAATAATTCTTATATCAATAGGAATAAACATAGCTAGTCATTAGGATTGTAGGCTCAATAATTACTATTTCTGATTTTTTCCGTGATACTTATATTGAAATTATATGCTAGAACCTGGATGACACTTCATGACATATATACATATTATTATCCAGTATGTTAAAATCATAAAATATTTGACCTGTAGGTGCCAAGAAGATCTTGTCAGTTGTAGTAAATTAACCTAGACCAGAGGGGGAGAATAAACATCCAACGGGATTACTTTTTATAATCAAGAAATAAAAATATTTTACTATTTAGGTAGACCATATACATAATACATATTCCTTTGAATATAGCTACTTTTCAGATGGTCTTATTAGTACATTGATGAACTAATATGTAAAAATGGATATATAGATAATATAGAAGTAAATTACTATATAATGTCAGTTAATATAATATTAATCTGGGAGTTTGCAGGGGGAGGGCTGGATTGGATGTAGCCCCCCCCAAAAAAAATAAAATAAGGAATTTGTTATTCTTACTAGAAAGTTAACATATTTTTGGTAACAGTAGTTTCATCAAGTGAATTTCTCTCAAACTCTACGGAATTCCCACTCCCCCAAAATGGATCATTCGGCAGAGCTAGCTACAGAAATGTTTTGTTTTTTTAAACAAACAGACATTTAAATAATACATATTACGTCATATTATTTATATGATATTATCATCATCACTAAGGTCTCCGCAATATTAAAGAATGTTCCTGCAAATCCTCACCCAACCTCTTTTTCCTTCTCCTTTTTTTTTTTATGATATACACAACCTATTAACATTGTACACAACAGCCTAAATAGGGAACTCCACGTAGTGTTCATAGTACGAAGGACGATTTATTATATTAATTATTATAGTTTATAGACATCACCATAATTAAATTTTCCTAATCATCATCATGGACGGACAGCTTTTACCTCCAACACTCTACTCCGTGAAGGGCGTAGCTATCCTAGATAACGACGGCCACCGCGTCCTTGCCAAATACTACGACGGATCCACCATCAAGGAACAAAAAACATTCGAAAAGAGCCTTTTTTCCAAAACAGCCAAGTCCAACTCTGAAATCCTCATGTTGGATGGAATGACCATTCTCTATAAATCCAGTGTTGATCTCCTTTTCTATGTCATGGGCTCTTGTCACGAAAACGAAGTAAATTAAAAGCAATTTATATTAATTGCTTAATACTAATCCATTCTTTTAATCTTTAGTTACTATTAATGTCCGTCTTGAATTGCCTCTACGACTCGGTGAGTCAAATACTCCGAAAAAACGTTGAGAAGAAAAGTGTTTATGAGAATCTGGATGTCATTATGCTGGCGTTAGATGAAATTGTGGATGGAGGTATTATTCTTGAGTCGGATCCAAATGCTGTTGTAAGCAGAGTATCTCTCAGATCTGACGACATTCCCATTGGAGAACAAACTGTGGCACAGGTAATAATCGTTTTAGGAGCAAACATACATCAAATATCAATTATAAGATTCAGTATGTTACATCTTTTCTCTCTAATAATTAAAAAAAAAAACAGACATTATGATAAAATGCCTCTTCTAACTCAAAGTTGTAGCTGTTCATAATAATTACAAAGAAAAAGTCCGATTCCACTTGTTAGAGGCTTAAAATCATGTCCAAATAATATACGTATATCTGGTACGTCAAGATAAAACTGACATAGGAAGTATAAAAATTGAAATTCATACTGTTACAAATACGCAATCAAAAATGCAAATTTGACTATTGGTTTTCATAGCTAAAGCAAGCAATATATATTAACTATACATATTGACTTTGGAGCTAAAATTTTGCGAAAATGAATTAATCCATCTTGCTTAATTAGTTGTTATGAAAAATGAATTCAGTTATTATGAAAAAGCTTTACCACGGTGTAAAGAATATTTTTCATCGTTGCTTTCAATTATTTTGGATTTGTCTGTCTATGTTACTTTTTCCACAAGTTAGTTTTATGTCGTAGTACCACAATATTACTAGTTTTGCATGCAATTGAATTTCATATAAAAAGACAATAGGGACTTATACTATTTTCTGTTATACGTCCACGGATCATAGGTTCAAGCAAAAATTGGAGCCAAAGTGGCTGCAACAACAGCTGTAAGTTGAAGAATACTTTTCATTGTCTCTGATTTTCTATGTATATATCTCTATAAATGTTTATAATCACTCACTTGTAAAAAAACAAAAGAAATAGGAATGTTTTTTGCGTGTTTTTTGTGTTAATAATATTATTAATTAGAGAAGGGAGTTGATTATTCTTATTTGCACTTCAAGGTGAGCTGAAAGAAGCTGGATGATTTGGTGTTAGACATTTTTTTAAAGGGGGGAGTGGGGGTCAATGATTAATAAATATTTGTGTTAAGGTGGAAGAAAGGATTTATGTAGCCATATTTTTCACAAATAATTTATTTTAAATATTGTTTTATCTCATTATAATTTCAGGTATTTCAGTCTGCTAAGGATCAGTTTAAATGGTCATTGTTGAAGTAATCATTCTTTCCAGTTTTAAAGACAAGTTAATTTTTGTATATCGTTATTCTATTTGATAATATTGCATTTCATTTAATCTTAATTTTATTTGTAAAAAAATTCTAAAAATAATAAAATCTTTATATATATATGTATATACAAATCTATATCATTTCTACTTTCTTCATTATAAAATTAATTAGGCTAAGATGCTTCTGTTGTACTTCATTCCAACATTAGTAACTTAATAGTTCATTTACTATATTTACGTAATAAAACTATATAAATTCCCCTAAGAACTGGTAACAAGTATATTTTCTACAGAGTAGCGTAGTATAATTATAATGAATACTCAATGGAGCATGTTTTCATTTACTTAGTAATATGATGACGTTCGTCAGTTAAGGCGGCTAGACATGTTTAACTCATAGCTCCCTGAGAATGGTATTTAAATTCATTTTCTTACAGTGCCCTAACCACGGTGTTGGTTGGTTTCATAGAAATGACTCACTATTACTAGATTGATAAATTCTACCACTGAAAAAAATTATTGGGGATCCTAGCCATTACGACCCTGATATAAAAACCACTCTTCTCCTAAATTTACTATGAACTGGTCATATTTAGAAGGATAAAAATATACTTTGCTTAATTTATGTTTCGCTAAAGGACGATTCTCCATGTCATGACTATTCTTCTAGTTCATAGTAATAAAACTCTTATACATCTACAAAGTCAATAAATCGTACTGTTCGAGGTAATGCTTGATTATGATATTGAAGAATGAATAGCATTAGGTCATCTTTAATAATAATAAACTGCTATAACCGAACAAATATTCTGAAAATATACAGATAATTAATAATTATCTCTTGCATTTAACTGAGTAACTAAAAATATTTGCCAAGTGACTTCATTTAGTATTATGCATGTTCAATGTAATCCATTAAAATCTTTATCAAATTAAATATGTACTACTAAAAACAAGACATTATATTCAGTAGTCTACGACATTTTATTTATCATAAAATTTAAAAAAAAATTAAAGCGACGAATAGGTCTAAATACTAATTTATAAATAAATTCTGCGCTTCTGTAATTTGTAATCTCAAGGAATGTCCTCTAAAAAACTGCAAGCAATCAACATACAATTAACTCTTTATTTTTTTTTCTTTTACATAAATGAGTGAGTTTGGAGACACCAAAAAGGTAAAAAGATATAATTACTAATTATGAAATTAAATATGGTTTTTAATGGGTATCACGAAAAAAAAAAAAAGAGTAAAGATAAAGCAAAACAAATATAATAATATGGTTATAAAATCACATATAAATACATAGTATGACAGAAAATGAATGATTTTTGATACTTTTTTATTTCATTTAAAAAAAAAAAAACGTGTACTTGTAAAAAAAAAAATTAAAATAGTTTACAAGGGAACTTTCGCCCTGGCTTTTTGGGCTTTGACCCTACAGGATTACCGTCTTCATCCATTTTTCTAGCTTGAATTTTCCTCATCAAATCGAAGAAAACCTTATCTACATTAACACGATCCTTAGCAGACGTCTCCACATAAGGAACATTCCAACTATTGGCGCGTTCTTTAGCCGTTGCAACTGAAACCTGCCTCTTATCCGTTAAATCGCACTTATTTCCTACAAGAATAAAGGGTGGCACAGGATCATCCCCTTTGACTCGAAGTATTTGTTCACGGAATTCTTGAGTAGCTTGGAAGGAATCATCTTCTGTAATAGAGAAAACGCAGAGAAACCCTTCACCCGATCGGAAATAATTGTCACGTATAGCAGCATAATCTTCTTGACCAGCAGTATCTAAAATGTCGATTTGTACATCTTCTCCATCAAGAACGACTTTTTTCCTATAGGAATCCGCCTTTGTGGGTTCGTAGTCTTCCACAAACTCATCATACATGAATTGAAGTGTGAGTGCGGATTTGCCGACACCTCCTGAGCCCACCATGATGACTTTATGAAGAGACGACGAGGACGAACCTTTTTTGGATGCCATGGTTAGTAGTAGCAATAGATTGATTCACGTCCTTCTATTAATCAGCTGAAATATAAAGGAAGGAAATATTAATGGGATTAATAATCGTGTGCCATTATGACTCAGTTGATAAACAAATCTTATATAAATCTTCCTAATATAAAGAATGTTTCTCTTTTAGAACGTTCAGCAAATATGATACACATATTATTGAGTCAAAAATTAAATTATTTAAAAATAATTATTACACATTAAATCTTTATTGAAAGGAGAAAAATAATATTACTGATATGATAAGGAAAAGAGCTATAATTATAAGCCTATGAGATTTTCCACAATTACAGTAGTAACTCATGGAGGGCGTCTAGAAGGAGTGAAAAGGAGCCCTTGACTAGATAAAATATTATTACAAAATAAAACTTTTTAACATATATAATAAAGGCATGATAACAAATAATTAGAAACACTTTCCATGTCTTCTCGTCTGTAAAATATTATTCAAATAATATTGTATAAAATTTCACACGAATCAACTTATTATTAATAATATACATAATAATTAAGCAACAATAGTAACGCACGAAGGAACCATCTCATGAAAGAATGAAGTGGCAAGGAAATCAACCTAATACAGCAGGACTTATATAATAGAACGTTTCATTGACATCGCAATTGAAGGAAACGTGTGATCAAACCCCCAAAAATTATTGATGAAACTTGAACATCAAATGGTTTTAAGAATAAAAATACATACTGCTTGCATTGAATACCACTTGATACCAATGATAAATAGTGATATTTGAATATAATCAAAGTAATATCTACGGGAAATCCCTATAAACCGTCTAAATTAGTACAATGTTTTTTTTTAAACGATGAGGTACGTGTAAAGTAAGATAGTTAAAGAAAAAATATTATCCTTTCCTTAGTTAAAGTTAATTTGTATCTACAATATGTAAAATAAGAAATAAAATATTTTAATACATTTTAGGGTGAGATATATAATAAAACTAGCCATAAGAGGGATATATTTTGAATGGAGTATAAAGGTTTAAGTCCTTTGTTTCGTTTGTCCCATTTTGACATCCAATGGTTGACTATTTTCCTTAATATTAATAAGAAAGGTGATTTCATTCTCATAAAACTTGACCAATATAAACAATGCTAACGGACACAGTAAGAAAATAACTCCTTGGAAAGGACTTGATGAATTGAATCCAACGAGAGAGAATTAAAGATTTATTCTCCAAGGGGTTTGAAAAGGGAAATGGATGAGAAGAATCCTGAATCCCCCCTCCAATAACTGCCCCAATGGGCTATCCCTCATGATACATATGCAATAACTAACAAGTGAGTGACTTTATCGACCCATTATTATTCCTAGGACAGGAAACGCCTTCAATAACAAAGTTTTTATAGAAGTGATTTACCTAATGTTAGTCAAAGAATGTATTCGACGTGGAATGATGATTTGTTCTCTTCTCAAAAAGTGGATTCAATTCAAATGCATAATTGAGTGCTGGATATTAGTAGTAGAACAATAATGTGTCTAGCTGAGTGTGAAGTCCAGATTCTCGGAATTCAATGAGAAATATAAAAAAGAATTCAGCCTGCTACAGGCAGTAAGTAACTAGCAAGTAGTAGTGAGTATAAACTAAAGTATGTGACAAAAAGGCTATTTGTTTCTTCTTCTAGCTCTCTATCCTATTTTTCTTCTTTTACTCTCTCTCTCTCTCTCTCTTTCCTTCTTCTTTTATTTTCCTGATTAAAAAAATGAAAGGGCCAATATATGACGTCACCATGTGGAAATCTTTTTCATTCAATTCAATCACCTTCGTGAAAAATATTTTTTCTAATATAGCTGGAATCTTCTTCAGCAGCCAACAGCATGTTGCATTTTACTTTGATGATTAATACTAATAGGGATAAAAGATTAATGATTGATTAAACAGTTCAAGGGCATCCGCAGGGGGAGGGCTGGAGGGGCTGTAGTCCCCTCCCTTAAATTAAGGAATTATTGATTCTTACTAGAAAATTGATTATTTGTTTTTTTTTCGAAATTTATTATTTGAATTTTTTTTTTACAAAATTGATTATTTGAATTTTTTTTACGAAATTTAATTTTAGAATATTTTTGCAAAAAATATCACTTTTTTTCCGAACACCTCTGGATTTTTGAAATTGTTTTCCAAAAATTTAATTTCTTGAGAATAACTATGGATTTTATGAAATTATTAGAAATTTTTTCCAAGAAAATTAATTTTTTGTAAACAGCTCTGAATTTTTCAATTTGTTTTGAAAAAACTTCCCAAAACTAAGCCCCCCCCCCCAATATAAACATGTGGACCCCTTACAGTTTGTAATATATGAATGAACAATAAATCGATGGAGATGTTGTATTTATCTAATTATTTGCAAACTCAATTATGTACAATCTATATACATATATTTATTAGAAGATACATGGAACATCTTCAACACCTTCATCTTTTGGCTGAATTATAATCTGAGCTGGTTGAAACACACACCAAAATTTACCACAACAAAATGCCACAATATTCTGAACTCATAGAAGACATACGCCTTTTTCCACGTTCCAAGATGGGTGAAATATAATCCCTTTTTTTAAAGAATAGAATGAAAAAACTAATGAAATATAGCTAGAACGTATAATACTTTCAGTATTATAAGAGTTGAAATTTTTGTAAGCAAAAACTAAGTTTAAAAATTAGAAAAAGAAAAATCGGCTATTGCGTGTACTCTATCATCTTTTTGTTCATTATTTAATAGGACGTCGTGATAAGTATTGGGTCGGTCCATTATCAGTCTATCCATGATCGACTCACTCAGTCGGTCAAAAAACAAAACAAAAAAACATATAATAGAAGCTTAGTTACGTGACTCGGTGCTGCATCGGTCTTCGGACTGAAGACCACAAAAAAAAAAAAAAACTTTAAAATTATACAACCGGAATACCCTATTTGGAAATAGCAACGGAATGAATTATCAAAAAAAAATTAATATTTTGAGAATAGCGATGGATTTTTGAAATTTTCTTATAAAAAAAATAATATTTACAAATTCAATTTTTGACATTGAATGCCAAAAAAATTTTATTTGAAATTTAATATTATAATTTTTCAAAAATTTTAATGTTTGGATTTTTAAAAAAAAATCCCCCCCTAATAAAAATATCATCCTGCAGACGCCCCTGTTTATATACTAGGTATGTGCTTATGAAATGATACTTTCGGCTATTGATCTCTAGGCGTTACCAGTTAGACATTATAAACCGGTCCAAAAATCTAAATCTAAATGAAGAGCGCGGCCGGACGCCGAAAAAGTTTGGAGACACCGAATTGTAAGTAGTGCTCGATGAAGATGATGGCCACACGCAAGAACAGCTCGAAAAACAATTGCGTGTTGACTGTTGGAAAACTGATTTGAACCATGCTATACGCCAAAAACGCCCAAAATATGAAGCCAGACAACAATTTTCCTTGATGAAACACACCACCGCCTGAAAGATGGGGAAAATGTGTGGCTAGCGAAGGTGCATACTTTGAAAATTAAATTTGTAACCCTTTTTTCGCAATAAACGTTTATTTTTTTTAAAAGTCTCATTTCATAGGCACATACCTGGTATATGATTAAAATTTGGTGGCTTCAAAAACTTCATATGGAGTTATCAAGGTTTATGGAAATTTGTGCATCTTATGTAGTAAAAATTTCAACTTCATAATAATGAAATTTATGACGTCAGTTAAAATGTTCTATAGAAGATGAACAAAGTGACAAATTTCCAATAGACCTTGATTAAACTCCTTCAAATAGCTTTGTAAGTAAAAAATAGACATCTTAACACTTGCATTGAATACTATTTGATGTCAGCAGATTTTTCCTATAGGAATGAAGTTTCAAACCAGAGAAGAAATAGGACCAATAGATATTTTTTAAATTTTACTTGATTATTAAAATTAATTGATTAAAAAAATAAACAGATAAATAATATAGAAGTTTAAAAGTATGCTAAAATATAACACTTCAATAAAAACAAAACAATTGAATTGCCCCCCCGGAAAGGAAATATATGTATATATATATATGATCCTATGGACGCCCCTAATACCTGTTAAATTATATCAGATATATGTTAAGCCATTCATTAAGAGATATATATTTGTTGTTAGTATTTTTGAAGGTACTTGGTAATTTTGCCTAAGGTCGTTTTGCCTCAAAGCCCTTTTGGCTGAATAATATTTGGCCGTAATATATAAACCGAACTGCTAGGCATGCCAGACAGAGTTTGACGTAATAGAGTAAAACAGCGATTTATTAACAGCATATAATAATAATATGAATTATATGATTAACAGTATATTTTATTCTTTGACGTCACTATTAAAAAGCGTAGTGGAAGTCGGAAAAGCGTTATAGTATTATAACCAAAGGTGTTAATCCGGGTTGGAATGGACATGTTAAAAAAAGAAACCGAAAATCAACATGTTAACCCTAACAATTTGAAGATTGATTTGGAGGGAGAAAGAATAATGCTCATGACGTTTCATTAGATCAGCTACAATCTGCTGTGACAAAAGAGAGGAAGGAGAAAAAGATATAAAAAAGGACATTTGCTAGAATTACTCCGATTTAATTCCCAATTCTACTCTAAGTCCAACAAGAACTTACAATTATAACTCTGCAACAAATCCTCAGGGTTACGCTCCGTCTTTTATGAGCTCACACGTACGTTCAATCAGGTTTTGAATATATTTAGAAAAGGATGTTCACTACTCAGGAATTAAATAATAATGACAACTGTTCAGGAAAATAAAATTCATTCTTTAAACAACCAATTAAAAATTAACAGGTCAGATAAAACACACACCGAATTTACATGTATGATTATAACCTTGTATTTATTCAAACCATTACAACTTTTGATAAAAAAATTCTAAAGAAACATCAATTTTAACTAAAAATAACAAAAATGACGTATAAATCTAATTTATTTATATACTAAGGTAACATGTCTTAATACGAAATTATTTAAGACACAATGTCCAGGGGCAAAATGGTTTAAGAAAAAATTACGTGGCCCCATTTTTGACAACCTCCTATAATAAAAAGTTAGAATACAACCCAACCCGCTGTCAAATATATTTTTTTTAGATTTTGATAATTTTTTTGGATTAGAAAAATATGATTTTGCCCATACGTCGACAAGACTCCGTGTGTTTGCCGATTTTTATAAAAAAAACATGTTAAAGAAGTATAGATTACAGACATGGAATTCTGGAATTCTTGGCAGTGGTTAATTTTATAGAAAATTTCAAAAGAAGTTCTGAAGGTATCTTTGAGAGACACTATTTTTAATTTTTTTGGAAACATAGATCGTGCATTAGATTTCAATAAAAGTAAATACTCGGATAATTAAGTGAGCGGAACGCTAAAATCCCATTTTTAGCGTTTAACTAAAAAAAAAAAAAAATCACTGTAAATTTTAAATTCTGTTCATAAGCCTGAATTGAAGTAATAAGTTCTGAAAATCTCTATGAGATGTTTAAATTTGTACATTTTTTATTATCGATTAGGGACGAGAAAATGAGAATCAATGGAGAAAAATATTTCATTCTTTCGATTGTAATAGTTAATTTTTATCCACAATATCCACAAATACGAGATTGTATAACGAAGTAATAATATATTTTTAATATATTTTAGGGTCATAATATCTTTTTCTTCTTCTATATTTATAAAGCAAAGTTAATCTTTCTGTCTCCATGATTTATATCACAAACATATTTTGATCTTAGAAATACGAATATAGTTGTATTAATGAAATGTCGGAGGCGTGTGCATATAGCATTGAACGTGTATATAGGGTGCACTGTAAATAGTGCACCCTGATTTAATCGTATAGATATTTTTGATATAAGAAATAATAATGTAGTCGTATTTCGAGCCGATTATAACATGTACATCTTCCAAGACTGACTTTGTTTCTCTGTGAAATTTAGAATTGATGTTTTTCCACAGGCAACAACACTATGTTGAAACTTGTTGATTTTTGTGCAATGTATAATCTTATTTCCTGTTCATTTGAAAAGTGATCTTTCTTAATCTGTTTAGGAAAAGTGGGAGTAATTGACATTGCTTGGAATTAGGCAGTTACTTAAGCAAACACTCATAAGTCCTCCTCAAACCAATAGACATACTACAGAATTGTCTGTATAAGTTAGATGAATGATAATCAATAAATGAATATTCTCAAGTGTATGAGAGAGAAGCCGCTATTAAACAAAAATATGAACGTTCAAATTTGATTTTCACTATGCTAGCTACTAATTCATTTGGTATATCCTTTGAGACGTTATCATAAACATAATTCATATTCATCTAGCAATTGCAGCATTTCAGTACAAGAGTTTTTATTATCTTAGTAATAATCATTATCTTCTTTGTTTACATAGTAGTTACAACTTGAAGTGAATTTACAGTTTTAAATTTTAATATGTATTTGATAATTTTCCCTCTTTAAGGATGAATATGAAAAAAATATTAGTAGAGTTAAAACTTTTATGTTTCTACATATTTTCATATTAATAAGTATCCATAACACTAACAACATATTGGTTATAAGTTATATCCAGACTATAGTAAAATATTGATGTGTAGACTATATAAAACTACTCAATTACGCGTATGATTAGGATTTAAATAAGTTAAGTTAATCTTGGAAAATAAATTACAAAAACGATTTTTCAATCACAAGTTTCAATAATTCTTTAAAAAATATGATTTTTTTTTCTCACGAATTTTTTAACAAACAGAAGTGTTAGGGTGAGTAAGGAGTATTCAAGGGAGTAATAAGTCCTAATTTATAGAGTGTGTTTTTTTTTGTTTTTTTTCAGAAACTCAAAAATACTCCTGCAACAAAATTCAAGTCTTGGTATATCACTATAAATATTATTTACATTAAATAAATGAAGGCGACTTATTTTATCAATTGTAATTCTTAGAAATTTATAGCAAAATGGTATTTTTAACTTTTATTAAAAAGTATAAAAGAATCGGGATTATTTGCTAGAATCGCATCGGATTTTTTTTAATCGTCTCATCACTACTCTTACTGTTAGAATACTATTGGATGTCAAAATCTGTCTGTCTTGCACAGAATTTGGTACGGTTCATCAGATTAAAAATTCTGGCAAGCCCGTTTATATGATGGTATAATCTTGTATTTCTATTAACCTTGGTATTAATGAAATATAGCAGTGTGCCTATATACAAAGAGCACTGTTTCTGTATGTCTTTGTTACTTGTCTCTCTTATGTATATCATAACTCATGTGCATTTCATATTTATGTTAAGATTTGAATTAAATGTGAGCACTAGTATGTCAAAAGTACTCATACGTCATTCCATTATATTTTATTTTTTTGAAAACTCTTATAATTATTCTCTTATTCTTGAGATATATACTGGGTATGCTAGCTATATACAGGGTGCAGAAGCAAAACGTAGTTTGTTAATAAATGCTTATTTTGTAATTAAAAGAGATAAGTTTTTTGATTTTTTCCTGCATATTCCGAATCTACTGTTCTTTCTGCATAACTAAACAATAATAAATATTTCTCAAATCTTTCATCATAAGTGAGCAAGAAGCAAAAAGACAGAGGATCTCAGACCTTCTGGATGCAAAAATTGAGGTGGCAGATATTATGGACATTGTGAAGTGCTCCAGGAGTCCCTTTTTGAAGGTGGCCTAGATGAAAAAGGATGGAAAAGACCTCTCAAGGAAAGAAGGAAGTGGGGGACACAACTTAAATTGGAATACTGACTTTTTGGGGGGCCTGAAGAAGAAGATCAAGGAGGACCCCACAAAATCCATGAATCGCCTCTCTAACAAGTTTGACGTGGACGATGGGACAATCAGGAGGGCTGTGAAGGAGGACTTGGGGTTGCCCTCTTACACAAGGACCCCATGCCACCTGTTGAAGGACACTCTGAAGGAAAGGAGACTACAGATGTGCTAGGAAGTTCGTCCGTGGATCAAGGCAAATGGATCCACAGCCAAAACTTTCTCTGACGAGAACGCGTCCCACCGCAAGAAGATGATTACCTTCTTTTTTTAAGGCTGGGTAAAAAATTGGGTAGGAGGCCTACTACAAGGTGCTGAGGTTCACCATACTTCCATGGCTCAAGGGCACCTATCCAGAGGACAACTATGTGTGGTCCAAGATGGTAAGATATATTAAAAAGTAGAGCAGCGGGCTTTGTTATACTTAGTTTCCAAGATCTGTTAATTTGATATATTTTTCTGCGTCGACTTATATTGTCCTTCGAAATAGCTATTACATTAAATCTGATTTTGAAGACCTCAGAGTTGATTTGTATGTAGTATTAAATCATAAAGCGTTTCTCAGTTTAGAAATTATCGAGAGTATCTCGATAAGTAGAACTAAAGGACTCAAGACAAAGAGTGGACACTCAAGACAAGGAAGGTAGGATTTAGTTGTTCTTAATTCGTCCAGGCTGGCCGGTAGTTTGAACAGGCTGTCTTTTTTTCTTCCCTTTTTTGACCAACTTGAGGTTATTTTTTTTTAGAGTAGAATAGTTAGACTTATGAAATATAAGAGGGAACAACAATGGTGTTATGAATGGGTTTTCAGATTTTTTTTGGTTGATCTATTAATTTTATATTATCAAAATTAGTGCCGAATTTGAATTTATATATCACTTAGGTTCTAAATAAAGATATAATTTACAAAATAAACTATTGGTTATGATATTTTAGATAAAATAACCTACAAAAACCAAATCTTTAAGCCAAAAACAAATTAAAACCTTTTTTCGAGTTTTCACAAGTGTCTTATTAAAAGTACAATTTGTATATAAAGCATTTTTCGTATTGTGAAAGTAATAAAAAAATTTTTTATTCATACCATATAAATAACCATTATTATGAAAATTAACACGGTATAAATAAGAATAATAAATTATTTCATGGAACTACTTTGATAGAGATGATACGAGGGTGTGATCGATTTGAATATTAATTACGCACTTACTCAGTACAAAGGATATTTTCATTGATTACTTTTCATTTACATTCGATCATATACGGATAAAAAATAAAATAAGAAGAATGACATGAATTTTAAAAGTAGCTAGAGGGGACCGAAAAATTTGCAAGAGACTCTGTTTTCTCGAACATCAAAATAGCCAGAGTCAATAATGAATAAATTCATTTTACAATTGTATATCATATATGCAATTATTGTGAAAAAAATCGATAATTTTGTCAACTTATCTTAGGAATATTCTATAAACACTGGTTTTAAGGAGTAATGTTTCATTGTTTTGCCTTTATTTTATATTATTTGAAGTAATCTCTATCCCTGGCTACGGATACAGTTGTAATAATTTTTTTTATTATAATAGGAAGTACAGTATTTTGCTCGACGGATCAACAGATATATCTGTTGTTAAGTATTTAGGATTATCCATACATTACTTTAGTGAAAATTCAAAGAAATTCGTGCCTACATTTTTACACCTTGCCCCTTTACAAAAATGTGTTACAAATGGTTTAGTTCAAGTTCTCAAATTGTCCTTAGATACATACATAACTGTTCTACTGCGTACCGGGTGACTATTTTCATACAGACAGATTGACAAACTTTACTTTATTAATGTGGATATATAAATTGAGTTATCTCAATTTTTAATTCTTCATATGGTGTTGTGTTTAAATTGTCTCCTCTTTCCTTGTTAATTTCATAATAAGTCTTGACGAGTTTTCCATTTTTTCAAGAGTTTTAAAAGATAAGGATATAGTATATATATATATATCCCACAAAATCTATGAATCACCTCTCTAACGAGTTTGACGTGGACGGAGGGACAATCAGGAGGTCAGTGAAGGAGCACTTGGGGTTATCCTCTTACACAAGTACCCCACACCACCTGTTGACGGACACTCTGAAGGAAAGGAGACTGCAGAGGTGCAAGAAAGTTCGTGCATCGATCAAGGCAAATTGATCACCAGTACAGATTTTCTCTGGCAAGAAGATTTTCACCGTGGACCAGGTCTACAACCGTTGGAACGACCGTTGGTTTGGGAGATCACCAGAGGAGGTCAGGGGGTTTTCTGTACAAAACATCCGGCCCAAACAATGGTGCTGGGGATCGTGACGCCCGACGACAAGAAAATGCCTCGTTTCTTTTTTAAGGCTGGGTAGAAAATTGGCCAGGAGGCCTACTACAAGGTACCATACCGCCATGGCTCAAGGAAACCTACCCAGAGGACAACTATGTGTGGACCCAAGATTGTGCACCCTCACACACATCAGCCAAATGCCAGAAGTTCTGCCCCGACAACATGGCTGATTTTGGCCCAAGGACATAAATCCATCATCTTCGCCGGATTTGAATCCGTTGGACTTTGCTGTGTGGGGCACTTTGGAGAGGGAGACTAACCGAACATCTCACTTGAACGTGGACTTCTTGAAGGGTGTCGTTGTGAAGGAGTGGAACAACTTGTCCGAGAATTTCATCATCAACTCCTGCAAGGCTTTCCACCGCCGTATGGAGGCTGTGATTGCTGCTTAGGGGGGCCATATTGAGTGAATATGTTTACAAAGGTCGTGTCTCAATGTTTTGTTTAAAAAATTTCAAAACTATTGACATTTTTCTTAAATCAGTCATTCAGTCCATGTTTTGCTTCCGAACCCTATATACGAAATTAACATTTTCGTAACTTAAATTTTCTTAATTTTATGCACCTTTAGAAGCTTTTCAGTGAAAATGAATGAATCTGTGAAATCCCTTTTATTTTAATGTAATTTCAGTGTGTTTATGTATATTTTATTATTTACATGCACTTATTTACTTATTTGATGATAATGATATTGTTCGCCTGTTTTGGCTGAGAATAGATAGCGGTTAAAAAAAAGGACTTCTGTGGTTTGATAAATAAATAGAAATATGCTATTTACAAAAAAAAAAATACAAACAGGAGAAAATTAAGTAGATATCTTTATCAATATTTTCGAATTATCCTAAAAAAAAATATTAATTACTAATATGTACCCAAGGGCGTTTTTACGGGTTAAATTTTTATAAAAGACAAATAAAAATAGAGAAAGGATTGATCTACTTTCGAGTCCCTAGAGTCCTTTAGTTCGTTCTATAAAATTCGACAGTAAATAAATAAACAAAAACAAGGTCACAAAATAGCTAAAAATGTCATAAAAAAGAATGAGCGATAGTTACATAATATTTGAATAGAAGGATCAAACAATCAAAAGATCCGGAATAGCGTTTAAATTTTTTATAATTGTGTATTAAACAGCGCAAGAATTCTATGTTTTTATCTGACAGTTAGTGGTAGTAGGTTAATATTATGTCCCCAGCATAGCTCTATGAAGACTGATGCGCCCTTGGAATACTAGCAGAGATGGTAGAATATCAGGATAGCTCTGATTTCTTTGAATCCGATAGGCTCCATTACTGCCAACTTCTTTGCAATCCTACTTTAAAAGCTTGATAAGGCTAACTCCATAGCTTTTGCTTTTCTTGGTAAACTTTGAATTTTTAAGGAGAGACCAAATAAAATTAAAGGAGTAATAATTTTATCTGTAATACCAGCAACGTTCAGTGTGATAAAATCTCACAAAATCTGGAGTGCCGGGAACCTCGGAAACCCATGCATACCTGTGATGAACATTTTGCCAGAGTCCTTACAGGGAGTATTAAAAAATAGACAACCCGAGGATATTTGAAATTGGGTAGTAAATCACTTCCTATCCCTGATTTTAGATATGGAACTCGTGATCCTCTTCTTCCAGGTTTTAGGTAAATTCAAACAATTTAAGTATCCTCATAGATTTTATCCACCTTTTCTTCAGAGTTGGAGGGAATCCCCTTTTTTAAAATTTCAAACCAAACCAGTGCTTTTGTAAAATTTGGTTCCAGGTTATCCAGTCCCCTTATGTGTATGGCAATAGATTGTTTCAAAATTCAAACATTGGGACAATCCATGCAAGTGTGTATACAAGGTTTAAATGTTTTTCTACAGTCCTTAAATAGAACATTAAAAAAATAAGGGCAGACGAGATTTGAAACTGTGCAGTAAATTTTTAGTAGTCATAAATATACTGCAATAAGGATCTCTGAATTCTTTATTCCAATATTTCAGGAAACATAAGAAATTCCACATATAATTGTAGAATTATCCTTAAAATCCCCTTTTATGTGGAAAACTTAATTTACCCTTCATAAATACAGGACCAGGGTATTTTGGAAATTCATGAACAGTCAAAATAGAATAACAAATAGCCAGACTTTATAGCCAGTTCGGCCCCTCTGTATTGCTAAAGAAATGTTTCCTTGATATATTTTGATGAATTATATCTATGGTAGTGTTCGAATCATACGTTAGTGTTCCATACCATAAACCAAAATGAGGAGTACCCCATCTAAATGATATTTTATCAACGGATCCGTATGATAAAATAGTTCACATCTTCAGATGTAGGCTAGTGAAGGGAACGCAAAATTGAACGGCGTTCCATGGAACGTGCATCCTTTAATTAATAAAAATAATAATCTCACTTATGAGTATAGTTGATAATATTGTAGAGAAAAAAGTGTGCGAGGAGAAGGGGGTGGGGGGAGAAAGACATATGGTATCATTGTTTCCAATACTGATGTGATTCTCACTGATAATCAATCACATCAGTATTTATCAGTTGCCTGCTTTATTATGATTTTTGAGGGTATAACGAAAGTATTTATTTGCAAAACCCATGGGCCGAGGTGTATTATAGGACATTGAAAGAGATTATTAATGCTCAGGAAAGTTGTGGCGGTGGTTAATGATCCACTTTTTGAACCTGCAATTATTTTGCACAACCCATGGGTGGGGTGTATTATAGGATATCAAAAGGGGTCCTTGATGCTCAGGGAAATGGTGTGTAATGATCCCCTTTCTGGACAAGTGGTTTCAATTCTACAAATGGGGTGTATTATAATATATTAGAAGGGGTTCTTGATACTAAGGATAGTGATGGAGATAGGTTTTGATCCCTCTTAGGGACTAGCTGTCTACCTGCACAACCTGTTGGCTGAGGTATATTTTGCAAAATAGAGTTGAGTCACTCGTCACAATTTCTTATAATACCATAGTTTGATTATGTGAACATTATATCTATTTCAATGAAAATATACCAGAGTATCAAAATGATAGAAATCAAATTGTATCATAATCAAATTCTTAACGCTCAAATTGTTTAGCATTTAATTGTTTAATAATCAAATACCCCACTATCATTTTACCTGACAATGTAAATGAAGTTAAAATGACCATTGGAAATTTTATAAATTGATTGGGAATTTTGTACAATGCCCACTATAATGGGAATTTTCCCCATTGCCCACTTTGACGTGCATTTTGCACATTGTAGGGAACACATACATACACATTACACTGACACTTATTCATTAATTTAATTTAATGCACTTTAAGTAAAGTTTTGTGTTTTGAGTTTGTTTTAAGACCATGGGCCATGTTGGACGAACCATCATCATCAGTAATTGCATTGATTTTTTTGGGATTCGAAATCGTAAGTCATTAGTTTTTGTCAGAGTTTCGTCAGTGCCATTATATAATCTTCGTCAGACATCGTCATTGTTTCGTCGTAGTTATCTTTTATTTCGTCTTTGTCGGAGTTATATTTTCGTCTTTATCGGAGTTTCGTCTTCGACAGAATTTTGTTTTGGAAGAGTTTTGTATTTGTCAGTTTCATCTTTGTCTCGTCTTCCTCATGATTTTTGTCAGATTTTCGTTTTCGTCATAATTTTTGTTAGATTTTTGTCTTCCTCTGCTCTTCGTTATGAAAAAAAGTTTCGTCAACGACATGATTTCGTCTCGTCATGCTTGACGAAGTTAACACTGCGGGTGAGGAGGGAAGCCACAAATCATGCTTGGAAAAATTCTCCTCGAGCTTTTGCTGCATGGTGTCTTGGGCCTTGACGTGGACGAAGTCCTGCTGGAACAAATAGTGTCCATGGAACTCCTTGTCCCGATTTTCAGGCCTTTTGTGAATAATTACGGCGGCATTCTCTTCTTGTCTGATGCTATGATTCCCAGCATCATCTCGAAGTCTGGGAACTTATTCTGGTTGACCGGCGGAACCTCATCGACCGCGTAAGCAATGTATCGGTCTCTCTTGGAGTTTCTCGGCTAGACCATGGCCCAATTTTTCTTGTCTTGTTGCCGATGAACCGATTTTAGTTAATTGTAACTCATGTAAACGCTAATATTATTGTATTAAAATTTTTTGAAACCCACTTCTCAAATGAGGCCTCCCTGATACTATCAAAGTGCAAGTCGCAATTTGCTGTTGTACAGTGTATATGGTACTATCTTATGATTGGAACGCGGAACGGAACAGAAATAATGACTGAACGAAAAATGGAAAGCTTACAACCCTGATGAGAAGCATATATAGGGCCCGACACAGTAACCCTCCATTCAAAGAGGGATCTTTCTTTGTAGTTCTTAAAATGATACTTCATTTTACTGTTTTTTGTATGATTGGACCTAATTTGTAGGAATCGTAATCAAGATGACAAAATAAACCATCAATTCAATCCTTCATTTGATTTTAACTTTCATTTTCATCTATATAGTTCTTTACCGTCGAAATAAGACTTTGAATCGAAACACGACTTTGAATCGAAATTATACTCTCAAAATCAAGATAATTATGAACATAAATCATATTACATTTTCATATTCATATATGGTATTTTAATATAACATACATTACTAATTTTATTTAATCTAATTAATATATAGGAGGGTCGTTTGAAAAGTCCGTGCAAAGTCCTGACGCGTATCGGGGTAATGTTTAGTTAGTAGTAAAGGACTCCAGGCAAAGAGTGGACACTCAAGGCAAGGAAGGCAGGATTTAGTAGTTCTCAATTCTGATTAACTTAAAATTAGAAGCAGCTACATGCTCCTCCAGACACGTACCCAGTTTGTACAGGCCGTCTCCCACCTAGTGATAAGAGAAGAATCAGGGCGGCTACGTCACAACAATAACACCATATTATAGGTCGGTGTTAGAAACTTAGTCTTTCTTGTCTTTTGATTAAATTGTTTATTTTCTCTTATCTGCTCTTTCCCTAGAGTCCTTTACTTAATAGCATCTCTTGTAAGAACACACACCAACTTTCAGCCAGATCAGTCTATTTCTTTCTGTTTTCCATTCGTTTGAATTGAGAAAGTGGAGTGATTTATAAAAAATCAATGAAATATAATTTCGTCTTTTGATTCAACATTACTTTATGAAAAGCAAAACGCTTCAGGAGACTAAAAATAAGCTTGATAAAAATTTTGGGGACTCTGCACCTTCGATTAAAACAAGTGATTTTAAAATTTTCGGGGTGACCATATGGGGCACAAGTGGACACTATGGCATTAAACATGACAACGTTGAAATTCTTATGCTTCTTATGTTTCATTAAAGCTTTAACTGTTGTATTTAGATTAATACAATTCTGTTTTTCAGTAAGTCCTTACAATTACCAGAGTTGGGCAAATTAATGCAACTTAACTTGTTAATTTTTTTAAACTGCACTATCTTACTTTTAACTTAACCTGATTGAGTTCATTAGTTAAAGTTAAATTTATTTTGTTATTCTGAGTTGAAATATTAAAAACTGTCCTTAAGTAATCGTTAGTTCTCCGATAATTTAGTTAAATACTGTTTTGACACTATCTGTTTTATTAAACTTTTCAACTGGGTCGTTCCACATCAAATTGATAAAAATGATATTTTTTCAGTATTGTAAAAAATGCCATTTTTATATTATCTCTGATATTTTTATAATTTTAGTTATTGTTTAAAATTAGATAGAAACTCAAATATCTAAAATTTTAGCTGTATTAGACTTCCATTTTAGTAGTAACTTGAATTTTTATTCATTTTTCTTGACTGTTTGATTAGAAGTGGAGAAAGTTTCCGCCAGTGAGACCGACAGAATGATCTATATTATAAAGCCTTGACAAATCTCTCAATGAACTAACTTAAATATTTATTTTTTAATATCAAAATTAATTTCAACTTAACCAAAGTTGGGTGAGTTAACTTAATTTAATTACTCTAAAGTTAATTAAATTAAACATAGCTATTAAAAAATAAACTCAAAATTAACTTTTACTTAACTAGTTATATTTCATAGAAATCGAAATTAACTTTAATTCAACTAGTTATAAAAAAATAAAACAATAATTAACTTTAACTTAACTAATTAAAAAGATAAGTAAACTTGCCCATCACTGACCCATTACAGTTTTTGATAATCCCCTAATCACGGGTTTGACTACTTTTATCCCTTCTAGATTATTTATTTTCGTTCCATTTACAGTATCAAAATTTCTTAATCCCTGGCCCAGAAAAGAGTCTTCCAATTAATTCTAGGACATGTAATAAGGTAATAGGACGTTTTATAAATCTAGACTAAATATACACCGGATCTACATTTTCTTGGATCCGGGTTGCATCTTTAGACGTGAATACTCGGTACCCTACTTTCAGATTCGAAACTTGAACTATACAGTCACGAATTTTATGAGCATTTTACCTAAAGTTTGCACCTTAATAGAATAGGAGCACAATTACTGTTAAATTTTAACTGATTACTGATTCTGAAACAAAGAATAACCCAACGGTATTACTATTAGAGTTTAATTATTTTTTATAATTAGAATTATTGTTATAATAAGATTGGATACGTTGTTAGTTAAACGTCTTGTATCTCGCATCTCTCCTACGAAAAGAAACAGAAAAATCCCTTAACTCAGTTAGTACTGAGGATAACTTGCAAATATGGAATTGTTATTCTATAATTGTGCACAATTTAATAATAACTCATTCAAATTCACCCAATCAACATCAAGAACACTGATAAGAGGAAAAGAAGAAGAAAAATCGACAGTTGAAAACCAAAGGAGAACCTTCTATATTTAAAACAACATTAGTACAGGGGAAGTATTGTTATTATATTTAGATTCATATATATTTATTTTATTATACATTTTTAAAACAATTTAAACCAAAGATAGGCAATAATGCATGCATCGGAGAGAGAAGTTAACACCGCGACAACCGATTAAATAATGAATAAAAAGGAAGAAAGCTACCCAATATCAGCGGATTTTAATCATGTAAAAAATCTATATGAAAAAGATCTGGGATTTTTTTCTGCCTCCATTACTTTGGCACTCAACTTATGAGCATATCATATTACCAAAGCATTAGTGAGCGGCGTTTAATTGAGTGCCGCTCAAAATTGTGGAGCACGCTAATTGCGAGCAAAATCGCGCTCTCCATTTTAGAAGAGCGATAAAATTGCTTCAATTTTCACTCAATTATATAAATATGCATAAATTTTTCATATTCTGCATCATATCATATAATTTGAGAGTTAAAGAATAATTTTAAAGATAGAAATAAATATATTTGAAGTTATGTTTCAAGAAAAGCTAGAATCTTTTTTCTATGCTGTATCTGTGGCTCTCCTGTCTTCAGTTGACATGTTTGCCTCTCATGTAGCTGACCATTCTAAGGAGACTCATACATCAGTTCCCTTAGAAACACCGTTATCTCCTTCGTTTGTGGAGATTACCTTGTTAGATAATTTCGTTTATTTTTTAAAAATAATTTTCCCAGCTGAAATACGATTTTCTTGTATTTTTATGTTGTAAATTGGCATGAAATCTCAAAATATAACACAAACATAAGTTCAAAAACTTGAAACCCCTCTGTTTAAACTCAAACTAATTACCCAGTTTAACTGGATGATAGTGCACCAAACCTTGTAATTACATTCTCCCTAAGAACGTGGTTCCCCAAACTTTTTGTGCCCTTTTTGTCAAAGAATAAAATATTTAATAGTTAAAACATTGGATTAATCATTTAATGGATTTTTTTAAATTTTACTATATGATTTTAGATCTTTAAATTGTATTTATTCTTGTATCATATTTCTGTTCTTTTTTTGGAATAAATAATATATATAAATTTCAGGAAATTAATTGCAATCATAAAGATTTGTCAAATTCAAATACTTCTATTCGAGCAAAAAAATGGTCGCATCTCATTGCTTTAAAAAACAAGCAGGAGTGAGAGTTCACTACCAAATTAATAACTGAGTGGGATTTCTTGAGCGGACTAATGCTTTGCATATTTCCAATCCGAGTACTACCTCGAGTAATTAATAAAAGCACTAATATCTTCCATGTTACCAACATATACTTTTTTTAATTTATGATCACGAGGATTTTGACAACTTTAACATCTCTAATGACTAATATAGCTGTAAAAAGAAAAAATTGCTGGTAAAATAGTAATAACTAATAAGAATATCAGTTATCAATCCGCTTAAGATTAAAAGATTTCGTAATTGAATCAGTTTTCTGTTAATACATACAATATATTTTATACAACTGTATTTATCTGGGTTATTAATAACAAATGGCAGCAAAATTTTACTTTCTTACTTAATCTTTTAAACTCCATATCTGATTTTAGTAGTACTAAACGTGTACAGTATCCCTTCACTTATGTAATATATCGATTAATGAATAGTGATAGACCTAACGACACTAGAGTATTCAAATAATTATAACATTCCATCGTCATTGTCACAATTGTTAGCCATTCAATATATTTCATCAGTTATACAATATTAAACGAATGATGTCTACTTAACAATGTATCAATAAGTTATGACTCAATTATTTTATAGACTTTCTTCACAATGCATGATGAATCATATCATTTGACTGTATGTATAATGTATATTTTAAATGAAAGCATGTATATAGAGGGGCGACTGCAAAATTATAATTGGGGGGGGGGGAAAGAGGGGGCTTGGTTTTGGAATTTTTTGGAAAAAAATTCAAAAGAGGACAGCTGTTTGCAATAAATTACATTTTTTGAAAGAAATTTTCAAATATTTTTTTTTTTTTGAGAAAAATTTCAAAAATCTATAGCTATCTACAGAAAATTAAATTTTTGGAAAAAAAATTCTAAAATTAAATGTTTTGGCAAAAATAAATTGAATTTTTTGTAAAAAAAAAGTTCAAATATTAAATTTTCTAGTAAAAAGCAAAAATTCCATTTTTTTTTTGGGATGGGGGAGCTACAGCCTCGTTAGCCTATCCCTGTGGACGCCCCTAATATATTACTTAGATCAAAAAATAATCTATTTTTTTGCCTTTGACACATAAGATATTCCATGAACTCCTGTCCTATTTACCTGGGCATGATTTGCTTTTTTTAATTAAATTAAAGTAGCTATATAAATATTAATTATTCAAAATGATTATTTTAAATCTGAAAGATAAATAAAATGATTCACAGATATATGTTATGTCATACAATGTATTATTTATTTTCATAGCACTTTTTATCTAACTATAAATATATATTTTTGGATTGAAGTCAAGGCATCCATCTACACAATTTTTATGAAAATCAATAAGCATATATTTGAAATATAGATATTTATGCTATTTGCTCTTTATTTGACAAATTATATTTTTATCAAATAGTTAGTAGTTTTTGAAAATAACCAAAATTATTGAAATATCTTAACATTATTCTTAGGGTGTATGTTAAATAAGATAATACAAGAAAACCTAAGAATAGGTCGGCTGCAAAAGAGAATAAAATAGGATTTAACAATACAAACTTATGTCGAGATGGAATTGAGTTAATTAACATTAAAGCAATAATAAAAACACTCGAACAAAAACAAGTCAAGAAAGAAGCTTAAATATCTTTTTTATTCTCATCTTCTTTAAAAATGGTGCGGTCACCTTCTTTTGGGAAACTCATAAGAAAAGTTATAGCCAATTGTGGATATTCAAAACGCAATTCATTAAATGAGAGGAATTTGTCTTTATTATTTGATAATTTGAAGGAGAGGTTAGGATCATAATTAACATCTACAATTCTTACATCATCCTTGTACTCGGATAATGAGCTAATTTCGTTATTGAGGATTTCAGTAGCTTCAACAAATTCCTCATCACTGTCCCCATCATCACACTCATAAACGACACTCTCTTCATATTCTTTGACTTCAAATTTTAAATTATATCTCTTACTAAAGACCTCGATATAGTAAGAGGCTCCATTCCAGGTTCCCCAAATGAAAATGATTAAAATATAAGTGCAATTCAATACATAAGAAGTATATACAATCCAAACATACAAAAGAGTGATAAAAGTATAGACAAACTGTGCAGCAAAGAAAACAGCTTTCATTCTATACGCATCTGGATCTATGTCTCCAGACTCCGTGGTAGGAAGCTCAATCTTCCATTTAGCGCACAGATATGCAACAAGTTGATTTAAAGAGTTCTTTTTGTCACGAGAGAGGTAGCGATAGCTTGTCAAAAGCTCACTATCGTTGGCGAGAGTCCTTGATAAAGGAGATACTTCAATTAAGAAAACGTAAAGTGCCTGCCAAAGGAGATACGTTAGAAGAGGGTAAACAAAAGCTGTGCAGAAGTTGAGGCTCGAGGGTAAAAAATCCGGATTAATTAAACTCCATCTTGTCAAGTGGCAATAAACTGGAGCAAAGGCATGGAGAAAAAATGATGTAACTTTATCAATGCTATGAAACACAAGGGAGTTTTGCCAAACCACAATTGCCATAAGAATTGGTCCGTGAGAGAGAACATAATTAATTTTAAACCAAGTCTCAGATAAAGGAAAAAAGAGAGCTTGAATCATCGTAGAAATATTCAGAAAATAACAAAAATCCAATAGAAACATGTGATATTTTTCCTTTTTATAGGACATGTAGCGTGATACAAAAAGGAAGCTAAGAAGTCCACTGAAATAATATGGAAAGACTGAAGGCATTCGATGAATGACCCATTGTGTTAAACAAATTATGAGAACACCAAGAGTAAAGGAGACTTTATCCAACATTTTAACTTGAGGAGTTTCTTTAAGATGATCACGGATTCGTTTGTTTGGATCACCAGTAACAGCGGCACGAAACTGCCGCTGTGCCTTTGCTGGCACATCTTTAAACAGATTTTCAACATTTCCATGACGATTAAGACTCTTAAATCTTCTAACTAAAGTGATGTGTCCATCAAGATCGACTTTGTATTGAAAAATTTTATTGTTGCCACTGACTAGATGGAAAGCTTTTCCTTTAAGACTATGAAAAAGTTTGGAACTCTTATCTTGTAGACCGTTTTTGAGCTGATCAATGAGGTTTTGAATATCTGGAACTAAGACAGGATGGATTGATTAGATATTATTTGATGAGTATAATAATAATAAAAAAAACATACATCCAGATGATTGTAAATAATCTTCATCAATGACTGAGGACTCCATGATACATTAATAATTAATTAATTGTATATACTTATGACAATTATGAATTATTCAGTACGAGCAATAACTAGTACTGCACTACCACTTATTAGCTATGACTTATGAGATAGTATTGAGCAAAATAATGTTTATTTTTCAATTGCGAAGAAAATAATATCGAATATGTATGTGGGTCTGCTCTTTTCCCTTTTCCTCTTCCTATTACGACTAAGATTATGCTTGTCACTATGTAGCATATTATTGAATACAACCTTACATGCACACCTACCTAAGCTGGCCTAAATAAATAAAGCTCATATATATATATATATATATATACAACTTAATGGTAAAGTAGTGGGAATAACTCTAACTCCTATCAACCCAGCAATGATAAAAATCATTAGATGTAGTCTTATATATATTAAAAACTAATTTAAATTATCATCTTATCACATCAGTTATGATAATCATATATTCCACAATTTAATCAAAAATTAAAAACAGATAAAAATATATTAGATATTCAATAAATAAAGTGTTGCAAGAAAAGAAAAGAAAAAGGAAATAATAAATGACTATTTGCGTTCTTGAAGAATATTGGTGAGCCATTTCATGGATTCGTCGAGTCCTTCTCCTTTAAGAACACTCGTCTTAAATAGCTGAAATGTCCTGTCCTTTAGAGAGGAGAGACCTAAAGCAGTGTGTACCTAAGGATATAATAATTGAATGATTAACATAGCATATGAGTATCTAATTGAGTAGATGGCAAAGTGACTGGGGGAAAAATAAATATGTAAAAGAGATAAAGATGAATCTACTATTTTATTGGAATAATGCCTTGGACAAAAGCCCCCTATTTTGCTGTTCCTGAATAAAAGAAACAAGACAAGAGTTGTGTCACCTCTGCTAATGACATGGCTCCTTCCATATCCTGTTTATTGGCCATGACTAAAAGGATGGCGTTTCGAAGCTCGTCCTCCTCCAACATGGAAATAAGTTCCCCTTTGGAAATCCCTATCCGTTCCCGGTCTGCAGAGTCAACTACATAAATGATTGCATCCGTGTTTGAGTAATAACACCTCCAATAGGGCCGAATACTCGTTTGTCCTCCCAAATCCCATACCTGGAACTTGACGTTATCATAGACAACTTGTTCCACATTGAACCCAATAGTTGGGATTGTGCTCACAACTTCTCCGACCTGGAGTCGATAGAGAAGTGTCGTTTTTCCAGCTCCGTCGAGTCCAAGAATAAGTATTCGAATCTCTTTACTACCAAAAAAACTCTTGAAATAACTCAAGGCTCCTCCCATGTCCAATGATGAGAGAGGTGGAGTTGCTCAGGAGGAACTTGTGAGACTCAAGAAGACCGAGAATCCTTTCCACAATTATTATGAATGTTATAATACCTATCACTAGTAGTCAGACTCTATGGATCATCCTTCAGCATCGAATCATCACCACTTTACTTTGATGGTGACGTGATCGGACACATACACACACCTGTCTCTCATGACGTCATCGGTAGACAGACTTTGCCATGACGTATCTCTAAAACAATCGGCTTCAATGCCTATGCCTTTATAGGGCAATCCCACTCATGACAAAAAACTCTCAAAATAAATAGGTCCTTAATGTGATATTTTGAGGCCCCGCTTTGTACATTGAATTATGTACTTACTATTCAGCATCTCTTGCAAATGATGGCCACAATGTGCCATATCCGAGTGGTGATACCGATATATATTTAGTATCTCCATGCATTATCAGGGGTGAATCCCTTGAGGTGCATTAAAAATAAAAGTGAATTCAATTTAAAATCAGCAAATAGAAGCAGTGACCCAAAAACTTAAATACATAGAGTAGACAATGTGCATGTATATCGATCGATTCATATATGTATATGTACATAAAATGTATTTTAAGATCGTTTTCCGTTGTGCTGAGGTAAACCTGCTATTATTATTAAGGGAACAAAAGAACAAAGGCCTCCATAGTGCCGGCTTTTGTTTAATGTTGTCGTTGTAACTCTATTTTCCACATGGAGTGTGTGTACTACTCACTACTACTAATAATAGTGAACATGGCAGGCCTTACATGATTTTACCCTCTTTATTCTTTCCTTTTTGTAGAGGGAAAGAGAAAAAGCAGGCCTGTAATCATTCCTTAAAAATAAAAGAGTCCTCCAAACGTACCTACGCATCATATATAATAATATGTTATTATTATTTTCCATATAATACAACTCACCCCAGCAGGCCTCCTTCTAAAAGGGAAGAAAAAAGAAATTCAACCAATAAAAATCATCCCCCTTACTTCATGGCATAAAAAAAAGAGGCCCGGGTTGGGCTGTCTAGACATATACACACAAAACACGCAGTTCGCAACCCCCTTCCTTCCCCGGTCCTCCTTCTCACTCTCTCACTCCCTTCCTCCCCTTCTTCCCCCTCCCCCCCTCCTTCCCTCCCTCTCCCCTTTGCCTTTTTCTTTTGTATATATTTTGTTTAAAGGGGGAGAATTGGATGATATTCTTCTTCTTAATATATCTGCGGGACACGAGGGCGCATTCCCTTTCTTTATTCAATGCCTATCGCTTTTTTTTAGTGTGGATGTTTTCATCCGAAGTACGTACGAAGGGGGTTATTATTTGAAAAAGGGAAGAAAAGAAGGAGAAAAGAAGAAGAAGAGACTGAGACGAGGGGGGAAGCCGAGCTCTTGTTCGCTTCAAATCCAACTACGAACAAACTTCTACTACTTCTAGTACAACTAACAGCTATTTACTACTACTACGAGGGTAGTTCCTACAACTTGTATCCTCACTCCGCTCACCGCTCACACCACTAACACGAGTCCATGACTACAATGAGGCAGGACCACTCCAGACACTAATCGCTCCTTCTCGTGGAATCCTTGCAAACCCAAATCCAAGCCTCAGCCTCAGCATCTACACCAGGGACCAATGGATGAAGAGGATCAGCTCCTTCTCAAGTGGGATGATCACCACAAGTCCTTTTTCTCTCTTGCTTCCGAGCTTATGGACCGTGAGGAGCTCATCGATGTGACCCTCATCACGGGCGATTCCTCCTTCCCGGCACACAAACTCATTTTGTCCATTTGCTCTCCCTACTTCCGCTCCTTGTTCGTGCGCAACCCTTGCTCCCACCCCATGGTCGTTCTCAAGGACGTGGAGGCAAAGTATTTGCGGCTCCTTCTCATCTACATGTATGAGGGCCAAGTGGCCTGTCCCTCGGCAGAGCTGAGCGGTCTCTTGGCAACGGCCAAAAGTCTTCAGATTCGAGGCCTCCTTGAGCTGGAAAAGAAGAGGCGGAGAGCCACCTCCTCCTCGGACGATCACTCCTCCTCATCCGCCTCAGGGACTCTCCACCCTCTCCACACCCACAACAACAACAACAACATCCTCGTGGAAGAAGAAACGCTGATGAAGAACGAGCAGTCCTCTCCCCTGGATGTAAGTTTGTCCATTCTCTTGGCACTTGGCGGAGCCCCTGACTTAGTTCTCTCCTTTCTTTAGATGCATGTAGACGAACGCGCGTCGCCTTCGCTCCAGACCTACGTGAAACCCAATCAGGATTCCTCCCTCATGAATAACAACAGTCATAACACTCATGGCGGCTCCCATGCCCCTTCCAATGGGCTCAACTACACCACTAAAGGAGCAAGCTCTGGCCAGCCACCCTCATCCAACATGCTGCCTCCTAATGCATTAGATCCCTCTGATCCCATGGCATCTATGAATGCACTATTGGCAGCAGCGGCCTCTCAGGTAAGGAAAGGGCATTCCCTTCTGCTTGTAGTTCGTTTTTGAATCATTGAAATCACATCCACTTCCTCCACGTCTCACTTTAGCAGGTACAACAAAATCATCAAATTAAAGGCGGCGATAAATCCAACTCCAAATTGGATCCCAATAATTCCACGTCAGCCTCGAATGAAATCAATCAAGCAGCTGCTATGGCCAATGTAAGTGCTTTGTTTTATTTTTTGTACAAAAAAAATAATTGCTTATTTCCTTTTCGCCTTAAATTGTGAATTCATAATGAATTGTCTTCTAGTTACAGCTTTATTACTACATGCAAAAGGTGGCAGGCATTGGAAATGGAGGACCTCCTAGCTCCACTCCATCATCTAGTAGTCCCAAAGAAAGGAAGGAATGTCATGTCTGTGGTAAGACACTCTATGATCGCTCAACTTGGAATCGTCACATGCGGATTCACACTGGGGAAAAACCCTATCCCTGTCGTTTTTGTGGAAGGCGTTTCCGGACAAATTACAACAAGTTAGGTCACGAAAAGAAATGCCCAGATCGCCATAATGGGGAGGGTACAGACGGTGGTGGTAGGGAAAAAGGCTTAGCGCCATCAGCAAATAAAAATACCAATAACACTTCATCCTCCAATAATAATAATACGTCGGTTACTATATCCTGATCATGTATTTCAATCCTGCAAGCAATCGTCGTCGTCGTCAACCTGATCTCATATCGATCTCAAATAAGTGTTATATACATAAATATTATATAAAGATCTCATTTTTTATATTTTACAAGCATAATTTAAAATCAATTGTAGAAAACAAACAAACTAATTAGAAACAAACAACAAAAAAAAAAGACATAAGTAAATCTGGTGAAGATGATCTCAAATCTTTTATATAAGCTATAATATAAACATACATATTTATATATATATTTTTATACTTTCTACTATTACACAGTACTTTTTACATTTTTTTGCTTTCAAAAGTTAATTTTTTGATACTTTTTTTAAGTTCCTTTTCATAAGTGTAACTGAAGTAACAACCTACTACATTCATTCAATTGTTTATCTTCGAATTCAATAACTGCCAATTTTTCAACAACAAATAATAAGAATATCCTGTTCCTAACATGTGTTTTTTTTTTTTTTTCTGTTAATGCAAAGCTAGCTAATAACGAGCTTCGAATGGGAGATCTGAGCTTCTATTATTATTATTACTACAATTATAATTACTATTAATTATTATATGTACCTATACACAACTTTTTTTTTCTACTTTTATAGATTTTCTCTTCTACTTTTCATATGAATATATATTTATAATACCTTTTTTGCCTACTTACGTTCGTTGACTTATTTCCATTCGTCTGTTTTAAAAAAGTGCCAGATAATCTTTTTGATTACATCTTTAATAGATTTGGTCTTAACTTGATTGTCCCTTTGTCATACGTATCATTTAATGCATGTGTATTTGAGTACCCGACTCAATGGATGCTATTGCAATGGTATAATCAAAGGCCTATGAAAATTAACGAACTTCTTACATATGACCTTCCAGTGTTGCATACTTATTGCCTTATCAGAAAAGTGCCTAAACCTTATGTTTATGAAAAACTACAATTATAATTTTAGAGGCATTTTGTTTTTCTATTGGAAAATCATTCGGTTTTTTAAAATGTATCTCAGCAAAACCAATCTGTCAACTACTTTGAATAACAAAATAATTCTCTTTAAGTATCAAAAGTTCCGATTTCAAAAAATCTTTAATTTCCAATTATACAAGAGGTTTTTGTTCCTAGAAATGGACAAAGTTTCTCATTTCGAAAAATCAGATAAAAGCAGACACATACATTAATCTAGTGGGCGTTATAGGGTTAAAATGAGCCTCGATTTACTATATATATTTATGCATTAGTTACAAAGTATGCATTAATTCTCTTATTTCCACAATATTGAATATGTTACTAAGAAGAAAAAAATGCACGTCTGGTTTTTTTTTCTTATTAAGAATGAATTGGGGGGAGAGGGGATAATGCGCATGCGTTTATTTAAAAAAAAAAAATGGGTTTAATGATTTGACTTTTTTTCAATGTTATCAAAGTTATTTTTAATTTTAATAGAAATTTATACAATTAAAAAATATAATCTATTCTATAATGAAGGTCAACTGCTTATGTATGAGGCCTTAAAAATCTCCTTCTTACCAATACTTTAAATTGTTTTGATTTTAAGGCCGAAGATCTCATTCCATAGAATAGATAAGAAGAGACTATAAACACTCACATTATTTATCATTTTTGGGTGTCTTTATTTTTTGCTAATCGCGTACCCCAAATTTATTGGAAGGGGTCTATGTCTTCGCCTTCCTCCCCTTGGACTTACTAATATAAAATATATAATACTATTAATTCCTAATACAGCAACCCTTCTCTCCACAATGCTAATTATATGGTTTTTATAATTGTAAAGTTCACATTTTTATGAACGAGGATTTAAATAGATATATAATTACTATTAGTTTTTCCATACGATATCAGGTTTTGATTATTTTTTTCATATGGATACATGTATTTGTTTCAAATTTAATGGTAATTTTCAATAAAGTAATCCAAATTATCTTTAAACACCCTTTCTCTTCATTTGATCATTATGACCTATAAACTGTAACGATTAAATCTGGAAATGTGTATATGATACATAAATTAGTTGCGTTCTTTGATAAATATATGGTTTTTTAAGTAATTTTCAGAGATGAAAAAAGTCCTTATACTGGCAGTCCAAGTCAAGTATCGCAAGTCAAGTCCTTGAATATTTTCATTGACTCCAGTTCAAGTCCTCAGATATATAAAGATACTTTAAATTGTATTTTATATTCTGTGATAAAATTGTAATAACTCGATTCCAGTCTAGTCAAAGTCGAACCTAAGTCAAGTTACAAGTTTTGCAAAATATTGACTGGAGTCCAAGGGCCTATTTCTGGTAATTTTTGAGCAATGAATATTTTTTTGATCCCGAAAATGTTTTTGAGGGTGAAATATGTTGTTAATATTCTCAAAATTCAATAATTATATTTTTTTTCCGGACACAATTAACTTTTTAAGTATATATGTATTTCATTCCAATATTGCTAAATGCAAAATTTAAAGCTTTCCTTGTTCTCAAATTACCTGTTATACACTTCTGGAAAAGATAATTATCCAGGATTTTTTTTTTAATGTTCCTTTAATTAGTTAGATGGTGAAACCCATATATATAAAGTATATTTCTTTCTCTAGGAATCACCTGGGCGCAAACGTACACCCATCAAATTCAAGAGAATAACTCTCGAGCGTGAATTTTTCTATTACATTCAAGTCTGAAGACTTAACGAACCAACTCAATACATTATTATATTGGTGTTGCAACCACTTTTTGGCTATTTTCGAAGGGATAATGGTCACATTGTACAGTTGAAAAATAGGATTTTTAGTTTAAAAGCGATCTAAAAATTAATTTGAAAAAAAAATGTGTAACCCTTTAAATCAAACTTATTTTCGTTAGAAAATATCACATTCCCGTTTCTTTGGGGTTTCAACTGTATCCCTTATTTATTCAAGTCATATCATCTTATAAATCAGAATAGAAGCTGAAGCAGAGTCATAAGGGCCGCCTCTCAGATTTTTCTTCGGGGAAGACTTAAAATTTGTGTACCTAAAAAAAAAAAAAAGATATGGGATAGGTCATACTTTTTGAGTATGCCACTAGGAAATTTAAATATATGGTAGTGTTTGGGGCTATGTCCAGTTTATCTATCCATGATCAAGTTAACTGATAAGACTTTTCATTTTCCATTTAACATAAGTCCGTTTGTTTATGTACACTTTTTATATATTTGATATTCCAATCAAATATAATCTATACTATTAAAGCCCTTTTGTTTAATAACGCCTAGGTCTAAGCATTATTTTAATATATATTAATAATTGAAACTTATTGATCCGTTGTTCTAACTTGCTCTTACCTAAAAAATATTTCATATTTCGGCAGAATGCATTTGGTGGTTATAATCGGAAGATACACTTTTAACAAACAAATGGAACATTCTAAGTAAATGTTTTTAAAATATTGTTTGTATCAATCCGATGGAGCTGAAAATTATAATAAATAAAAAAGAGTGCATACTTCTTCTTGGTCCTCTGGTTTTTCTATATAAATTTATAATGTAAATAACATTTCCTTTTTAAATTATTTATCCTTAATTTTTACGGAACTATTTCAATAGCAACACTCAACCTCGTGCATTAAAAAATCCAATAAAAATCTAATCCTATATAGTATTAAAATAATTTATGTTTATGTGTGTGATGTAAAAAAAAAGAACTCTTAGAAAAAAAATCATTAAATGCATTTATTTCAAAAACGGAGACAGATACAGACTTAAAACATGAATAAAAGTTGTTCAAAATTTTGAGTTAATTACGTCAGGCTATGTTTAACTATGATCAGACCCAGAGCGTTAATCCGCTCAAGAAATCCTGAGCGGGCTCCCACTCGTTTTTGTAAAGCAATGAGCGTGCTCCCGCTCAATAAAAAATGAGCGGCGCTCATTTTTTCGCTCGTATTTGAACTTGACAAACTCTTTATGTATGTATGTTACAAAAAAATCCAATTCCGTTTTTCCCCTTTTAAACCTACTTTATCTAATAAATAATGGTAAAATAGACATTTTGATACCAAAATCATGTCTCTAGCTCCAATATTATGGAAGTTATGCCCAATGTATCAAAGGAATTTCAGTCCATTTTTTCGTAGTGTTAAATCTGTTAATGTTATAACCTACACCAAAATATGTGATATAATAAAATATGATATTTCAATAAAACAACACAACTTTCTGAAACATCAAGAGAATTGAATGAAATTTTCATGAATTAAAGAATAAAGTACTGTCCAAAAGATAATATTTGTAAATACCTGCAATTGAATTATATAATATGAACAAAGTTGATAATCCTGTAGGGAAAAACGCGTGCAAAGAGAAGGATGGGGGGAGAAATACTTATGGTATCATTGTTTAAAATACTGATGTGAGTATCAGCTGCCTGCTTTATTATGATTTTTGAGGGTATAACGAAAGTATTTATTAGCAAAATTTTTAATGAAGATATACTACGTATAATTGACTTAGACGTTTTTTATCCGGTACAGTAGATTTGAAAACGTCACACTCCATGAAATTGTAATTCATTATGAACCATATTCTCAGAATAATAACTAATGAAACGACAAAGTAGAGTCAATCGAAATATATTTGAAGTTCCAAATTTAAAAAGAAGGCTTAAATTAAATATAATCATATAACTAATGATAACAATAAACTATAACTACAGAATAACAAAATAATAGATTGCTCCAAATAATATTTTCTTGCTCTGACATCGGAATTCAGTTAAATATATCATAACTTTAGGTTGTAAAACACAAGTTAGACGTCGAGTTAAATCAAAAAGATCATCAACCTTTTTTACTAATGTGGAAGTTGCTATATACAATTGAGCACAGGATAGATATCGATGAGATCTAAATAATTATTAATAATAAAGTAAATTTCAAAATCATAAAATTAGACAATACATATACTAATAAAAAAAATGTTAGAATTAAATCCATCCTACAGATTTAGCGCAAAAGTTAATTATGTAGTAATGTCCGGCGATATTACTCCTTATTAATAGCATCAAAAATATTTCCCCCTCCCCCCGTTATTTATGCTTATATAACAACATATCATAAAGGATACACCCAATTGCTAATTATAATGCTACACCCAACTGCTAATTATAATGCTACACCCAATGTAACTACCCCCGTTGATTTTGCCTTTTATGAGTATTCTGAGCACCATTTCTAGGAGCTTATCAACCATAGCTAATCCTTAAGTGATAAAAAAGTAATATTTATTGACTATGTAACATTATATTATTTTATATATGTACCCAAGTCTTTCAGTGAAGAAACTAATGTCAGACAAAGTAGTTGCAAACCATCCAAAGCTACTACCCCCGTTGTTATGACCATTTAAGCACTTGTTTTAGCCATTTAATGAGTTGTGTATCATAATTCTGGATAATTTTAGCTAAAATAGAATCATATTTTATGATTAGATTTTAAAAACAAATGAATACTTACTGTTAGATGGTACAAAATTTAGAGTTCCATTTCGTAATCTAAACATTCTGAAAAATATCTTAACTTCACAATTTACAATGGGGTTATTTCTATAAATGACATCATTACCAACATCCTCCATTAATTAACGATGGTTCCTCGGGAAGGGACGAATTTACCCATGTATTTCTCCATAATTTTTTTGAACATAGGATGATTAGCAATGGATAAGGTTATATAACATGCAATAAGCATCTTTGTGAGATCAAAGTTAAAGATTGACTTGATGTATTAATCGTTAACTTGATTTTATAGATGAATATCCATACTCTTGATATGAGATGATGATAATGAGTGGCGTGTAATTCTAGACAGGGGACTAAAGTCACATTTAAATCGACAAATTCGACAAACCATCTGTTTCTCATCCGGTAAGTATTTTCCTAATTCCTGGGCCTCCGTTTTCAGAAATCCAGACAGAAAACGACTTTAGTTTAGGTATTTTATTCAGTTCTCTATCGAATATCAGCATGTAATATTATATTAATAATGAATTATATAGACGGGAATGATAACGTTCTTCATAGAAGAAGATGTATATTATTTAATCAATGTTGTCATAAGTATTTCTTCCCTTCTCTTCGCACGCTTTTGTATTCTTACCAAAATGATCAACCTTAAATATGAACCACGCTCTCCATACAATTAATGATAGTTATTGAAAAAAAAGGAGAGGTTAAAAAATAAAAGAAAGTACTTTCATATTGCGCAGTAATAAAGATTGAAGGGGCTAATGTCGGGCTAAAATTGATGTACGTTGCATAATCAGATTTTTTTAAAACTTCACCAAAGACTAGAAAAGTTAATTTTTTAAAGTCCATATTAATTTTTATTTGATCCATTACACTTTATTTGTAATGTTGAAAGCTATCTTGAAATAACTTATTTTATACCGAATAGTGCAATTAAACAGCAACGGATTGAAAAAAAAAAAATTAAACTGGTTGAAAGATTAAAAATATATTTACATTAAGTATAAATGTCATCAAATTGATTCCCCCAACATCCAGCATTTCTACAGGAATCTCCGAAATACTTATAAACTTCCGCGTACATCTTCTGCAAGATATTCAATACTTGACCACCTTTTGAAAATACTCGCTCAACGGCAGTGTTGTATTATTTTGTAGAAATATTTTTTGAATTTTTGGAAAGGGTTTAAAAGGTTTAAAGAGTTGTCTTCTAAATTAATAAAATTTTCTACAATTTCAGCGGCAGTTTGATTTATTTTGAATTTTTTCTTCATTGGGAAAAAGGTTGATGTTGACTCAATTTTTTCTAAATCCTCAGGATTTTCACAAATAATTTCAGTTTGAACAAGAAGGCTAACCTCATCAACTAAGACTTTTTTCATATGTTCTTGTAATTCGGGAGAATCACTAAAGCATACCAAATCTTTAAATAATGGATGAGTAGTTGTAGCTAACAAGTGGATCTTATCCTTAAAAAGGTGTCCGAATTTTTTTTTCGATTCCAGCAATTCCTTGCAATATATCTATGTCAGCTGCAAAATCCTTAGAATACAAAATGTATTCATTAATTAAGTCTATCTCTGCTTTGCTGAAATACATTAATCCAAGATTGTCAAATAACTCATGAGTTCATCCCTACATTTTTCAAGAGCTCTGGAAATGTCCAAAACACCATCAAATTTTCCATTCCACCTTATCTCATTTGGGACTCTCAGAAGTTTTCCTAAAATATCTTTAATAGTTTCAACTGCAATAATACTAGGACTTTGTTTGTTCCAAAGTGATAGACATTTTCCAAAAGCTTTGTAAAATAATTTTTTAAACACAAGATCTTTGAAAGCTGAATTTATATCTTTTGTGCTATCAAATTCATACAGTGAGCCGTACATCCGAACTGATTTGGTGTGTCGATGTTCATGGAAAATACGTCTAAAAACTAAGAGGGAAAACGCTTATAAATTATTATTATATTAGATTGATTCTAATATCAGTTTTGTAAAATATTTTCTAACCTTAAAACGATAATAAATAAATAAAATTATTATCTATTATTCAGACGAATGTATATGTATATAAATCAGAAAGGAACATTCGTGCTTGATTAGATCTAAATGCAATTCTGCCAAATACTCAAATTACCATTACGAACAATTATAAAGTGATATAATTAACATTACCACAAGCAAATCAGATACTATTAAGTGCTGATGGAAAGTGGTTCCTAACCGGTGTATCTTGAGGCAAGTTCAAGTGTGCCGGACGATTTATGAAAACCATACATTATTTGCAAAAGCTTATAATAATCAATATGATTGGTTTAATTAAAATAGTTATATCAAGAAATGTATATGTCTTTTGGTGTGCATCGGGCAGAAAAAGTTTGCGAACCACTGTCTTAGGGGACATGTAATTACAAGGTATCCTGCAATTTCCTGATAATTAAGCCAAATAATTAGTTTGAAATTAAACACAGGCTTCTCAAGTTTTTTAACTTAGGCTTGCTTGAGATTTTGAGATCTTATGTCAATTTACAACATAAAAATATTAGGAAATCGTATTTAAGTTGGGAAAATTCGTTTTATAAAAAAGAAAGATTTATCTTCCAACTTAATTTCATCACACGAAGGAGATGGAAGTGTCTCTGAGGGAACTGATGTCTGAATCTTCATAGAGTGACCAGTTACATGAGAGGCAAATTTGTCAACCGTAGACAGCAGATAGCCACAGATACAGCATAAAAAATATTCTAGCTTTGCTTGAGACATAACTTTAAACGTCTTTTCTTGTAATCTTTAAAATTATTCTTTAACTCTCAAAATTTTCGATGTTATCACGTAAGATGCAGAAAACTGAAAAAGTAATACAAATTTATATAAATGGGCGGAAATTCGAGCGATTCTTTCGCTCTTCTAAAATGGCGAGCACGCTCCCTCTCTCGCTCGTTATTCAAAACAATGAGGGCGCTCCCACTGAAGAATTTTGAGTGGCACTTAGAGCAGCGCTTACTAATGCTTTGATCAAACCAAATTCCTGGGCTCTGGAGGGCAAGTTTGTTTTTTCGCTAATAAGCAGATTTTTTTCATAATACAAGATCGATTCCCCGTGTCTTTAAGTTTTTTTAAGTTATGGGCTGTCGATTCGAAAATGTAACTTTAAAAAATAAAAATAAAAGAAACGAATTATTGTCTTATTAGAAAAAGGAAGAACGTATACTAAACACGAATTAAAAAAGGGAATTAGTCAAATTAGTAGTTTCTTCAAGTATCAGTGGTGGGGTTGCATCCCGTTTTGGGACTTGACGGTACCCAAAAACATCCCTAATATTCGGGGTATAATTGGGGGGGCTCTTAGTCGTTTCAAGTATCGGCGATGGATTGCATCCCGTTTTGGGACTTGGCGGTACCCGAAAAGACCCCCAACATTCGGGGTATAATTCGGGGGTTGTAACTTAAGTATTGCTGGTACTCGAAAACACCCCCAAAATTCGGGGTTTAAAATGACAATTCATAAATTCCCCGTTTTCTCATATATTTATACGAAATGGTTTTATACGAAATTGTTTTTATACAAAATGTCCTTAAACGAAATTTTTTTATACGAAATGTCCTTATATGAATATGTTTACCTATTACACAAAGACATCTTTTACTACATGACTTGAATGCCTCACGTAGCCTATTAAAAGTGCGGGCTGTTTTCTTTAGTTACATTCAATACATAGAAGTGAAGTGAAGAAAAAATTATTCAGTTTATTTGGTCATCAATTAATTATAATTATAACTCACTAATCGAAAGTTGAACATGGGTTCTAGTTAACTCTTATTAAATTGAGACTTAGAACTCCAGGAGGACTCGATATGGACTAAAAAAAAGAAATTTCAGATTTGACTAGGACTCAATTTGAAGAACTCGTAACTCGTCTAGAATTCGTCGTAAAGATCCATAAGGTTCAGATTTTAATGAGACTCAAGGCTTGAAACTCACTAACTCACGTACCCAAAAACTCGCGACCTGACTTGGAGTCGTATTATATTGGACTTTACTTTTGAGACTTCACTCGAGCTTATCTCTCAATTCAATTCAACACCAGTTCCACTTAGCTCTTACTAAATTGGGACTACTTCAAACTCCACGAGGACTCGATTTGGAGTAGAAAAAATAAATTAAAGATTTGACTAGAACTGGATGTAAAATACTCTTAACTCGACTAGAGCTCGTAGACAAGGTTAAAATTTTAATAAGACTCGAGGCTTGAAACTCTTTAGCTCACATGTCCAAAGACTTTCAACTTCACTCGAGCTTATCTCTCAACTCTACTAGTTGTCTTCAAAATTACTTGTGAGCAGTTACGTTTTTGAATATGAATATATTTATTAAAACCATGCACGAAATGACAAATCAGTGAATATGTTAGTGTTACCACTATAAGTTACTTGAAGATAATTAGAATTTTTTTTGGATGAAGGACAATTTTTCACTTCATATATCTTTTCGCTTTTTACTGGAATGTGTTGAGTTATTAATTATAGATATAAAATTTTTCATCATTACATTAAAGAACTTTTTTGATATATGACGAAAAAAATCTACGAAGGAATGACCCCCATCACATACAATTGTTAGTATGGAACTAAACTCTGTTTGTTCTTGGATTCAAATAAGATATATGTTTAAAGATAAGATTTGATTCACTGAAATAAAAAAATAATGCCCTTGTTTCATTACCATTCATAATTTTCTTATATAGTTTAACAGCGAAACCACAAGATAGATATACTTTATCAGAATGGTGAAACTAATCCACTTCTATTATTCATGTTTAACAAATTTTCTTTTAAATGTTTGAGCTCTACTAAATCACTCGATAGGATCGGAATTAATCTTTCCTAGAAGAACATAATCCATTCCTTTGAATTTTAATATATATATATATTGAAAGTTCAATCACACGAGCCAACGAATGTTTTACAGTGTAAAAATTTTCCATTTATAAACTTAATTTATTTAAGTTATCCCATTCACAAATCCAGTTGAGAAATTGTTTTAAGAAAATGAGGGTTTCACAATCCCTAAAATCAACAACTGTCCTATTATCTTTCAAACTATGGTCTTCGAATTTATTTTTTACATTTATGCGACACCAGAACTCTTTTATCAAGTATGAAAAGTTTGCCGTTTTTCCCCATCTTAAATTCGTATTTTCATACGCCCTCAGACCAGATATAGTAGAGTCATGAAAGAAACAATCAGCCAGTTTGACATTAGTTCGCTCAATGGTTCGTGGATGAATTACTTTATCATTAATTTGTGCGCATGCTTCAGTGGAAAGAACTTTTCTTTTTCATATAAATTACGAATCTGATTGAAATTCGCAGACATTTAAGCTCGATTAAATGGTAGACAATCAAATATTGTACGAGTGAGTAGATTATTATATATATTCTTAAAAATTTGAACTATGTCAAATAGAAAATAAATTTTATTTTCGGGGAGTATGGATTATCAATAGAATGGTCATCATTTTTCAACATTGTCTTGAAGATTTTTTTATTGCAAAAGTGTCCATCCGTTATTACTGCTACGACATTAAATCCAATGGAGCGTACCATTTTCAGAACAAAATGAAATAAGGAATGTATTAAATCAGAAGTTAGTGTTGAAGCATGAATAATTACAGGAGTATCCTTCAATGTGCCAGAAATTCTATTAATGAAAAAACACAACAATGTTTTTGTAGACTCCATGTCTCTAGCTCTGTAATGTTCCCTTTTGAATATTGAATTTTTTGCATGACATACAATTCCTCAATGATGGTAGATACTTTATGATCTTTATCTTGTATGTTTTTATTTCCAAAGATACTTCATTAATGTACTTCCTTATTGAGAAACCAAGTTTAGGTATTCAACTATTTTTTGATTTCTAATATAACCATAATTACAAATATTTTTTTATGAGCTTCAACTATAAACTTTACCCAACAATTGAACTGTATAAGGAAGATAAACTACTACCTTTATCCGTAGTGAGCCATATAGTGCCTTAAAAAAAATCAATACCTGTTCCGAAGTATTGAATATTCTAGCACCTCTGAAGGGGCTTGAAACAAATTCCAATCCTGAACCAATTAAATACATTGAAGAAACAAGTTGAAGCTATATTGAATATTCTTTTCAGATGTTGAGGATGATATCGCTAAATCAATCAGTTTTCTTATAGAACAGTCTCTTTTGGTATTAAAACCTAACAGAGGAAAACTCTATTCTCCTACTCTTTTGACTGTTGCTTCTGTATGGGAAAAATATTTCACCAGCTTTATATAAATACATGTTTAAAGAAGGCCTTATATTACCAACAGTACGTTATTGGAAGGACTTATCATCTAATTTAAACGTTAAGCCAGATACTAATAACTCGAACTTGACTAAAAAAATATGGACTCCATTTTAATTCTGTTATTAACAATATTGTTCACCATAAATGCAAAAAAAAAAGAAATAACTTTAGTGAAAAAGTTATTTAATGGTTTCAGAGTAAACCGCTTAACCCAACTCCTAACGTTAAGGACTTTTTGAACGACTCATGATACAATTCAAATGAATGGGGTACTAAAAATGTGGTTATTTCTAAATTGTTACTTTCAAGCAAATTTTTTGTAAATTTTTTGGGGAAAAGTGAAATAAAAACCCACAGATATTCACAAAAAAAAAAAAATTTGTAAAAAAATTTCAAAATTTCATAGTTTTTCACAAAAATTTCAAAAATTACATTTCAAATATTAAAGTTTTTGGATTTTTTTCTCAAAAACCCATAGTTAACACAAAAAATTTCAAAAATTAAATTTTAAATATTGATTTTTGTTTGCAAAAGCCAAATTCCTTAATTTGGGAGGGCCACAACTTCTCCAACCCACCCCCTGCGGACGCCTCTGAATGTAATTAATTCTGATTTATTTAGTATATATTTTTTTTTTAAAAAGAGGACATATTTATCATTGGAAGTAAATCTCTTAATATAAACAATGTCTCATATTATAACACTTTGAGCATGATTAAGAATGATTTATCGGTTCCGGTTAATTTATAATCAACTTTCAATATCCTGATTGATTAAAGATGATAGAATCAAACAAAAATTGGCATTTCATTATAGTTTCAATTTTGTATGACATCACCTTCAAGGACCTTTGAAATTATATTTAATGATGCTTCCATCGCTTTGTCTAATAACATTTTTAATACATTTCTTAACCATTGAACGACGTAGCTCAATAAACAACACATTCGGGATAATTTATTCTCTTGAATTCAATGTGTGTAGGTTTGCGCCCCGGTCGTTCCTAGCGAAGAAATTATTCTTTATCAATATAGACAGTTAAAAGAATATTCCTAGGTCAGATGGAGTAAATGTAATACTAAAATGTTTACTTATACTTAATCAGTGCGACTCCACAGGACCAATTAAATGAACTTTAAAAAAAAATAGTACTTTTCTGAACTTCTTTTGGTTAGATAAGACCAGTATTCCGATCACAAATCTGAAAATATATATTCTTTTTCTATGGAATCCTGAGGTTATTTTGAAAGGACCAATGACTTTTAAAATTATGTTTTAATTAATTCAAAGGCTGGCGGGGAAATATCTAGGATATCTCAAGGATATAATTTTTTCAAATAAATATAAAGTTTCTTCTTTTTAAGCATTAATTTATTGTATCAATCATTTATGCATGTTGATAACTGTAGGAAAGCTTCTAACAAATAGACGTCTAACAATAAATGTCACTATTAGATAAATTAAGAGAAAATTGACTCTTAAATGACAATGCATGCAAAACACGCCCATATTTTCAATAAAATGATTAAATATAAAGATAAAAGTATTTAATCACGGCACAAGGAAAAAACCCCACACTAAATTATTTTTAAATTCATATGAATTAATTCCATGATTTATAATTCAAATTAGTACAAAAATATTGGCATACAATAGTTCAACTGTTTTTGTCTGCTATAAGTTAAAAAAAAAAAAAATCGTCAGGAAGGCTATATATATATATTCTTGAGCCTTTGTCTAAGCCAAAAAAGAATTTATTTATTAATTCTTTTCTATTTCCAAAGAGATTTTCATTATTATATAAATTGCAAAGAAGTAAGAGGTCATACACCCATGGCCACGGTTGGCATGGATTCTGAAAGTACAAATTATTTTTTGATTCATCGAATATATAAAATTTATCATAGACAGTATAAATACTTGATAAAAAAGAAAAAGAAAGTAAAATTTGATTAAATGAGCCGGTTAGGCCATAAATTCAAAATTATTTTTTCTAGAGTGCTTAAAATATGTTCTTACATCAGAAAATTAGGCCTAAAATTGAATTTGACCCCCTCCTAATCCAAGTCACCTAGAGTACATAATGTCTCTTTGAAAAATCAATTATATAGTTTTAAAAGGAATGTTTTTGACAAAGCCATCATGTGAATAAATGAATCTAGTTTTTATTATAAGCACTGCAATTAAAATTTATATCCACTCATTTTTCCTTTAAAAAAAATTCTATGACATCTATTTTAATCATTCATTATATTTATGTATATAATTATCCTTCAACTAAAAATTCGCTTTTATACAACAACAGCCTAATTAATTTTGAACAGCTAAATTAGCCAAGGATTTGGAGGCTCTCATCCGTGTAGTCACTCTTAGACCAGCTACCGCTGATAGGGGTCGAATCCTTCCTTGTGAAATAGAACTATTTGAAGAGGTTCTATGCTGAAGATATGCCAAATGCGTATCCTTCCAATCTTGTTCTAATCTCAAGAAGCTTCCTCCATGCGCATTCAGTTGTGGAATGCTTCCACCACTAGACCAAACTCTGTTTATAGATAATATAGCCTCTGGTGAGTGATTATTTTTAGAGGTTGTTGGAGTTGGATCAGTCTGTTTAGAATGGGATAATTGTTTTTGACATAAGTATCTAAGAATATCTCGAGTGATATTCTCTTCATTTTCTCTTTGTTGATCCTGTAATGAATGAAATATATAGAATTAGTAATTCCATAGCTTTAGAAACGGTTACATTCAATATATTATAAAGTACCTGATTGGCTCTCGTGGATCGATCAGAGATCCATGAGGATGTAAGCGACTCCTTATTTAAACCAGTATCTTTGGCACCCTTTTTATTGTTTAAAAATACATTTGGTCTCCCCATTAGAAGTGAATTGGATGCAAGCCCAATCATTCTATGCTCAATGGTTCCTAAATTTGACAAATGATCCTTCTCTACTTTGATATCCACACTAGCAACATCCTTTATCAAAGGCGGTTTGGAAATTACTTTTGTATCCTCCGAATGGTCTAAGTCCGCTATGCTTGAATTTCCATCCTCTGATCTGTCCTCCTCCTCATCATCGTCCTCATCTTCGGAAGATGAGGAACTTGAACTTGATTGATAAAACTTTTTGGAAGGGAGTTTTGGCTCCCTTTTAAGGCGTCCATAGGAGGAGGCAGGCTTAGGAGAGTTGTCCTTGACACAAAAACTTTCATCACCAGTGAGGGTATATAGAGAACTAGGATCTGTTATGGAATTAGTAGATAATCATTAGGTGATAAATATGAATGTACCGATACATATGTGTGCAAAAAACAGGGCTGTCCGTAGGGTGTGGGCTGGAGGGGCTGTAGCCTCCCCAAATAAAAAAAAAAACAAAAAAAATCTTCCAATTTTTCTCCAGAAAATTTAATTTCTCAAATAAAATTTTAATTTTCTATATTTTTTTTTTCAAAAAAATTTATTTTCTCCCAATAGCTACGGATTTTTGAATTTAACTCTTAAATTTGTTTTCCAAAAAATTAAATTTTTTTTGAGCAGTGGATTTTCGAAATTAAAAAAAAAAAATTCCGACAAATTTAATTTAATGAGGATAGTTATAGATTTTTGAAAAAAAAATCATTAAAATTCATTTTTTTTGTGAATAACTATGGATTTTCGAAATCTTTTTCCGAAAAATTTAATTTTCAATTTTTTTTTTTCAAAATTTGTGTGAATAGCTATGTATTTCAGAAATTTATATAATTTTTTAATTTTTATTTTTAAATAATCCAAAAACAAAGCCCCTCCCCAAATATATTACTGCGGACGCCCCTGCATAACTGATAATCCAGGAGGAAATTTATTTTTTGAAATTAAGATGAAATTGGATCAATATTCTTTGCCTTCACTCTATAATTTTTATTAGTGAAATATTAGTATTAGATCCTGTTTTTCATTCGTAAATTGATCTTAATTAATTATTATAGTAATACTCCTGTTCGGTACGTCGTTAATTATTAGTATATCTCGCAATCATTCCGTTAAAAAAATGACCTGAAATCATTTGGTTGTATGACAATTCTTCTCAAACATAAAAATATTATTTAATAATTGTTGAGTATTGTTACCTGTCTTTAACAAGAGTTAATTCAAATTCAACCTAAGAACTTTTTGAAACTGATAATGAAAAAATAAGAAGATAAATTGACTTCTCGCAGTAAAATGTAGTGCACATTTTTGTGATAGTTGTGTAATGACATTTGAGTTTACAGTTAAGAGAAGATTTGTTTTAAATGAGCAATTTAAAAAGAAATAGTTTTACAATAAACTTGAAACTTAAATTACTAACATTAAACGATAGGGGATTTATATTTGAGGAAAAAGTGGGGACATTTTGTGGTTTTATTAATGACTATATCTTATGATCACAGATATTTAGTTGCAATATTTTGGGCTTAAGTTGTTAAAATGTTTCATTTTTTAACAAACTAAAGTCAGAATAACTGCTCAACATTAACATTTGTTGTTCAATTAATTTTAAAATCAACAATATCATGAGGACACATATTTGAAGAAGGTATTTTATCTCATTACCATTGAGAATTCTTTCATGTTAGTTTTCCATTTTTTAACTTTTTAGCCAAAAATCATTCGAAGTTGTTTCTCTATCTCAGTTAAACTAGTTAAAGATTCATAAATTGGATTTTTTTCTTTCTCCAGTTTTGCAATGCGTTCTGTTAATAAGGACAAACCTGTCCTTCTTGATCATTTTAAAAAGTATTTTCCAAAAGGATAGTGCTTCACAAAAACATAACTGAATACACCACTTTTACGCCACTGCTAATCATCGGTCGCTTGCACTTACGATGCACTCCAAATTTTATATTCAAATCTCAATGAGAGGTGTAACCACAAATAAATGCAAGCTCTGACCTGGCCGTAACTCTTTTTTATTGTTTACAAAGGCTTAAGTGAGAGAGGCACGATTAAGTTAGGGTATAATTCATGAAAGAGTGACAGTATTTAGGGTAAGATCTTCTTTGTTTCATTAGAAAAAGCTTTACAACTTGTTTACATACATTGTGTTAAGAAATCCGATTAAAAAAAAAAAAAACTGTCAATTCCATACTTTAAAAGATTGCAAAAATTTCAACTTTAGTCGAAAATTGCAAACTAAATCCGGGCATTACCTTTGACGTAAAAATAGTAAAAAGTGTGGGGAAAAAAATGATTATTTACCTTTTTATCTGTTTAATTCCAGCTGGATTATAGTCAGCTATTTGCACTCATTTAATACAAAATCATCATATATAACAGTATATTCTTACTTCTTTTTATAGATTTATTGGTGGGTCGTGAATTAGAGGAAGCATTGGCTCTATTAAGTCCAGATATTTCCAACACTTTGCGATCAATAAGACCTCTTTTGTATCGAAAATGACTTATATTCTCTGATATTTCTTCCGAGATTTTATCACCGGAGGATATTCGAACACTACAAATAAGAATTATTATTAAATCAAGGCATTACTTTGAAAAATGGATGGGGACATAGACCAATTTAAATTTAATATTGCTGCTATATTATCATAAGAAACAAATATATTGCATGAAATCTACTATTTTTTAGGTTCAATCCATTTTGTGCATTGATGATTGATGATAATCGCTTTATATATATGTACAAATAAAATGCATGTCTTTAATATGTCTTACTTATTGGAGGGTAAAGTGATACTATTTACATCAGAGGAAATCCTTAGACCTCCCTTCCGAAATGGAACGAGGCAAATAATTTCACGGTGTGCCAGTAAAATACGATATGTTTTCTTATCACGATCTGCACGAAGCTTGACACGATGTTCCCTGGATTGGCAGCCCTATTAATCAAAAGAATATATACATTATTTAAGCAATGAATACATCCATGTCTACGGATACAACTTTGAAGATAAAAATAACAGTTTTATGATTAGAAAAAAAAAACAACCAATTTGTACTCTTTTTATTCTTTAAAATTTGTATTAACTCTTTATTAGATCGTTTTTCTGAAAGCATCTCCTTTATAACATCGTTTCTCAATTTGTACGACAGAGGATAGCCATATGCACCCTGAAATTTGTTTTTATGTTATTGATACGTAGAAATGGGACATTTGTCGAGTGGGATCATAAGATGTACCATTTTTGTATGATTATTGACGGTTCTAGACGGAGGAGTATCTGGGGAAGTTGCATTAGACCACACCCTTTATCATCATAATAATATTAAAAAAAAAAGAACGAAGGGCCATACTTTTTCTCTTTGTTTCAGACCTTGCTCAAGTTAAAACCAGCCTAGAGTATAGTCCTCTGTTTAAACACAAATAGACAGTACAGGTAAGCAAAAATGCATCATGCATTAAAAATCAAATAAATTCCAAGCAAATTAATATAGAACAATAAACATACATGGTTTGAAAGAGGACTCTTAAGATCTTCCTTTTTACATCATACAATTTTTGTAAATAAAGTCAGTTTCGCCATGCCGTCGAAGAAACATTGAGTGCTAGAGTTCCTGTTTGTGAGTGGGTTAAGGTTGTGGAAGTGATTAGGAAGGCGTTTGAGGCTGATGGCAGCCATGAACAGAAGTCTTGGAGTAGTAGAGGTAATAATATAATGCGATCGGAGGAGTTCTTGAGTGCCTTGGGAGACAGGTTTGAGGAAAATCTCAAAACTTGATTCTTGAGCTTGCACAAAAGCAAAAGTTTAGTGAAGGGACGATTAGGAATACTGTGTAAGACATGCCCCTCAGGAGCTACATCTGCTCAAAACACCAGCTTATAGCAGCAACGGTAAAGACCATCAGATTGACTAAAGCCAAAAAGCTCCTAAAGTGGATGAACGACACTTTCTAGCTATGAAAATTATTTCCTCCTTCATCACCAGATCTGAACCCACTTGACTATGGGATTTAGGGTGCCATTGAGGACAATGCCTTTCCTGTCCACAACAGAAGTACTGTAGAGCTAAGGGGAAGTCAATGGCTATGTTTGAGGAGTATTTCATCACTATTTGGCCTTCCGACCTCGTGCAGAGGCTACAATTGAGGATAAAGGTGAAAATTTTGAATTTTAACGAAGGAAGATTTGTTTTTTCACTATTTAATACATTTCAAGTTGATAGGCTTAATCATATTTGAGCTCTTGAGGATTTTGTTATTGTTATAGGGGGAAACAAAAAGGTGCGTTTACTTTAAATTGTTGAATAGACGGTGATGTTACAATACAGGCTAACAAGTTATACATTTCTTCTTTTTATCAAACTCAACCCTGTCTCGAAAAATTCCTCATCTCTATCTATGTATGCACATTGTTAATGTAAAAAAAAATCCTAAATCTTTGTTCATTAATAGTTCCAGGGTAAAATGTTTGAAAATCACTGCTCTAAATTATGAATGGAAAAATAATTTGAATGGGCACTCAGTAGAGTACAAAAACCCTACCTCAAATGAAATTGAGTGATGTATCTCAATTTCTTCAAAAGTCTTGGTCGATTATGTATTTTGTGCGTTTTTGTGTTACTTTGACCTCTCACAATTTAAAGGCCTCCTATCTATGACCATATAGGTTTTGTGATAATTTTTTCTTCATTTTTATTATACTTTTCAACATAGTCTCTTTGTAACTCTACACACTTTCCCAGGGATGCCCCCATCTCTGTTACCCGTTCCGTCTCTAACTTTGCTGGGATATGTATGTGTAGTGAGTTACGCGGAGACTGTTATTTTAGACTCACATCATCTCACTCAAACGACGTTTACATAACAACTACCCGTCCAAAATGGCTGAAACTTTGGTGAGTAACTGTCAATAGATGCTAACATAGATGGATGTGACCAGCTTTTATTTACGAGTTCTGCCATCTTCACGTTGAGGTCGGAACATTTCATGCCCCCCTCGTATATATATATCTAGGCCCCCTATTCAAGAGTGGGACTTTGAGTAAGTGCCCTTCCATGCCCGTAAAACCAGCATTGCTATTGGAAGAATAGTTATTGAGTTAATGAGGGAATTGGTTTAAGACAATCATGTAATGAATTTCTTAAGGAATCGAAAGAACTTTATTTTTTCCTTATTATTCTGACAACATAAAATAAATATATGGATCAAACAATAAGAATTATTTTCATTCATCAAGACTCGTGGGGATATTAATTCATGAAAATTAGCAAATTAAATTTTAGCCCAACTTTTCAGATTTAAGAGGATCTTTTAGGCACTCGAAAAAAAAAAACAAAAAAAAATGTACATTTTACTTTTTGAACCATTTTTTCAATTCTATTTTCACAGTAATAAGAAGAATCTCGCTAATGTCGTGATCATTAAAACCTGTTTATGATTAAAATAATTTAGTTACTTAAGATTTTAACTTTATATGGAGCAGTTTTAAGGTCAAAGGTCACAAAAAGGTCAAATTACGCGGATTTTTTAAAACAACATGTATACTATTGTGTCCAATTTCTTGGGTGATCTGTTAATTCGATCTTTTGTTGTATTTTAATGAAAAAGTAATGTTTATAAAGTTTCAATCTTCAAAGGCCGTTTTTTGACCTGTATAGCCTTTTGAAAATGACATTTTTAACGATTTTCTCTAATTATAAAGGGCTTAAGAATTTTTAACTTTAAAGTTATCTTGGTGAATTTAGGAAGTTTGAATTTCAAAGTGATGTTGTTGAATTTAAAATGTGTCCTTAAAGTTGATTTTCTCATGTGATACAATCTAGCAAAATAATTCTTCAATTATATTTTGAAGAAAATTTTGACGAAAATTAAAAATTATTTTTCGGGAGTCCTTAAAAGTTGGGCTAAAATAGAATTTGATTCTAATTCTAGAGTTATTTTGTTCTGACATGTGAGAGAAATTTCATTATCCTTCAGCCATTTTGTATTCAAACTAATTATGAAATTACTTTTTTTTAAATTACACTCTTTTAGTGGATTAAATTTATTGTGTAAATACAGATAAAATAGTCAACAAAGAATAACTATGATTAACTATGTGGTAATTAGCATTAGTTTCTAAAGTGAAACATTTTTTAGTAACATAATAAAATATATGTAATGACTCTGAAGAGTTTTATGAGACGCACTAATTGTTAATAATTAACAACACTTGCTAAAATATAGAATCATATCATGTTTTTTTAAACTGTAGGCTTAGCAACTATCTTTTAACAAAAATGTATAGACAATACATGAGGCAAACTGATGAAGCGGTAAAGTATTTTTATAGCAGGAATGTTAAAGCAGCCAAAAACAATCTGGTTACTGGTGCTGCCATTAGCTACACTAAAGGTTCGATGAAAAAAGAGTAGTTTTGAATCAAATGGAGGAGAAGCTTTTAAATTATCTGCTGTATGCTTCAAAACAGTTGTATGGCTTAACTAAATCTTATCTTCAAAAAAGCAATGCATGTGCAGTCTCCTCATTGCCGGTGTCAGTGTTAAGAAGGCTGGAAAGACGGTTGACGGGCAGCCTTCAGCCTCAAGAAGTCATTTACAGCTCCTTCCATTCAAAGAAGAATCAAAACTAGAACTATGCCTCATTCCTCTTTACGTCTAAAAATGTAGGTATTAAATTTCTTAAGATTTAATATGATGTATAGAATAACGTCTACATTAGTACCAACACGTATACTTTAAATTGGAAAAAGAGAAATAGAAAGAACGACTTTAAAAAAAACAAAAAAAATTCAAACCTTGATTTAAAATTCCAAAATTTAAGAATTATTCTAAGAAATTGTAATTCTACAAGACTAAAAAGTAGCATTTTTTAAGGATGTTTCAGAGGCATATTAATAAGTTCTGACAATATAAGTTATTTTGAACAAATTTGAATCAATTTTATAAAATCCCTGTTTACTAGCTAAGGGTTAAATACTCAACGGAAAACGATACAGGCATAGAAAAGGGTCTATAGGGTTATGATGGTACTAGCAAAATTGCCTTGGGAAAATTACCCGAGGAAGATCGCCCTAGAGAAAATTGGCAGTAAAGGAAAATTATTGCACTTGAGAAAATTACACATATTTTGTTCAAACTTCATGATGAATAATAACCCATTATAGATTCGCTTAATACTAAACAGATGTATTTGTTTGTTCCATCCCCCCAAGGGAGTACCTTCAAGCGTGAGTAATATTATTATAGTACAATTTCCATATAAATTTTTAAATTCAATCCAATCTTCTAAGAAGTGGATTGAGAGGATTGGTAATAAGGAGGGTGGAATAAATAGCTTAAGGCCTCTTAAAATATGGTTGAATACCCTCCCCATCGTATTGGCCCAGGGTTAGTGTGGGATTCCTAAAAAACACCACCAGTACATACAAGGAACCTTTCTAATACCAAAAAATATTTCCAAGCCCCGGAGTTACGTGGTGTACTTTTGGGGTACCCCTGGATCCTTAAAAACCACCGCCAATAGATCCAAGAACTCCTCCAATACCAAAATAAAAAAAAAATAGTTTAAGCCAAAACTGTGACATTGGCCAATCCGAGGGTGGAGAGTATTCAACCATATTTTAAGAGGCCCTACGCTATTTATCCCTCCTCTTATATTGAAATAATATGAGTTATATTTGAAGGTACTCCCATGGAGGATGGACAAACAAATATGCTTAGATATTTGTCATAAATAATATTAAGAGAATTTGTAATGTGTTATTATTCATCATGAAGTTTGATCAAAATACGGGCGATTTTCTTCAATAACAATTTTCTCCAGGGGAATCTTCCACGGGTAGTTTTCAATGTACGGGTAATAATGCATAATTCTACTTTGTCCTTTGATCCACCAAAAATCGAACCATTTTAATAAAAAAATTAACTAAATATAGTATTTAAACATATCATTAATTGGTTTGGAGTTGTTTTTTCTTGATTCCATAAAAAAGACGTTATTGTAATTTCGTCATTCTACTACAAGTTTTAGGTGCCCACACTGTACACCCATATATTGTATGGATAAGTAAATTGTAGTGCATACGCCCCATAATGCCTTTATAATGACAACATGAGTCATTTTAATTATCAGTTGATACTATCATTTATTGATTTTACGTGTAGGTAATACAACTGTGGGCATTTGAAATTTATATTATAGTGCATATAATATTCAAAGTGCGCCAAGTGAAAGTAATATACCTACAAACATATTAGAGTTGTATCCAATATTTAAAAATGGATACGGACTCGAAAATTTCATTTTGATGTTTTCAGAAATCAGTGTGCATGCAAATGTTAAATTGAGAAATTTCGCGCATTTTAGACGCACAAAATCTTCTAAAATGAGGTTAATACATATGCAGATCCACTGGGAGTTTTTTTCCTAGGATAAGATCAATTATACTATAGACAGAGCATTAGTCCGCTTAAGATATCCTAATTACTATTTTTTTTGAGCGCGCTCCTGCTCGTTTTTTAAAGTAATGAACTCATTTTTTCACTCGTATAGGTATATTTGAATTTGACAACTCTTTATAACTGCGATAATATACCATATATTGCAAGTTCAAGTGTACCGTACAATTTGTGGTCCGCCCATAAATATTTGAATTAGCTGACAATAATTTGAATGATTGGTTTAATTAAAATTGGTGTGCCAATAAATTTTTTATTTGTCCTTTGGTGGGTGTGCCTTGGCACAAAAAAAAAAGTGGGAACCACTGTCTTAGGGCACATGTCATCACGAGATCTTGTGCACTAATATCCAGTCAAGCCTGATAATTAGCTTGAGCTTGTATATAGGTTTTTCAACTTTTTGAACTTATGCTTGTCTGAGATTTTATGTCAATTGACTTTATAAAAGTACAAATACAGCCTATCTTGAGATTTAACTTCAACCGTCTATTAAGAGGTAGAAAGGGAAAAGTATTACAAACTTGTATAAAAGAGCAAAAATTCGATCGATTTTATCGCTCTTCTAAAATAATCAGCAGGCTTCTGCTCTCGTTTGTTATTCAAAACAATGAGCGAGCTCCTGCTCTTGCTCAAGAATTTTGTACACCTCTCACTAATGCTTTCACTATACAATAGTGGAGCTTATTGTCGTGTCGATCCTTATTTATTTGGTTTTATCTAGTCTCAAGGATGATCCTATCAGTCCCTGTGACCAGTCCTTAGGACTGTCAGTACTATTACTGATTGACAAAAGAAGAAATACAGTTGAGAGTTGTCAATTAAGACCGAACTTTATAAGTTTTTGGACGGATATGCAGTACTGAACTGGAACTGACAGAGGCGGACCTGAATAGGACTGTAGGTTGCTAAGTAAACACCAATAAAATCCAAGTGGATGTTCACGCTTTTACCCAACTTTAATACAGTTATTCTTCCCTGATCAATTTTAACAAAATATTTCATATATTTCTTAATAAAACAATTATTATATTTTTTTAGAAATTAATTTATTATGATCTTCAATATAGAAAAAATGTAAATCCCCCCGCCCCACACATTCTCAAATTCCCTTTGTCAAGAACCACTTGAGCCTATTTTTTGGTTTTTTTAAATGGATTTTTGTTGTTTTCAAACTCTATCTAAGAGATAGAAGTGGTTGTTGTCAAAAACGATTTTTTCTCATAATTTGCAATACTAAATAACATAAATTAAATGGCTATTTTTTGATCAAAAGTAGAAATATATTTTATAAAAATGATACAAATAAAATTAGCATGTTCTTTTATTAAAAAGGTCATTAATTTAATATAAAAAAATATTCCAAAAGTTGTCTAATGATATAAGTTTTTAGAGAAAAGATTGAGAGAGAAATACAATATCGAATATTCTCCTTAACATGATATTTATATAGACGTAATATGTAAGCCCCCATAACTTACCCTAGAGGATGGAGATAGCGTTTGAAAACGGAAAACTTTGGACTTGCAACAGTCATACTGCCCAAAGGGATGCGTGGAGTTTTTAAATTGAATCCCATCGAACACAGGATCCGCTGAATGGAAACTGCAGAATTCATGAAGATAAACAGGGAAATAGACCCCACAGAGAGAACAATAAAGTATGTGAATCATTCCCCAGAGTCTCCAAAATACCTTTCTCCAACTTTTAAGCTCTAGACGCAGGGCTTTCAAAAACTCATTCATATTAAAGGATGGATCCCTGAAAGAATATAAAATCTCTTTTATAAATACATGCACATATTTAATATATCTACATATAATAAAGTCACATGGGAAAATTTAAAATTAAAGCCATATGTGCATGAATTTGTTTAATCTCATGAAAATACTTAAAAGCCCTTTTTAAATATTAATATAACGTGCCTGGGGTTTAATTAATGTTGTGACACTTAAAAGTAGTTTTATGCAAAAAAAATAAAACATACATGAAGCTACTTTTGTTCCGTATACATGAACGACATACTTTTAGAACGGTATTACATTTTTTTATAAAACATTTAATTTAAAAACAAAATCCAAAAATTTTATATTAGAAATTAAAAAAAAAAAAATTAAGAATAAATTAAGATTTTGAAATTTTTTTCTAAAAAAATTAGGGGTTTGTAAACAACTGTGGTTTTTCGAAAATTTTGTCCAAAAATTTTCATATTTTAGATTATTTTCCCATAAATTTAATTTTTTGTAATATTTTTATTTGAATTTATTTCCCTAAGAAATTAATTTTTTTGAGAATAACTATAGATTTTTGAATTTAAAAAAAAAAAAAAAAATTTAAACTTTTATAAAGAGATATGGATTTTTGATTTTTTTGCGAATAGGTATGGGTTTTTGAATTGTTTTTCCAAAAAAAAATATAGTAAAGTTACATGAGAAAAGTTAAACCTTAAGACATATGGCTTCTGTAGCACATTGTGCACAAATATGTTTAATCATACGAAAATACTATAAAAATATAACGTGCCTGGTTTTTTTTTGTAAAAACTCCAAAAACGAAATCCTGTGGCACCCTTGATCGTCCATAAATATATTACTCGTAAATACGTAATTTATGCATAGTTTTAATTTTCCTTACTTAAATTATAGTATTCATAAATAATAATAGTTAAAATGGCTTATGTTGTAATAAAATAAAGTGTGATAAGACGTTGAAATTGTAAATTGCACAGCCTGCTTATACAAGCTACAACTTCTTCACAACAAATGTATACACTATATTATTTGCTACTTTTTTTATAGAGTATGTTAAAGTTAAAAAAATATTACCGCTTATGAATTGGAACAATGTTGCCCCTATGGTCAATCTTGGATCGAAAGGAAAGACAAGGAAGAGTTTTGGCTGAAGAAGAGGTTAAAAAGAGCCCACAGAGTTCACATCGATGCAAAGAAAACGCGGTATCCAGGATTTCCCGATCATATTGAGGTAGAATAGCACAGAGTCGTTGAATTAATTTGCTATAGAGTCGACTTTGAATCCGATCCTTTCGATCTAGTATCATTTCAACTTCAGAAGGCTTGTAAAGCTCTGATAATCTTTATATTCATGAAAGTAAAGTAATACAAAGAGGAAGCAAGTCAAGGACATACAAAAAAATACAAATTATTGGATGAAAGCATAAATGGTTATTGGATATATGTATGTATGTAAATAGGGCAATCCTATTTTTCCACATAATTTTATTTTGATTTACATTTCCTAATAGAGGTAGTTTGAAGGCAGCTATTTTTATTCATTACCTGTTTAGCAAATGATCACTTAGACAGGAGAGGTTTGTTGTCACACTAAGAACTTTGTTCATGTTTCGATGAACATAGGAAAGAGCCGTTTCCACAAGGGGGCTGATTTTAAGAAAATCCGCAGAAATGAGTATAGATATTACATTCTCTGGCTCCAACTCGGGTTTCTCATCCTCTTTGATCCAGGAAATTAACCATTCAAAAATGAAAACATCGCAATGCACAGAGATATCCAAATCCTCTAGGCATTGTCCCGACGTAATGTCTTTAAAATATCCCATTTGTGATAATAATAGATGTTGAGGACAAGTAAAGTCCTTTTTCATGTTTTGAACTTCATCACAGACGTGGATGGTAACGTCTCTACCATGATTTTTGGGTTTCATTTCAGAGATAGGAATGGATTGCCGTTGTCGATGTAGCTCTGAATCTAGAAAGGAGGAAGAAGAGGGCTTGAATTTGGATTTTCGTCCTCGAGACTTAGCAGAGGAGGTTAATCGTCCTTCTTCATGGGTAACAAATACAGAGGTGTCTTGACTGGCTGGAAGAGTTGCAGAAGAACAGGGGGAAGGATAATGTGAAGAGGGTTCTATGTAAGGAAGAATGGAGTCGAGGAGACCCTCGTTGATGATTTCGTTGAGAATGTTTTGAAGATCACTGATGAGTGGGCAATCCCTATCCGTTTTGAAAAAGAAATTGCAGTAAATAAATCTTTAAGTTTTTTAGTACATCCCCAATATAGAAAGAAAACATGACATACAATTCGACAGGTTTATTTGGTTAAATATATTTTTTTATTTTTGTCATTTGGCAAAAATAAAAGATATTTAACTATAAATAGAACGGAACTTTACTTGTTTGTCTCAATAAATATAATGGTATGAAAGGATTTCATCTGCACAAAATATATGTATATATTATTTTTTGAAAGAGAATAAGAAAGTTAAAGAAATAATAGTAAAATCAAAAAACCCGGATTCCATTTACAATAATAATCTTCATTGACTCTCTCAACTTTTTTTTTTTAAAGGAGAAATGAAAAAAGGTACGAAATTTAGTAATAGTAACGTCATTAGTCAACTGTCGGACTATTTATTAACAGTGGAGCTATGTTCACCCATCCAAAATATGTATTTATGGTTCAATGTTTAGAATTCAAATAAACTAACTGCTGAAAAAATACATTTTGTATTGATGTGTTTGAAGGAATATGAATATTTGTACATTTTTCAAAAGAAAATACGTTGCTACTTTTATTGTATCGCACAAACTTTCTTCATAAAAAAAGGTCCAAAATCATTTGGTAGTTACCCAAATAAGCGAATCATACTAACTCCTATTTATCTACTAAGTACTCCTTGACTATATCCTTGGTATATAGGTATTTCATAATATTAAAATCCTACATTGTATTGTAATCTATACTGTACTTTGTTATTGCTTAGTAATATTTAATTAAAAGCGTAGCTATACATTTCTATTTTTATATGATGGCCAAAGGGTCTTCATATAAATAAAAAGATGGCCCAAATATATATATATACATAAGACGAGGGATTAACAAGAAACTGTATTCCTGTCCTTTTCGAAGTGGATCATAAGTGTGGTACTACGTATTGCTATAAAGTGAGACGAGTGAATCGTCAGCTGGCAAAACAATATGTAGGGTATTTTTGTGCTAGTGAGGTATCGCCGTGAAAATAAGCTCTAAATGGAAATAATTTTTTATTCCACTTTTTTAGTCAAGCTTTCCTTCATAAAGAGAAAATGCTCACATACAAAGATTACTGGCTACATCACTTCTTTTAGCAATTGGGATATTCTTCATTTGATGTTTGGGATTAGAATTGGGGATCGTTCTGAAAGTCTTAGGGTTATTTGTTCTAGATTAATTATAATGATAAATTATGGATCACGTGAGATGTGATTACAAATTATGATCATCATCGCTACAGTAACGTCATGTGAAGTTTAAAGTCTTTCATTTGTTTACAGCATGTATCACTGGAATGAGGAGAAAATTGGTCAATAGAGTGAGAACGGGGAAAAAATCAGTTCACGGTCTGAAACGGTGGACTGGATTAAAAATATTATTGAAAATAGTCTAAAAAATGGCCGAAGAGCAAATAAAAAAAAAAAAAAATCGGTTTTAAATTAAGTCTCAACAATAGCACTGATATTTTCAATCAAATCTTTAAACCAAGAGAAATAAAAAATATGATCGATCGCCTGCGGCGTTGCTAGATTTCATCACTTGGACCAGGGAGGTAGCTCCAACAAGTAGAAATCTTGTTATATAATTACTTATATAAATATGTTTATTTTATATATATACCAGCAGAGAGGGCGCCTGTGTTGCAGGGCTGAATAGAGAAGAATGTAAACAAAGAATGAAGGTAAAAGAAAAGAGACAGAGAGAGGGACGTAGAAAGAGACAGAAGAGAAGAGGGACAAAGGGAAGGAGAGAGATAGAAAAAGAGAGAAGGGAAATGAGGTTTTATTTCGGGCGAAAACAACATCTTAATGACCTCGGAGACTCAAAAATATCACAGGAACATGCTTGATTATTTTATACGTCTAGTTGTTAAATTTCATACTGATTTGTTCAGCCGTTTTGGATTCAATGCTTGATAACTAATGTTGTGTCAGTTTTTATTTATTCGGTCCAGTCCAGTCTTAGGACCGTCAGTCTTTGGGATCGGTCCTTGAAATTTTTCATAAAAATATCGATGGTTTATTAAGGCAAATTAGATATTGAAATATGTATTAAGATTATTGCACATAGCTTACAAAAACTATTATTTTTTTCATTATAATATGAACATGTTATATTGTTACTTAGTTATATCCAATTAACGCCGAAATATATTTTTTTCCGAATTATGTTCTGAAATTCGAATATATCAATAAAAGTATCACAATGAATGCTAAAATGGTAAAAATTAATCCTAATTTCCATAATTGTAAATTATATATAACAAAACCAAATATTGCAGGAACGCAACCATTGGCATATCGATCATTTTGTGTGTTGCCTCCTCGCAACGAACAGGACCAAAAATCATATAAGTTTGTAGTTATAACTTTATTTCTTATTTTTTAAATATATATAGAAGAACAAATTTATAATAATAATTATTAAAAAAAGTATAATATAAATTTTTATATTATTTTGTGTTAATATATATTTTCGATGTGACTGGTGGTATTTCTCAGCCATAATAAAATGTATTTAGTTGATCTAATGGTCAAAATTGTTATCGCCATTCCACTTGATAACTACTATATTGGAAATTGGCGTCTTTAAAATCTTCTTTGTTCCCCCAAGGTGACTTTTTGATCGCTTTCAATAATAACTCTTCCTCCTAAACCTTATTAATTGTAGCTTTCGATGTATGCTTCATATTTTCCTTGGTAGAATGATATGTCAAAGGCGTAACCCTTTAGATCAGCAGCAACCCCAACTTTGTAACCCCACCGGATGGGCTTGCTTCTGATGAATTGCTTTGATGGGTGACGTCGAAAATAGGGAATCAGAGCTTGGTCAATTGATACACTAGTTGGGCCTAACATTTCTCCAAATTTATAAAAATTTGTGTTTAATTTATCAAGTAATGGCTGAGATTTTGCAAATTTGTCGTTTGATGTTTGGAATGGGATGTCTGTTGCATGAAAATACTTAATTATTTCATCAAAGCAATCTCACCTCATCGATGTTGCAATAGCTTCATTATGTATATCTTGCTGCAATTGGCAAAATAGCTGGCGATGTGGCATGGATCAATAACTTGACACTAACAATATGCCAAAGAAACATTTCATTTCGTTTGAATTGATTGTAAATCCATGTTTACATCTTTGAGTTGCATAGTTTCTTGTTGATTTTGCTAAATTTTCTATGGCCTCTTCAGACAGAAAGAGTTAAAAAATTTAGCCAATTTCCGGATTTTTTTTAACTCTTATGTATATTGGTTTTATTTGTGTCCTCTTCAATAAAAATTCGAATGAAGCAAATGGAGTAAGCTGTGAAGCAGGAAGGTTATCTAAACCAGAATCATCATCAGTAATATTTCCATCATTAGAAGGGGTATTTAATACTTTTAGAGTTCCGAAAGATCTATTACGTTGATTTGACGAATCACTATCATCTAAAGACAAATCCAACCATCTATCTAGTACTTCGTTTAAAGTTAATTGTGTGAAATATTTGTTATAAAAGATATTCAATAAAATTTAAATGGCAAGAAATCAAGTAGCTCAATGCCCATCGTTGCGTTCATGCAACAATTAAAATTTTAGAAATTGAAATGATATAGGGAATACATAGTAGTAGTAATATTTTTAATAAATCAATTTTTCAAAAGATTAGATTACCACAAAGTATTACTTTTTAATACTATGTAATAAAATTACCTATTTGATGGCAAGGACATTTTCTTGATAAAGTACGCCTCGTCATCCCATGCTCTCCAGACAATAAATGATAATAATTAAAATAAAGAAGGAATACAAATTAATACTGAGTTCTTTCATATTGCACAGTACTCAATAAGTACACTCAATAGTTTTACATGAACAAATGCTTTATGAAAGTTAGTCATTTTTTATGTTACACTACTGCAACGGGCGACTTAAATGGGATAATTAATTTTATTATATAGCAGAAAAATTAAAGAGAGGAAAAACTCCCTCATTGACGTTACGAGGGATCAATTTTACCTTCTTTAAGGACCGAAAAGTGGGATTGGACTGGACTAGACTGGATGGAACCGGACTGGACTGGACCGTGGTCCTCGGTTCTAAATAAAGACTGACACAACACTAGTGATAACACCAAGAACGCACTTATAAATATAAATAAGATATGATTTTTTTTTTTTTGGGGGGGGTCTTCATACACTTTTATGGGGCCCAATTCCCCCCTCAAAAAAAAAAAAGAAGAAGAGAAGAGCTAGTGACGTCACCTATGATCACGTAGTCATTTTTCTCCAAACATCGTTGGCTACGAAAATACTTTTTTGTCCGCTAGGAGTGCTATGAATTTCTCTATAAATTACTTCAAAACCTCGATGAATTCAACCAGGGAAAATGAGGAAAGTTTTCAAGTTGACAAATACATTTTCTCAAGATAACAGACGCGTTTCACTTCTTTGTTTGGTTTTATATTTTTATGTCCAATGCTCAAACAAATTTCATTGGAGTTCATCAAATTAATCTTAAGGGCATTACTAAATTAACAGCTGAAAAATAATTACATAAGAATTGTGATTTTTATTGACTTTTCCTAAATAAAAAAAACAAAGTCTTTAAACCTCTGTACATAATAGGCAATACTTATGAATACTTGTTAACATAAAATATATTGTAACTTTTGTTTCACAGGAAAAAGCAGACTGTTTGTGACAGTTTACTACCATCTTGACAATATATTAATATACAAGATATACATATACATTATTTTTCGGAGAAATATATGTAGATGATGGTACAGGGGCATTGCTAGGATTTTTCAGGGGGGGTTAAATGTTGAATATTTTTTTCAAATATAATAACTGACATTTCATTTTTTCTGACTCAAATATGTAATGAATATTTTTAGGAAATAAAATACGCAGTCATATTTTTCTAAACAAAACTCTATTAGAAATAAGAAGCCTTTATATTTATTGTATGTTCATATTTTATTTCATAACCTTTTTTAAGAAAGTAACAGTTCTTTAACAACCCATAAATCTCCTATTAATATTTTATGCAATTTTTTATAACATGAGAACACTCCATTTTTTTAAAACTTATTATGTGTAATTGTAAAAATTGTACATTTTTATGCATGTAGCTCATTTAATTATGTAAACAGAGGAAAAAATAATTACTATTATTTGTTCATAATAAAAATTAAATAAGAAGTTCAATTTTATTTTTCTGATGTTTATTCTAAACGACACTTTTTCCGACTCAAATAATGGATTTCTAAAGAAATGAATTTCAATTTTTCTCTAGTTATTGAATAAACAATACATTTTTTTGGCTGACATCCCATTTTTACCTCCACCAACGAAGTTGAACAGAGGTAATGTTTTTCCCCTGTTATTTAGTTATTCACCAGGATTGTGGCAACATTTCCAAATTGATTTTGATAAAACTTAATAGAAAGATTATAAATGGTAACAGTAAGAGGCCATTACATTTTGAATGTTTAAGATCAAAGGTTAAGATTAAGGTAACACAAAACGTAATAAATACATAATCGATCATAACTTCAGAAATAAATTGATATATATATATAATTCAATTTTATTTAAGGGGGAGGTTTTGTAACTCTACCGAGTGTCCACCCCAGTTTATTAATAAAATTCCTTTTTTTAGAATATAAAAATGAAGGTTGGCTCTTTTTCTCTTCCAAAATGATCGTTCTGAAAAATATAAAGCTTTCATATAGGCACTTTTAATCATTTATCTCCATATTTTATTTAATGACTTTAAAGAAAAAAAAATATATATCTTTATATTTTAAAAAATGACCTTTTTTTAAGAAAAATTCTATTATATATTGATAATAAAATAAGTATGGGATAACATTTTTAGGGGAAATACATTTTTTACTGACTCATAATATAAATAATACAATTTTTCTACTGACGTCGTCCCTTTCCTCCGATTCTAATAATCCATGGAGGGGGCGGTAAGGGTGTCACTCCCTCCCCTCTCATGGTGACATACATGTAGATATAAATGGTATTTGGAAAACTGCCTGGAGATAATGGCCATGGAGGAAAATTGCCCGTATTTTGTTCAAACTTCATGATGAATAATAACTCATTATAAATTTACATATCTAAACATATTTCTTTGTTTCATTTCCCAAGGGAGTACCTTCAAGCTTGAGTAATATTATTGTAAATCAATTTCCTTGCAATTTTTTAAATTAAATCTAATCTTCTAAGAAATGGATTGAGATGATTGGTAAGGGGGGAGATATATAGCTTAGGGCCTCTTAAAATAGGCTAGAATACCCTCCACCCTCGGATTGACCCGGGAGGAGTTAGAGGGGTTCTTTAGATGTATGTGATACCTTGGCAGTGGTTTTTAAGGATCCAGAGATACCCTCAACTATCCCACGCCAACTGAGGGCTTGGAACTATTTTTTGATATTATTTGGGGTTCCTTGGATGTATGTGATGCTTTGATAGTGGTTTTTAAATATCTCACACTATCCCCGGGACCCGAGGGATTAGAACTAGTTTGTGGTGTTGGATGGGTTCCTTGGATGTATTGGACATTACCCCTGAGACATTGGCCAATCTCAGAGTATTCTACTACATTTTAATAGGCCTTAAGCTATTTATTCTCTCTTCCTCCTCGTCCTATATTGCAAAAAAATTACTCACACTTGAAGTTACTCCCTTGGGGGATGGAATAAACAAATATGTTCAGATATTTGTCATAAATAATATTAAGGGAATTTATACTGTGTTATTATCTATCATGAAATTTGAACAAAATACGAGCAATTTAGCTAACTGGCGATTTTCTTCCACAGCAATTTTCTCCAGGGCAATCTTTCACGAGCAATTTTCTCCAAAGGCAGTTTTCTGCGCACGATATAAATATATAATTATCAAATATTTCAATTGAATTTACAAAGTGAATTATACTTTTTGTTTTACCTAAATACCTCTTGCATTTAAATTAAAAATTATGATACTCTTCGTGAAGGATGAATCAAAGTTTTTCTTATCCGATTATTTTAATAATACTATTATTATAAAAAAGTTATTATATAAGCTCTTGCAACTGATTTAATAGCTTTTTTGATTGTCTAAGTATAATTATATAAGTAGTTGAGCCAGATTTAAACAAAGGAAACCTATCTTTTATTACGTTTATCTACTAAATGAAGCTCGCAATACCTATCTCAAGAGACTCTAAGCAAGGAGGCGACAAATGTATCAATGAAAAAAATAAAATATATATATATATATTAACTTGCTTTCTGATAGGTTTAAAATTATTTACATGTGGAATCTTCATCTTTTGTGTTGAGTAATTATTAAGAATGGTATTTTTGTTGAGAAATATTACATTTATATTTGTGATGGTCCAATTAATCGGAATCAAGAATAGGAGAATCAGGTGTGTTTTTTTGGAATTGGAAATTGGATCAGCATTGGGAAAATAATATTTGATTTGCGATTCCGATTGATTTATACCGGGTATTTAACTATTCATTATTTTTTTTAGTTATGAAAAAAAGCCCCTCCCCCAAATTAAGGAATTTTTGCTTTTTACAAGAAAATTTATTATAATTATAATAATTTAAAATTCAGCTTTGTTAAAGTAGAATTGAGGATCGATCCTGCCTATGTCTTTGCTTGATATTAATTAGGACTTTTGTTCATTTCCTTATTCTTATGGCTGTATGTAGATAATCTAATAAAAAAGTTGGTAGCAAATCTATTTTCCTCCAAATTGTCAGGGTTACTTTGTTAATATTCGGTTTCGTTTTTTTTTACATACGGAAAATGCCTAGGATTCTACAATCCTAATTATTTCTCTTGGTCATTCATGAGTACACACATTTTATAGTAAGATGTTCCCTCCTTAAAAAGTTTAAGAATATGGAAAATATAAAACACTATTAAAGTAGCAAACTACAAAAAGTATTGCCCTCGTTTTAAGTCACATTTTGTTTACAACTCTGGTTGAGCAATGGTTCTTAACCGTTGTAGAATCCCCCTTCAAAAAGAGAATCATGGATACGACCTAGGGGGGATTGGGGATTTATGGTCTCATATAAAACGCCATCTTTGTAAAAAAGGATTTAGTAATATCCTTGCGAATAAAAAGGTTATAACAGTTTATTTTCTAAGAAAATGTCAATTCATTGTGTATATTATGGGAGAAAATATGAAATTATAATTTTAAAATGGGATAATAAAGGTAGAAAGCTTAAGAACCACTGTCTTAGAGTTTCTTAATACAGGCAATGCCGACTTTTTTTTTAAACTTGACATTATAGTTTTTATCTTCAATAAATTACATGTACCTATTATGAACTTTTTTAAATATACAAATACATAAATCTTTAGAAATATATCTGATAATGAATAAAGGACTCCCCCCCTCCTTCTTCTTTTAAGGGTCTATGGTAGACGTAGTAATTTGTATATAATGTATGTGTATAGATTATACATACATATTTAATTCATTAATTATTTTATTCATTATTCTTTATATATTGCTTTTTTGTTAATTTGCTACGTCATGTGGCATCTAAACTTAATACCATATGCAAAAAGAAGACCATGTGATCAATATTTGTAGAATAAGAATAAGCCAAGGGATGAGGGATTTCCCACTTGTTATACCTTTTTGGGTGGCATAATTTCTATATACTCGTATCTCAAACATAATGTTAGTTCATCCGTCAAACATATTTTTTTTGACTGAACTCCAAAGTAGCATACGTATTTGAGATGGCTAAAAGTTCGCAAATGATAACTATGTTCTGCACAAAGGGGATTATAGGATGAAAAATGAGTTCACAAATTAATTAAGAGTTAATGACGTCATTCTATAAATTCTTGAATACTTATTATTATATATTTAGTAGTTTGGATTAGTTCACAATTTAGCAAGACTTCATTTGAGTTCTAGAATCTAAATAAAACAGCAAAAGGGTTAGTCAATATCGTCAACTGACGTTTTGAGAAGTTTATTGTGATGTATGAAATATGTTTCTACAATTCTGAGGCCTCTGTGGAACAGATGATAGTGATTCAGCGAATCATCTTATCGTGCAAATAAAATACATAAAGAAAAGGCGTTAAAATGAATTGAAATATACATAAATTAAAAAGTTATCAAAAGAAATACTTTTTTAATGTCAATGCAACATTTTATTCTACTAAATCAATTCATGTTTGCAGTAAAAATAAGTTTTATTGCTCTATTAGTAGAAGAATTCTTTTGTACGATCAATGTTTTATAAGTGTTTGATATTTAGAACAAACTTTGAGTTATGTCTATGTATGAGGAAAACCAAATACATAGTTATTCAAATATAGACTGGAATACTATATTTAAATTATAGAATTGACCATCAACTTCTTCCAAATGTTGAAGATCAGGGTCTGCTCAATTTTTTATTTATCAGGAAGAAATCATAGATAACGATTTATATAAAATTTTAGCTAGGGGTTGTGGAACCTTTTAGAAGGTGGTGGAGTAGAGAACCGAAAAATGGTACATCCATATGACAAACACTGCATTGGATAATTTTTTATAGTACAATGTTTAAACATCTGTTTATTCACATTATTCATTTACAATTTATTTATAGGCCATTAAAAGAATAACATGCTTTTTTTTAGTTATAATTATTTTGGTACGACTATATTACTAAAAAAACAATATATTATTAAAGAAGTAATTACTTAAAAAAAAAAAAAAAATCGTGAAATACTTTATACATAAAAAATTTCCCTATAAAATATCCTATAGTGAGAAAATATTTTAATTAACTATTACTCCAAAACCGATAGTTTGGTTCTCTTATATATTATTTGAGTAATAATATAATTAAAATAGCTCCACAGGGACCAATTAGCAAATATAATTAAAAGGACGCCAAAAGTATGTTTTAAGCTTACTTTTTATATAAAAACTTATTTTTTAAAGTAATTTCTTAATTTTGTAGAAGAAAACGTGGTAATTTATAATTACCTCCTCAAAATATTTCTTAAGAATGATTTTCAATGAAGATTCTTGGAATTTAAAAAATCACTTAATACTAAAGGAAATTATGTATGTTATAATTTATTTTCTTTGAAAATTTGTGGAATGACACAACTTTTAATAAAAAAAGAAATGGACTAAATTTTTGTATCATAAAAGGTCAAATACTGTTTCATTTATATATTGAAAAATGACCTACATTGTCTCATAATGATTTTTTTTTGTCGCATCTCTAATTTCATAATTATTGACTACAAATCTATCCATTGACCCTTTTTCCCAGGATAATTTTTGACAATAGATTGACATAACTCAGTGCACAACTTGTTTGGGATAAATTATTCTCTTGTGTGTAGGTTTTATTCACGGTCGCTCGTATATAAGAAAATATACAATAAGTAAAGATTTCACATATACTTTAAAGACAACTCATAGATGAGTTAGAATGATTGTAATACTAACACAAGGGCTGAAAAGTAATAGGTTTCACACAAAGAGGGCGCAATTTTTTGTGAATAGCTCTGGATTTCTGAATTTTTTTTTCAACAAAAATAATTTTTTATGAATAGCCATGGATTTTTGGAAAAAATTTTATATTTAGAATTTAAGTTTTTGAATTTTTTTCTCCTTAAAATTTAATGTTTGAAATTATGTTTCCAAAAAATTTAATTTTTGAATTTTTTTTTTTTAACCTTTAATTAGACAGCAAATAATTTATTGAAACTAGAATTATTTTAAATTTTCTGATGAAAATACATTTACAAAAATATAATTAAACATTATAGTTTAAAACTTTTTCACCATATGAAAGCATACAGAGATAAAATATTCAAATATCTAACCTAAAACATTAGCATGTAAAACCAATAAACCACAAACATATAACATTAATAGCAAATTTGCTTTTAAATAACAACTAGCTCGTTTTTTCTCTTTCTAAAAAGTTTGAGTATTTTCTGAAAATTGTCTTGTGCGTTAGAAGAATGATATCTAAATGATATCAGAGGCCCAGTCCCAAGCACCCTCGATGCCCCTGGGGATCTTCAATTCGAACGCCCCATATCTTGCCACTCCCGAAATTAAAATAGCACGAATATCTTCCGTAACCACGGGTTCTCCTACAGTTATATTTTTTGCTAGGTAAATCTTAACGTTAAATAAAGCATTTCATATCGACATAGCTTTAGGAGTACTTTCTCTATTTTTTGATGATACGCCAACTATATACGCCAAAATATTCCAAAAACCAAGCATCCTATAAGCCCCTGCAGATGTATCATTTTACTGCAAGATGGCGCCTTTTAGTGTCATTTAGTTCACAAACTAATATAAGTAAACAAAGTTTATGCCTCATTAATGTTCAGAGCACTGATAGGAGGAAAAGGTGCAGAACATTGACATAAAACAACACTATACATTATTAATTCTTGTATTAGTGATGTATCGCTGTGGGATGTAAAGACCCAGGTGGCACACATAGATGGCGCTATTTTTAATTACCATTAGCTTCAGTTAGTACCACTCTTCAATACATGGCTATCAAAATTTCATTACAATCTGTTCTTTAGTTTGTGAGTTATTGTAAAGGGTTTTCCAATAAGAGGTGTTATTTTGAAAATAAAATTCATTATAAAAATGGCGAAAATCTGGCAGAGACGGTTCGTAAAGCTAAAACATTTTTGGGTCTTAGCGAAGCACCATGTCGGATCGCAACACAGAAATTGGTGAAAACATTCAAGCTGTTGGGAAAAGTTAGTGATAAGAAGAATAAAACCCTTGCACCTCGCTCAAGAACAACGGAGAATATTTCTGCTATAGCCCAAAAGTGTTGAAGAAAACCCAAGTTTGGCCTTTCCTCGTCGTTCTTTGGATGATTAAATGTTTCGTATGTCTGGAATTGGAAAAAGTTTACTTTCTACAAAATGGCGTTACGTGCCACACAAGTAACGAAACCATCGTTATTTTACGGAAAAAGTTTCTGAACCATGTTATCTCTTGAAGAGATGATCGCAATTGGCCCCCAAAATCTTGTGATTTAGCACCTTGCAACTTCTTCCTTTGGGGCCACATGAAAAATAAGATCTACTCCAACAGCTCAGCGTCGATTCAAGACCTCAAATATGGAATTAGTGAAGCTATACAAGGCATACACCAACCACTTGGCTTTTTTGGTGATGGAAAATTTCATAAAAAGGATATAGTCATGTAAGAGTAGCTATGGCGGCCATTTGGCTGATATTATTTTCCATTATTAATGGCATACCTCTCTCTTTACATTGAAATACACCTCCAATAATTTATATCAAAAAATGTTACTTTTTCTTTGAATATCAAAATAACAGCTCTTATTTGAAAACCCTGTACTAAGGGTGACGCTACTTTTGTCATTTACAGAACAATGGATAAAAAAAATACGTTAGTTAATTTGATACTGCTTCTTGATGGGGGAAAAATACCGTTTAAGATATGTAATGGTTTGAAAAGTGTTATGGGGACTTTTCTCCATAAAGTGAATTTAAAAAAATATCAATAACTTAAAGAAGCCAATTTTGAGTGAAAAAAAAAGTTTTGTTAAGTTCTAGACTTTTTAGGCAAATTAATTTGACGCATATATCAGATTTTAGATCTACTATTAGACGGTTATGATCAATTGCCAATCATTTCCTTTTAAATTCCTCTATTGTGTTACCTATATATATATATCCTTATATTAAAACCATTTTATTTAATTCAATTTTTCTTTTTAAGTCTGCTTTTATACAAAAAGCAAATAAGAAAATCCATTTATTACTAATAAAAATGGTTCGAAATATAATTTTATTGAATGTCTATAAATATCAATGTATAATATATTATATTCATTTTTGACAGTTATGAAAATTTCAATATTTATTATAACTTTATGAATAAAATGTATATTTTTCAAGGCTGAGCATATTTTAACACATACAAACAAGTTAAAATAACATTTGACTTCTTCGATGAATTAACGTCAATTTCCCTCAACAAATTATTCATATTAACCGTTTGTGTGAGCTGTAAATTCCATTTACAATGACTGTCACAATAAAAGATTAAGAAATTGGTATATTATATTTGAAAAGGGGAATATCGAGCCCAACATAAGTATTGTAAATCAAATAAAAATTTTAAACAAAAGTTAAAATATTTTCTCCTATTCCACAAATTTTAATATAAAGCCTAAAATTCACAATATGTTAGTTAAAATTTGGTCTGCATGTATATATGAAATAAAAAATAAATTAGGACTTTCTCATTTTCTTGTTAATTGTTCAAGATTGTTATAATGTTGAGGAAGTGAGATAAATTTTGATTACAATGTTGTTGTTGATTTCTTCAAATAATCTTAGGATATATTGTACTATTTTCTTTATTAAGTAAGTTAAGCAAAAATTAATTAGTATAATTACTTGGCAAGTGATCGATCCTCAAAGTTTTGATCTTCCTCAACAGATGTCTCTAAACACTCATTTTTGACACTATTATGACAAACACAGTCCATAGAATTGTGTCTCACAGATTTGGAACATTCCTCAAATATCTCCCTCTCCTTGAGTTCCTTCCTGATATCAAACCAAAGCTCTTCAATCACTCTTGGAACAGAGGATATATCAGAGTCCTTGTAGGGTGACTCCTGGAAATAAATAAAAAGAATAACCAAATTGTCGACGTTTATTTAAACATTATATTTGTCTTTGCTTGTTCTCACTCTCTTTTTTCTTTTCTTTTGCTATGGAAGAAAGTCTACGTTTTTGAATGGTTTAAAGTAGTGTTTGCTTCTCTATTGGCTATGTTATAGCTTTTTAACATGATTCCAAATAAATTGTTATTAATTGTCTAACAAACTAATATTGTATATTTTTCGCATGTCAATCCGTAATTAAATAAATCCAAACTATTTTAGACCTTCTCAAAAGCTTAAACTAAAAACTAACTATAATTTATTTTTTGAGGAAGTGAGATTAGGTTTTTTACATATTAAATAAAACATTAGTGTAAAGATGAAAAAAAAAAAAAAAAGATGCAATGGTTGAATTAGTTCACGAAACCCTAGTACAATGACGAACTTGCTTGGTTACTCCAAGAACAAAGTTTATGATGCCTCCAATCGTGGGAAAGGATATTAGAAAAGTCCACAAGCAATGGTATGAGAAAAAGAGAACAACTACCTCTGTTGTATGCTTAAAATGATCCATCAGGTCAAATTTTTGAAAATACAACTAGAGTGGTTCAATTGTCTCAAAAAGTAATAACTTGAACTTAAAGAAGAATCCCTAGAAACGCCACATCTTTACAAAAAAATATATAACTAACTTAGGTCACAAATGGTAGATCATAGCTCAAATGGAAAAATAATAATTTTCTTCAGCGATGAGATGAAATGGACTGTAGATAGATGTTCGGAAGGATTGCTGAGTAGCTGTAGTGCAAATTGATGGCTCTTACATGTTCAAGGCATAGTGTTCAGCCTTCCTTATTACCCAGGGTTTCATTGGTAGTAATGACAGTGAAACTGGGCTGATGTTTCCTTTCAGGCTTTTAAACTTCGTATTGAGGGAATAATTGATACTGAAGGCAATCAAATGGCATAAATGGCTAATTTTAAGTATATATATAGATAGGCAATTGTAATTTTGTATACTACTTTCTCTACACGTGTTTCAAATTGTCCGGGCTCACTATGTACCTGTAAATGATGGGATTTGTTAATTTGGTCTTGAAATAAAAAATACTACTCTTACAAAACTCAAAAATCCAACTAAACGTGGTATAATGTACAGTGTTACCCCACCAACACGAAGAATTGCACATACTTTATTTCTTTAACTGCTACAGTCTCACGCATTATTTTCTTCTACGAAATTGTACTCCTTGAAATTAAAATAAATAAGTTCGATAGGACCTCATATAGTAGTATTTTACACATTAGTTATACACATCCAATGTCCTATTCCACCAACTTGACTTTAATATTAAACTAAGAACTTACACCATAACTGCATTTATGGCATGTTGATGTAGTGGGACCATTTAGGGTTTTTTTTCTATTAGGGAATGTGTTCAACGTTTACTTTTTTTTTTTTAAATTGAGTCTAAAATTTTTATATCAATCAAATTCGAAAGTCACTATTGAGAAATAAAATATTTTCCCCCAAATCAAACATTTCTTAAGGGACAGGGGATTTCTATATTTTATGTAAATATATGCAGAAACAAATCTCCGAATCCTCAGACCCAATTAATCACATACAAGTATGTTAACTACAAACCAAGCTGAAATTGAGCAAATGAAGATGATTTTTTAACAAGAGGCAATATGTTGATTACTAAAGGAGTCCTAAACTATAGGAGAATATGGATCTAATAATGGGAGCCACTGTTTCTTGTTCAAACTGTGTCATAGTTACTGAAACAAAACTTAGGAACGGAAACAAATATGTATAAATTTTTTCTCTATTCGTGCTGATTCTTACACTTAGTTATGAGTCAATATGTCTAAAAAAAAAAGAGGGTTTTTGGTTTTCAACCAGAATAAGAGTACAAATTTTTACTCAGATGTAAATGACCATTGTCTGCTTTTCATATCAATAATAAAAACATTGGATCAATCATTAGATCATAATACATTGTTTGGTGAGGGTGTAATTGCTATTATGAAGCTCATCAATCAATGACCGACCCCACCTAACTACAAACATATCCGTTGTTAATCAATAAATATATATTTAAGATAAATAGAGTATATAGTGGCCTTGGAAGAGGAACAAGGCCTTCCCACCCGTCTTCACCTTAGGTTGACTCCTTTTGTAAACAAACTCAATTGTCATACTTTTTTTTAATCTATTACTTTTCAAGACTATTTGAGAGCTTAGTAAGTAGAAACAGAGAATAAACAACATATAAATTTGATATCATGTAAGCCTATTGTCCCATTTTTAAATTGTACGTATATTATAAAGGTTCATATATGCATAGTCATTGCAGGGTACATTCAAGTGTTTTTGACTTGAGAAATAGGTTTTTTTTTTTTTCAATAATCCATAGTGAATTTTTACAGGTTTTTTTGACAAAAAATGAGAATATTTTGAAAAAAATGTTATTTCAAATTTTTGAAAAAAATAATAATATTTTTTGATTTCAATAATAGTTTTTCACAGACAAAAACTTTTCAAAAACGCTTTTGACAAAAAAAGCTTTTGACAAAAAATTAAATTTTTGGAAAAAAAATCCTAATATTTGTTTTAATTGTAAAATTTGTTACAAAAAAAAATTCAACTAATAGATTTTTTGAGATAAATTTAAAAATTTTTTACAATAATGGAATAAAAATTCTAAATTTAATTTCAAATGTAAATTTTTTTTTAATATCATATTTTTTGGAGAAAATTTTTAAAATCCATAGACATTCAAAGACGATTATTACATTTCAAATATTAAATCTTTAAAAAAATTCAAATATTAGATTTTTCGGAGAATTTCAAAAATTCAAAGATATTCATGAAAAAAAATGAAATTTCTTTTAAATAATTTCAAAATCCAAAGTTGTTTATAAAAATGAAAAACATTTTTAAAATAAAATTTTAAATGTATTTTTTTTTTTAATATTATATTTTTCCGAGAAAAATTTCAAAAATCATTTTCACAGACGATTAAAATTTAATTATATTTCAAATATGAAATCATTTGAAAAATAATTTCAAATATTTACTCCATACTTGTATTTTCTCACTTCAAGAATAAAATAATGATGATAATTACTTTCGTAAACCAAAAATCCAGTTCAATTTTACAGTTTACAAATGTTCATATTTTAGTAAGTACCTATATAGTGTTTTTAAGAGAGTATAAGGCATCATGTATATCTATCAAGAACTTTTTTATCTCTAATTCTGATTCGTCTAAAATAAAGAATATGCGCTTTTTCATCTCTTGCGCATTTCTTGTTAAATCACGTATCTTGTCTAAGATTCATCTAAAGTAATTTGAAACTAATTAATACTTCGAACTTGGTTATGTATTTTTCTTAGAATAAACTAGAAACTTACACTAATAATTAAAAACATAGTATCAGAATCATAATCATGCTTTAAAAAATTATAAAAGTTATTTTGAAACAAAAATACATAACCCTAATCATCTAATTTATATTCTATATTTTTTTATAGAGGTTACGTGAATCCTGAACCTAATTCATATACATAGTTTTTGTTTAGTAAGCATTTTGATGTCAACTATTTGGTTTTCAACTATGAAAACTCTTTTTTAATTAATACCAAGGACAATAATGATATTATAGACCATAAATTAACTATTACAACAACAACAAAAAAAAGATATTTTTTTAATTATCCTACTTGTATCGTCCATAATTGATAAAAAAAATGTACAAATGTTTCCATACTAAGGATTTTCTGTACATACTGAAATGATTTAATTCAAATGACATTAAGTTGTATCAATGTAGGTATTAAGTTTTTATTTATCCTTAAACTCATTTAATGAAGTCACGTCAATATTTATTGGAAATTTGCAGAAAAAATATCCACTATGAGCCCTCAAAATGGTGTTCCCTTTAATTATGATTCAATTTATTACGTCAGTAAACTTTACTGACGTAATAAATTGAAAAGGCTGAACTTTTGAGAGTCAAATTTATTATAATAGAAAACTAGCACGAACACGCTTTCTTAAAGAAAGTCAGTGAAAAATAGCTTATTTATGTTATAATTTTAAACTAAAACGATTTACTATAAACTATAATTATATAATAGGTAAATTTCAATTTTAAAACCTCCTTCTATACAACATTTTTGTTGCTTCTGTCCATTTGATGAAAATATAATCAAATCTGCACTTTCTTTTGACGCTCTTGAAAATGCAATATTTAATTGACCATGTGAAAGTGCTGATTTTTGTAAATACAAAGCAATTTTTCAAATGTTTGACCCTGTGATTTATTTATTGTCATTGCTAACTTGCCATGTTCGTTTTTCAAACATAAATATATAATGAAGAATGAAAATACATACTAATATTAACTCGCTCATCTTCTTCCTCATTCCCTTTTTTAATTCGTATTTAATATATGTTATTCTTTTTTCTGTTACTTACTAAGTGGGACATACATCACACATACACATACATTCTTTTAATTATATAGGGTATTTGAGCTATAAAGTACTGATATATAAATTTGATCGCAGTTTAGTAATGTTTGCAAGATTACATTTTATATGTAATGATATTTATCGGAGACATACTTGACAAGCACTTTTTACCTCATATGATAACCATTGTAAAAACTTTGTGTCTCACTCTCTTTAAAAAGTACATGAGTCATAACATATAGATTCGTTGAGTCATTTAACTACATAGGTTTGAGTACTTTGTTAAGTTAAGCATTCTCTCACTTCAAAAATTGAATAATTTTTTTTTTTTCATTCCCTTCTTTTTTTCTGATTGTATTATATGAAATATCAGAGAAAATATCAAAATTTCAAAAGAATTTTCTCCGAAACGGAAGTGATGTACCATAGATATTGGATATTTCGCCCGATGTATCCGTTTTCCCATTTCCATCCGATATATCTGCTCATACCTACTTAAATATAATATTTATTTTATCTTCTAAATACTTTAATGAGGGATAAAATTTAAGACTATCAATGCTCATGGATTTGGTGCGTCAACAGAAAAACAATTTGGAACAAAAAAACCATTTAATTTTTTTCTTCATATAGGTATACTAGTACATCCAACCCAATATTTCATAGACAAATTTGAAACAATTATAGACTTTGTATAAGTTCTCATATGGTATGGAAATTACCTATGCAAAATTGCATTGTCCTATGAGGCTCTTCTTTACGTCACACATATCTATCAAATTATGAAATAACGCAAAAACTCTTTACTAAGGGAATATAGATGCAAAAAAGATATTTTTAGATATTTTACATAAAATATAAATGATGCATATTGTTTATAAAAATTTTTTTATTTTAAAAGTGTTCTAGGGAATAAAAGAAGAGAAAAAAACAGTCTGAAAAAGTCGAGGCTCCGCGTATAAGGCGCATCATTTTTTTTACATTTTCATAAAAAAAGATAACAATTTTCGACGTTGTTCTTTCTTTTTGCTCTATAGAGCAGCTTTAAAAAAAACTTTATAGCTATTTTTTATAGGTTAGAACAATATTTATCAAAATACTTTGACGCAAAATAATGATTAATGCTCTATTTTAATCTTCATTGGTGAAATAAAGAAATTTTGTCTCCTTTAAAATGAAATTTGCATAGGTTAACTCGATACCATATCACAATGTTTTTGAACTTGCCATGGTCGATCTTCGAAAAAAGTTGAAAACACCCCACCATAATGTACATAGAGACAATTTTACTCAATATTGTACTTTTTATTACGCTTATATTCCTAATTTTTAATTAAAAGACTTCATTTATTACTTGCCAGATTAATTAAATGAACTATTAATTAAGAGACCATCAAGCTAGCACCACTTTTATGAGAGTTATATTTATTGTAAAGTGGGTGCTTCATATATTTCTGTGTTTAATTTTTTAAGAGAGCATCTCAGTATAAAGTAATCATGTGTGATCATGATAGATGGAAATGGCAAGGAGGATTGGTTATTTTTTTCCACCTATTCACTAAGTTTTGTAAATACTGCAACACAGTTAGGACAAGGTTGGAAGCTGTTAATGCCGCTGTGTGAACATCCACGACTCGTTTTTTTTAGACATAAAAATATCCAGCTGTCTCGTCTGTTGATCCTTTTTATATAAGGCAGCTGACTCTATATATTTTTTAAATCAAATGCATTCTCCCCGTAGATACTGTAACTTATAGCTATTAACCATTAAGGAAACGAAAACCAGATAATCAATATTTGTCCAAAGTAGTGATCTACGCAATACTTTCTTTGTCCGTTACATTGAATATACTTAAATATTACTCAATAACTGAATGCACAACCTCATTTTAATTAACATTGTGAACTATACGAAGAAAATATAAAAATTGCATAAGTTATGAGAAAAAATGATTTGTAATGTCATTTGTTGCATAATTAATAAATAAATAATTTCCACAGGGGAAAAAATCAAATAAACAAGGAATCTGCTCAAGTTAAAAGGGGTGTTTCCCAACTTGGTTTATAGGTTTGCTTTTAGCCCAAGCTTAGCGTACCGAGACTTTATATAGCTACCATCGGTATGTATCAAACTTTCCCCTTTCATTTCAAAATTAAGGTTTCGATTGGACAAAAGTTTCGACGTGATTGTAAATAAACATCTTTTAAACATGAAATTTATTTTTATTATTGCATTCATTTTATGTGAAATCAAAAGATATATTTGCATTGTTTTTATTTTATTCAAATTGTTTGAAAGAGAAAGAGACACAAATATCATTTTAAAATATATTTAATCCTTCACTTATTCCTTAACTTTTGTTTAACTTAATGAACGATCGAATCTTAGGGAAAACATCTAGGATATTCTATAAATATGCATTGGAGCGATTTAATTTTTAACTTTTTTCGAATTTCGATTACTGCGGAAAGTCTGTCATATGGTATGAAGATCACCTATACAAAAATTGCATTTTTCTTAGTGGTCATCTTTAGGTCCCACATCTTAATCAAGTTAGGAAATACACAAAAACTTGTTTAAAAAAAAACAGAAAAAAAGTTAGGTAAATTTGATGATCCGCTTCTTGTTTTTCTTACATTCTCAGAAAGTAAAGATGAAACTCTTTTTGCTCCATAGGGTAGCTTAAGAAAAAACTTTTTTAGTCTTTTTTATAGCCTAAAATAATGTCTATCATAACTATTATTTGCAAAAAAAATTAATTAATGCTGTATGTTAATCTTTATTGAAGAAATAAATAACTTTTGTCTCCACTCAATCTTTGAACTAGATGTGCTACTTAAAGATGACATCTTAATTTAATGAAATTTCGGATAGTTTATATTAAGTAAAATATCTGAGATACCCTGTATGTAAAATCTATGTATGAAGGTATAATTCACAAACGATAAAATAGGTTTTTTGTTAATTAAGAAATAAGATTATTATCATTATTCCTCATGAGTATTTATTCGCCAAATTAACAGATGTGTTTGGATAAATGAACGAAATTAATTTATTTATCATATGAAATCCCTTAAGAAAATAATATATTTTTCATCTTGTTCCAAGATATTAATCATCTATCACCGTCCTTTGTCTCCAAGGTGGTATGCACATTTGACAACTTTTCCCCATAATCAACCGTTAATCCTTTTTTTTTAAATATAAATATTATTAAGTATATTTTTGCCCAAAAAGTCATGATGATATGTCTGTTATTTTCTCTTATTTATAGTAACTTTTAGTTACATTTATTTTCTTTTGGTTATTGCCAAAAAAAATATATATGGAATAAGTAAAAATTCAACATATACTATATGTTCAATATACATACTACAAATATCTGCAAATGTGTGATTTAAAAAAAACTTTCGCTATTAAGATACAAAAGGTGTTTAATACAGTATCAAGATACAATCAAAGCTATAAATGTATATAAATGCCTACCCTAAAATAATCCCCCTATTAAAGTTTGTTTAAGTATATACCTGCATACAGCGTGTGGCTTTTGTTAAACAAGGAACTTTGGGCGTCTGCGACAGCTGCCCATGTGCAAGTAGACATACTACTGTTATGTTTGTTGTTTTGACGACTAGTCAAAAGTGTTTGACGTTGGTTAAAAAGCTGGAATGGATGCACAAAGTATTTATTCCTCAATAGCTGATCACGATTAAGTGTTCATGTCACTATCTGCTAAATCTCAACAATGTTGAGATGGTAAACTTCTTAAGTCTGGACAGGTCCTTTGTCTGGAAAGTCTGGAGGTGATTATGAATCAATGGAGTTATAAAAGTATTACTTGGTTGTCTTAAATATTCTCATAACCCCATGGACTTCTTTGTGTGGGTACAGTTGGGCCACACGCCAACAAATCTTCCTGCAACACAAAATATGAGCAAGACCCTGGAGGAATACCGGAATATATCAAAGGAGACTCATCAAGACCTGCTCCCGTTTCTGAGGTCGAGTCGAGGCCGTTATTGACACCAAATGCGATTATATTGAATAATAAATTATTTTTTTTTGCTTCAGCTTAAATTTAGCATTGCTTTTCATTAAAATCCGATGATTAGTTTTGGAGAAAATCCATTTAAAAAAAATAATCGTGTTGGTTGTTAAATAGAGGTTTTAATTATACAAAGAGAAGAAATAATTGTATACATTACGTTAAAAAGTTATAGAATAACGTTATCTATTGTATCTCAAAAGCGACATCTTGTGGGAAAGAGATATTTCTTAGCCAAATAAAGTTCATCAAGCTAACTGTATTGATCTTGAAAAGGAAGACTCATGAATTTTGTTTCATCATGGTCTATTACAAATTATCCACTTTATTACTATTTAACAAGATCATTCTGAATGGGATACACAAGTTTTAAAGGATTCATAATTGGTGCAAAATTTTCTAGCGCTTAAACTATCAATCTGCAATGAGGTTGGCTACATTTCAATCCCAGAGCAATCTCGACAAAATAAATAAAAATGAGTGAACAAAAAATACCACATTCAGTCATTATGCATCCATTAAAGAAGGTAGTTGAGGCACTTTACAATGATGAAAATACGAAATCAGAAATTTAACGGTGCTTAGGTGACTCGATAACCCTGAGTACTATTTAATATACGATTTGGAAGCTTTGTAAGACTGGTAGCTGTGATAACAAGCATAGAAAGGACCTTTTTTTTAAGTTTAGCAAGGCCCGAAGGAACATCAAACAGGTCTGATTAAAATTTTTGTAAAAGTCATTCACGATGAGTGGGGAATTTCAATATTTCAAATAAAATGAATTATTTTTTTTTTAAATTTGTACGAAGTGCAGTATAATAGTATTAATTATAAAGGGGCAGGAAGTCATAAAATTAACCTTAAAATCGTAAGCAATATTATGATAATGTTGTCCATTTGCTTGCACACCCCATAAAAACATGGGATCAATAAACAATACAAAATCGAACAAAAATCCTTGGAGATGAATACTTTTTAAATAAATCTTTTTTAAATTAAACATTGAATATTTTTCTATAATATAAGGTATGACATCCCGCATGTATTATGAATAAGTTATAAGGGTCTAATGAAAAGTTTCGCTTTTCAGCCTAAAAATGGAAACATGTCGTGTTTAGAATGAGATAAAGAATCAATAAAAACCCTTTTACAAAAGTTTTATTAATTTTACTTTTAATGCGTCATTGTTCTAAGGGTAAAAAATGACTCTGAACGATCCAAATTACTATAATCCCAGATATTTCAGAATTCAGACAACTCAGAGAAAAACGGAAATCAGTTTTTGGATCCTGCACTTAAAGATAAATTCCATTTTTTGGCTTGAATTCAAACGTACAAAATTCGTGTTCCCCAGTGTAATTTATCGCATTAATTTGTATCCTACTGCCAATGTATGATTTTTATCTTTCAGAAATTTACTTATAATCCTTGTTAACTTCCTCTAAAGTTTGAGTTGCATTCACTTGAATTTTGAAACTATGATGTACTTTGACAAAATGAATAGGTGAGCAACACGTTTGTAATACAGCAATTTTGTTTTCTCAAGTTTTTTTTTTAAATGCCTTAACTTGACGTAATTCTTCCACGTCTCTTTATCTACTTTAGAATCTCTGAATACTTAATACTGTTCTCAATATGGTTTTGGCAGTTTAACTTGTATATTTTGGTATCTTGGACTCTTGATTGAGAGGTCAATCAAATTGTTCGAATATCTCTCTAAATATACGTCTTATCTTAAGAGATAACACAATTTGTCAACGAATAAACATCTTATAAATTCTATATTTATTTTTAATAGCACTTGATGAGCTAATTAAAAATCTGCAATTAGTTTTTGCGTATAAAATCTGGTTTCTTCGATTTGAAATTTTTATATTTTGACTCTTTTTATAGATTTGAGTGTGAAAAAAATAGTTTATAAACTTAGTAGAAAATATTATACTCCCGAAAGTCAAGGTATTTTACAGTTAACACTAAAAACTCTGGCTACCTTCTTCTCTATTTTTTTAACTCCTTCTTCGTTCAATATGTATCTTTCCACATAAAGTTATCTCACTAATACAAAAATACACTATGTATTTTTTAATCCGCTCTCATTTTTTTTTTCCTCTTCACCTATAATCAGTGTCTTGAACGTTGATTGGTTAAATTTGAATTAGCTCATGTCTAGCTGTTAACACTTTGATAATTCCGTAGTTGGGAAGAAGTGGCCCAGAATTGGCTTACCTCCAACTGGTTTAGGGTATTTTCTTTGTTTCTTTTAGGAGTAAAGGTTGCATAATACAATAAATGTGTCCAATATTTTGACATGTATTTTGTGTAACAGTGGCAAAAAAGTTATTTTTAGTGCGTAATTCAGACATTTTTTTCGTAAATAACCCAAATAGGTTTATATGGGGTAGTATGTACCCTTAAGTACTATGCGACAACCATATATGTATATGCTTAACCCTTCATTTTAGAGTTACTTTGTTTTGAATGTTAAATAAAAGGACATTAATTTTGACACATATTGCATTCGGGCTAATTGTGCCAACCATGTAAAGAGCTATGGTATTTTAGGGTGTACTGTAATGACAAAAGTCAATACTATAAATGAAGAAATAATAAATAAAAGGTCGTATTTTATTGAGTTTCATAGACAGTTTTATAGTTCAAAATTATAAATTGGTAAAATAGGGTGGATTATTTGGTATAAATGAGAAACAAAAGTATATTTAGTAATAATATATTAGACACTTGGTATCAAAAAACAAGATTTAACTAGTGAAAAAGTAGATAAACGTCTAAATAAATGCAATACGCAGTATCAAACGAAAATATTTATTTATTGTCAGCATGCTTGGAACTTAAATACTTATCCTTTGAGACAAGTTTTAGAAAGATTGTTCCAATATTTTTGCAAAATAAATGTTTCATCTATAATATTGAATTATATAAAAATCTTGTAACTGGATTCAAATCAATAATTTTAAAGAGTAACATCCAAATTTCCTTTTTTTCGACATTTATAGATTTTCAAATCAAAAAGCGTCCATGAAGGACCATTTTTCTTGGATGTTTGATGTTTATTTTCTTGTTAAAGGAATAAAATACAAAATAAAAATATGCGGCGATACCACTTTCCCAACTTTATTTTTTCGGAACATTAACGTATTTAGCATTTTTACCTTTTTTTCTCCAAAAGAAATCATTTTTTTAATTGATTTCTATTAGTGTATTAAATTTGCTGTGTATACAAAGAGAAATTATAATAATGGATAACGATGTTGTAATCAGGAATAGTTTCTAAGATGATAATTTTTTTTTGTAACATAATTAAATATTTGAAATGACAGAGTGCGGTAAAATGAGACACACTAATTGCGGTAATATCGGCCACGGCTAAGTGGATGCTCCTGATATTTTATTGGGGTTTCAAATCCTCAATTTGTAGGAGGTGCATCCATCCAGATCTGGAACAACTATGAACTTTTGTATAGATTTGTCAAACTTTGCGTAGTGGATTATGTGACCTATATAAAGCCTGAAAACCACTTGTTGCCCCGTTTATGAGCTGTATAAGTCATTTTATGAATAACATAATACTGTTTATTCATTATTATCTAAATAGAAGCAAAATAAAAACAATAAGTCAATTTAGTTACATTTAGATTAATGCAACTTTGTTCGCCCATATATCCTTGAGTATGAAGTAATATGAGCCAATTGTAGGTATTTAAAAAAGGCCTCTAACTTTAATTAATTTTGTGTATTGTAGTTAATTTCAATTTGTTCTTTAATGCAGAACATCTATAGTAAAAGTTTAATGATTCTCCGAAAAAACAAATTCCTTAATATTTATTATTTAGAGAATAGTTATTAATTATTATATAGATTGAATTATATTCGAAAACGTAGAGTTAGCTGATTTATATTATACAAGAGTCACCTAATGAAAATTAATAAGAACAGCTGAAAGAGCGTCTTTGTTTTTTTAAAGATCGAGTTATTGCTGGCTAAAATGCTTAGTTAATCTTTGAAAGTTCTAAAATTATAAAAAAATTCAAACACTCAATGTAGAACCTTGCGTGTTTAAAAAAAAAAAAATCATTTAATAATAAATTGAAAACTGAAATGTAGCTAGTTACATGACTATAATAAATTAAAATTATAAGCAATTTTGAAAAAAAAAAAACCACCAAAAAAAGTACCATATTACCCGAGTTTCTCCTACATAATAACTCATTTGAAGGCAAAAAAGTGGACGAATGTTATTATTTATGACAGATACCTACTTATAGTCTTCTGTTTTCTCTACTCCTCTTATAAAAGATGAAGATTACATACTCGCAACGCATATCAATATCTATATTTTGATATATGCACAGCATACAAATATAGAGAATCGGGGTAAACAATAGGGCCCCTTCATTCCTTACATATTTTCATCATCTAACAATACTCATCCATTAAATAAATGTATATACAGATAGATAGCATTATCCTTTGACAAGTGCTCAAAGATTGAGCAATTATATTTGATCGGATATACATATTTAATCTGAGAGTGCATTAACAAATCCTTTGCTTTGGATTCTATTAGTGTTATTCTAGTCGTACGGAGGTACTAACACAATTAAAACGGTACTTTGTATACTACATGCGTATTGAAAACGATACTTGAAACTCTTACGGCATTAAAAAAGTATCATGCTGATGGTGTCTTCTACAAAATTTCTGATTTACAAAATGTTGATACATAAAACATAGCAAGAATGTAAAGGGCGTGAGCAAACTAATAAAAAAATAAACTGCAAGATCGCACAACCTCTTGGGATAAGTTCCAATTATTGAAATAAAATTAACTACAGTGATTAGCAAAGGCAGTCATTTCAACAGCAAAAATGTTTAAAATTGAAATAGTAGAGTTTGATCCTTTGATTTGAAATATGGACTTAGTTTTTTCTCTATCACCTTCAAGGCCCTCCAAAAAAGGCAATAGAGTTTTGGGTATTTTATGATAAATCGATGGTAGTTTTAGAATACTTAGGCTTAAAAATCATATCATTAAGGAGATTATTCTTATGAAAGTTCATGATTTTCATTGGTTTAGGAACTTTCAAATATTTTTCAATGAAAATGAAACTTTGTAGATCATCTTTTTATGCCTACAAACAACTTTTGATAAGTAGCAGGTATTCATAAATTAAAAATGAAATAAGATTTCAAACCATTAATTAAGCAGTCTTTACTCTTTCTTAATGATTATATTACGTAAAATTTAATTTAATATTTGTCTCAAATCTGGAGCACCATCTCATGAATTATTTTGAACAATTTTGTTTAAAAATCATTGAATCTTTAGACTTTTATAACAGCAGCAAATTTTCTGAACAAGGCCATCCCTCCGGATGGGCTGGAGTTCAAAATCCGTCACTCCGAACAAATACTGTAAGTGTATGTGAATCAAGATATTTTTTCTCTATTTGTATACCCAAAAAGTAATAAGATTTTTGGTAGCAGAACCCGTACAAAAGTATTAACTTACTTTCTGGAATCTATGTATAGTACTACCTGCTTTATCTAAATTATAATTTACAAGCTCTAATTATATTAATCCTGACAAACTTACTAATTAATTCGATAGGAAAACCAGTTCTAAATTGAAAGGGTATTAATGTTTTAAGCTGTACCATGGATTAAAAATACATCAATTAATTGTGGGTAGGGATTTTAAATCTGGGAAATTTATGGAGAATATATATTATAATTTATTTCTCAAAGTTAATTCAACAATTCACAAATCTTTTGCCCTTACATGTAGAGGTGCATAGTGAAGTCAATCACTCAAACCAACCACCTCCAGCTTTAAACATGGTACAGGCCTTGATGAGAAACTCCTTGTGCGTGTTGGCCACTACCTCGAGAATGGAAGCCCGCAAGGGCTAAACAGTGTTATGTGGACGTTTTTTGGACTTTCTCTCCAAACCCACACACAACACACAGTAGTCCAAAGGGTTCACATCCGAAGGAGGCCACATTTCCTTTGCTTTTTTGCTTCAGGAAGTCTGGAGTACGTTTTTTGCTCTGAGAATAATCATGAGTCTTCCTTGCAGGTGTTTCCGACCCATCAGACTGCTTGATATCCTCGAAAACATCGTAAAAGTTGATTTGGGCAGCTTCGTTAACACAATAGTCTTTTTGGGTGTACGTCTTGCGCAGAGGCTCACAATAATGGCCACACGGCATCATATTTGGGGATATCTCAAGGATTTGTATTTTTTCTTATATAGTTTTATCTGCTAAATCAATTGAGCATATTTTTATGAACATAGATCTCAGGTTTACCAAGATATTGAGGCCCAAACTTGTTCTGAAATTAAAATTCTTGGCTTGTATGTAATTCTTATTGAAAATGCGACATAGCTTCGTTCTTTCTGACTATGAAGATGATTTTTTATATTGATTCTGAATTTAGCATCTATTTACTTTCATCACATTCCTTACCCTATATTTTGTATTAAAAAAGCAATCAATCTTATCTTGTAGCAAAATAGACTTCCTACGTAAAATCGATGTATCCATTTAAATATGAAAGACCGTCCTCCCATTTTAAGTACGTACGAATGTATATTATGCAATTAATTAATTAAGCAAGAACAAAAGGAATTCCCCCAAATATGAGAATAACTTAGATATAGCGAACAATTAAATTATTTTAATTTAATTCGCATATTCTTTAAATAATGTGAAAATTTTTGTTTACTTCCACACACATAAGCATTGAACCAAATGGGCGAATGTAAATGTTAATTTTAGGGATTCTTTGTGTGTGTATCTATGCAAAAAAAATATTTATAAATATTTAATTGAATTAAATATAAATTTACATAATATTATATACATGCAACTATTAAATAAATGCATACGTAGTTGCAAAAAAGCAATAAAAAAACAAAACTAATCACCTGCAAAATATAGGAAAATTTAAGAATTTGAAAGGCGTCTTTGACACCTAATTTCCCAGGCTTTTCCAGGAACAAATCCTCATATTCTTCCGTAACAGAGACTTTATGATTGTTTGGACAACAAACTCCAGAGTGATTATTTTGATAAATAACTTCTTCTTCTCCTTGTGTTAGGATGGAAGCTGAGTATCTTCGGTTGGATTCAGAGCCTAAATAAATAAATATAATTATAATTAATTAATGTGACAAAGTAGAACAAAAGTCCGCTCTCGTATGTATTTATATATATTTTTTGAGGTGGAAATATGTCATCATACATTTTTATCTAGAAAATGATTTTAATATATGTATATTTTCATATATATGCAAATTAGAAATTTGCATACTTGAAGTAAAGATTATAAGAATATTCGTATCTTTAAAAATATTTAATGTGATGAACTTTGACGTTCAAAAAGAGGGCAAAACTGATGTAATCATCATTCATAATGTTATTTTCTCGTTTCTGGGGGATTTTTTTTATGCAACATAAAGACGTTACAGTGTCATTCTACCTCAAATCAAACATCCTACTCAAAATTACATGAAATTTTCCTTTACATGTATATATTTATAGAAATTTAAACCGAATGTACGCGCATTAAGATGTCCAAAAAAAGATAGGAGAGTAATTTAAAAAAGATACGTAACCCCTTTTTTTCAATTTGATATCTGCTACACAAATATAATTTTTTTACTTCTCTAGAACAAAGATAACAGGTGCTGACTTAAGTATAACTTTAGCTATGACTTGAGTGTAGGGAAGATTAATATATTTCATACTTAAATGTAAATGACAGAATAAGTACAGGGTGAACAAGTTATCTATGCCGCCACTTTGGCGCTGTCTCTTGTGCAAAAGCGGGCACTTATGCAGCTGATTTTTTTTCCATAGATTGTTTGAACCTGCACTAGCTAGAAAAAAATGGCATCAATTGTGGCTTCAAGATGCTCATAAATCTCATTTAGTAGAACCCGCAAAAATACACATACGAATTCGTTGTCCCAAATATTCGGAAAAGGCACATACCCTTCCTTGGAATCCGCGCCAGGAGTGACAACATAGCAATTGTTCGAACTCTAACACTCATTGAGAAGTTTGTTCGCCAGGTAAAGAGGGATTTTGAAGTCTCTAAAGGGGATTTTGAGTCAACAGAAATACGGGCTGAGGTCAAAGGTCGAAGTGACTGTTTCCAGATGCCAGAATTCGTGGTTCGAATCCAGAAAATCGTCTATGACGACCCAGGAAAGTCTATCAAAGAAGATGATGAGTTGTTTGTGAAGTTGTCTAGTCAGAGTCGTTGATCTAGTTCTGCATTAACAAAAACCTTCATTTTTACTCGTACAAGATGATGAATCTTCACAAAAAAGGCCAAGGAAAAATGCCTAAAATTCTCCCAAAAGCTCCTTAACTTATGACAATTAAGATTAAATTAATTGTTCTTTTTTTTTTGTAAATAGATGTAAATTTGTTGTATAAAAATGGGATTATTGACTAATCCAAACTATCTATGTGTAATTTAACAAAACATGACTCCCCTTCAGTATTATACTAAATGGATATTGAGTTTATTTTGTTTTAGTCATTGTGATGGCATTTGAACAAGTTTTTAATTTAAAAAAAGTGTTTCAATACAGTAGAATAAAGTTTTGAATAAGTTTTTATTAAAAGACATTCTTGTTTTATCAATTAATTTATTATCTTATAAACTTTGAAATAAATAAATAACTGTTGAAACTTATTACTACTTGTTTGATTCTAATGAAAAAAAAAGTAATTTTTTTAGGATAATTATTTTTTTAATAATGCAGTTAGTTTTTATATCGTTTTTCCTGTATCCTATTAGGGTGGTTTAAAAGGTTTCCGACATCACTGTGAAGATACCGGCCCTCATAAATAAAAGCTAGTCACATCTATATAATATTCAGTTACAGCCATTTTAGAAGCGCAGTTGTTATGTAACAGTCGTTTGAGTGAGTAGACATGAGTGTTTTTATGAAGATTGAAAAATTCGAGGTTCGAGCTGTCATTAAATATTTGTTTTTGAAAGTCTAACCTTTACATAGATTCAAACAATAGCAAACATATAAAGGCTTGTTATTAAAAAAACTGAACGCGTCTAAATCAATCCAACTGGGAGTAATCACAAAACTGTTATTTATTTATTCATCACACCCCAATATTAAATCTTTTTCCTTATTTTTTTTTACTGAAATTCGATATCTTTTAACTTCTGCAACCGTTTTTGGTTACGTTGAGTGTTGCCCCCCCCCTGTCCATTCTTTCCAAATTACTTTATATCCACTTAAAAGATTGAAATGATTAAAACTTTTTCCTATGGGAATTATATTCTTAGTTTTTACAGTGCTTATGAAACAAAGAGCGCTAAAAAAAGGGATTTGATTATACCACGATTGTGAAGAAAATTTGGTCCAAAATGTTCCGACATCCAATAAAACCTCAAATCTTAGTTTTGAATCCAATTAATCCTGAGTCTTAGCATTTTAAATAAACGAATAATGCCCCAAAATTTCAATGCATATGGTAACACAATCGAAATCTAGAACCAGAGACAAAATAAAATTAGTATAATAAGAACGACAAAATTTCTAAAACACGACAACGATTCCAATATAGGAATTGATAATCATTTCTCTGTTATTAACTATACTTCGAATGATGGAATATTCATACTGGGAAAGACTCATGGATTGATGAACAGGTATAGTATGAGGGAAAGCATAATTCCAACATTATTCCAAAGGAAAATAAACATTTATTTAATTAATTTAAAGGAATAATCAATTTTGACCATAAGTAACAAAAATGAGGTATAATTTAATTTATTTATATATTATATTAAGGCAAATTATCCTTGAGGCAAAATTATTTAAGACTAATTATCCTGAGACAAAATAGTTTAAGGCAATAGTAAGGTGTACCAGACTGCAGTGTTCCGTCCGAAACAAGGACCACTAGGTAAAACTGAATTCCCTCCTCATCCTCGCATGTCCATCATCTCACACACAAACAATTAAACAAAAAATGATTAACGGTACTATAGACAAGTTTATAGTGGACCCAATAAGTTTAGTCCGGATATTTTTGATTAAATCAAGTGTTCATTGTCACCTCTCGTTTTAATTCAACCAGTTTTCACCTACTTGCATACTCATATAAGTTGGAAACTGTAAGAGCTATACGAGTATATTGGATAATTTATATACAATGTAAATGTACAAATATCAAAATAAATGGATTTTCTATTAGAATAACTATATGATAATATGTTATAATTAATTGCATGCCATCAACAGTAGTTAAAGAAAGCAAAGCAAATGAAGATAATGAATCATTCCATACATAAAAAAACTAATTAATGCCCACACATCATGATCACTTCTTCGTTAATCGTAATAATAATTTAATATACTATTATCATCATTTGTGAAATCCCCAAGTATCTGATATACCTAATTTTTAAGTATGCTAAATATTTTCTATTATAATCAGCCATTCAAGATTACTACACTTTTCGTGGACTAAAGTATTAAAACAAAGTGGCGAATCGTGGCTGTTTTTTTTTGTCCTTCAATTGGTCGGATGAAGTTGCATTGGCTAACTACAGTATTACTAGTTTGGAGTACTTTGTTATGAAAATGTACGGTTGTTGCGTGTGCTCGCTCATTCTTGTTTTTGTTGATTATTTAATAGGTTTTCGTGTTGCTAATTTCTCCCTCTGAAGTATGCATTATTGCCTATTTTTGGTGTAGATTGATTAAAAAATGCATAATAAAATAAATATATATAAATTTAAATAGAATTATAATATTTTCCTTTCACTAATGATATTTTAATTATTGAAGGTTCTCCTTTTTTAGAGCAGTAATTCATTGTCTCCTGTAAAATGCAGCTGATATAAATAAAATTGTTAATTCAGGTGTACCATACGTCTCGTTCTCGCCTTATCCTAGCACCTTTTTTTCACGACAAAATACTAAAATGCTAAGTATTACATTTACTCCATCAGACCTAAGAATGGTCTTGGAAGTTTATATTTCATATATAAAGTTCTACTCTAGGAATATACATAGGCACATTGAGTTTTAACTTCCTACATGCAGTCTTCACCACTATTGACAGGGTATTTTTACTTTTCTACCCATTTGTTACTAGATGCTGCCAAATTTGATTCAATCTAGCAGGAAATCGGCTAATTTTTTCAAAACTATTACTACATTCTGAATTTTAATAGTTTATTAACAAATAAAGGAAATAAACATGGTCCCAAAACATTAAAATGCCATTTTCATATCTTACAATACCTAGACATTCAACTCCAATGCACTCTGTTAATATCAATACCTCAAAGATATTATTTATCTACATTTTCCAACAACTGAGAATATGCTGTTTTCCATTTAAAATTCCCTTGTGACTGCATGTTTTCTTTCCATTATATTTTTTTGAAGCCGAAAGGCATATTTTTATTCTTAATGATGACAAAAGCAAAAAAAAAAAACTTTCTTAAATTACAAAGGAAAATTTAACTTCATAAATTACAATGATTGAGCACATCTGACATAGCAAAAAATAGAATATAAAATTAAGATAAAACGACAATAAGATTAAAAATCACTTTTATTCTCTCCCGCCCCTCTACTATCTATAATTTAATATTTAATCATACTTAATTGAAAAGATACAGAAAATTTACCAATGTTGATTTTTCTTTTTTTTTCTGTATTGTAAGACCTATTAAGAAGTTATAACTCTGATATTTTAACAAAGTTTAAGAGTCCGAGTTAACGACCACTGTCGGAAAAAAAATGAGAAAACAAAGATTTTTTTAAAAAAAAGGACACATTCCAAATTAATTGAAAAAAATTTCCTGCTACATTTGTCTTTAATACATAATTTCTTGTTTTTTTCCGCTGATGATAGTCTCTAACTTAAGAGCCATAGAAAGTTTCTGGTAAGTGGACACTACCACTTAGGTCCTGCCTTATAGATTATCTTTTAATTTATCTTTACACTCTTATTAAAGGATTAATCTTCCCACATTTGTGCAGAATGTGTACAGACGTTTCTAGTTCCTTTCTAGAAAATATGCAACTGAAACTCCTACCTTGATGATTCAATTCAGTATAAATTGATGAAGTTCCCCGATTCTGTAACAGAGCCATTTTTGTCTAGCAAAATTTAAATGATTTTTGAAAAAAGGGTTTTGGAATCGATGTCGAACTTCGGGAGACCTAATCTGTCCGACCGCTTGGTTACTAGATCTTCGAGTGATTTTTCTTCCGATCTAGTAGTTCCTACCTAATTTGATTATTTATAATTTATATAAATGGGTTGTCCCTAGAATCTTACAAAGATACCAAGAAAACAAAATAACTTTTAATCCATCCAAATTTGTATTTACACATACCTAAATTAAAGCATTATGATTATATTCTATGCAAAAAGAGTATTAAGCGGATCCAAGTAAATTAAGCACTATTACATATTTTTGGTAGAGCTTTCATCTAGAAATTATCAGCTACTTGTTCCAATTCTTAATAATTACACCATAGGTAAATACCATTAGATAATGCTAGACTAATTAGTTAGTTAAATATATATTACTGCTCTCCATACATACATAAAATAAAATTGAACAAATATAAACGCTAGACTAATTAGATTTAAATTAAAAAATATTAGTGTATTAATTTGAAACGATGTGGATAAAGTGGAGTTATTGTGAAGTACCATATGTGTTATCCAAATCGCAGATGTGTCATTCCAAGGTAGATGAAGAGTTAGATAGAGATGTTGGATTTTATAGAGGACAAATTATTAGAGTTGCTGTTATCAGAGCTTCTTATTGAAAATATAAAAAAAGATTTGTAAATCGAAATAGAAGCTTATGTTCTTCAACGATTGCACAGTTCACATTGAGGCTTAGAGAAAACAAAAAGAAGCGCTAGGTAGACAATTTATTATCTTGCAATGGACAAAAATATCATAGAAGTGATTAAAAAAATCAAATGTTGACCCATACCAATTAGGTAATTTGTGTGCTCGCCTGCAGATCTGTTTGAGTTTGGAGGAAAGTATTACTTCCTATATGAAGATTGATTTTCTGGATATCCTTACGTCGAGGAATTCGAAACAGTTCCATCATCGGGAGGCATTAACAAAAATATTGTCTGAATCCCAGATTCCAGTAAAAAAGAACAGATCAAGGCCCATAGTTTAGTTCCCGGGAATTTAGGTATACTTGAAAATGTAACTTGGAGTAACTTGAGAACATTCTTCACCTAATGATCAACAAAATAATGACATCCCGAGTTTTTGGGCAAGTGTATGAAGAATCTTATTGTAAAATGAGGAGAAAATAAAGATCTAATCAATTCATACATGGTACCCAGGATTTCGAAAGTCTCTGATGTGTAAATAAAATATGTACAATTGTATCTAGAGTTGTAAAAAGGATGTTCTATATAGAACGTGTGCAATGCTTTTTGTACTGCAAACTGAACATGATTTTTCATTTTATTAAGCTTTTATCATGATTATTTGATTCTTGAAGAGGGAACGTTTAAGTTTAAATCAATAAATAGTTTGTGTTCTCATTCAATATGAAAAGTAACACTAAGGGTTGGTTTTGGACTTATAAGTGAAATCCCTTGTTAGATTTAGAGTAGAATTGAGGGTTGACATCGGAGTAATTCCATCCTATTTGTCCTTGTTATTGAACAAGTGGTATTTGTATTCATTTCCTTCATCTCACGGCTGATTGGAGTTGATCTATTATAAACGTCCTGCCAGCAAAGCTTCTTTCCTCCTAAGTATTCTTCAAATTGTCAGGATTACCTCGTTGATTTTTGCTTTCTTTTATTTTTAAATAAAGGAAAGGACATGATTTATACACCTCTTACAATGGTTGACTATGCATACAATGAGTTAATACTCATGACTACAAAATTTTTGGTTGGATTATTTCTATTTTTTAAAAAAAATCTATTCAAGTAGTTTGTAGTAATAATATCTATTAACTTTTTTAAAATCCCCTTTGTCCTTCCCCCCTTTAACTACTCTGGAGTCTGTATTTTAATTAAATATAATTCATTAATCATTATAAATACAACGTACACCGTTGTATACTGATTTAATCTGTCTAAAGTGTTTATTATGTTGGACACATTGCATGTAATATATAATATTACATATTATATATATAACATATTATGTACAGAGATTTATCAACTACGTTTATAGGTTCATTAATCATAAAAAATATGGTGTTTTTTTTTCAATTTCTTATATGCAAACCAATAATATATGTGATGTGTCAACATAAAAACAATCTAAAATAAATATCAAAAAACGAAGAACATTTTCATGTATTTTTTTACTTCATATATACATACATGCCATTATTTGATGGACATAATTCAGTATTTGTATTCAAATTTGTGAGATGAGTCAAGATATCCAACAACTGTTGCTATAGTTTAAATCCTTTATTTTAACCCTCCCATCACAAGATAAATTATTTTAGCAATTTATGTTATAATCTATTTATTAAATGCGAATGTCTATGTGTAGGCATGTATTTGTGTTTGACAATCACAGCCAAACCAATGAATGGATTTTGCTGAAATATTTTTATGCATCTTTTTAAGGCTCCAGGAAGGGTTCTATAACAATTATTTTGGCCTTCAAGGCCATGGTTGGCTTAAAATAGTATTCTTCTAAAAAAAACTTTTTTTACCTACAAACGACTACTTTATCTAGAACAAAAATACAAATCATTAATTCTACGAATTATTGTTGCTGAATGTTAGTATAAATCTTTCCATACTTTTTTTAAAGGAGATTATAAGGTTTAGAGAAAAAGAAGAAGAAGAGAGACTAAGACAAAAGATTTTAGACATTCATATGAAAGTTGAGCGAATGACTATTCAACGGTCGCTCCGATCTTTTATACCTTATAATCTCCTATAAAAAAACTGTGAAAAGATACATACCAACATGCAGTGAGAATAATTCTTAAAATTTTACGATCTCTTTATTTTTGTTATATATGAAGCGGAAGGGTTTATAATTAATTTAAATTTATTGCTGGCAATCCTACTCTATTTCCTCATTACTGTCCAAATATATATGCACTCGATCCATTAAATATATGTAGTTAATGTAGATTAAGATTTACTTATGCCTAAATTATACTTACCATTTGATGATTGAGCCCGTTGGTTAAGAATTGTAAAATTCTCCCTTGTCTTTGGAATGGATGATTTGTTGCTTTTAGAGCTAGTAGAGGAATCATCGGAAGAGGATATCTTTGCTTCCGATTGGACCAAATTGTCAAGAAAGGAGGTTGATTTAACATGACGAATGGAGGTTCCTTCATCAGATGGAAGGACCATTTTACTTTTAATCTTTAAGAAGGAGGAGTCTCAATGGATTGTTAATATGTATACGCAAAACTATCAACCTAAAAAGAATGGAAAATGAGTGAAAAGTCATGTGATGTACAGGTATGTCTTATGTACATATTTAAATATCCAGAAAATTACTTTTAGCAAAACTATAATAATAATTTACTATTAAATTCAAAATAAGAGAAAAAATTTAGTTTTAATTTGGTGGTTTTTTTTTACTATTTCATGTTTGTTAAATAATATTCACTCATTATTTTATATATATATATATATCCATGGTTTCTAATATATTAATGGCTTTTTTTTAATCTAAGGACTATTAAAAGTTCATAAACTATGCACTTTATTGTGCAATCTTTCAAAGATACAAAATTAATTAATTTATGCATTTATGTGCTTTCTCCTTTTATCTCTTATTCATATTTAAAAGCGTATACTTATTACGAAAATATGTACCTTTATTTCATCTTGCAAGTCTTTCTCCGAAAATTAACACAAAAAAATTCTAAAATCAATGGCATTAGTTAGCCAAATATTTCCAACTATTGAAATAATTGCTAGAATTAATCACATCTTAATAAGATCTCATTTGAACTCAACTAATAAACACACAGTACACTAAGTAATAGGCTGGGAAAAAGTAATTTCGTATTGTCCCTTTTAATTCAATACTTTAAAACTAAAGGAATTGAAATAAATTTAAAATCATTTTAATTCGTTTAGTTAATTGAGCCTCAGACTTAGGTTCTAACATCAATGTGACGTCGTCGGCATACATATCAATAATATGTCTCGAGGCCCCAAAATCAACTCCCAACCCCTTGAATTTCGATATAATCGAATCTCCAGGATCTTTTAGTGCAGCGACGAATCATAGGGGGGCTGAAGGACAACCTTGACGGCAACTCTTTCTTAAATTAATTGGGTCGCTTTCTCCATCCCCACCTAATGGGATTCAAGTATTCTTTTGGAAGAAGTTTTTTAACTGATTTCAAAATATGACTTTGTAGGATAGAATTAAATGCTTTGTTGAAGTCCAGAACTATAATTTCACCAAAAGTTTCCTTTTACGTACAATTTCAAGAGCAGACTGTATATGTCTTGAAATGTGGGAAATCTTCCTGCCCTTAAGGAAACCTTTTTTTTCTTGGCCAAGCAAATTTTGCCTAACTTCAAGTTAATTTAGCCCTTTTTCTGTTTAATTATATAGGAAAGGTTAAGAGATTCAAATAAAATACCAGTATTTTGATGGTCACCGTCTCCGATTCCAGCACACAATTTCTTAATAATATATTTTATAGCCTATAAAAGTAATATCAAGTCTAGAGACTATAAATATAGACATAATTCATAGCTATATGGTAGGTAATTATTAGTTAATTTGTAGGAAATAGTTGTGCCAGGTAAAAAAAAATTGGAATATAAGATATTTAAGAAGAAGAATAAATAAATAAAATATCTATTCCTTATACATTCATAAGTTTCTTAACATAAGTAATGTATGAACTCCTAATCGAGAAATATGTATACGGAGTCGGTACAAATTTTCAGACTCCTGACTTCGACTCCACCAAAAAAAATCACGACTCCGCAGCCCTGGTGGTGATATACTTGGATTTTAGTCTTAAAACTATTTTCTTTCAAATACTTATATAATATGGGATATATTATTATACAAATTATAAACCCAATACCCGGTTTTCATTATTAATTCCTTCTCTTTTTGTAAAGGGATACCTCAGTAACTCAACAAGGTAACAAACGATATTGTAATAAATAAAGCAATATTTTTGTAATTATGTATTTTGTCCGTATATAAAAATTAAATTTCCTTTATTAAATGGAAAACTCCGGAAATTAAATTTTATTTAAAAGTAATTGCATAGGGGAAAAAACAAAAACTTTGTAAAAGAAAATACAAATTGAAAAAGCAACCTTCCATGCAAGTCTACTAAAATTCCTGCAGGGACGTCCACAGGATTATATAAATATATATATATTTTGGGGGGAGGGATCCCTTATTTTTGGAATTTTTTTTGAAAAAAAAAAATTAAAATTGTTTGGAAAAAATTTCATAAATCCATCGTTATTGAATAAAAACAAATTTTTTTATGAGAAAATTACAAAATTCATAGTTATTCACAAAATATAAGTTTTTTTGTGAAAAAATTTCATAGGTTAAATTTTGAATAATTTTTTTTTTTAATCCACGGTTGTTCACAAATAATTACATTTATTTCGAAAAAAATGTGATATTTAAAATTTAATTTTAAAATTTTTTTCCAAAAAATTTAGTTCTCTATTTTTTTTCCAGATTAATTCCAAAAACTAATAACTAAATTTATTTCCAAAAAAAGTGATGTTTGAAATTTAATTTTAGAATTTTTTTTCCAAAAAATTTAATTTTCTAGTTTTTTCAAATAAAATCCAAAAATGACCCCCCTCCAATAAAAAAATTATATATATAATCGTGCGGATGATCCTCTGTACACAGTTTTCAATATCGTAGCCAAACTAAATTTGCAATATTATATCTTATTTTATAGTTGTGGAAAATTAATTGGTTAGATATCTAGTTATCGACGATTCTACAAAGGTCTTAAAATGTTTGTTTTTCAGAAGAAATCCGATTCAATTTCACCGATTTGGACAAATTGTACCAATTTTAGCTCTACAGCACCGTTATCAATGGAATTTTTTTGTGTTCAAAGAATGATGCAAATTTTAAAATATGAAAACGAATTGAATTTTTTATTATATATATATTAGAAAATTGAAGCAACTAACGGATTTTCATAAATTGCACTAAAAAACCCTAAGAAAGAGAATTACAAACGCATTGTTCCAACGGATCATATCGACAGACTGTACTTAAAAATACACTTTAATATCTCGCTTCTAGAAAAAAAAAACACGCCCATTCCACCACTAACATTACATCCTGATTGCCACGCATGATACAAACGGAAATATTTTTGCCGTACCCTGCACAACGTTTCACAATCTGAACATAAAATATCCGTCTAAATAGCTTGACTTAACAACTGGGGCAAAATTAAGACCATGTGATTAATTTTCGTACAGATTAGTGGTCGTAGCAACACTTTTTCTGTCCTCGAGGGCTTTGAATAACAATGCATTTGACTCTATAACTAACTCCATGAATTCAAGATGAACTCTTCAAAGAAAAGAAAAAGTTGCCTACGTCAGGATAGAAAATGACAGATTTCATATTCCAGGATGTTCTTTATCCAAATACGTGTAATTTGAATATGTATATTCAATTTTTGTAATTCAAATCAAGGCTTTCTAAGCTTAGTTTCCAAATTTCTCTTTGAATGCAACGCCCATAACCCTGGAATTACCCCACACACTCTCGATCAAAAAAATACCAGGGATTGATCTTTTGTGGAGTGTGAGTAGAATAAAACAGTCATATTTCTATAAAAGAAAATCCCATCCCCTACGAAAGTATGAGTCAAAAAGTTAGCATAGCCGGGTAGACGATTCGAGACCTACTTGTATCAGAGTTCAAGTTGATAATTGTTATTAATCCTTGATATACTTCTTATCTTAGTGATAATTTAGTTCAAAATAAATTTATTTATTTCATTGCAACAAAAAAATGAAAGATTATATTGGCTAGAATGCACAATATGAGTTATGATGAGTAGTAAGTTGAAGCATCAAGGATATTATGTTCAGTAGTTGAGAATTACTCGCTTGTTATTTATGTTGTAACATATATTTATATTTATTTGTTCATACACTATGTGTATAAAAAAGATATGTGTATAAATATAAAATATTTTAACTTCCTGTCTTGCGTTGTTGGGAATGCAGAGAGATAAATCAAAAGAGAAATCGATAAACACATACTAAGGAAGTATAACTATAAAGAACACAATATCATCAAGGCCTTGCTCCCACTCCTTTTAGTATTGCATATAGTACTTAGCAATTGAAAGTCTTAAGAGTAAGAGAAGAAGATTTATTTATTATGCATGTATGTTGTAGGTAGTGTTGTTTGATACCCGGGTACGATAATGTCTGTGCCGGAGTAGTACCTCATTTAAAACACTTCGTACTATACCAAACTGATGGCGAGAATAAATATTTCCAGCACACTATATATGTTTGAACGGACGTCATACTTACTCTTTCGATCTCAACCACAGTGGAAAGTTGAAATTCAATTAATCCAACCTTTTAATAATAAAGAAATAACTTTACTAAATGAAGTGACGCGAAAATTATATTATTGGAGTAGAAGGAGAGGACTAGGAGTCCATCCGTGGACTGAGGAGGAGGCTGGATCTCCTCCGGCCTGTTTACTCAGTCTATCGATTAACTCCCGGTCCTTCTTTCCCCTCCCCCTATATACTCCATAAGAGAGAAACTCATAACCTTCTCCACATAATGAGACCTTCCATCTACTCTCATGATCATCCAAAGTGTTAATAGTACTTATATATTGAAAAAGTCGAGGTCCATTTCCTTCTACTGCAGTGACAAAAATATATTCTTCGCTTCGCAAAGTTATCTCCTTAGTATTTAAAGGTTGTAATAATTGAATTTCAACTTTCCGTTGCTGCTGTCTCAAATTTCGAGATAGAAAGGAAAAGTATGACGTGTGGCAAACTTAAAAAGTTACCCACAACATTTTTTAATAACGTTTCTAGTCCAAAAATTACAAAAACGCACCTAAATACAGAGACTTTTAATCATACGGGAACCGTTACGAAAATATTACTATCTTAACAACACATTTATGTTATATATGCATTACAATACCGACAATATATGTACTACTGAGTAAAAAGACGGGAAAAAACCCCTTAAATAAATCAAGTCAGATTACTTTTAAATCCTCTAAGTAAGAATAAGTACACACATACGACTGACTGTATGTATATTTATGCAAGCAGTTGGATTACTCGAAATCCGATTGCTATAATTTATTTCTCATCTCCAAATTAACATCATCAAATACTATAAAAGAAGTGATTTCTTGTTGAGGTCCCTAAAGATTTCACAAGAGGTCGAAGTCGAGACTCAAGTCTTTGCTCAAAAGACTTAGTTAAGTCAAATACATTAAATATTTTCTTCACGTCCAGTTCGAGTCTTCAAAGAACTTTTGAGTTCATTTCAAGTAATGATAATATATAGTCCATAGTGTCAAGGGGTTCAACATAAAATAGCTTTCGAGTTCAAGTCAACTAGCGAGTCTTAGCTATCGTGTTCAAGACAATACGATTTTTTTAACTCTCAGAACAAGTCGAGTAACTAATTTCTAGTTCCAAGTATTTCACTCTCATGTGAATGATTTTTCAACAAAACCAAAAAGTGTGTTATACAAGGGTGCTCTGAAAAGTTTCTGACCTCACCGTGAAGATAGCAGCACTGGCAAATAAAAGCTATTCAATTCTATTTTGCATCGATTGACAGTTTCTCAGCAAAGTTTCAGCCATTTTTAGTCATGTAGCAGTCATTTAAGTGAGTTAATGTAAGTGTTTTTGTGAAAGAAACTTCTGAATTTTTTATTTTTATTTTAACATAGGGTCCTTGTAAATCTACACACTTATACCAGCAAAGTTATAGACAGGACGAGTTATACAGATGGGAGCATCGTTGGGAGAGGTGTGTAGATTTACTACGGAACTATGTTAAAAAATATAATCACAGAAAAATAATTCAAATACAAACTCAGTCAAACGACTGTTACTTAACAACTATTCGGCCAAAATGAGTGAAACTTTGGTGAATAACTATCAACAGATGCTAAATGGAGGTGACTAGCTTTTATATACGAGTGCTACCATCTTCCGGTTGAGCCTGTAAACTTTTCAGACCACCCTCTTAATGTCAATAAGTATTAAAACATCTTTTTACATGCATACACAAAAAAATCAGGTAACTGGCTCCAACGGTGGCCTGGCAATGAAGGCTATGCATCGAATATTTCAGGGGGGTTGGTAATTGAAAATATTTTGTGCTTCAAAAGGAGAGAAAAACAGTGCCACAAAATTCATTTGTTTGGTTGAATTTGAACACTTATCATACATGTACATTGTACACATAAATAAGTGCATAATTTTGGAACAGACTAATGAGAAATTGATTTCCAACGGCTCTACATATTATAATTTTCAAAGCTCAACAAATATTCCTTTCAAAATGAATAGGTTCTGTGCTTTCAATTATTCATTATTTGTAGGAGTGAAAATGCCGTGATAAATTAAATGTTTAAAGTAAAAAAATTACTAATGTCTTAACAAATTTCTCTCTTCGTGGAATTTGTTTTCTCTCCTAACATGAAACATTTTATACTACAAACTTCTTCATTTTGAAAGAAAAAAATATTGAGATTTGAAGATTATTATCATGAAATATCAATACTTCACACGTTCACAATTCTGTACAAATATTGAAGTATCATTCAATCGCTGGCCCAACAACTTCTTAGAGTAAGAATTTTATTATTGTCTATTGATATATCGTACATGAATATATTTATATCTGATAGTAGACTGATATTGAATAAATATAATTGATTGTGGTGTCATAATTATTAGCTAGGGAAGTATTGATTCAAATTATTGGGATTACTCGGAAGGGAAGGAAAGGGAAGATACATTTAATTTATGAGGATTTGCATGGATCTTTCCTAGGGAGCATTTGGATATATTATGGATCTGCATCCACTCATCCTTCGGCTTCTTAGGAGTTCATATTTTCCCTTTGGGATATCCTTGCAAGGAGGAACACTCCTCCTCCTTTCCTATCTTCAATTCAACTTCAGGTTACACACAGTCAAGGGATCTCGCCATTTTGTGATTCACTCACTGGATCTCATCTCTTTAAATGTAAGGATCATGCAGATGTATAATTAAAGTATCACATAGTTAATTATCACCACGCGAATCATCCTCTTTATGCTCAAGAATACTTTCATTACTCAATATCTTCTATCAAATCATTACATACTTCTACGAGAGTTTCATAGAGCGACATAATAATCGGATCAAAGGCCCAATAAGGAGCGAAGAGTCTTCTCATCCTCCATCCACAGCTTCTTCATTGAAGTTTTTGAGCCCCTGCCTCCTTCAGTCAACTTTGCTTCATTTCCAACACTAAGATAAATAATTCATTGATAAGAGTCCTTCAGTGTTCTTGATGCATATAACGCATGTGATATGAATCATTAGTTTCTATTATACTCATTTCAACTTCTCTATTCGTGCTCTAGAGTCTACGTGAACAATTATACATTCTGAATACTCCATGTCTCACTCCTGATTTCATCATACTTGTAAGTTTTTCTTAGATTGAAAACAAGGGGAAGACTATCTTAAACTCTCCTTCTTGATATATTTGTATGCAAATCATATTCTGTTCTACCATTTTGTGCATAAATAGTTCTTGAGAACTGTTAAGTGATAAAAAAAGTTACTCTTATACTTTGTACACTTCTACAGAAACACAACAATAGCAATGCTAATAAATTTGAACAGAAGGAACTAAACTATTATATAATTAAGTAAGATATATAAATACTAATGGATTTAAAGTGAAGAAAAACTAATTATTATCTTCATTGAAAAGGTGAAAAGCCAACACTACTGAAAAGGTACAGAATCTTACAAAGTATAAAACACTTCCAAGGTTTTTATTGAGTCTGATTTATCATGCTTCTGATTCCATTCTAATTTCTGATGTGTGTTTTCATTTGACCGACTTCAGGTAACCAGGCACTGAGCTAATGACAATCTGATGTATAACAAGAACATATCCACTCTGATTAAAAGTTGTACGAAGGGTCAACTGTAACCTTGATTTGATATAATTTATATTTGATGTATAATATTTCTGAGTAGATAGATTTGGTAATGAAGGAATGTGTAACTTTTTCCCTTTTTGTTCATCTACATTCCTGGAGATGTACTAAAATTTCTAGAGATGAATAGTTTGTCTCATATTGGAAAACTCTCATTACATAAAAAAAAATCTTCCTTCTTAAGCCTTTCAGCCTTCATCACGGATATAACGTTATGCAGTACAAATGAAAATACATGATATATGAATGGATTTACATATTGTACTTTTAGTACAAAAAAAAATGAATATTTATAAATAATTAATTAAGTGTCATGTGTATGTATCAAGCCATCAATTCAAAATAAAGCCTCATGTTTGAAAGGTGTTGAGAAATTCAAGCAATTTACAAAATTGGACCATGGAAATTTCAATAGTTAATATTCCAATAGAAATAAAATTCTATGATCTTTTGTTATACTGAATTCTTCTTGAGTATTTCATAAATATTGGTTCTTCGCTGTTTACATCTGATCAAGTTCGAGTCTTTGTTTTTGGATTTTTAATGCCTCTCAAAGGAGGAGAGTCTATAGAATCTCCATCAAGGGTGCTGTCATAAAGAATATAAAAAAGAAAGAGTAGATCATAAAGGTATGGAATAATTACCCTATTTGGAAGCTACGGCGTCCTTAGACCCACAATATGTAAGCACTATACTCACTTAGTATATATTTACGTAAATAATTTAGATTTTCCATGATAAAAACAATTGGAGTCTATTCTCATTTATTGTTTTATTACTAATTAGTAATGCGTCATCAGAGGTAACTGGCTCAAAATTAATGATATCACATAAAAATGGCTTTATCGTTACTTATTTTAATAAATCCTTGTAATGACTGGTCTTAATCTTTATCGAAATTTTCAATTATTCATATGTATTGATATGTATCGCAATATCTTATGATATCAATACTTTTTGACAGCCCTAGTATTTACTTGTAATCACTAATCACACATGATATACTTTGTAATTCTTTTATTTTTTTAAAGAAACAAGATCCAAACTCAAATTAAGAATGATAAATGAAAATGTCAAAAAGTTTCATAATACTTCAGATGTTGCGATAACTTTTTTAAAACTACGTGAAATGAAATGTTATTATTTTTTACTTTAAATACGTAGTTAAGTACAAATTGTTTTTAGGGATATATTATAGAATAATTACGAAATTATTGCATCAATGAACAGATGTTCCAACTACACTATATAAATAATTAATGATTATAACTGGAAACACTTCTTCTAATGAACAAAGAAAACTGCATGATTTTTTTTGCTTTTTTGAATAAATGAATATTAAATTAGTCACATATGTATACAAAATACAATAGTTTTTCAACTTTTTTAAGTTTTAATTATGATAGTAAAATACTTACACTGACAACTTTTTGTTATTACTCAAGGTATAAACTTGCAATTAAAAAGCTGCTGAATAAATATAGGTGAAGTTACGATTATTTAAATTTTACAGTATTGAAATGACCGGATTAAAAATCAAGTAAATACCCAATTAAGGTATAATTTTACAGTTATATTACAAGTATCTTGTCGGGCATACATTATTTTAAATAATTTATGAATAATCATTTTTTATTATTGTCCCAAATATACTGAAAATACAAAGAAAAACTAGTAATATGTGGACTTTGAAAAATAAGTTGTCCCATTATATGGGGGTTTAGTACTAACAAAGTCACCGTACAACGTGGATTTGATATAACACGGATTTTTCTCGTTCATGACATTACTATTTTCTCACATACTTAAATGTTTCAATTATCGTTTTACGAAAATTTGATGAATCTCACATAAACCATTTTTGTGATATTGTATGTCGCAAAATCATAATATAAAATTAAAGATGCTGAGAAAAGGAAGTAGTCATTATGTCAAAAATTTCAGGTTACTCTGTCACTGTCGAATAAATATAGGAAATATTAGCATGACTGAAATTAGAAGAAAAAGCTATATCAAATAAAGTTTCTTATTGCCTACAAATCTGTTTTTTTTTAAATTTTGGAATCCTTTAATATACCTATCAATTCTACTCTGAGTCCAACTAGGAGTTAATATTATAACTCCACCAACAAATTCGGCAAGTTACTTTGCGTCATCCATGAGCACACACACTTTATATTTAGATGTTATCTCCTCAAGAATGAATAATAATGATTGCAGCTTTAGAAAATAAAAATATTCTTCGGGTTGTCAAAAAACAAAAAAAAAAGTTGCACACCATAAAATGCTTAGGATTTCAAATCTCATATGTATGGGTGATTGTTTGTCAAATTGAAAAATAAGTACAACTATTTCATCTATTCTGCTTGTTTTTGTGAAGTCTATAATTTTCTTCAAAAACGTTAACTTTTACTTGTCAAATATTTCATAAGTGAAGATAAACTTATAAAATATCAAACAGGTTTATATCATTCTTTTATATTACCTAATCCAATTTAATAATATTATCATCTATGATATAATTATTGAGATAAACTGTCAAACATTTACTTATTACGTAAATTAAAAAATAAATTTAATTTGTTAATTGATAAACTAGGATCGAACTACTCAACAAATTTCAACTGCCCCCCCTCTCCTCCATTTGGATTGAGAAGGCGGGTTCCCGATTGCTTCTTGGGATATATGTATATAGTTTGTTGGAACATGTATTCAGTTTCAAAAATATTTTAAGTTTTTACCAATTTACATAAAAATTGAACCTTTCTTTGGAATTCTAATAAATTCCTCATTTTTGATCACAATAATAAAAAAATAGTTTGTCTTAAAGTCAATCCATACAGCTTTGTAATAAAAAAAGAAAATTTAAATCAAATTAATATTTCAATAGTTATTTAGGATTTGTTTTCTTGAAAAATATTTATCCCTAGGAACTTTGACACGATGATTTTCATAAACTACAAAAGTTAGATCAATAATTATTTTTCAGGAGATTAACTGTTGATACAAGATATATTTTGCAAAATGGCCCCTTTTTGCAGCCAACATTGCCTCTATACGGCCCTTGAATGCCTTGCATGACGAAATCACGAAAATGTTGGACATATTCTCCCGCTCTCTCTCAACTGAAGCTTTGAGATCTCCCACATTTTTTGTGGGATGTTGCACAAGAATTCCTCTGAACTGCACCCATACAGTATATTAAAGAGGCGAAAGATCAGGTGATAAAGGTGGCCCCATTTCTCATTTCCAGAAGTCCCCCGTTTTTTTATTTTTGCAATTTTGGCCCAATGAGCTTCTTTATGATGAAGCAGAATCTTTTTTCCACATGTAATTGTCTTCTGGGTAGTTCTTGTCCAGCCAGCAAGAGCTTATTCATCTTCTTCAAGACATTCAGGTAGGTATATTTGTTGATCTTTAGACCTTTTTTATACCAATTAGGTTACGTGCACCTGCCATCTTATTTTGCTGTGACCCCCGCTATCAGGATTCCTACTAAAGTAATCTCCACCCTCCTTAAACTTCTTGACAGTAGCCACGAGCTTCCTGGAACAGGGAATGACATAACAAATATCTTTGGTTGAGAGGTGTATGGGATGAAAATCTGATATATGCTGCAACATGGAATCCATTTTGAACTGGGGTGTAGATAAAAAAATTGTTGAGGGATAAAGTTGTTAAATTTTAACTACTTAACACACTGATACCATAAAAATATGAATTAAAAAACAATAGAGATAGAAGTAATCAAGGAAATATTTTTTTTTTCATATCCCCGCACTATATTATATTATCAAGGTTTATTGATAGTAAGAATGACATAATTGGCTAATTCCCTTTTTGAGAAGAAGGGTTGTAAGATATAATAAAAATTACTTTGTGTTATAGATTGAAAATATTTTCACTGAAATGCTACTTCATTTTTACAATTAAACAAAGTTCACTAGCGACCATAAAACACTATATATTATATTTAGAATAAGTGTATTGGATAAGAATACAGAGTTAATGAGATAAATCCAAACTATTTTACACCTTATTACAAACATATAATACAAACCTATCCTTTTTTGAAAGTTGGATTTTAGGTCTTAGAGAACGCATTTGTTCTTTCATATCAAATAAACAATCAGTGTAAAGATGAAATGTGCGATCAAAAGCTTATTTGTTTACACAAGGAACATAATTGATGATACCAACGATTAATGGCAAGGATGTTAGTAAGATAAAAAAGGCAAGATGTCACAAAAAAAGGACCCCCGACTCTGTTGCTAACCTAAAAAGATTCATCAGATCAAATCATGTAATCCCATCAGTAGATGGTTAAAAAAATCGCAATTAAGGACATCCAACTCTCCCCAATGATAACAATTTGGACTGAGAGGCAAAACCCTACGAACAGGTATGATTTACAAATTTGTCCTCATATTTTCTCTTTCTATTTCGAAATTGGAGACAGTGTAAATGGAAGGTGAAAATTCAATTATTGGAACCTTTTAATAATAAGGAACAATAATTCACATTGCGAAGAGAATTATATGCTATTTATTGCCGTTGATATAGTGAATACGTGCAAGTCTTTTCGACCTCATTTTGAGTAAATCATTGCTTGCAGAAAGTAATCATATTACATACATGAATAATTTTAGGTCGCACTTATATTGTTAATTTATATTTTTTAACGCCCTTTCTCTACAAGTCTTTTTAAATACGTGTATAAAATATTCCATATTTATCTAATCGAGTTCTTTTATATTAATATTTCAGAGAATGTATCTTTTAAGCGATTTATTAAAAAAAATATTGTCATTTCTTTTCGTAAATAATATATGACTTTTTTTTTAAACTTTCATATATAATGGCTTTGGGCGTATATAACTTTTATATTACTTTACAAATTTACATTGGAAATTTGTAAACTACTAATAATAACAATAAAAAGTTGTGATTTTTCATCATGTACTTGACTTAAAACAAAATAAATAAAAACTTTATCTATAAATGACTGTGGGCTTTCTTTAACTTTTTTCTTTCTTCCTTTTATCCAATTACAGACAATTCTTTGGTATTCACAACAATATTGGGAAAAAATACTCAGTATTGCTCAATGCTCATACACAAAGCAATAAAAACTATATTTAAATTTTCAATGAATGTAAATGAAAACTGTTAATAAAAATATATTTTCTATAATTATTACCCCCATATACATTATCAAAGGACAAAGATGGAAATCAAGCTAGATATTAGGTTTGAAAACTCGGTTCAGCACAAAAATTTTTTTCGTTCGGTCTTAAGTGATTTTTCTAGACCGATTTGGACCAATTTTTCGGTGCAGATCGCAGTCTCAGACCCGATTTTTTTCGGTCTTACTTTGTAGACTGATTTTGATTTGGTCTCACTTTATGGACCTATTTTTTTTAAGTCTGATATATTATGAGAGATCATTTTTTTTTCTAGATCAACTGTCATTCATTTTTTCAAAAAAAATCTCAAAAGTATACGATAAGTTCTAGAACAAATACTGTATACATATAAGAGACGGCTTGATCAAAATTAATCCGAGCTATCTCTGTTTAAACTTCTTATAACGTCATTGTACGTGAAAAAACATGTGAAATCATGTTATAAACAATTTATCTGTAAAACTAGCCTAGATTGAGTTTTTTGGGACCGAACTAGACCGACTTTTTCCTAGGACCGATCTACCTGAAACAAAGACAGGGTCCTTGTGGCCACCATGGGCATACAGTACGAGATGAGGATTGAGATCGTAGCACTCATATGTACGGAATTGTCCTAGAAGGGCATCTGGAATCAGACTGAGGCTTCAAGGAAGACAATTTACAATGTCTGCTTGCAGTTGAAGGTCTTGGAAGATCTCAGACGCTCTCCAGTAGTAGGTAGAAACTTATCCGTGTCTTTCAACCATCTGAAGTCGGCTTTTATGAAAAAACCCGAATTCTTCAATTGCTGACATGGCCAAGAAGATGATCAAGTCCCCATCAGCGGTGTAAAGGGCTCTAAAAAGGCAGGACGAAAGTCTTTGTGGCGTATTCCGCGTCTTCTGTTAACAGAAAAGAAAAGAAAAATCTTTTCTGATGAGAACACCTTTACTGTTCACCTTATCTTCAGCAGGCGGAATGATCGAGTAGTGACATTTGGGAATGTAGCAGAGGAGCACCGATATGTCTCCACTACGAAACAACCTCCTTCAGTGACGGTGTTAGGCGTAGTTGTATCCAACGGGAAGGTACATAATCTCGTGTGATTCTCTTTAGGATACAGCTGAAGGCTGTTTATACGTCAAAAATTCTGGACGTAAATTCATATAATGGATCAGATCCATCTTTGTTTCATGTTCCAACATGATGGACCACATGCTCACACCACAAAGAAAACCTAAGAGTGGCTCCAAGCCAACGTTACCTTCTGGGAAAAGGACCTCTGACCACTGCAGAGCCCAGAGATCAACCTTCAGACGATTCCATTTAGGTGCACGTGGAGTCGAAGGCCTGCAGGAGACACCACATCAACACCTGCGCCCTGATTACCTCCATAACAAGGCAGGGGTCTCTATGAGTGCCTAGTACATCCAGAGGGTCTGCAGTAGCTTCTACCACCGTATGGAGCTCACTATCAATTATGAGGGCTTATAATTTGACTAAAATATAGTATTTGTGTTTCAATTAATTATTAATAGTTCATAAACTTGTTTCCTAATTCTTCTAGGATCTGGCCATGGACTTCAATACTCTGTGTATTGAAATGGGTGCATTTATCAAATGACGGATGAGATTCTAAACTTTTTCTTAGTGACCGTAACTTTTTTATTGACCCACTAAACTGATCAAAAATTCAATTGGAAAGGGTCTCAAGACTTTTCTTAATACCAGTACTTCATCTCAACACTAAAATGAGAGAATAATATGTGCAAATAAAGGTATCACAATGATTGCCCATACTTTTTTTTGTCTAACCACGACTATAGCTTACTCTTTTCTAATTCATTGAAGTACAAAATAAATTTGATAGGGCACTGTTTTGAGTCTCTGCAGGAGACCTAGAATAAATCAGAGAAAGATCAAAAAAGTCTTTAATATAAGGCCTTTATCCCATTAAGTACCATGATCCCCCCCCCCCCAAATGGGAATGAACTGGATTTAGCCGTAATATTAAAGTACTACAACAGTAGAAGACCTAAGTTTTATTTATATGTGTGGATTGAAGAGAGTGTACCTAATACTTCAAAATGGCTATGGAAATCCTTTTATTTGTGTCAATTAAACTATGTATTATGAAATATACTGAAGGAACTTTAGTTCGAGTGATTTCCAATATTCAAAAATATGGTACTTTATGGGTTAATGAAAGCTTTAGCTAATGGAAAAATGGCTGGAACATGGGTTTCAAAAGAATGGGATTATATCGAAGAGTAATATGCACATATACACTAGTTATTGACTCATGCGCCTATTAAATTTTGTTACCCTCGTAAAATACGTAATGTTGTGGGTTTTTCCGCCCTTTCAAATAAATATCTTTATAATATTATTAACATTTATAAGCCACAAATATTAATAATAAAAAATGTAATATTTAGGTTGCTTGATTATAAATTTTATTGAGAGAGAGAGACTTTGGCATTATAGGTTATATGAATTTTTATTTTTTTAGAATGTCATAAAATATGAGATTATATCTCTTTTCCAACATAACATTTTATTAAAGGGAGTCTCCCCCCCTCCTTCCTTATAATTTGGCAAGCGACTATTGATAAACATGTTATGTATTCATGTAGTAGATAAATACAGCCAAAATGTACAACTTTTATGTACACAAAGAAAGGGACACTCAATGGATAGCATGTACCTACCTGTGTAAATGTTTTCATAGTATAATAAGTTGTGCAACAAGAGATTCTATGTAGTTTTATTCAAAATATTCCTCATTATCTCCTCATTTTTCATTTATTGACAAAAGTAGATGAATTAGGGCAATTACTCATATATTATTTTTTGTGCAAACCAATCAGAATGCAGAATCCTATAGAGGTGTTTATAACTAGCGTTGATGCTCGTTTTGAGATAAATTTTTATTTTGGTTCGGTTGTATGATTTTTCTAGAGCAGTTTTAGACTGACGTTTAATCGTTTTCAAATTCTGGACCAATTTTCTCCCCACCCCAGTCATACATGAATTTAAAATAGTGTTGTTTTAGCTTGAATCGAATGCAACTGTGGTTAAAGATCGACCTGACTCTATAAATTAGAAATAGCTACTCCCATTGATTAATCTCTTGCCAATGAAATACTTTCAGTGTGTAATTCCATTCCAAAGTGTAATCAAACCATGAAATTAGTTACAGAACCATTGGAGGTATATGTCTATGAAGTCTGTCTTCCCCGAGATTAGAGAAAATTCATCATAAATTATGATTGATTTGAAAATCAATATAGGACAGTGCTTCAAACTAAAAAAAAAATTAACTTTTTTGAACGTGAAAATCGACTCACCATTTTAGTCAGGTCGAATACTAATATGACATCATTGTGCTAATTCTCCAAGTTTGGAAGCATACAGGACGTTATCAACAATCTATATTAATAAAGCAAAGTTATCTGTACATACGTATGTCTAAATGTAGGAAAAATTTTCACAGGGTGTAATTTATATAGTGCTACCTCATATTTATCATATACCAATAAAGTATAAAGAAAAAAAAAGAGGATCTTTTTTATAGGGAGCACTGTATAAAACGAATTAAATCTCGCAGGGGTTTTGTTCAACTTATATCAAAAAAAGAAAGAAAAGGAAGTACTTTATATAAAATTTAACCTAAAATAATGCGTAGTATTATAGATTATGTTAAGCAATGAGCTCAAGTACTCCCTGGCTCATTAGCGGTTATTATTACTAATTTATTTTCGAGCATTGAACGTCTATCTATTAAGTGAATTGCTACGTCGGAGCTTGCTTATGAAAAACAGAGAGTAGCACCAAGGATTTGTTCTGGAGTTATCTCTATACTATTAAAGCAAAATTTATATGCTCATTGACGCCTAATTACTCTACGCAATGCTGTGAACTACCGCTAATTCATTTATAAAATTGAGCTAGGCTCAATTTTAAATACAATTGATGTACAACAAATCTTTCCATATGACTGGTATTGACTAAACTTCTTCAAAGGACTGAAATTGTTCGGCCCAACAAAAATTATGACGGTTTTATATCAGTAAAGGATCTCCGGACCGAAGTCCAATACCAATACTTGACGTGATTGCATCTGATAGAAAGATCATAATCCCCTTACGCTTTAAGCCTAGGACGAAAAATGGGCTCAAGGAGAATAAAACTGTCCTTATCTGGGTGGAACATCATAAATGTTCGAAATACATGGTTCGATACTCAAAACTCTTTTTTTGTTGAGATATTTTGATTTGAATCACAAATAAAATACAGTTTATCATCCAAATACTCTATTTAATTGAATCAAAAACATTTATTTTATAAAAATTATAAAAGAGCTAGATATAAAATAAATAATCTTTAAAGAATAAATCACTTTGTCTTTCAATGAAAAATACTATATGTAATATATTATAACATATTAACAATGCGTTCCCAGGGGCTTCATTAAAAACACTTTTAATTTTAAAATTCAACAAGATATAATTGATTAATCAATAATAGATTTTCAACAAAATTAATACTATAAATAGATGTTTGTCTGACATCTCTTAATTATTAAAGTAGACATCCTTAGTGGCAGTGATATCTTCCAGGCAGTTGAAGGCATGGTACCCGCTGCGCGTGAAGTCCTCTGCCATGGCGTCCCTGTACTAGCTGACAATGACTTTGAGGTCATCGGTGTTTGGATGACAATCGTTGGAGGCGTTCCTCTCTACTACACCAAAAAGGTGTAGTAGAGAGGATTGGCTTAAATACTGTAGGGGAGCAAAAAGTGTTAAAAATAGTTCGAAAAACTCAAAAGAGTATTGCAAGAAGGGAGATTTTTTTCTTTCCTCTTTTTTGATAGCTTTCTGCACAGTCTGGTGTGAAACCACGATATCTCTTGTGTGGGCCCTCGTGGACTTGAGGAGATTGGTCTAACATATTTTTTTAAGCTCCTTATAACTCCCCAAAAAATAAACAATCCTACTCTTGGTCTTTCATTAGCAAATGCACTTCAAGCTTAGTTGTTCTCTCCTCTAAATGAAATAATAAAAAAACAACAACAGCACAGTTGATATTGTCGACTACAACCATTTTACAAACTAAAAAAGTATTTAGAATTTACAACTCTATACAATTTGACTTTTTTGTTACGAGCCTTTATTGAAGACTCATGTTTTTAAGTAGTGTTGTGACGGTATACCGGTATTTCGATACCTATTTGACATTTTCAACTAAAATATACAGTAGAAAAGGGTTAATCACAATCAGTTACAAACTCTCCTCAGGGCTTTGGTTTGAAATGGGAGAAAAGTAACAATATAAATTGGACGATAAATCAAAGTCAATTTTCGTTTTTGTTTAAGAAGTACATTTTGTGCGTGAGAGAGTTTTCATAAATTTTTAGGTTCTGTTATTGGTGGGCAAATTTTTGCATGGGGCAGCAAGCACAGTTCTTAATAAAAATTTAGCTAATAAATACCATTTTGAATGCGTTGTTTTCCGGTACCACTATAGTATCGCAATACGGAACAAAATTATAGGAGCAACAATAGTTGCTTTAGTAATGTGTATCTCGAATTGTATAACTACGATTGGTTTACGCTAGATGGCCTTAGAAAGATAAGATTTTCTTACTAAAATAACTTTATAGACAGTTTTGAGATTGAGCAGACTCTGTATTGTTTGAGTGTGCGTCAAATATGAACACACGCTAACCGAAAATATGTATTTTACAGTTTTTCTTCGATAAAGGAATGCAAGGAAGATGGCTGAAAATGTAAAGAGTATTGATACTGTAACAGGCAATTACGCAGTATTACGGTTTCGTCAATTTTGTTCCTGTTCCACGCTCTGGAAGAAGGCCAATTGCCTAAAATGTGGATTTTCATGTAAGCACTGCTTTTATTGCCAAGGAGATAAACTTAAAAATAATGGATTTCTTATTACTACAACTAATACATTCAAGTAATGACGACATATTATAAATTAATAATGATCCTCAGAAAAGATATGTCATTCTTTTGCAAAATTATTTAATAAAAACTAAGCATTTTAAGGACAAAATAGCACAATATACAATGTAAATATTTATTACAAAAGAAATTAAAGAGCTTTGACTCTTTTATTAATATATAAATATTTTTATATATGTATACTTTTATAATTAATGGCTTTATGTCTACATAATCTAAAGAGATTTTTTTAGTTACAACACCTTTTGCATATATATAAAAATAAAAGCAAAAATTCTTAATAAGAAGCTATTATTAAATGAGGTCAGACTCTACATTACACATACAAATTAAGGTGATGTATTTTTCTACTTTTTTTCGAATTTTAGTTACCATTGGTGCAGAAAAGTTGTCGTCATGAGGTAAGAACATAACCCACACAAAATTTTATTTTGGTACGATATCGTTTTTTGATAGCATATCTTGGTCAAAGTTTGAAAATGGGTAAAATTGTAATTGTTTAGTCTATAAAACACTATTGTTTAGCATGAATCAATTTTGATAGACATTGGTCTAATCTATAATAATGGAAAATAAATTTATTTTCTAAAGTCTTTTGATTGAAAAAAAGAGACAATAATGTAACGCAACATATCTTATCCGAATATAGAGCAAATCTTTTATTTTTACACTTTCATTCATGGTAGAGGGTGTCATTAGACGGTCCTGTAAGACGTCATTATCTTTTTTGCTCTCGGGGTACAAAATTAATAACATTGATTACTTAAGTGCTATCCTAGAGAAAGTATCTAGCTATACATAGGTCCATTCCCATTTAAGGAAAGATACTTATAGTTATAAACAAGATGGTGCTCCCTCTAACATTTCCAATATGATGCAAAAAAAGGTGTGACCCTCATTTTTCAAGTTTTTGGAGCAACAACTATATGCCTCCATCCAGGCTGCATTTGATTCGAGAAATATAGAAATATAATCCGTTCTGGAGGACTGGATCAGCAAAAAACCCCATTCAAATTTGGATGTACTGAAACCTTCCCTAATTAGGGGTTGGGACAACATTCCCATGGAACAGACTCGAGGTTGTAATTTCTGCATATGTAAACCATTTTGAATAAATTTTGTTACCTATAGATGTAATATCTATGTAGTTGTGTTCATACAATCTTTTACGTAATTAAAAACGTTTTATGTAATTATTCATTTTACAGTATTTAGGGTCCATGCAATATATGTTCAACATTTCATTTCTTTTTTTTCTCATTATAAATAACTTTATTAATTTGTTTATATATTAGAAAAATGTCAAATAATTAAAATTATTTTATGTAAATTAAAAAATAAGGGGGTGTTCATTTAATGGCATGCATAGGTAAATTTCAAAGTTATAAGAATAACTGGGGATTTAAATTGTATATATTTTTTACACCGGCCCATTTTTTGGAATTGGTAATCTGAAGAATAATTTTTTTTTCCTCAGCTATTTATTTAAATCCTGAGTAGTGAAGTTCATTTTAAACCATATTCAATTATATTTAAAACCTGATTGAACATTTTTGTGTACTCCTAAAGGTAAAAAGTAAACCGGAGGATTTGATAAGGAGTTTGGTCCTTATAATCCTTAAAGGTTGGTCTCAAAAATTATGGATCAACATTGGAAATGCTTTCGTTTATTTCCTTCTTCCCTCATTGTAGCAACTGGCTTTAGCTAATCCAATTAAGTGTCATAAGTTGGTCTCCTCCAAGTCATTCTTGAAATTGTCAGGGTTACCATATTGATTTTTGGTTTCTTTTTTTTACACGTCCAAAATATACATGATTATTATGACTAAGAACAACTAAAAACTGAGTGAATATTTTTTTACGCCATCCATTATGTGCACACTCCTATATTTTTTAATTTGCATAAAATAATGGTGATTATTTGACTTTTTTTATGCTAATTTATTTTAATATCAAGGAATTATCTAAATCCCTTTTTGCCCTTTTTCCAACATTAACCGAGATGTGTAACCTAAAGATGATATCCTAAATTAAAATTATGTTTTCTAACCACTTCACAACTTTTCCACTTTTTCCGGTTATCGAAATTCAAAAAAAGTTGAGAAGCAATCTGCCCTAGTACACACAACGATTTGTAGCTCAAGGACTGACCATTTACACTGGTGTGTGTGGAACACCGATAGATTATTCCAAAGGGAATAAATGGGAACTTTGACAGAAAATGAATACGAAATGTCATTAAATTTGAATTGAAAAAATAACAAATTGGAAAGAAGGCCATATTAATAATAGAAATAATTATTAAATATGTACACTCTTTATTAAAAAAATCCATGAATATAATAAATTAAATTCAACAGTTTCCATATAAATTTTTCTTATATTTATCGAATGGTGTTTTTTTATGGGTGGAAAATTTGGGTAAGAAATCCACCACCACCAAAGAAAAATCTTAGCGACAGTCATTAGCATTTGAATGATTAATGCAGATTTTGTCAAAACAATCCTTTTCTTCATAGAAAAAAGAAATGTTCTCTCCTTTCACTAAGGCTTTTATTTTTTGTTTGTTTCATTAAATAGACATGAAACTATTATTATTATTATTTTTTCTTTCGTCTAATGGTGTCAATGATCTCGTTTCTTAGAAGAAGAAGAAAAATAAAGAATTTATGCAAAAGGAATTAATGAAGCATGTCTATTCTTCCCATTCTTCTCCTTTGAATATTTCCATCATTATTTGCATACTGTTCTCATCTCCTTATATACGTATAAATCTCTGCAGACTATTGTCTTGAGAGGATAATGATGGTGCTATTAAGTAATAGCTTGTTTTTTGATAAATTTGAACAATATACATTTCCTTCAATTAATTTAAAATTATCTTGTCAACCGTTTTGTACAACATTAGACATTTACATAATAAATAGAGATGTAAAATCTTGAAGACGTTTAAGCGTGCGATAATTTTGGTAGTTTGCAATCTGGGCAGTATTTTTATTTCCCAACGCTGTTCTTATTGTTCTTGCCATTTATGAGGAGAGAACACATAATTATAAAGTAACCAGGTATGCTCATGAAAGATGGTAAGTAATACTGAGGATTTGTTGAGGAGTTAGAATTACTTTTTTTTGGTAGAATTGAGGATCGACAATTGTTATTATTTTCTTTCTATCATAGTAAGTTGACATCAGTTCATCTAATAAAACGTCATGGTAGCTAAGCCTCTCTCCTTCAAAACTAAAGAAATATATTTATTACAAATTTAATTATGTAAGTAGTTCATTGGACTCTCTCCTTTTGGAATTCATATGTCTTTTTTTTTTAAGACTATTAATTCAGAGAAGTTACATATAAAAAATATATATATTAATAAACGTTCCTGTTTAAAATTAATTACCTAACCTAAAGTCGAACATCTTTCTATATAAGAAGTTAGTAATCGATCCATTTTCAACAAAACCTTCCTTCTATAAAATTGGACAATAAATAAATAAACAAAACAAAGCCACGAAATAGCTACAAATTTCATAAAAAGAATGAGCAATAGTTACATAATATTTAAAACTATAACTATTCTGAATATCCGGAATATCTTTTAAATTTCTTATAATTGTGCATAAAACGGTGCAGGAATTTTAAGTTTTTATCTGACAATGAGTGGAAGTAGTGCTTTTCCCCATCTTGATGAGATACCATCAAAAAACTGACCTTGGTAAGGTTTAAGTTTTTTTTTGTTCCAAAAGCTATTACCGAGTCGTTGGTTAAAATCGGAACACTTTGAATTTTAAAATTCAACAATATATTAATGAAAAATAGAATTTCAAGAAAATGACTACTATAAATTGATGTGTGACTGAGTTCTTTTAATCATTAATGTAGCTGCCCATAGTGGCAATGATGGCTTCTAGGCGGCAGAAGGTGAATGCGTGCAAGTACTGGCTGACAGTGCCTTTGAGGGCCTCGGTGTTTGGATGTTGGACACTACAAGCCTTCCCCTTGGTATGCACCCAAAAGAGTGGGTTGGCATGAGGGATGTAGGGGAGCCAAAAGTGCCATAAAAGAGAGTTCAAAAGAGTCTTGCAAAGGAAAATATGGGGTTCTTTCATTGTTTTTGGCTAATGTGGCCTCTTTATTCTCACAGCATCAACTTTTTTTTATAGCTTTCTGGCCAGTCTGGTGTACAATCCCGAGATCACTTGCATTGACCCTCGTGAACTTGAGGAGATTGTCCTGGGATGTTTTCTTTAACTCCACGGGATCCAGTTTGGCTTTTTGATAAAGCCTTTCTTCTTCTCAAAAGTTTTGGACTTCCTGACGGCGTAGACTTTGGTCCTGGAAATGTTCAATTGCTTGGAGAGCTCTGCTTTGTTTTATTTCTTTTTTTTAATACATTATTTATGCTTTAATATATCGAAATATGAATTAATTTCAATCACTCAACAACCTTCATTAATTATTGAATTAGGAAGTGTTTAGATTTCAATGGACCACCCAGTAAAAAAACTAGTTTAAATTTTTCTATGTCATGTTTAAAAAGTCAGGGGAACTGCAAATCATAGAACCGTTGTAGACCCATTCAGATATTAAAAAAAGTTTTTGAACTTAAAAATTTAAAGTGTACAATTATTCACCCTTAGTATCATATTTGGAACACAGGTAACAATGCCCTATCTGGCAAATCTTATACTTAATATCTTTTAAGGGTTGATCGCGAGTACGATAAGCAGAAAGCGCCAGTCCCCCAATTGGAGAAAATGTATAAGTCTTATTTTTTACTTTTGGTAATTACTCTTCAGTTTGGTGGCACTCTCTGTTTATATGTAACGTCAGAGTAAGCAATGTATAATTTGCATTTTTGCCAGAAAACAATTTTGAAATATCCCAATAGGACATTTCCAATCTTGATCAACGATATTTAGAAGAAATTTTTGCTGTTTTGAGACGTTTTATACTAACCCAATTTTAATTGTTTGATTTTATGGTTGCATATTAATTAATCTATAATATAACTCGACTACAATAACGGAAACAAGAATTCAAAATATGTGTATGGCTTCGAAAGACATTAACCATAATATTTCACCTTGATACCATTAAGGGGCAAAATTGGTTACTAAGTCTGTTTCATACATTTTAACTTTAAAAAAATAGATTTATACATATGTAAAGATAATAGTTCAGCACAAACGAAATATAACATAATCATTCACTTGACAAACAGCACCAAAAGAAATGTGAGAATAAAAAGCCTTTCATTATAATTACAATCCTAATTTCCTTTGGACATTAAGAGGAGTATCTTAATGAAAAGGAACAAAATACAGAATACAAATCTATTGTTCAAATACACAAATTGAGACATATTATGTATACAATACTTGCTCCGTTGAATGCGAAAAAGGCTTTGAGGAAAGTTTTATTATTCTTTTTTTTTCCATTAATAAACACTTTAGAATAAAAGTGCGTTTTTACATTGTGCAAGTTGCAATTGTATAGACATAATTTACAAAGGCGCCCGTTTTATCGAGAGGGGAGCCTCGAGGGCTTATAAATCTCCCTTCTTTCCTATTTGAAAATTTGAATTTTATTTTTTATTTCTCCGCAGGCCGGTTTTATAATTTTAAAAGCTTCTTTTGTTTGTAGTCTATGTCTTCAGTTGGCAGACCGATGCAGGATCGAGTCACATGAACGATAAGGGACTGCCCCAATACTAGTTCTAAGACATTCCTTCTAGGATCATGCTAAATAAAAATCCTATGTTACTTTCTTGGATTCTTGCAAGAACCCATTTATTTTAAGTGTTTACTCATTCTCACTTTTTTTTTTGGTCCTTCTTTCGACGTAAATTCGTGATTTATCTTCAAAATTACAGAGTGGGGACCCAAAACTTTGAGTATTATTTAATTACAATTTTATTCTTGTCAATAATCAATATTTTAGATGACAAGACCGTCATACTTTGAATAGAAAATTATTAGTGTGCGAAGATTCAGAGTATCTTGTTCAATTCAGTACATAAATAGTTTTAAAGAGCTCAAAATTCTTACTCATTTGATGAAAATATGGACTAAGTGACTAAATCCATAAAAGTAAACCGATACTTTTTCATTATGTATATATATTTATGCATTTTCAAGAGGAACATCCTCCTTATATATTTTATTAAAGGCCTCTCCCCTCCCATAAAAGGTCTCTTAAAGACTATTTATCAACTTATTACGGATAATGAAAAACCATAGGGCTATATGGTGTATTTTATGCCCCTATAACTTTTCTCAAAAGAGAGAAAGAGTGAATGGAAGTAGCAATTTGAAAATCTGCGTTATTTTCAGCATTATAAATCATTTTCAAAATGTTGTGAGTTTGAAATGAATCTCTAAAGGATCGTTATTTACTTTACTTTTTTATGCTCAACTAAAAATGAAAAAAGAAGGAGTTTTGAACAGGGCAAAGAAACAAACAATTACTTGCCCCTTTGAATTAATGTTCCCTCATTATACGGATACATACATATATATCCAAACCTGCAATCCATTAAAATAATTTACTGCAATTACATCGAGCCATTTTATGGTTCTATTGAAGAGAGTGCAGTAGGCCCTTTTGCAAAAAAAAAAAAAAAAAAAAAAAGAAAAAAGAGATGTTGTCAATGAAAAAAAAAAAAAAAAAAATCCAATGCAGAGTGCACCAACTCTGTATTTATTACTTTACAACATATAATTTAAAACATAGCTCCTACTAAGTGGGTAATATTTAAGAATCAATTACAAAATATAAATACAAATGGATTCAATCAATCAATATTAATGATGATCAGAGCCCTTCCCTTATTGACAATTTTCAATAAAGAAGGAATTGACATACCGAGTGGTCCATTAAAATCTGAACACTTTGAATTTTAAAATTCAACAAAATATGCTTTATTAACAAACTATTGAATTTCAACAATATTATCACTGTTAATGAATGTGTGTCTCAGCTCTCTTAATCATGAATGTAGCCGACCTCGGTGAAAATGATGACTTCCAGGCTGTGGCAGAAAGCCTGCCACCCACTGCGGATGTATTCCTCTGTCACGGCGTCGCAGTACTTTCTGACAGTGGCTTTGAGGGTCTCAGTGTTTCGATGGTGGACATTGCAGGCGTTCCCCTTGATATGCACCCAAAAGTTTTAGTCGAGGGGTTTGACATCAAGGCTATAGGGCAGAGCCAAAAGTGTCAAAAAAGAGTTCAAAAGAACACAAAATACTAATTCAATAAAGTTTTTCCTCAGAAGGGATGGGTTTATTTCATTGTTGGTGTCAAAAGTGGCCTCTTCACCCTCACAAGGCTCTTTCCACCCACTTTTTTAGACAGCTCTCTGGACAGTCTGATGGGAAACCTCGAGATCTCTTGTATGGGCTCTCATCGACTTGAGGAGATTGGTCTAAGCTGTTTTTTTTAACTCCCCCGGGTCAGTTATGCCTTTTTGAGAGATAACTTCTTAATGTCCAATGTTTCGGACTTGCAGAAGTCATCGACGGTGGTCCTAGAGATGCCCAACTGCTTGGGATGCGCGAATGGAAATTCTTTGATCACATTCAAGTGTCCTTTTCTCGACTTTTACAAAAGTTAAAGACCTTAAGTTTGCATTGTCTTGTAACTAATTGATTATGCTTTAATATATGGAAATAGAAATTAATTTCAATAACGAAACCTTCATTAATTATTAAATTAGTATGTACTCAGATTTTAATAGACCACACGGTATATATTGTATAGTATACAACTGTTATAGAAAAAAAATCAATCCTTCAAGGCTTCCCTTACTCATCTTAGCATTGAATAATTATGGAATTATATAATCATGCAACATGTCAATACAAAATGCATCAATGTCAATCAACCAGACTTCCACGTTATGAAATGATTTTTGAAGATGACTTAAAGATAATTAGGAAATAGATGGTCAAAGGTAGTGATGAAAATTGAGTGCATTTTTTTAGCTCGTCCTTTTTTTGTAGTTGGCAAATTGAAAAAGGAATTTTCTTTTCTTAATTTGTTGTCATTATTGTTTAGTTCCTAGGGAGTAAACTTCATTAACTAATTTGTTACAAAAGGAACATTTGGGTCTGTTCATAAACGATGCAGATGATTTGTTGCAGAGTTAGTATTGCTGGATTTTGAGCTAAATTTTGGATGGACAATAGAATAATTATTACCAATGTAATTGTTTAATGTCATCTTCCCCTTCCTGCGTCACAGTTGCTTGTAGCTGATCTAATAAAACGGCATGACAGCAATGTTGCTCTCCTTTTAAGCATTCTAAAAAAATTTCAATATTGCCATCTTGATTTTTGGTATTTTCTTTTTCAACAATCCCAAAATGCTCCTGATGAGCATCATAGGTCGTAAACGAGCTCTGAAAGAGTGTTATTTATTATTCAATAGGGTGCACTGCGTAATTTTTGGGACTGAACAAAAATTAACCATAAAAAAAGGTGCTTGTCATATGTTACAACCGTCCCTATGGCCCAGGATGGTTGCAACAATTCAAAATTGAATGTTTTAATTCTTTAAAAATATTATTTACTTTAATTTTCTCAATTCCTGCTTTTTAACTGTTGCAATCGTTCCTGCCTAAGTTTCAAAATTTGAGGACGTATTCAATTTCAATTTATAGAAAATTTCGGGTTGGAAAAGTCCAAGCATATTTAGGTAGGCTTGGTGTTTATGCCTAACCAGCTTTCAGTGACAGACTCAAGAACTTCAACCAATGTTCTATTTATATATGTAAAATATTTAATTTAAATGGTTATAAACAGAATTTGCGCATTTGTAGTATTATGTCAATAACATATCAGAATGAAGAGGGTTGAACAAGTTGACATTACGTAAGAAATACTCGATACATTGAATGAACACTCTTTTTTTCCATTCATTTCTTTGACCAACTGAAGGCTATTTTTTTTATAGACAGGAACATTTATAAAATGAAAAAGTGAGTTGAATTAGAGCAATTGTGTAATGAATATCTTAAGAAGTTAATAGATTTTTCTAAGTTGATCTATCTATTTTATGTTATTGGAAGAATTATATCTAATCAATAAGGAAATATTCGTGAAACTTCTTTTGGTAATCATTACACAACTGTTTTATTTCTATTCTATCTTTCATTTCATAACAATTCTACAAATAGAAAAAAATAGACTTAAGTTAGTAAACTTAGAGAGTACATTCCAGGTATATTTTAATGAAACTTCATATTGCTATTTATTAACTATGGTTTTTATCTTAGGTAGGGTATTTAAGCTCTTATCTTGGATGGCCATTTACCTTTTTATATTCATGCTTTCATTTTTAATATAATTATCATACAAATTTCAACTATACTAACGAAGCTTTTTCGTTTTTTAATGGCCTTGTTAAAACTGTATTTGAAAAGAAAATATGTATACATATATATCTACATTGTTAGTAAGTAAGTACATACTTTGGGTATTTTTTTTCATTTTTTGGCAAAGTGGTTATGAAAAGGGAAATAATTACAATTTTCAAATGCTGTTTTTTATTTGTGTAGATAAGATATTTTTTTTTACATATATATTTTTTGTTCTAAGATTTCCCCATTTCTGATATTTGATATCTCAATTGCAAACTATATACTTACTTAATGTGAATTTCTTAGCATACCTACAAATATATTGTCATTTTGAATCAAATTCGTTAGATAAAACAGAACGTTGCCTGAAAAAATACCAATTATAGTAGAAATAAGGAAAGTTAATCCTTCGAGATCTTCTTAAAGGCAGATACGAGTGTTGTCTGAAAAGTATATAACCTCAACGTGAAGATGGCAGCATTCGTACATAAAAGCTAGTCACATCTAGTTAACGTCTGTTAACAGTTACTCATCAAAGTTTCAGGCTTATTGGAGGCGCAGTTTTGTATGTAATAGTCGTTTGAATGGCTTGATATGAGTGTTTTTGTGAAAATTAAAAAATCGAGTATCAATCTGTTGGCGCAGTTTAGGGGCAATAAATCCGAGTTTTTGTGCTGATTAATTGCTGTAGATGAAACTTGGATACGCCATTATACGCCCGAAACAATAAAATATAGTTCGAACAGTGGACTGCAAAGATTTGTCCTCAAATCAAGAGGCAATCACCTTCGTGAATAATGATTCTGCAGTGAAAAAGTGGTAGCGAGGTATAAAACATTCAAAACGATATTATTCTAAATTTATATAAGAGGCGGTATTAGCAGTTCCATTACATCCTAAACAAGTTTTCCAGCAGATAACGTAACTTTCCAAATGTCTGAGTCCCAAAACTGTCCTGAATAAAACAAAGCAAGAGAGAAAATTGTATATTATGACGCCATCAAATTTCGGAGCTAGCCCACAAGTGAGCCATGTGAGTTATCCCTAATGACATTATCGCTTTATATAATTCAAAATACCGATACTTATTTTGGTACCAGAACCAGTACAAAAATATTGGTATCGTGATAACACTTATAGGGACTAAATGAAGCCAAAATGGATTTTAATTTAAATTTCTGCAAAATGATTTCGTATCCTTTTCTTGTGCTTTTTTTTAGGAAAATAAATCATTATTGAAGTTCTTTTCTTTTCCTTTTCGTCACATTGTTCAAATTTCTTCATCATTTCTTAAATACATTTACTCAAAAAAAAAAAAAAAAAAAAAAACGTGTATAGATAATTAAAGTGAAAGCTCAAGGGAACTTTTTAGCTATATTATTTGTTTCCAATACACACAAATATTTTAAAAAACTTTTCTTTTATTTATACAAAGTATTTTTATTCATACTTAGAGGCGTAGCCTTAAGCCATTTATGTTTTTTAAATATTTATTCATATTCTTATCACATTTTGTAGTTTTTAACAAATTGGATAATTCAATCCGAGAGGAATAATATACAGTACAAGGTGTACGAGCTATATATGCTGCCACTTTGGCGTGCTCTCTTTGGCTATTGCGGGCTCTCCAATTTTTTATTTTGGTTAGATTGTTCAAACCTGCACCAGTGGGGAAAAAATGGAATCAATTGACGAAGTTGTATTCCCAACTTTTTGGAATTCGCGCAGAGAGCGACATCATAACAATTGTGTGAGCTCAGGGACTTAGTGAGACGTTCTTTTGCAAGGTTAGGAGGGCATTTGAGGCTTCTAAAGGTGATTTTTGAGGCTCCAAGACAATTTTGACTACTTTATCTAGCAGGACTTTTGGCCTCAGAACTTACCAGATGTAACTAGGGTGAATTTTTTGTGTGTGTTGCACGTTCAAACGTCAAACCAGGCGAACCCCCTACATCACCAAAGATGAGTTTATCATAGTCAAGAAGAAATTCAAGTATTTGCCAAGGGACCAAGTGACGAAGGCCTGTTTGTATTTTCTTCCTTGTATATAGACTTTAATTGAGGCTGGAATTGATTTTATTTAATAAAATCAAGCAGAACTTATCTGATTTTCCGAATCTCATTTAATTTTTTTTATTCGATAACTGCTTAGAGAGAAAATTGAGTTTGAAAAAAAAAAAAAAACTCTTTACAGAACAGATAGCTTGTGCACCTTGTATATTCATATTTAATTTATTGAATTGATAATAGTAAAAAAGAAAGTAACTGACAGTTTGTGTCATTTGTAAGCTTTAAATATATGTTTAAGGGAGTCTGATAAGAAATATTATAATATCTAAGTTGTCGAGTGCTTTTGATTGCATGTGTGTTTTTATATTTGAATTACGAGCTATGTTTTGTAGCAGGGCTTTTTAAGTTGTTGGACATGTCCTATAAGGGGATGTGGTGTTAAAAATTTGACTAGATCATCTTCCAGCCCATCTAAAGAAGGCCTGATTAAAACAAAAACATACTTTTTGGCATACTTTTCAGGTTTTTTTATTTGCAAAGTTAATCACAATGTGCACCTTTTAGAAACATTTCTGCTGTTATATAAAATTAAATGTAAATCTTGCCCAATTGATTTTAAAGAACTTGGATTTGCAGGAACAGTAGTGGACTTGTCTTTTCGAACCCGTCGAAGGAGGCAGATGAGCAGTTATTGGAAGAAATCTTATAAGCCATGTTAAAAGATTTATTATGGTTTATACCATGGACTGCCCAATTGTAGCCCATAGATCTTCTAAATAGTCCTCTTGAGTTTTACCTGGTGGCTATCAATTATTTTAATGAAGAACTTTGCTTGTTTGTGACGATTTTAATATGCTTTATAATTTGTCAGGAACATCTAGCATAAACATTTCGAAAGAAGAAGATCATACCAACTTTAAGTGCGAACGCCTCAATGAATGTTGCCGTTTTTCATTATTTTATTTATATTGACATTGGGATGAGAGATATATATATTTATAATACATGCCCCATGGATGAGGAAAGTGAAAGTAACTCAGAGGTACGTTAAAACAGTCGCAAATATCGATTATGAAGAATAGTCGGTATTACACAAACAAAATTTAATAGAACTTGTATGTGATACTATTTGGTTCCTGATCCTGGCACCATTTCTAATTTTTTCAACATTTAAAATTCAGGTACTATTCCCTAATCACAATAAACTAAAAAATAACTTCTTCTTTAAACATGTCTCAAGTTGTGAGTCAAATTGTCTCCTTCAGTTACTCTTCAAACACCAATGTATCAATGAATTCTTGCTTGATTAACAACATTTAACTTTTAAATTAAAAAATACACTTTTATTAAACTAAATATATGTTTTAAATAGTTGACTTTAATGAAAGATTACTTTTTCTTGCTCTATTTTACTATAAACAAAATCTCGTGATAGTGAATTTTTTTTTTATTAAAACAGAGAATGAGAGAATATTGATTCAACAGTTTTACGATTGTTTCAGTTTGGTCTATAGATTGTCGAAAAATATATGTTTTAAAAAAAAATACCACAAAACCATTTTATTTATCTTAGATTTTATGTTGTAAATTAACTTATTTCATAACTAACTACTAATATTTTATTGAATAAAATGATCATAACTCTAAAAACTTTTATTCACCATATATTACTTTAAAAAGTGATAGTTATTGAATTGTTAAAATAAAGATATTTATCCCAATCACCACATTTAACTTTATAGAATAAAAAAACAAATGAATATTACATACATTAAAAATTATATTCTTCAACTAACAATTGACTCAAGTTTTTTATTATTCCTCCTTTCTCTAATAGCTCTTGATTGAAATGAGAGTATCAAGATAGAAAGATATTAATATAAGGGGCCTCACAATGTTTTGGGTGTTAGCTAAAATGAAATAAAAATATCTTATTTTAGGGGCACACTAATAAAACATTGGTTCTAATTTTAATTGGACAGTGAATAATATAAACAAGTTAAAAGTCATTGACGTTTGAATATTTTAATTTATAAATTTTATAACTCTAATGACTGTAATTTCAACATGAATTTTGAGCCCTCTTTTAAAGTTCGCATCAAACTGATTATGGCAATCCTCATTATCTAATCTAAGTGGTCATGAGTAAGTTTAGTAAGATAATTATTTATCCCTTTATTCATATCTTAGAAAAAAGATTCACAAATCCATGTTGATCCGAATATTCAAAAAATACAAATACTCAATTGTTTTAGAAGCTCAAACCCTGGTGGGAATTCAATATCTGTAGAATTCTTAAATTCAAAATGATCATTTCAAAATTCATCATCTGATGGCAAATCAATCAATTTGATTTGCAGTTTACCAACAGTTACATTTTTGCAAAATTGATGAACTTTCTATCCCATAGCCCATTGGGAAGGGATAAAAACGGCTACTCAACTAATTAAAATACAGCATCACAATTATCAAAGTTTTGAATTATTTGATCAAATTCTCTGCGATAATTAATTGTTATTAAATCATTTTGGCAGCCCGGATAAAATGCTCTCGAGACCAGACTTGGACCACAGCCCAGCTGTTGAAAATCCTTGTATAATTTTTGTCCATAGAAATTTCTTTCTTATTACTAACAGCTTTCTAAAAAATATAATAGCGGATGCAAAAAGGATCAAAGTCTCACAAAAATATGTGAATTTCCATTATTAACATAAAAAGGAGGTTTAAAAACTCATTGGGGAAGTTTTATATATATATTAATTGTTTTATAGGAAATGTGACAATAATATTATAACCTTTTCCAATAAAGAGCTTTTTCTATTTTTTACAAATGAAAAGTTGTTATTACTTTACTTGATTTGTACCTGTTCCCAGTATATTATATGTTTATTAATTAACACGAAGAATTAACGTTTTTCTAAAATGTAATAAGTTGTACACAAATCAAAGATGTGTATAAATAACTATTATTTTTGGAATCGAGGATACTTGAACTTGAAAAAAACTCAATTTGTCTAAAACTCTACTTGAATAATTCAAATAATGATTCGTCAAGTTTCAAGTAGTATCACTCAAAATGATGGTAAAAAACTACAAACATTCCTTCCTTATTAGAAAAAAAAGTTTTGATACATTAAAAATGAGAAACTACATTGCATAGATTGTTGAAAATTTTCAAAAGCTTGAGCTCGACCCGACTTAGGACTTCAAAACTTGAATTCGACCCAACTTAGGACTCCCAAACTTGAATTCGATCAAATTTGAAAATTTTGATCCCAAATCTAACACTAGAAAAACTTTGTAAATTAATTACATTTATAAATTCTACACTAAAACTTTGAATTTATACTAAATTTTTCTAAATTTTAACATTACACATTACGTCTCAATGTTGCTGAATTGAATATAGTAACCAAGTTCATGAATTACTCCCTGAATTAAGTCCCTGTTGGACATAGGGTAGAATTGAGGATATACAACTTAGTAATTCCTGTCTACGTCCTTGGTAGATACGGAGTGGGACTTATATTTTTTTATTTCATATCACAGCTGTTCATAGCTAATTTAATGACAGCGAAGCTGCTTTCCTCTCCATCATTCTTTAAATGATCAGGGTTACCATTTTTTTAAATACTGGAAATGTTTACGATTTTGTAACCCATATTTATCCTTATCTAGAAATGATTGTGTATCGAACTCGCACACATTGAGTTCTTTATAATGATTTCTATTTAGCGCATTGTCCCCTGACATACAATATTTTTATTCTAAAACAACGATTTGCATATAAAAAAATAATTTATTTAGACGGACAATAAAGATTTTATAAATATCTAATGCATAATCGTCAAATGTCAAAAATATTTTCACTTATATCCTATTTTAATATTGATATTTCACGACAAAGTGAAATTGCGATTAGAAAACCCCCAAATATCAAAAGCAAATAAATCAGTACAGCTTCAAATAGAGCACATATTTCCAAATCGAATTAGGGCATCAAATTACAGTAAGAATATTTGAAAAAGTTTGACCCAAAAATCTTTCCTTTCCTATTAATGGGGTCAATTTATTCCAAAAACTTTTAACTAAATGAAATAAGATATGTAATTGAGTGAAATCACTCAAGTACTTAAAAACTCTTTAGGAGAACAACAAAATCGTAGTATGTCATATATCAGGGATATCAAAAATAATTAACTCTATTTCAGAAGGACAAAAATATATTTTTTTTCTATATGTACAATGTATATACATTATCAATGTCATTACCACTAGGCTCATCATTATAATGAGTTATATACAGGATTGCAGGTTTGGAGCCTTTTTTGAGGAATCGGAGTGGATAAGGGGATTTTTTTGGTCGAATCGGAGTAGAAGTCACGAGTCGGGAAATTTGTAAAGGATCCGACTCCGGATACAAAAATTATTACAATTTATGGAAATTTTACTTATTTATAATCTAAGGCTTTCATTTAGTATTCGTAATTTTTCTTATTTAATAGTTATGAAATATAGATATTAAGTATTTTAAACTATATAATATACTCTTTTAAATTATACCACGCCTGGAGTCACTTTTTCTTCAATTCATTTTACCCGTTGGGTTGGCAAAGAGCCTGGACGAATATATTCGTTATAATATCTTAGGTAAGGACACAACAAGTATATATATATATAACCTTTAGCAAAATTTAATTTTTCATTTTTTTCCTGCAACTCTGTAGTTTTTTGTCATTTTTTCCTAAAATTCACTGTTTTGTGCTCAAGGCAAAAGTAAATATATATATTTCGATGAAATTGATCAAATGTGTTTATTACGTCCATACAAGGTACAAGAAAAAGTTGTATTTATTTTATTTGGACATAGTCAATACATCAATCTCCCCCTATTAATTCCGTCGGTTTCCTTGTAAAAAAAGTTATATTGATTCTCTAAGAATGCATGAAATACAGATTTGTTCGTATTTTATAGTTTTTGAAGGTAATTATCATATCATATTATTATAAATGATATCTTCTTCTATTATTTTTTTTCTTCCTCAAGATAAGCAATTTTTTCCTTTAAATTAACTTAAACTCATCAAGATATCTACATTGATGCAATTGAAAACAGAACAATTACGGGTTCATCTAATATTAACGTATAAGATGATGTCTTATAAATGACATGTTCAAACTAACAACTCTACCCTATCAAAATGGAGTGGTTTGGTGATTTAAAATATTTCGTGTTAGTAATACTCTTTTGGGCTTGCTAGAATTTCAATTTGATGTACTGTACCAACTGTTGGGCAAGTCAGACATATTTAAATGTCAAACACTAAATAGTGGTAGCCTAACAGTAAAAGTCAAGAAAGTCGATATATAGATACTCTATGTAACAGATATACTCTTTGACACTACTAATAAAAAGCGTGGTGGCTGTCAAACATAAGTCGGATAAGCGTTTTGGTATAACCTTATACCTTTGTTTCTATTAACCTTGATTCATCATGGTATCTTAACTCCTAGAAAGAAAACACGAAAAACTGAAATGTTATAGAAAAAGCAAGCTAGTTTTCCAGTCATCACTTAAGCTTCATCTCTCATACAGTTGGTAGGACCTGAGGCACGCTCTTTTGACGCTCTTGGATTGAAAAGTGACTAGCCTATTACACCAATTGATATCTAGGAAAATGATGAAAACTATAGAGCGGCTTGGGAGTTTGTGAAATCTGTAAAAGTGGCCAATGATGTAGCTGAAAGAGGCGTAAAAATCATGAATAACTTTGTATCTAGGATTACTACCGAAAAAGAGCAGAGAAACTGTTTACTGCAAGTTTTAGAATACCACACAAATAAATATGTTAGTTTCGCGAAATCTTATTTAAACCATTAAGAATCAATGTATTTCTAGTATATTATATTGTATTGTTTTTTGGTATCTAATTATTAGCTTTGTTCAAGGAAAAAATGGATTGTATTCAATTTTTGTATATATATACGTCAAGATAATAATAACTAAGGAGAATTCCTAAAAAGATAGGGAAAAATATAAAAAGAAGCATTGTTTTTTAAATAATTCTGAAGCTATAGTCAAAAGAATACGAATGGGTTTTTTTTGCCTTTTTTAGAGCCACCAACAATACATTTTCAAGGCCCATGCGGGAGACTTAGCCGCGGTTCAAAATGCAAATGACTAGTACTTTTAGTTTCTACAGACCTTGGAGAATGGGAAAAAGTCAAACATTGAAAGTTTAAACAAAAAAGTTACAATTTGAACAGGCTTAACGTACAATTACTAGGTGTACACACATGATAGATCTGGTAATCCCTTCATTAGACGACGCTATCTTTATTTTTCTTTTAACCTTTACTCAAAAAGAGAAATAAAGCTAAGAAAAATCAATTGATGGTCCGTTAATTCTTTCCAAGTTAAAAATAATAGATTTTCAAGAAAAAATAAATTCGGTAAAAGGAACATTAAGCAAAATCCTCTTGAGCCAAATATTATTTCACAAAATTAGTTTGGCAAATTTTCCACGTTCAAAAAATCATTATTTAAATTAAGTTTGCCAATTTTGAGTTATTAACGCTCGTCGGTATGGGGTCTTTTTTGCGTGCCTATGCATAGCCTGGTATTAGAGTTGTAAATTCTCAACATTTTACGATGCGAGTATTTTTGCGCAACAATATAATTTCTAAAATAATCACTCTTTTTCATATACCAATACTTTGACCGTGATTAATAATGTAAATTCTAAAGATTTTTGAAGGTGAGTTTCTTGTATTTCGCAATCTGAACAATTCTTTTTATTTTCTACGGCTGATGTGAGTATTCCTAATGTTATGACAGCTTAGATGCTTTCCTCCTAAACATTTTTCAAATTTCCAGAGGTGTTTTTTTTAAATACCGAAAGTCTTACAATTTAATAGTTCTAACCAAGATCCTTAACTGTAAATAAGTCAATTAAGCCTAATTCTCCAAAAAATTATATCCAATCATCATCATCGTCTCCACCCATTTTAATGGGCAATTTTATTGTTACTACTATAACAGGGAACTGCTCATTTATAAATAAAGAAACGGGTGTGTTTCATGATGGTATTGTAATGACTAGGCTCTCATTTTTTAATATATACTTGCAATTAGTAATTTGGTTCAATGAGGCTTCCATTTCGTCTTTTTCTCTATTTTTGCAAAGTTGTTTTTGATTAAAAACATATACATACTTATTTATATGTGCAAATTATCCATTAATTTTTGTAGCAATGTAATGGAGATGCTTTTATAAACCTTGGCTACGTTTTTGACTAATGGTTTTTATAGCTTTTTGAAGCCTGACAATTTTCTTATTTTTGTTATGTGTTCAATAAATATACTGGGTAGGGTAGTAAAACGTGGATTGTTAGTTAATATTTATTTTCTCATTAATATGAAAAGCTTTAGTCATTTTTTTTAATATTTTGTTTCTGCCGTCCTTTCTAGATAAACAAACTTTACTAATCATTTATTCATTTCATCATAATGAGCAATTTATAGGCAAAAAGGCAGCGCATCTCAGATCTCCTAGATGCTGGAGTCGATGTTTTGAAGATTACGAACATTGTTAAGTGTTCTAGGAGCCTGGCTTATAATTTGGTCAAGAAGATAAAAAATAGAGAAAACCTCTCCAGGATGTCAAGAAGTGGAGAGTATACTTGAAAGAGGGATACGAAGTTCTTGCTCAGTTTGGAGATGATCCCACTAAGTCGACGAATCGCCTCGCCAACGACTTCTCTGTGGCTCCTGGGACCATCAAGAGGGATTTTTAAGTATTAAGTACAACTTGGGATTAGTTTCTTTCACATGTACCCCAAGCCATCTTTTGACTGAAGCCATGAAAGTCCAGTGCCCCCTCTCACACGTCCACCAATTGACAAAAGTTCTGCACATATAACATGGCTCGATTGTGGTAGAAAGAGATATGTCCCCCTTCATCACCAGATTTGAACCCATTGGATATGGGGATCATTTGGGGAGGGAAACCAAGAGTGAGTCCACCCAAATGTGGACTCACTAAAGTCCTCCATAGTGGTTGCATGGGAGAACTTGTTAGATGAGTTTGTCTTTCAGGCGACGTGTAAGGGCTGTGATTGATAATGAAGGTGGCCATATTGATTGAAAAAAAAAGGTTTTGCAAAAACATTGTCTAAATGTTTTGTTAACATTATTTTTTGCCTATTATTGAAAATATAAAATTATTGATATACATTTCTAAATCCATCTCTAGTCCACGTTTTGCTGCCCTACCCTGTATATCGGAAAAGTTATAGTTTTAATTCATAACAGTTTTGCTTGATTTAGTTTCAAAAATTCATATCAGATGGTTGACGTCCCTTATTGTCCATACACTGAATTAAAAAAAAAAGTCCAAATACCAATTTTAATTGTATTTTCGAGATATTGTAACTAATTGTTTCCCAGTTCTGAGTAACCAATCAAATGTCCCATTTTTCTGTTCCTGAGATATTCCATGCTAAACACAGTCCCAGCAACATAATCAAGATCATCATTGTGAACAAGGCCTCGGTTTGTTGCGACAGGAAACAATTGATGAATAGGAACAACCTCAAGGACAAGTATTGATTACAATAATCGGCAAAAATCTAACCTATGTAGTCAAGAGAAGGTTTCAGACCAATTCATTCGTGAATATGTCGGAGCTGACAAAGAAGAAGTCCGTAAAACATCTGCAGTATCCAAGGCAAAGAAAGAGGCAGGATGCCAGTCATTAAAAATGGTTGAGGAGCCTCGTCATGAAGAACTCCACCTAAAGCTCTCTAACATGAAACAAAATGGGGAACAAATAATTTTCTTCTTCAATGAGAAGAACTTTTCTGTAGACTCTGTCAAAATAAAATAAATGAAAGATGAGCTACTTCCATAACAAATTCATCTATACTCTGAACCCCCAATTCACTAGAACTTTTTCCTGATCCGGTATTGAGATTGTGCTTTTTTATATGGATAAATATTTTGTAACAACTTTGAGTTTTGACTCTTAAAAAAACATCATTGTCTTTATTGAATGACGTTGTCTTATTTGAATCATGAGGAAAGCAAAATTTCTATTCTAGAGACATGCTCTTTTATTATCGTTTATATACATTGCTTAATCAACGAAATATCTTTATATATATATATATAAGAAGAAAATAAGTTTTATGACCCTTAAAGGATTTTAAGACAGACGTTCGAGTAAGGGATTGAAAACATAGTTGTACATTGTTCATATATGTAAGCAATATAGACTTATTAATGCCATATGTATCGTGTACAAGTTAGAGTTTTGCAAAAGTTGTAACAACAAAAATGAGATGAAACATTTATCATGTTTATGGCCACAAGTGACTCGGCAAATACCTCATTCTGGCCCAACAAAAAGTTTCTTTGAAGGGTTATACGGAGTGGTCCGTTAAAATCTGAAAACTTCGAACAACAAAATATAATTTATTAATTAACAATATAATTTCAACAAAATTAAATCTAAGCTTTTTAAATCATTGATGTAGCCACCCTTAGTGGCAATGATGGCTTCCAGGGGGCAGCAGAAAGCCTGGCAACTCCTGCAGATGTAGTCCTCTGTCATGGCGTCCCAGACCCGACTGGGAGTGGCTTTGATGGCCTCGGTGTTTGGATGGCAGACAGTGCAGGTAGAAGGTGTTGTCGAGGGGGTTGATATAAGGGCTGTAGGGAGCTGTGAAGTTTCTACATTTAACTCTATATAACTCAATTCGTATCATATTACATCCATGAGTTTTAGAGACCTCGATTTCAGCACTCTTTTTAATCTCAAAAACTTTATGGATTAATCTACGCATTATTAAACATACCAAATGTAAACTTCGTACTTTTGACCTTTTAGTTTTGCAAACGTATTGCATCATTGAAAAAGTTTTAAAACCACGCGTTAGAAGTATTTAATGCACGTAAATCCTTCATTTTAGAAACATTTGCAAGAACAGTCTGAATGGTATTTTAGAGCAAATAAAAAAAATCAATTTGAAACCTAGAACTAAAAATCAAAAATATCTGTTAGAATTAGAAAAAAAAACACAACATTTTTCTCCATAGAAATTTTCAAAAATCAGATACTTTGGACTTCACATTACTCTAATGGGCTTTATAGAGGTAAAAAATGAGTAAAAAAAACGAGAAAATCGACGACGGATGAAGAAAAACAAAAAAACATGGGGACTTGTTGATGGCTTGAAGATCCAATTACTAATATATTTTTAATTTTAGCCAATTTACAAATTCATTTTTTTAATTTATATATTATTTAAAAATATTATGCGTCAATATAAAAACAATCTTGAACGATACTCAACAAAAGGAGAAAATCACAAAATATTTTTTTTACTTCACATATTGATACTGGATAATATTTCAGAAGTATTTGAATAAATTAAAGGCATTCTTTTCAATACTCTGAGATGACGTAAGATATTCAAGCACTTTTGCTGTAGTTTAGAACTTTAATTTGATTTTGGAGACTTATATTGCCCCTGATATGGCCTTTCAAACATAATCTATCAGTTTATAATAATTATTATTATTTATAATTTTTTTGACGATCAATTTTGGATAAAGAGTTAATAGGAATAACCTATTGATATAAATTTACAAAAATTCGTCAATAAATAAAAATGTAAATCATACTTTTGGCAATTTTGAGAAAAATCATTCTGGCTTGTTTTTGTTCTGACGTACCGCAAATTGCTTTTCTGAAAGCAGCCTTTTAAAAATAACAATTCCCTCAAGCTAGTCCTTTTATTGAAAGTCTTACTTTGTCTTTATTTACAATATATGCACTTCTTGTGATTCAAGAGTACTTACTATGTGGCACATTAGATGATTTTATCATCCACATTTGTCACTTCTAGATATATAATAAATTTGCGAGTAAAGAATATATATTGCTAAAATATCTATTTAAATGTTAGAAAGGCTAAATATCCCAAATTACTGTTAGAATTTTAATGGTAGTAACGCAGAGATAATATATCAAAATGAAAGTGTAGCTTCAATAAATAATTGATAAATCCTGGTTTTTTTAGAGCAATTTGAAAAATAATGAATGATAAAAAAGTTGATTTAAAAATATTACATTCTAGATGTTTATTTTGTGTAATTTGTAAATGCAAATTGCAAGGGAAATTCATATATAGGTTTGTAAATATTAAGCACTTTCTAACAAGGGAGTTTTGATGTTATTGACCACCTGAACAGTTTTTTTTTTTTTTTTGCTAAAACTATTAACAGTATGATTTGAGTAATAATTATCGATTGATGTTTGGTGATAGAATTAAATAAGACAAATAAATAGCAACTTGTACAATCTGTTAGTACAAGTTACAACATATATATATTAAATAATGACTTGGGAATTTGTCTAGATATATATCAATCCATCTTTCCCCGACAAAATATAATAATTTGTCATTTGCCCAATAAAAGGGTTTTCATTATTTAGTTGTGAATTCATCGTTTGTATGACATAAACGTCATGCTGTGACATTTGGTGAAAACAACAAAAAAAGTTTCTTGATTGATGTTGCTATTGTTTTTGCTGTATAATGTCATACAAACAATATAAAAACAATTATTGTTACACCAACTCTTCATGCATTTCAGAAAAATCAAGTCTCATGGCTCAAACTGTCGACACACACAAAAGTATTTTATTTAGTTTAATGCCTTTTTAAAATACATCTTCCATATTCCCAACTTGTTCTTTTATTTTCATAAAATGCATTTATTTAAAAAAAAATGTTAATGTAGTATTTTTCTGTATGTACATAAAATCAGGACGCAGATTTACTATATGCTGTTTGTAAACCTATTTATTTATTAGCAGTAATAACCCGCATTGCCCAGAGATATTAAGCGTTGTCGAACAGACACACTTTGCTTAAAAAATATATAAGATACTTATCAAGAAATCCTCAGTGTTACACACCGTTTTTTATGGGAAAACTAACTCATAATTACTCAATACTTACATGTTTTCTCCTCAAGAATGAAAAATTAATAAAAATAGCTTGAGAAGAAAATAACAATCTGAATTATTTACTGATGAGTCAGGGATTAATTTAGTTCCTGTGGGCTGCCTGGCTGAGCTATATAGATAGTTATGTAAATCATGTGAATTCTTTCGTTTCGCAGTTGTTTTTTTTTTGTTTTTTTGAATTAGTAATCTGTGGAAGGAATTTTGTTTTTCTGAGCAGTTGCCATTATTAATCAATTCTGGGGTAGCAATCTTATTTTTTTCAATTATATTCAAAATATTGATCTGTGCTTCAAAAGACAATTATTTATTCAGAGATGAATTGAGTAAAATTGGGGATCGACATTGGAGTAATTCTTCCCAAACTCCTTTTTTATTTCCTTTTCCCTTTTCCTCCCTTCTCACTTATGATTGTAGCTGATCTCCTCCGACGGATTCTTAAAATTATTAGGCTAACCATTTGCATTTTTAGTATCTTTTTTTAACATGCCCATGATACAACGATTTTCATTATTGTCTATAATGCGAGAAACCTGTAAGCGAAGGCTCAAGCGTACCCACTACAAATGGGGTCCAAGAATTGAGAAATTCCTACAATGATATAACATGATGAGTTCATAAGGCCATTTACATTTACAAAAAAAAAATGTTCTCTCTCTATCAAGCCGTTTATGGGCCTAAAAAAATTGCCCTATATGTATTTACAATTTCAAAGAGTGTGCTCGTGTATATAATATTAAAAACTACAACTTTAGAATATCCATTCATAGCTAATTTGTTATGTTAAGAAAAAAAAAAAAAATTATCTTGTCATATATTCATATTATGACAAGGACGGGTTAAAATTTGATAACAATTTTTGCAGACAGATTGATCATGTAAAGTATAGATATTTATTAGACTATATTCCTCTTTTTATCCAAGTATTAGCTCAATAGTTGTGAGTGTTTATGTAAGAATGTAATAAGAAAATAAATATTTTCATTCATGGACAATATTATATATTCAATATAAGGATCCACGTCGTCCATCAATCAAATAGTACTTTTATTCTGAGTATTTTTTTGAAAATATTTCATTCTTTTTATTGATAAAGGAATTGACCTAATTATTTTATTTATTAATTATGAAAAGTATATTTTACTGTCGTACAGGACTCTAGTCATGCATTGAAATTCTTATTTTATATATAGTTTTAATTTTATATGCGGGAGCAAACTTTTTGAAATTATAAATAAAAGTCAGGTAACATTCAGTCGTGCAATTAACAGGTGAGGGAAACAATTAATATAAACCCCTGTACTTTAATTATACCGGGATAGATACTGGCTCATTTAAAACAAGGACTGTAGAGCCGGTACATAAATGTCCGACTTCGACTCTACCCCTAATTTTACGATAGTATATTTTGTAGCCTCTATAAGTACTATTGAGTCGTTTGAGTGTAGAAACTATAAATATAGGTTTAATTTGTTGCTTTAGGTAGTTATTAGCTATATTTAGTAAACAATTGTTCCAGGTATAAACAAACAAAGTACCTAATTGGTATATAAAATATCTAACTTGATGAATACCAAATGAAATAGATCAAAAGTTATATAACTTATATCTATTGCTAGCTCATTCGTAAGTTTTTATACTCTCGTAACCGAGAAAAGACCATTCACACGACTTCTCATTACAACGTTATACTTGTACCTGATGATATTGACTATTCACAAGACTAATACATAATGGCTACACTCTACGTGACATAATAAGTTAGACCTTAGAATGTTTGAAAGTTATAAATATATAGACCATAAAACACATTTGAAATTTATAATGTAAACTTATAAATTAGTTTCAACTTTTATAAATAAATAGTACTTAATACCTATACTTTATAACCATTTAAAAATAAATATTAACAAACACTCAAGTAGGCCTTAGATGATAAATAAGTCATATTTATATAAATTATAATAATTTTCCAAGTCAGAATCGGTGCAAATTTTCTGTCTCCTGACTCTGACTCCATCAAAAATAACATTGATTCTGACTGTTCAATTCAAGTGATATTGGAGTCGTGCCTGTCAAAGCATTTACGTCATAAATATTGCCCGAATGGTGTAACTCCTATATTTAAAAAAACAAGAGCCAAAATTATAGGAGTGTTTTTTCTTCAAACAAATCCAATTTCATGTATCCCTTTCATTCTAAACTCAAGTGGACGCATGTAAATTGCCAAGAATCAAATTTTTGCTTAATTTTTTTCAGTCTAAAAAGTATCAAAGTATCGATACCAATTTTAGTACCAACAACACAACGGATATTATTGGTGTAATTACCATGTACAGGGCTGATCTTATCTAGTGGAACGTTTAATATCAATTTTAATAACACGAAAACTTATTCGTCGATTGGCTTCAAACTTAATGAAAGGTAGGTCTTCTGGCTCAATATTCCTTATGTAAAGTTTTGACTCAATTAAAAACAAAACGAACGAGAACGAGTAAAATTGATCAACAAAGGAGTGGAATTTTGAAGCTTTTCTCTTCTATGTCCCCCATGGTCATATCCAAGGAGCTCGGGTCAGCTTCAGTGAATCATACCTTCAGAATATAAAGTTGTGCCGGAGCCATGGTCTTGGGCGGTATAGAGTTGGCCCTCCCATTTCTGTGGAGAGGAAGGAGTGGCTCAAAGCAGAAGCTTTCATCAAACTTTTGTATAAGAAAGTACTAGATTGGGCCAGAGTTGTTAGATAAATATTCTCCCAAAATCTCTCGTTTAAATTTTACTCTTGAAAAATTGAAAATAATAAAATGTGTACCACTATATAAGATCACACCTGTATATAGAGCAATTTACCATTAACTTTGATTTTTTTGTAAAATGGTGCATAAGCATTATTTACTTAGTTGTTTTTTTCCTAATCAGAAGATAGTATTATAGTCGAGCGTTTATTAATAGCTTATTTACTTATTTGTTTATTCCTACAGCTTAAAACATCCTCACTATCTTGCGGCTATTGATTTTGTATTAGTTTGCTCAAGTCTGAATTAATCTTCAAATATTGCTAGAATGAGGCTAGAGAAAGCACTGAGATTTGGTATGTCCTTCTGTTGAGTTATTACTTTCAAAAATAATACAACAAAATGGCTTAATTTCTGCATATATCCGTCATGTCGTGTTGTAAAATAATGAATATAGGAAGTAAAAAAAAAATTCAAATATGGGATTTGAACATATTAAAATAATTATAATTTTCTTTATATTTTTCATGAATTTATTTTTTACTATCAACATTATACATAAAAATATGACATAATTTGAAATAAGTATCTGCAGAGTCATTAGAAAGGATTAGATAGCTTCAAAAAACAGATGATTTTAATACTAATAAAAAAATCGAGTTTTAAGTATTATGGCAACGTGATATATTATTATATAAGTAGAATGAATAAATGTAACCATAAATTGAAATATTATGTGGCAATAACACAAAAATAATCATTAACAAATATCAAGAAAAGGAGAAAGGCCCAATTAATTATTTACTAGTAGATCGTATATTCACACATACAGCCTAATATTTCATAGACATATTTCGTTCAAGTATGATATAATACTTTTATTTGAAATGTATCAAACAATCCTGATCAAAAATCACGACAAGGGAAAATGTTACAAACTCTGTCGTTTAAGCTGTTGAACTGTAGGGTGAATGCATCATAACTTCCCATCTAAGCTCCCGAGCTTCTGGCACGCCAAAAAGATGTATGTGGCCTAGCGTTCCCTCAATAGAACACGATTTCTCTCCTATAGAGCATCTTTTTGTATCCAGCCTTTTGAAAGTGGTTCAATACAGTTTTATGATCGATTTTCAGCTCCTGGGCGATGCTACGACAGCTAAAATAACGGCCTATCTCAATAGCCCTTGTCCTTATTGGCAAAAAAACTCGGATAACAAATTTTCACATGACAAATTTCTAACATTTGTACCAATTTTATAGCCAGAAGAAAAAGGAAAAAGGACAATAGTGAAGAAAAAAATAATAATAATAAAGGAATAGTGGAGGGGTTCTATTATTATCTGGATGAGATAGTAATTGATCAGTCTAAATAAACTCAAATGACGACAGTCTTATCAGTCTAGTCCTATTAAAGTTTGTTAGTCCTAGTTGTTGGTCCACATCGGTTTTTTTTTTTGGTAACTACAACATCTGAAAATACATAGTTACTAACTATGTATTTTAGGTTGTTCAACATAACCTTTTTCAAGAGACAATATACCTGAGGTTTAAAGTAGGAGATGAGTGGCTAGAATTTATTATATAAATTCTAGCTATAATTTGTTATTTTGTTCGTTTTTAAATTATTCAATCCAAGCTATGAGTAATGAAATTCTATAAATCTAGCCAGGACTGTAGGAATGAAATACCAATTTATCTGCCCTTAGGACCTGAATGGTAAAAAAGATCAGACCAATAAAAAAAGACTGATTAGGAAATCAGTCCCAGGACCGATCCAACTCTATTTATGAGACATCATTTATCCCTGATATTGTTTTTCAAATAAAATATATTCGTTTACAATCTTCTAGTAGTACATAATCATTGTTTGTTTCTGCTTTAAGCGTTACTATTAATCTGTTTGTTCAAAGTGTTTAACGATAATTCGTCTAAGAATATAAATAATTAATAGGAGTAGTATACTAATCATTATTTGTCAAAAATTACAAATAATGTTATCCAGACTTCATTTGGAGAAAAACCATTCTGGCTTGCTTTCGTATTGACGGGACACATATGTAAATATACTTGCAGATATTATTTTCTAAGAAGATTTTAAATGTATGTATACATTTATTTATATATAGTACGTGTGCAACCCATAATTAAGTTAATTAGAAACTCTAAATATTGCGTTGTTTCAATTTGTACAACTAGGCAAGTAAGTTATAAATATGCAAATACTAATGATATCATTCCCATGTAGAGGTGGCACGTTGTTTAAATATAATGCAGAGTATTAGACTATCATGTTATTTATAATTGACCATGTCTAAAACATGATAGTGTACATTGAACCCACAGAGCTGTTCACGAGTCATTATTTACGAGTTACGTCATAATATATGCTTCATTTGTTTACTTTAACAATGACGTGAAGAGTTATTAGCAAAAAAAAAAGTGACGTAAGGTGTTATTGGAATGATTGTTTTCTAGCTGGTTAATAACTATATATTTTTGATTTTTTTAATGATAATTTGTATAAAAAAAAAAGATGATGGTTCTTCAGTCAAGAGTTATTTGTATTGTTTGTTGTTTTTTACATCGATATAATCATCATCAGGAATTTCATGAAAAGACTTCAACATCATTTGAATAATTTCATGAAAATTTCAGGAATTTTTTCAAATTTCTAAGTGAAGGCGTAATTTCACTAATTTTTCAACGATTTTACAGATTTTATGAAATATCTAGATCCACAAATTGGTTCTAACGCATATAAACTCAATAAATATAGTTATAAAGTCTAAGCACTACTGGTATGTAATGGAAAAAAAACCAACATTTAAAATTGTAACCCTAGAAGTTTGGAAAAGAATACACATTGCTCCCATTGCCAACTATCTACTAAAAATTACTCACATTAGTAATTTTTTTATAACTTTACCGAGTGGTCCATTAAAATCTGAACACTTTGAAATTTAAACTTCAACAAGATAAAATTTATTAATGAGCAATATAATTTCAACAAACATAATACAATAAATAGATGTGTGTATGATCTCTCTTAATCATTAATTTAAACACCCTTAGCGAGAATTATGGCTTCTAGGCGGTGGTAAAAGGGATTTCGTCCACTACGGATGTAGTTTTGCGCCAAGGCGTTCCACAACTGGCTGACAGTGGATTTGAAAGCCTAGGTGTTTGTATTACGGACACTGCAGGCCTTCGCCTGGTCATGAACCCAAAAGGTGTAGTCGAGGGGTTAGTAACTGGGGTGTAGGGCCAAAAGTGTCAATAAAAAGGTTTCAAGGGTGTCAAAAAATAATTCAAAAGAACTCAAAAGACTCATTCACAAAAAGCTTACAATGTAGCAGATGGGGTTTTTTTCAATACTGTTATTAAAAGTAGCCCCCCCCCCCCGAAACAATGCTCTTACCAACCCCTTTTTTGATAGCTTTATGGACAATCGGATGTGAAGCCACGATATCTCTTGCGTGATCCCTCAATGCCTTGAGGGAATGAGCCTGACGGCGTAGACGGTGTTCTTGAAGACGGGCAACTGCTGGGAGTGGGTGAATGAAAATTTGTCGATCACGTTCAAGTGTCATTTTTTCGTCTTTGACGTAAGCTAGAGAGCTCAAATTTGCTTTGTTATGTAACTAATTGTTTATGTTTCAATATATCGAAATATGAATTAATTTCAATCACTTAAACTTCATTAATTATTGAATTAGTAAGTTTTCATATTTCAATGGACTGTAGTGATAACTCTAGCAATATCTATTTATTAAGACATAACATTTTGATCTTTTTGTTTCCCTTTAGCAGAAAACTCAAGTTAAGAAGATCAAAGCATTAGAGATTAATAAAGGGCAAATGCCACACTGTTTGAAACTGTTTTTTCAAATTTTTGGTTGATTTTTTAAGATAAGCCTTGCATTGATAATATCGGAAATAAACATGGAAAGTGGGAGCATGTATATAGACTTCAAGTTCTAGGGTATAATCGATTAGTTATAGTAATTTAATGTCTACTTATACCTAATCGGTGAAGCTCTATCTGCTGGGTGAGGGAATATAAAATAAATTATTATTTTTTCCATTAATATCCTGATGAAGAACAACTTTATTTATTCAATTCCTATTTAAATATAGTTTCTATTTCATCTTTTAAAATAGTAAAATAATGATAACAATATGAAATATTTTCATTTTTATGTAGGTATGAGGTACAGAAAATATCACACCTGAATATTTGATTATATATATATATTAGGAACTACGCGATTTTATTCTATAAATATACTAACATCTGTCAGGTGCGTCTATAGGTTTGGGATGGAGGGGTTGTAGCCCCTTCCCCACCCCAAAAATGAATGATGACTGTTTACATGTAATATTTTTTCTCATTCGGGTAAATTATGCAAGATAGCAAAAAATTTAATATTTGAAATATTTTTGCAAGAAATTTAAATTTTTATAAATAGCTATGAATTTTTGATTTTTTTTTTTTGTGAATAGATGTTTGAACTTTTTTTCCAAATAGATCAATTTTCTGTGAAAATCTATTGATTTTTGAAATTTTGTTACAAAAAATAGAATTTTCTGTGAAAATATTTACTATTTGAAATTTTTTCATAAAAAATTTAAACTTTTACGAATAACTATGGATTTTTTAAATCTTTTTGGGAAAAGTTCTAGATTTTCCAAAAAAGTAAATCATAAAATTTTTATTTTAAAAAAGAAAATCCAAAAAATTTAATTTTGTTTCAAAATTAATTGATTTTTGAACTTTTTTTCAAGAAAATTTACTATTTACAATTTAATTCCTAACTTTTTTTCCCCAAAAGATTTAATTTTTTTTCCAAAAAAATGAACTTTCAGTGAATAGATTTAGATTTTTTTAAATTTGGATATGTAATCCTTCGGAAGCTATAGCTATACAGGGTTGGGAAGCGAAACGTGTACTGAATCACTGATTTGAGAAATATGTGAATAATTTTGTTTTGTGATAAATAATTATGAAATTTTTTTTAACAAAACTTTGAGACATGACTTTTGTGAACATGTTCACTCAAGGTCGCCCCCTCAACAGCAATCACAGCTTCCACACGGCGGGTGGAAAGCCTTGAGGGAGTTGATGATAAACTTCTTGGACAAGTTGTTCCATTTCTTCACAATGGCGGCCTTCAGGGAGTCCACACAGCAAAGTCCAACGGGTTCAAATCTGGCGAAGATGATGACCACATGTCCTTGAGCTAAACATCAGTCATGTTGTTGGCACAGATCTTCTGGCATTTGGTCGACTCGTTTGAGGGTGCACCATCTTGGGTTCCCACATAGTTGTCCTCAGGGTAGGTGGTTTTGAGCCATAGCAGTCTGTTGGACCTCAGCACCTTATAGTAGGCCTTCTGGCCGATTTTCTCCTAGCCTTAAAAAAGAGAGGAGGCATCTTTTTGCTGTCGGACCCCCAGGACCATTGTTTGAGCCGGATATTCTGTACAGAGCCCCCTCTTGACCTCCTCTGGCGATCCCCCAAGCCAACGGTCGTTCCAATGGCTGTAGACCTGGTCCAAGGTGAAAATCTTTTCGTCAGAGAAAATTGTTACTGTGGATCCATTTGCCTTGATCCACGCACGAACTTTCTTGTACCTCTACAGTCTCCTTTTCTTCAGAGGTGGTCAATAGGTGGCATAGGATCCTTGTGTAAGAGAACAAACCCAAGTCCTCTTCACAGCTCTCCTGATTGCTCCCTCGTCCACGTCAAACTCGTGAAAGAGGAGATTAATGGATTTTGTGGGGTCCTCCTTGATCTTCTTCTTCAGGTCCCCTTTTTAAGTTGTGTCCCCCACTTCCTTCTTTTCTTTAGAGGTATTTTGCATCTTTTTTCACATAGGGAGCACTTCAAAATGTCAATAATCACTGCCACCTCAATTTTGGCATCCAGAAGGTCTTAGATCCTCTGCATTTTTGCTTTTTGCTCACTTATGATGAAAGATTTTGAGAAATGTTTGTTATTGTTTACCTATGAACAAAGGACAGGAGATTCGGAATATGCGGGGGGAAATCACATAACGTCTGTATTTAATTACATAATTAGGATTTATTAACTTTCCTCGTTTTGCTTCCAAGCTCTTTAGGAAGATGTTATTTAATTAATTGGTCTACGAGAAAAGATTGTTGTTGCAGTTACATACCAACTTATCGATAAATAATTGACTATTTGATCATTCAAGTTATACTGTTTAAATAAACCATATTTATATTTTGTGTGCCCTGTTTCTCTTATATTAATTGCGCACTCTTACATTAACAACGCTATCCGATTAACAGCAGAACTTAATAAGTAATGTCTTGTTAGCTTTTCATTTGTCTAATCTTCAAATTGCTAAAGAGGTAACATAAATGGCTTTTGAGTACTGAAACTTTTTTACAGTACTCTTTCATCAATATACCAACAAAAGATTAAATTAACAGATCAGCCTAAAAGTATAACACTCTAGTACACTCACTAAAATAAAAAATTGGAAGAAAATGACATTTTTGTGAACTTTGATTTTTATTATGACATTATAACCATACTTTATTAATTTAAAATCTATTGCTTCTAGTATAAAAGGGCTTTAATAATCAAGATATTTGCTTTAAAAATAGGTTAAAAAACCAAGCATTAACGGGTGAAAAGGTTATTTTTTGGTGGGGGGAGCGAATTGATATATGAATATACTAAAAATATAAATAATCTTATTTGCTAAAATTGTATTTGTTTGTTTAGTCTAATATGTAAGCCATGTGTAATAAGTACTGTAGAATGAATTTTTTATGAATAATTATCATAATTTTACATTAATAATAATATTAGGGTTAGAGGAATAATTTGGTCGTTCTTACTCCTTGAATATTTGCCAACCTAGTATTTGACCTCATTGCAAAATTTGTACTAAAAAAAGACAATAGAAATAAATTTCATTTTTTGTGTAACACGAAAGAAAGCATTTTGAAAGCTTTCTTATGCCTATCTAGTTAGAGAAATTTGTGTGTGTGAGTAATAAGGATGTTTATGGCGCCCACCTTCTACATACCTACATGTTTATGGAATTTTGTTTTGCAGCTTATTTCTTAAAGAAAAGAAATATGTACTATTAATTATATTTTTATTTATGATGGACATCATGTCACAAACGCATTTGTCATATTGTGTGTATTTTTTGCATATTACTTAATGACAAATATTATTAAGGCAAAGGGAAGACTAAGAATAGGTATAAATTTTTGAAATAATCAACATTTTTATTGGTCATTCAATTTATATAAATTTTTATACCTACACACAGGGATAGATAAAACGTATAAAAAAATAATAGTTATTCTTTAGATAAGGAGAAATGGTTCGTAGTTTTGTTCTTTTATGATTTTTCGTTTTATTCTTTGAAGGATCTTTGAAGTGGTAACTTCTCTCTTTACTGTATTTTTAAATGCATAATCAAATGATAAATTCATATATTAAAAAAATGATCAATATATACTACCCGTTCTAATGCTCTTTTAAATGTAGAAAATACTCTTCTCTAAAGCAGTAACACATTTTATCACCCCAAAAACAGGCATTTGATGTTACCAAGAGGCTTAATTTATTAGTACCTTAAGTTTTGCTCACGTCTTTTCTTCACGTTCAACAAAAAGCTCCGCCCTTTGTAAGCAGTTGTAAATTCAAAGGTTTTTGTTATATAAAAAATAGACAAACCAAATATCAACATAGTAAACCCGACAGTTTGAAAAATGTTTTGGAAGAGAGTAAAAAAACAAAAACATTTAAAACCTTATCCAGCAAAGACATAGTCAGGAATTCCACTTGTTGTCGATCCTCAATTATACTCCAAGTCCAACAAGGACTTGTCCTTACAACTCCACAACAAAACCTCAGTGGTACTCCCTGTTATCAAAAACACTTTATATTTATATTTCCTTTTCTCTAACATTCAACAATAATGATAACAGCTTCGTATAAATTTTAAAAACACCATTGCTAACTACAAAAAATATCGAACACATGATCATGCACAAAATTTACAACTCCATTAGATTTGTGATATTTGTGAAATACAAATGATTCCCTGATGAATTAGCTGCAGTAATTATTACTCTCGAGTCTAAAATGAGCATGGAAAGATACAACAAAATTCAGATATCGGTACTCTTTCGTGCAGAGATGAGTGTGGCAGAGATTGGAACTGGTGGAATGATAGTTTCCTTTGCATTAAACAATGACATAGACATGAGGAAGATTCTTATTACGCCCAAGAAACCAGTCAGTGTAATATCATTGAACTTTGTAGTATTGAATGGTGCCGTGGCTTCACTTATCTGGTTCCCAACTGGGTAACGTTCCTACGGCTGACTACATGGTCCTCCTAAAGACAAGGTTAATCATATAAATAAAGCGAACATTTGTAGATGAAAACTTGGTATTACAGTAGGATTCTCGAGAATAACAAGGACTTCTGGTCCAAAAGAGTTGTGACCCAAATACAGCCCAAACCTGAACTCGTTGGCCTTTGCCTTCTGACATATATTGAGTCCAAAACTTATAAAATTCGTATTTTATTCGTAATATTGATTCCTTGAGGACCCCTTTTGACGAGTACTGGGTCATTTGTACGCAAACTTCATATGAAACTACTGCCATTTCTTCAGGAGGAGTCTAACCACCGAGATCGAGGATGAGGGAGGTTAATCGAGTAAATTGGTTATTTCAATGTATGAATAAATATTTTTTTGAGGGTTATTTAAATTCAGACATGTACATACATCGGAATTTGCACTGGGTATAATTTAAAGTAAAGTTTCTTTTACTATTCATTATTCCGTCATCAAAGTATGGCAATGCATTAACTTGTGCGCGGAAAACTTAAGCTGTTTCTGGGAAATTGAAAAATGCAGAGTGAAATCAGAGGATTTGCTAAAAATGAATGAAAAACGAGCTGAAGCTATTTTTGAGAAACGAGTTAGAAGGCTCGTAGACGGAAGAATAGAGGCTCTTTTACATCTGAAAGAAAAAATAAGTTTAATTGGCGATTCGAGACACAAGGCCTTAAGAAGATTTAATTTGTTGGAATCTAAATCTAGAATAAATATAAAATTGTTGGAAGAATATCGTAATGTTATGAAAAAGTCAATTGATCTTGGTTTCGTGGAGGAGGTCTCTTATGAAGAACTAATGAATAAAAATCCCCTTTTTACGTTTCACATTATCCTGTAATAAAAGAATCATCTTCGATGACTAAACTTAGAATAGTTTTTCATCCTCAATGAAAGCTGATTTAGGACTTTTACTGAATGATTGCTTATTAGTAGGACCAAAAAGGCAGTTACATCGCATAAGGTTTTTTTTCATAAAATTACTCTAGTGTCAGATATTACAAAAATGTATAGTCAGGTATCAATTAGCAAAGAAGAATACTGTTTTTACTGGGGAAAATTATAATGGCCCAATAAAAGAATTTAGGAATACAGGAATAGACCGACTCATATATTATTTTTCATCTTGAATGAAGCTATATAGAGCAGAGTCCTAGTAATTCGACTCCAGTCTTATCTAACATCATGTAAAAAATGTAAAGTTGGAGATCTAAGTAAAGATGATCTTAGAGAAGGATAATTGGTTTTGTTTCGTCATGAACAAGTTAAATATTTTTTGAAAATTATTTCAAAAATTAAAGACTCTGGAGACTCATCGAACGATAAATTAATTAATTTTGATCCATTTATTCATTCAAACGATCAATTAATTTGTGATGGAGGCCATCTTCGAAATATGGATTTTTTTAATGCAGCGAAGTAAGGCACCCGATTCTATCCCTAAAGGCATCAAAAATATAAATTTACTTATTGAACACGAACACAATCGATTGCTTCATGTGGGTAATAGTATAGTAAATTCCTGATAGGTCATAATTATTAAATCATCGGATGCAAAAGATTAGTTTCTTCGTGTTTCAGAAATTTCATTCGATGTAAAAGATATTTACCAAGACTTCAAGCACAAATGACGGGTAATTTATCAAAAGCCCGAGCTGAATTTACAAAACCATTTTCTCAAACTTCTGTAGACTACGGGGATCCTATATTAGTTTATCCCACAAGAAAAATAAGGGTTCCTAGAAAGACATATAAATTTTCATTTGCCGACATGTCTACTAGGGCTATTAATTTAGAAATGATCAATTCTTGGAGTACTCCGGAGTTTTTTATCGCTCTCAGAAGGTTTGTGTGCAGTTCAGACATACTGAGTGTCACGTGGAGTGACCATGGTAAGAATTTCATAGGCGCATCTTGGGCAATATCAAAATTTATGAGTCAAAAGGGAGATGAAATATTAAAACAATCATCTAAGTTTGGAATAGACTGAAAATACGTCCTGCATAGAGCTGCTAACTAAGGTGGAAGATAGGAAAGTCTCATCAAAATCACAAAGAACATCCTTAATCAACAATTTCGTTTGGCTTGTTTTTCTCCAGAGCAGTTGTCAACTGCTTTAATTGAAGTCGAATCTGTGATAAATAGTAAACATATTTCAGCACTATCTTCTAACGTGAAAGATATTGTTCTTACACCCTCGATACTGATAACAGGATTGAACATCTCTGATCTGCCAGATCGGCTAATTAGAAATAACTTGTCACCATTATCACACTGTAAAAAACTAACTATTTTGCTAAAACATTTTAGAAATCGCTGGATGAAGGAATATGTATTGAAATTACAATTAAGATCTAAATTGAAGGCAAAGCTAAGAAATTTAATGGAGGGTGACGTTGTAGTCATGGTCGATGACATCCAAGGGCAAAAGGATTTGCCTCTACGATTTGTAGTTCGTAACTTTCCTGGTTCTGATGGATTAGTAAGAAGTGTTGAAGTTAGGAATTTTAGTAGTAAAGTTTATCACATACCCTCATATAAGTTACCATGAATATTACCTGCTGATGATAACTAAAGACTTGCTCACCCCGGGCTGTATGTTCACTCGTAAACAAATGAGTGGTTTGTAGGGTAGGCTTTATTATATATATATATATATATGACAGCACTGTGTTGTGATTGGACGAATATTAAAAGGTATTTTCTTCACTCTTTTTGCATTAGCGGGCATATTATGAGTGTGCTATTTGACTCCCGTGTGATAAAAATAGAATATAACTTATCTAAGACAATATTACAGTCCACATATTATTAATTAATCGACGTTCCGCCCAAACGAGAAAGAAGCGAATTAGAGCAGTCAAAGGTACTCTAACAAGCTATTTAAAAAATAAAATAAATTTCGATACAACATTTTGTGTAAAGAACTTTGTTCTCATAAGAGAAGATAACGGAAAAGGGGTGATGATATGAATTAGTTTTTTTAATCTGACGCTTCGTAAATAAATACTAGAAACCTAACCTTCACACCGGTAAAGCTAGTTTATTTTATTCCCTTACTCTGACACTATCTTCTTCTCTCGTCTCGGCCAACTTTCTCAACACAAACTCGTTTAGAGGATTCAGAGCAAAGTAAACCAAACTAACCACCTCCATCTTCAACTAAGATCTCCAACCTGACCATGAAACTGGCACAGGCCTTGCTGAGGAAAACCTTGTCCATTTTGGGTACGGCCTCGAGAATGGAAGCCGGCAAGGAGTCAGCAGTATTTTTATACACATTTCTTGGACTCTCTCTGCAAGACACCCCAAACAATATACAAGGACAATTTGGAAGGGTTTCAGATCCGATGAGCTCAGAGGCCACATTTTCCTTCCAATTTCCTTTCCTTCACAAAATCTTGGAGGTTTTTTTTTTCTCGGTTCTTCCTTTCGGGTGTTCTCGATCCATCAGAATCCTTGAAGGCCTTGGTAACATCGTGAACAGTTGATTTGGGAAGCTACTCGGCATAGCCATTACGGCTACTACTTTACATATAGTAAAGTTATTTTCTTGATATTATAAAGTTAAATGATTACACATATCGACGTAATCAATATGGAATGGCTTCTTTTAGGCCTTGATCCTTTATTTACTTCATGGTATAATGTATACATATACTAAAGTAATAAATAACATGATTCAATTGATATTTAATGGAACTCCTTCTTATTTGATTATGTACTTTATTGGAAAAGCCATTATTCATATATAGGTAGGTATGTAAAATGTACATATTATGCAGGTTGCCAGTCAATAAATACTTGTACTCTTTAAATATATTTGCCATTACATTAACAGCTGCTTTGCAACATATTTTTTGTTTGATACAAGAACAATTGCCCTACTAAGGGAAATTGTTCTATAATTTCTTAATAATTAACCATTTTTGCAACCGTAAATATATAAAAGTTCAAAACTACGACATTAGAATTCAAGGCGTCTGCAGTATTATATATATGTATTTTTTTTTTTTTTGGGGGGCGCCTTGGTTTTGGAATTTGTTGAAAAAAAATCCAATAATTTCAAAAATTATTTTGTTGGGAAAAAATTTGAAAAATCAATAGATTTTATTTTAGAAATTACATTTTTGGGACAAACATTTTATAACTTAAATTTCAAATATTAAATTTCTTATAAAAAAAGGTCAAATATTAAAGGTTTTGGAATGTTTTTTAAAAACTTATAGCTATCTACAAAAAATGTCTTTATTTATTTTCAAAAAATCCATAATTTAATTTTTGGGAAAGAAGCTTTAAGAATTAAATTTTTTTAGAAAAAACTTTTAAAAATCAAGAATAAAGAAGATTTAATTTTTTTGAAAAAAAATTCAAAAATCCAAAGCTATTCACAAAAGTTTAAATGTTTTGGAAAAAAAACCAAAAAATTAAGTTTGAAATATAAAATTTTTAGAAAAAAAATTCAAAAATCCATAGCTATTTACAAAAACTTAATTTTTTTTGGAAAGAAATTTCAAAAATTAAATATTTGTCCGCTTTGCATAGTTTACCCGAATGAGGAAAATAAATACTAGAAAAATCCAACATTTCTTAATTTGGAGGGGATCCAGCCCACCCACTGCAGACCCCCTGGAATCTCAATGCATGGTTATATGTAATATAATCCCTATCCGAAAAAATAAAAATAGGTACAGTCAACTATTTTTAATATTTTTGTAAATAGGATGTCTATTAGACTGAAATTTCCTTTGAATAAGAGTTATTTAAAGTATCAGGGTATCAACCTATTAGAGGATTAATTATTTCATTAATTTACTCAAATTAAGATGTCTCTAAAAGATAAGAACATACTTGAAAGATGATTTTTTTAATGAGCATATCATAGTTGTCATTTATGCAACATTAAGAGCTCTCTACAATGTGGAGCAAGGAGAATGTGGTCAAAACGAACTCTTTTTGGGCAAGAAGAAGTCGTTGAATTTCGAGAACGCTACTTCTTGGAAATTGCAACTCGGTTGGGCCGCGACAAAATCGTTGTAAAAAACTTTATTGGCAAGTAGAAGGTGGGTGGAGGTTCTAAGTCTACTGAATAATAAAAAAAGCTCTCTTACAGAAGAAAAAAATCGAATCTTTTAAAGTATTATTTAGTCTTAGATAACTAAATCATTATATTAACGGGCTTGAGCAAAAATATTATGTAATATTTTTTTGTTCAAATGCAAGAAACGCTTTTGTCCCCTATTGTGTTTACATTACAAATTAATGATACTCTTGGACAACAAAGTTGAGTATATTTAACTTTCAGTCATTGATAGACGCATTAATTATAATGGATAAAAAGCAAATCCTTGAACAAACATCTATGGCCGGAGAAGGACGTCGCATCTGCAAGAATGAATGGGTCATTCAACAAGATAATGGATATATTAATATCTGATAAAGCTAAAAACAAAATTGTAAACGAAAAACATTCAGCTTTTGGATTGGCTTGCTTGATATATTCAAATTCCAGGTTTGAGTTAGAAGTTTAAGAGCCATATTTGAGACAGAGTTAAATTTATAACAGCATGTATTTATGAATAAAAATATTTGTGGATAAAAACTTATATACACAGTATGCAAGTATCTGTTCTACATACATTTACAGAATGGCTCTTTTCTTTTCCTCAGTATACATAAATTAGGGCTATTTAAATTCCTGTCTCGGAGAGTCTATGAACAGAAGAAGAGTGGGTCTAAGAACATTTTATTCTCTTTATACGTACAATGTACATATTATCTTGTTGTAATCCTATGTAATGGTTTTGTATTAAACTTTATTGCTGGTCTTAAGTACGTAGTTACATTATGGGTCCTGTTTTTCTTTTCTTTCTTTTTAAAGAATTTTTGAAAAGAGTGTATTTGCAATGTTTTTTAGGTTTTAGTTTACCATTTGAAACTCTTTGATTCATACTGTGATCCTGGGGTTTTATAACTAAGAAAAATGTCCAGAAACTAATTTTGTTGTAGGGGTCTGTTTTCGGAGGGCACTTCCCCAGGCTCTGCTCTAGAATGAGGGCCTACGCCGGGTATAAAATCATTTCAAAAGTAGAATGAAATATCTTTATCTAAAAAACTGCATTTAAGTGATATAAATAAACATTTATTAAAATAAGTAGTAAGGAAACTATGGCCCAAACACTTAACAAATGTTACCAGAACCGTTTCTGGTGCCTGTAGAATCAACATATAAAATTTCAGCAAAATCCATTAATTGGTTCGGCTGTGATTGAAGGACATACACACAGACGCACACAAAGACATTCACATTTAATATATATGTAGATTATACTAACAATACTCGTACGTTTATGAAACATTATAAATTTTGGATTGTTTTTACCTAAGAGGAATCCTACAACTTAATTTATCTTCGGGGACTCAATTGATGGTTTTACTACATATGTACAAATACAATTAACTATATTTGAGGATAAGAGTGTGTAAAAAAGTTAGTTTCTTTTATAATTAACCGCATAGTATATAGTATTTATTTATTTACTCCTACAACTTTTGGGTTATTTCTACTTATTTTTGTCACCATGACACCCTTAATTATATATAGTAGTTAATTAAAAGGTTTAACTATACATAGTTAAAAATAAGTATTCTTTGAGCTCATAAAATATAATTGCAGATTAATAATTACAGGATATGATGAAGCTTATTTTTAAAATATCATAATAATTGAAAATAATTTTTTGTCAACATCGATACAATATAGAACTGTCGTTTGCTGAACTTTAATGTTATTGTCGGAAGATCTTTTAACTTATTCTCTCTTCTTCTTTAAAGCTTATCATCTATTTTAAGAAAAAGTGTACAAAGATACATACTGACATGCTGGAAGAATAATTCTTAGAATTTAACGGTCTTTATTTTTTGTTTTATATGTCGTTTGTTTAAAAAAAAAAGTAGTTTTTTGAAAAATGCAATTTTAAGGCCTTCGTGGCCTTGAATGCCAAAAGGATTATTAATAGAATCCCCTCTTGAGCCTCAATAACTTACATGAATTTTTGTAGCAAAAAATAGGGTTTGGTTTGGTCGTGAATCCCGGATGCAGACAGAAACATTCGCATTTAAAGTATAGATAAAAGAGAGAAATAAAGCGTCCCAATATTATTTTCTCACATGCTTTATTCAACATTTTTCCCCTTTGTTGAATTTACCTGCTTAATTAAGGTAAAAGAGAGTTTTATTCTAGGCTCCTAGCAACTACCCCTACATTGTAAAAAATATCGATCAAGAGATTTTCGTTTCGCCACTTGGTGTATAGCTTTGGAGAGAACATTTAAGCTTAAAGTAATCACTAGTGTGTGTATGTATAAATGAGAAAGATATAACACTTTAAATTCATTCAGGAGTAATAAATATAAGTCCTTGTTGGTATAGAGTAGTGGTTCTCAAATGGGTGAACATGTAACCTTTGGGATACTTGGAGGCACTCTAAGGGGTACCTGAGATTTTGAAACAATATTTACAAGTGGTACATAACTCAGGGGCGTCCGCAGGGGGTAGGCTGGAGTGGTTGTAGTTTTTACAAGAAAAATTTAATATATATCACAGAGGACTACATATGCAGTGGGTGTCATACCTTCTGCCACCGCCTGGAAGCCATCATTGTCCTTAAGGATGAGCTACATTAATGATTAAAAGAACACAGACATATTTATAGTAGTAACTTTCTTGAAATTATATTATTAAGTAATAAATGATATATTTTTGAAGTTTAAAATTCAAAGTGTTCTGATTTTAATGGACCAATCGGTATTAAGGAAGTGTAAATGTAAGTCTTTCTTGTACTAGACTACAACTGAGGATCGACATCGCAGCTATTGTGTCCTAGCTCGATAAGGAGTTGGATTTGTGTTTATTTTATTCCTCTCATAGCTGCTTGTAGCTAATTTAATTAAACCTCATGATGTTCATCTGGCAATAAATTATTCAAAATGATGGGGTTACCATTTTCATTTTAGAGGACTTTTTAGATAATGGTAGGTCTTATTTTATACAACTATAGTTCGAACTTTCAACAACTCTTGCATTCTTTTTTTCTTTTCTTTTTTTGATTACTACGACTGAAGAAACTTTTTTTTTGTTTTTATTTTTTGTTATTTCTGAACTTGTAATTATTTGACCTTCTATACAATAAAAAGAGAAATAACAAATACCTGCTCTTACTTCAAAAGGAGTATAGACAGACTGATTTTAAAAAAAAGTCCTCTCATGACGGATTATTGTGACAAGGATTTGTTATAGCTTTATTGTCGCAAAGGATGTAAGTATTTTTTAGTTTCACATAATACTCTACAAATTTGACATGTCTAGACAAAGACATGTGAATTTTCTCAGAAATAAGTATGTGAACAAATAATTATTAACATTCATTTCAATTAATAAGCTATTAATTTGTTTCATCCTTTGAAGCTGCCACAAATTGCAATTAAATTTTGCAAAAGTAACCGTAGCAATGGTAAAATAAGAAAATGATTAATGATATTTTTTTGAAAGGCCATATTGGAGTCAAATAAAGTCTTACATCTGAATTAAATGAAAGCTTTACTTCCAGGGTAGACAAAATTTCTAAATTTTTCTAAAGATTTTTTTCGACAATTTAACATGCATAATTTTTTTTAAAGGAATCAAGAAAAATAGGTTTTTATTAATATAAATCATAACGTGTGCGGACATTTTGCCAAATGGTATAAACCGTAATTATTATATTGAATTGCTGAAGCGATTAAAGGATGAAATAACGAAAAAAGGGTCCACTTTGATGAAAAAAAAACAAGTGTGTAGTTCATCAATACAGTAAATTGTGTCACAAGGTACTAATAACGATAGAAAAATTGCATGTATTAGAATACAAATTACCTCCCTATCGACCATATTTTGCAGATCTGGCCTTCAGTAATTTTTTTGTACAAACCTCAAAAAGAGGTTAAAAAAAAGAATAAAATGGAAAAAAAAATCATAGGTAATCGCTAAAACTGAGGCCTATTTTGATACTAAAGTGGTAATCGACAAAAATGAAGCCTATTTTGAGACTTATGAGAAATCGGACAGTAAAGAGGACATTGGAAAATTGAATGGCCGCCATAATCGTTGTATCGCCCTCAAAGGTACAAAAATTATCGAAAAATATATCAAATTTTGCCATGTGTTTGACTATGTATTCTTATGAACTTTTCAGCCAATCTGATATATATTATACGGTTATATACCCTTAAAATAGGTTTTTTAGAGTTTATTGTGCTAGAATTTATAAACAAAAGCTTATTAATTCGCTCCCGAGGGGAATTAATCTTATATTCCAAGGCACTACTATATATAATGTACAAACTAAGTATATTCAACCATAAAATAAAAACTTTGTTTCTCTTCTAATTAAGAGCACTCCTGGTACGTAGCCTTGAAAGATTTTCAAAAAAAAAAAAGAAGAAGAAGAAAATATCTACAACACTAAAAAAAATACACACAAAAAAAAAGAAAACAGGAGTCTCCTTGGAACGTCCTTTCTTTATAATAATAAAAAGTTCAGAGCCATGACCTGTTTTTTCATGTCTCCGTGATATATTATACATTTGCAGCAGTAGCAAATCATATATATATCCGATGTATCAAATAGTCTGCAACTCGAAATTTATAAAAGCCAAACTTGAATACAACTAATGGCAGAAGTGACTCACGTAGAATCCAAACTTGTATAAATATATCTCATGGGACTCACAAAAGATGTCCACACTATAAACAAATCCACCTTATCGAATATGTACAGAAGTTGCGTGACCAAAAAAATACATAAGTTATAATGATTTATTTAGCTATTCATTTCCAATTTATCAACTTAAATCTATTTCAGGAAAATGTCAAATTTTTTAACAGGTTGAACTGAGATGGTGGCTTCCTGTTTATTGTCATTAATGAAAAAAAAAAAAATCTTGTATATTTATGACGTTGTCAAAATTTGTTGATAGTACAGGAAATGTTCCTTTTTGTAGATAACAAAGGCAGAAATGTCGGGATATTTCTCGGTAAAAGCAATTAAACCCCCAATATCTCGTTCATTGATTTGTTTTATTCACAAGTAAATTTAAAAAGATTTTAACCACAATTTATTTATAATTTGTTTTATTTCAAATCAACATTTCTAACATTTAAAAAAGTCTAAATTCCAAAACATAAAACCTGCAGAAAAAAATTAATATGCTACTGTTTGAAGCATTTGTCTTCTTGAGATTAATTTAACCTATGTGTTAAAGTTCTGCAACCCATATCACTCATTATGTCCCCGGCCTGACATACATATGGTAATATTGTTAAGTTACGCACGTAACTTACGGTTAGTACTAAACATCAAACAGTATGTATCAAAATTGCATTGAATTCTGACTGTTACCTTAAACATTACAGTCGTTTAAGTGACACTAATTTTCTCACTTTCTAATAATGGATAGAAAGGAATTTTCTGTGTTAATTAACCACATTTAATTATAGGAAAAAAAAACTTTTGAAGTCGAGCAGTGGCTCGATAAATATTATGGGGACATAGATCTACTCTATTTGACTTTATGCTTAATTAAAACGCTGTCGTACAAGCACCGCTAATGCTGAGCACTCAGGTGGTCCACAATAGGCATTTGTTTTGGAAACCATAAAAAAGTCCAAAAAAATAATATTAAGTTGATGTTGCTTACACCTTAAATACATCAGAATGTTTACAACTTTACATGCAAATTTGGGAATTCACATGTTGATTTTGGAGTGAGGGCTGAGTTTCCTCACCCTAGACCAGAAATAACATTGCATCTTTCAGAGAGCTGTTTGGAGCTGTTTAAGAGAAGGAAAAATGATTTCTTACCACGATATGTAACAACAGATAAAAATTGATCTGCCACTTATATTTTGAATAAAAAAGATCGTCAGCTCAGTGGACAGCAGCTGACCACAAAAAACTAACTGTTAGATTGCAATGAGCTTTTGCAACGTACTGTTTGAAGGTTAGTGCTTACCAGAAATTACGTAGCTCTGTCAACAATGTTTCCATGTATTTGTCGGACCTGCAAATTATTGAGTGATTCTGGGACTTGAACCCGAGTCGAATTTAAGGCTCATTACCAAGTAGTAGAGATGTTAGGTATACCAGTACTAAGTAAAGTGATTCAAAACGGTAAAAAGTTAATTGCTATTTTAACTATTACGTGCAGTGCCATGAATTATAAATGTATTGACCGGAGAGGACATAATTCCCAAATTTTTAATTAAATTTATTTCGTCAATTTTTAAAAAGATTGAAAATTGCATCATCACTTAGGGCCCAAAAATACCTAACTTGAAACCCCTCACCTACACCAAAAATATATCCTGCGAGCGTTCCTGTAAGTGCATGTTAATGACCCCTAACAACATTTTGTTTCTATACTTTTTCGTCGAAAAAGTATCAAAAAGTATCGTATACCGATACAAAATTCTGTTCCCGAATCAGTACGAAAATGTTTGTACAATGACAACACTAGTTTGTACTCATCAGAAAATACTCGTCAATTACAAATTTGACAAGGTTTCTTGGTTTTTTTTTTTTTTTTTTTTTTTTTGATAATCTTTTCTTCCTTTTTTTTAGAAAGGAAAAAGGATTGGAAATAGGGCTTTTTGTTGGACTCGACCTTCTTCTATGTATTTCTTGCAGTGATTTTTACTACGAAAAAATAAATGGTTTTTGTTTATTTTTCTTTCCTTTTGAGAAGCAAAAAAAAAAAAATATATATATATATAGGTCACACACAATCAGAGAGGAGAAAGAAGATTCTTGGATTTTTTTTTTTTTTTTCTCCATGACTTTTGTGTTCCCATTTTTCTCTTTCCTTTTTACAGAAATATATTCCTACGTTCATTCGTGGATTTCTTATTTATTTATCTATATAATAATACGTAGTATGAAATGGTAAAGGAACAATACGTATTGAGTAGACAGACAGACATATATATAGATGTATATAAATTAAGAAAGGCTGCTAAGAAGACTCCTCTTTTACTCTTCTCCTCAAATATGACCCAATAATTCAGTTTTTCTTTTATTACCCCCAAAAAGGGAATTTGGGGCTATCGTTCATCATATCTCTGTACTAACGTCAAATATGTTCCATACATACGATTGTAAATTTTAAACAGCTTCCAGCTTGTGTATTTGGTGGTGGTTGATTTCTGAAGAGTGTTTGTTATTTTCCAAAGCTGTCATCATTATTCTTTGACTTTTAACACTAAAACGACAATAGTGTCATGTTTGATACCCATTTGGGATTCAATGAAATAATGTGAGAAACTTCTTAAGTGTATTTATTCAAAAGTACTTGAATTCTCCTAATTCATTTCATTAACCATAAAAAACAAAATTAAAATTAGTAATCGTTGAGTTCATATAGTGAACACTATTTAGACAGACGTGGGTATCAAATCTGATATCCAATCATTTCAGATAATTTTGTTGCCCTAAGATTGTGTATAAACAGGTTCAAGCTAGCTCAGACATGAATGAACAACTTTAGAAAGGAATTGTGTTCCTAGCTTATATATATATACATATAAATAAATATAGATTTTGCTGAACTAGCCATTCTGATTTGATCTGTTATTGAGCAAAGATGTTCAAGAAAAAATTATCTTTTGAAGATATAAGACATTATTATCTTGTGTCCTCATCCTACTCCTTTTCAGAAGTTGAGGATTTCGAATTGGGACAAGATGAAGAATATGTCCAATCTCCTCACTCAAGTTCTTCTTATTACTATTCAGAAGTTTAAGACAAGTCTGTCGGTGAGTAATTTTGTTGAATACCAATTTAGTTTTTCTAGATGCTATATGTATTTATGTATTACTAATTGGTATATTTAACCGTTTCAAAAAAGACCACGATGCAATCAAGTAACTCAATTCCTGCCTTCCAAGAAACATAAATCAACCAACTTATTAGAAGAGTCAATGTAAGTTGGCAAGGAATACACAACCTGGCACAAATAAAAATGAGAGAGATTTATGTCTGTTCCCAGGTCCATCATTATTTGCAAAACATAAAATTTTTATAGATTCAAATATTAAAAATATTTAAGTATCATTCTTGATATCTACTGTCGCTTAAAGGGGGAAGGGGGCATTACCATGCGTTGTTTTAGTGTTAAACACTGATTATCAAAATTTAAACTAATCACTCATACGCGAGCTTATGAAAGACGGTGATTGACACTGAGGAATGGTTGGGGAGCTATAAATGTGGAAGTCCTTTTTGGCCTCAGATTTATATCCAGGTAAATTATGAAAGACATGCTCCTCTCTTGCGAAACATTCTTCATATGCTCATTGTTAATATTTAAAGTTTTGGATTTTTTCTTACATATCGAAGGTGCTTAGAATTTACAACTTCATCCTTACATATTTTATAATTGTTCAAAATATATTAAATATATAGGAAGTCCCCGTATAACGCGGTTTCAAACACAAGGAACTTCACACAACGCAGTCTTTGGAATTATTTTGACTTCTGTATAGTGCAGTATATTCCACTCATATCGCGTTTTTTTTATGTTATAATAATAAATTATTAAAAACGTTATATAGAGGTAAAGAATAATTTTTGTGATGAATTTGTTCTTACCATGTCTATATATGTATATAATAAAAGTGTATGATTTTGCCTAGGGGAAGGGGGGAGTGTCCGGTAAGTATTTGATATGAAACCTAGACATAAAACTTTTGATTATTACTCGAGATATAAACTTGGAATTAAAAAACTGCTGAATAAATACTGGATAAGTTCCGATTATTAAATTTTAAAGTATTGAAAAGACCCGATTAAAAATCAAGTAAATACCCGAATAAGATTAAATTTTTCATTTATTTTACAACTATATTCTCTAGAATACATTATTTCAAAAATAATCTTTGATGAATAAAATGTTGTTACTGCCTAACCATACTAATAAATAAGAAAAAATAGTAAAAAGTGGACTTGGAAAAATATTTTATCCCATTTTAGTATTAAAATGTCCTCAGACCCGTGGATTTTTCTTGTTCCAAAAAGAGGATTAAGGATGTAAAAGTCCCAAAATTTTGACATACCGTCCAATCCCATTCTAAATCTTAAAAGACGTACAAATTGAACATTAAGTCCTTCCTATTACAGTAAATAATGTCATCAAAAGTATCGCCGGTTACTTCACGATCAATCAATCTCATCCATCGGTGATTTAGTGCTTATAAGAATATTTAAAAATTTGATAAGGACTAAATATTTTCCTTCTTTTCGAAATAAGAAGAATGTAGTTTTGTTAAGTGGGACCAAAGTAGGCCGAATATTTCTAAGACACCATTTCATAAAAAACTTGAAAGAAATTAGTTGTGTTTTACAAAAGTTTTAACTGTGTGAGAACTGTCTAGGATTTCCAGACCAAACCCCAAACAACAATACTTTCATACATTAATTAGCCCTCAATTAAGCATGCTGACATATTACTCTATTGCTTGAAAGAAACTTAAAGTTTTATTAAACTATTTCACTTGGTAAACTCAGATACGTTACTAAAATATTTAGAAGTGAAGTGTGTACCTTGTTATGGCCCTCTGGGACACCTAACAAGGATAGATAATGTATACGGGAACAATTTCAAGTGCTTTATTAAGAACTGGTATAATCCTATTTTATCAAATAATTAGAAATTTCAATTTTTTCGTTTTGAAAGTGGTTTTTTATAGCATGCAAGCATATTTAAAGTATTCTACTAAAATATCAATCCCTTTAATCAATATATTCAATATCATTATTAATAAACAATTCACAAAGGACTTTGTTTTACAAAATAAACCTATTTGTATTTCTAAAAATTGTTTAGTTTAATATAAGTACACATTTATGCCTTGTTTTCTTTGAAGAGTTTAATCAATACTTAATATATACTTACTTTATGTAATGTTTAGAAAAGCACTCATGAAATAATACATATCACACATAAATATGCGGCTTGTTTTTTTAAGCGTATAGTAATGGAATATTTCTTCATTAGGAAGCCATGAATCAAATCAAATGCACTTATTTTTTTTTTTATGAAATATATTCTCCCCCCTTCCGCTTTCTTTATTTTTTTGATCATTTCATAATTATTGATTAAACAAGGGATGAGGGGAGGGGGAGGGTTGAGGAGAAAAGATGAAGAAACGACTCATAAAAAAATGTAACATACAATGTAACGCTGCGTCTATTTTATTCATAGTGCAGAACACATAATTTTTTTATTTCTCCGTTTTTACAAATAATTATAATAAATTTAAAATTATACATTCTCACCCAAATGTTATATTCTTCTCGGAATAATGGTCATGCGGGTAGCCCTTATTGTTGCAGATCCTTCTTTCTGTCCTACCTCAAATCACGCGTCTCCTTCTTTTGATAAAACCAACTAAAGCTACAAAAAAACTTATCGAAAAGAGGAGCTTTATTATTTTTTATTCTTATTGTATGTATTATCATGAGACTTGCTATTACACAACATTATAAAGGTATTTTTTACCTCCTTGTAACGCCGTTCGTTTCACCTTTCTAAACACTTTTTCTTTTGTACGAAACAAAAAAAGGCGACTATGAAAGGAAGACACTTACATAATAGGTTGGGGAAAAAGTAATTTCGTATTTTTTCCTTTATTTTAATACTTTATTTACTAAGTGTTGCAATCATCCGAAGGAAGCCAAGTATACCTTATTCGGTTTGATAACTTGTTGCCAACGAGAATAAAACTTCATAATGTCCTTCTTGGGGAATCCCTTGTCCCTATTGGCAACAATTTCGGACAATCCTTTTTCACGAGCCTCTATTGAGGCTTAATTTGTACCCCCAAGTGCGTTGACAATAACAGGAACACGTTATATACACTTAGTTCCAGGTACAGACTGAAGGGTGGATGCATAAAAACTTCCCCTTAGAGCTCCCAGAGCTTCTAGTACGTCATCGAAGATGAGTGTCTTGATAATGTCTTGTTGTCTCTTATTCTCCAATGCTGGATGCTTCCGTTCCATCGCCAGCTTCAAACGGTTGAGTTGTTTACAGTAGAGGATGGGAAAATCGGTCGAAACACTGTTGTACAGCGCGATTCGAAGGAGTATCGACCTGTATCTATCACAAATTTTCTTGGCCGCTTTGATGCGTTTTTTTCTTTCAGGTTGTAAAAATGTAAAATATGACCTCCATACTCGACGCAGGATAACTCACGACAAAACCGGCAAAGTGTAATACTGTCCGGAAAGCGTTTGTAATATACACTCACACCTTTACAAAGCCTTATCGAATGATATGATGTGATCAATAATACTCAACAAGATATACTTAAGTTTTAAAAAAAGGACAGAAATATGAAAGTTCTTTTTCCCCAACCTAATATAAGACTACTGTAAAAAGAACAAAAAAATCACAAAAGCAGGTGAGTAATTATTATAGATATACATATACGATTTTTGCACTTTTTTTATATGCAAAATCACACTCTTATTAAATAATTTGTAAGGGGTCATTATTATCTATACATTTTATGGTAAAGTTATTACATTAATTTAACAATTAATTAATTATTAGTGTCCTTTTATTTCCTATAAATTGAAAGTTTTTCTTCGGGATTTACAATTAAGAAAAAAATTAATATTTATTATAGAAATATTGTGTCAAAAAAAAAAATGATAATAATATACCTACACGTTTTTCCACAATAGAAAAGTTGCATTTGTCCACATTAAACAAAAATATAATTGCCCTACTTTTAAAAACAAGTAATTTCTTAAAAGGAAGAAGAAAAAATGGAAGGCCGATGGATAGTACATTTTTAATGTAATAAGATGCAATAATCATATGTAATTATAATTATATTAATACCCTTGGTATATGGAGTACCCAAGACTATCATTTTAAGATACTTTCTATTCTAATAATGAAGTATTGGAATAGAGATTGAGCCCTTTAATTATAAAAATATATTATATACTAATACTGCTAAGTATTTTTCAATGGTTATATCTTTGCACTAGTTCATTTTTCAAACAAAAAAAAGTATATATATATTTTTTTTTTTTTGCTTTTTTGGTTGAGTATCGGACAAAGAGGCAACGTGGAAGAACTTTTTGTATTTTGTTGGAGACACTCTACTCTTTTGCCCATTTCCGTCATACTTGTGCCTGAGAATCATTTTTAAAAGCGGAAAATGGTTTTCAGTGACTCATATTCACACCTTTTCACTCCATTTTGGGAAGAAATATAATTTTTTTACCTTTATTTAGGTAACAAATAGTTTATAAGAGTTACCTAAAATTTTATGGTAAATATGTATTTGAAGAAATATAATTAAACATTGTCATTTAAAATGTATTGACCAGATTATACTTATTATTTTCAAAAACCCAATTTATAAACAAAGGAACTCAACAACAAAATATGCATAAAATATTAACTGAATAAAATCAATAAAATAAAACAATAAGACTTACATCAATTCCAGTTAGCATAGAACTAAATAACTAACAAACAAGTCACTTAAGTTTTAACATGTAATAGTAAGAGCAAAATTGTATTGAATCTAACAACTAGCTCGTTTCTTCAAGCTCTTTCTAAAAAGTTTTAGTAACTTCCACATTGGGCAAAAATGTATAGATGAGTTTGATGAGAGATATTTAATAATATCAGAGGCCCAGCTCCAAGCACCATGGATATTCTTAGTAATCTTCAATTCGAACTTTCCGTGTCTTGCAACGGCCAAAATTAAAATTGCACGATTATCCACAATATATATAGATACTTCTATTCTTATATTCTTTGATGGGTATTCATCAAAACATTATCCATGGATTTAATTTTAGTTTTATCACCATAATTATATCAACATTATTATCCAGTAGATCCTAGAGGATTAAACTAATAAATAATCTCAGAATATGTAACTAAGGAAATTCCGAAAAAACGTGTCTAATGGTCCCGAATAATTTATCACAATCTTTACAAGGAAAAACACTTTTTACACTTGTAGAAAAAAGGACTCAAAACTACTGCTAGATATGTTGAAACAATGGACATTTAAACCAGACCAATTTTAGTTTATAAAGTCAATGTTACCCATTCCTTTAATAACTTCGGAATATTTGATGCTTTTTCAAATAACTTGAGAAATATCTGTTTTTTATTGATTTGTTTTGATAATTTAAATAATTGATCTTTAGTGGGAATTTTGTACATGTGAAAGGATAATAATAAAAAAGAAGTGAATCACAGCTCAATAAATCATAATGCATGAAATTCCTACAAAGAGAGGTTCACCATGAATTGGCAACAACACAATATAAATTTGAAGTTGTCTTGAACATATTTACTTAACCTTATACTTTATATAATATCCAATATTATTTCTAAATTAATTGATCTACATACATATTGTAATTTTCTTGATCATGCGCAAATATTTTTCAACCAAAACTTTGTTTAGACTACAAAGGATATTAAAATCCTTTTGAACATATATTTAATAGGTACATTTACCTTTTACTAGGGTTATTTATTTTAGTATCATCAAAAATTACGACAGTTATATGTATACATATGATTTAAATATCAATAAAAATATTTAAATAGTTTATTTTTTTTTTATTATTATTATATATGATAAGTTTTTGATTATCTAATCAAAATTCTTTATGTATATATATATTTGTCAGTCTAAAATAATTGTATTAATTTATTTGTATCTTGGAATATATATAATATTTGTCGTTTGAGGGCCGGGGCAATATAGGGTTAAACAGTTTAAATGTTTTATTTTACTATTACTAACTATCAAAATGCAGCAGAAATATGTATAACCTTAAATGATTTATTTAATGTAATTCTTAATATATATAATATTTCCTTTCCATTATCAGTCAATAACAATTTACTAAATAATATCTTAAGATTTTGTATTTTCTTTTTTTATTATTTAATTACAATTCCTAAAATTGTATTACAAACGTAAATTATGTTCGATTAAAAAAGAATTGCAGCTTGATTAATTGGATCGTAATAAACGACTATTATTCTTGAATGAGGCCCACTCGACGCTCTACCAAATCATTTACAATTTTTAGTTGCAATATAATTTTTTCTGAAACTCCATATCTTGGGATCCACCAAAAGAAACGTCTCGAACATTTAAACTCAGTAGAAAATGTTGATGCCAAACATGTTTCAAAAACTAAAACAATTACCGGTCCGTGCAAATGAATTAAGACTCAAATTTAATAACTTATAACTTGGAGTTGGGTGATTGTAGAGAAAAAATTCTGATGTCACTGTCAACATTTATTTATAATAAAAACTTTTTTTTAATCAATTCAACAGTCATGGCTGATCTGCGGAAGAGGATTGAGGTGGCACACTACAATAGGCTTTAATATTTAATCGTTTTCAGTATATGTATGTAATATTACATAATTAATAACAAATACAAAGAACTATGCTTATTACCCTGTTTATTCTATCGATACTAATACGAGTACTTATAAATGTATTTTTCTATTTAGAAAATACAATTTCAGAACCTCATATTTTGAACATTTAAAAAATAAGCTTCACTCCAATCGACATCCTGCAAAAAATAACTAATTCTAAGATATACGAGGGTGGTCTGAGAAGTTTCTGACCTCAACGTGAAGATGTCAGCACTCGTAAATAAAAGTTTGTCTCATATATGTAGCATCTCTTGACAGTTACTCACCAAAATGTCAGCCCTTTTGATCCGCAATTGTTATGTGAAAGTCGTTTGAGTGAGTTGATCCAAGTGTTTTTGTGAAAATATACAAAATCGAATATTGCTCTATTGACACAGTTTACGCGCAATAAATCCGAGTTTTGGCACCGACTAATAACTGTAGATGAAAGATAGAAACACCATTATAAACCAAAACAGTTCAAACAGTGGACTGCGATGGGGGAACCGGTCCAAAAAAAAAGCAAAACAATTTTTTTCGGTGAGAAGGTGATGGTACTATTTGGAAGGCTTGTGAACGGAACTCATCATTTGGTTGTGAATTTAAGCAAATTGGCAATTAAAACTATAAATTCTGCTGTTATGTATTTTAAGGACCGCAGTATAGTTTCCCAATAATTAGTGTTCATAATAGCGATATCGCTGAAAGTTATTTTCATCTAAGAGAGCTAAATAACTGTAGTTGAATATCTGTAGTAATAGACAAATATGAGTTTTCTTGTTCTATGAAAGAGAATTGTGGCTCTTTCGAATTAAGATGTCTCTTCCTCACTTAATGTTCTACTATTTAGCAGGGTTGTAACTATAGCTGTCTTCCCGATTCCTATTCTCGCACCGTTAGAATCGGATCCGATGCAATAGAACCAAGACACCGATTAAATTTTTTGTCAGTCTAGATTATCAATCCCCCATTATCTAATTTCAACTCTGAATGAATGACTTGTAAATATACAATTTTTATCAATCTCATGGGAAAAATAATTATATAAAATAAAATGAAAAGAATGACGACAAAATAGTAACGAGAAAAAAATGTAGGTGCTAATTTAGGAATAAGCATATATTAAAAAAAATCAAGAAATCTTATTCAGAATTCATCATACCAATTTTTCCTTCATATTCATAAAGATACGAACAAAAATAAAGTTAATTAGATATTAACAGATAGATGTTCAAATTGTTTGTTATTGTACTCTTATACCCGAAACTGTTGAAATATAACCGAAAATTTGGAATATTCTCAAGGTTAATTAGAAATACAAAGTTAGACCTCCATGCAATCAGGCTTGCTAGAATTTCAATTTGATGTACTGTACCGACTACTAGGCCAAACAGACACATTTTGACGTCATAGAGAAAAGCAACTTTATATTAACACCATAAATAGTAGAAATTATATGATTAAGAGTAATAGTATATATTCTTTGACGCCACTATTAAGAAGCGTGGTGGAAGTCTAACATCAGTGGGAAAAGTGTTATGGTATAACCTTGTATTTCTATTAACCTTGGAATATTCTCAAAAGATAATATCTACATTTATTTCACGGGAATAATTTTTGTTATGATTCTTATGGACATTTCACACAAAAAAAAAGCTTTGGCGCCAAGGAAATTTCTCGTTTCTCTACGTTCAATCTTATTTAGCAATCTCATTTGGAGTATCCGACTTTTTTATGCCTCAAGATATGTACAACTTCATTTAACGTGCACGTTAGTGATTGTATACTACACAAGCCTGGTACTACTTATGATTGGAACGCAGAACGGGACGAAAATAATGGCTGATCGATGAATGTTAAATAAAAAAATATTGAACGGAACACAAAAATAGCAGAACGCTTACAGGCCTGCTCTTTGGATGAATCACAAGGATGGGAGTATCGCTGGTAGAAGTGTGTAGAGTTTTCAGGAAGCTATATTTAAAAAAAAAATACATTTATTCTTTATCTTTATTAGATCGGATACTTTCCAGACGACCCTCGTATGGTTAACCCTTCTGGGATGTTTTGACATTGAATGATCTACTTATAATATCGATCAAAAAAGATTTAAAAAATAAATAAACATGATCACATAAGTGTGACTGAGAAAGATTGTGTGTCTCGTGTATCAGATTTTAAGAACAATACTATCAATTTAAAAACATGTTTAAATTAATTACTTAACTTTGACGTTAATATATCTTTAATCTATGAATTAATTGATCTCAAATTTTCATATTTATTATGCATTGGTAGTAGGAATGGATTTCGGTATTATTTTTTCTAAACTAGATACGTACGGGTAATTAAACATAAGACTAGGATGAAACTTGGTATTTAGTTGTGAAGCAAACAATTCATAATTATATGTTAAGTAATTGTTATATTTATTTGATCTTGTTAGATGTATCATATTTCATTTAAAACAAGTTATAATTATTCAAAAGAAAAAAAAAGTTATATTGGAATTGTAGGTACAATGAGTTTGACAATAAATTACTTCTAAAACTATGTATAATATACGTATTATATTTTATACAAATGCAAATATATATATATTATTATTTCTGAAAGTTTAACCTTTAAATAGATTCAAACAATAGCAGACACATAAAAGCTTGACGTATTAAAATTTGACGCGTCTAAATCTACCCAACTCAGAATAATTGAACCAAAAACAAAAAGTGTCTCGTGAAAAATTATTTTGCAGAGAAAAACGTCGGGGACTATTTTGACGAGTTACAGAGATGGAAGCATTGCTGGAATAAGTGTTTAGAGTTACAAGGAGGCTATATGAAAAATAAGATTAAAAAATCGGAAAAAACCTCGTGTATCTTTTTTTGGTGAGAAACTTTTCAGAGCACCCTCGTACAAATTTTTTTATGGTTCCTTATTTTGACACCATGTTTTTTTGACAATGGAGCATCATATAGCCAGACACACCCTGTAAATTAATGAAGATTTTTTTTTTCTAATTTGGCACATATTATAATATTAATTTAAAACTCAAAAATCCATAATATTAACCGTTTTTGTCCTCCAGTTCAGGATTAAGAGACTTCTAAAGATTCTAACTCGACGCCACCTACCCAATTTTTAAATGCCTGTATTTTGAATGTTTTTAAAGATAACAAAATACTTTTATAACCATCTATCAGATAATTGTTTTATTATTTTGTTGTATAAGTTATCAAAATGAGTTTTTAACCATAAAGTCACGAGGTCATTTTTTTTTAGTGATGTTCCACTTGTAAAATATTTATTTAACCTAAGTACCCCCTTACCAGCACAAAGTATTTTTAGCTTAAGGTACAAGGGTGTTCGCATGATTCTATTTGTTCTCTTTTCTGGGATGGGGTTTGGTTTTAGGATTTTTTTTAAAAGAAATCCAAAATTAAATTTTTTGAAAAAAATTATAAAAATATTAAATCTAGCTTCTGGAGTGTTCACAGGATTCATTTTTTTTTTTCATAGAGGGGGGGAAGGAGTGCTTCGTTTTTGGATTTTTTTTCAAAAAAAAATCAAAATTTTTTTTTTTGGAAAATAATTTGAAAATTTTTTCAATAATCCACCCAGATGTTCAAAAAAAATTTCAAAAATCTATTGCCATTCTCAAAAAATTAAGTTTTTTGTAAAAAAACATTCAAAGTCCACAGTTGTTTACAAAAACTAAAATTTTTATAGAAAAATTTTAAAATACATTGCTATCTACAGGAAATTAAATTTCAATATTAATTTTTTTGGCAAAAAAATGAAATATGAAACTTTCTAGTAAAAAAAAATTCATTAATTTGGGGGGGGGACGGGGCTACAGCCTGTCCCCTCTCCACAGCACCCCCTGCAGACACCCCTGAATTATCTCACATTTAAAATATTATTTCAAAATCTCAAGTACTTCTTGAAGGTCCTCCAAGGGGTACGTGTACCCCGATTTGAGAACCTACTGATCTATGGGGAATTTTCATCTTCTTTTCTTGAAAGGTGTCATCTATCTTTTTATGATGTTGTTTAACTCTTTCATTTACACATTTCTTCATTTGAAATCCTATTACGTTGTTACTCTCTCATCAAATTAAAAATCATCAATCAATATTAAAAAATAAGTTTATTTTCATTTTTATATTAAAAAATATATTAAATAGTCATGAATCGGGGCCTGTTGTCATCAAAGTTTTATTGCTTATAATAAACATATAAATAATAGTAATATCGATATTTACAGAAGTAAATTAATGGTCTTTAAAGCAATGTGCCTAGATGTACCGTGTGTAAATTTAGTTATGAAAAACCTAGTTTTCCTACTTATTCCTAAGACATTTGTTATTAGACTCTAAATATTTCGACAGATCATAGGAAAAAAGAACATGCAACTCATATTTTATCAAGATGAAGCCCTTCATATTGTCCCAAACTGACGAGTAAGCCCTATTAATATAGTCTAGCTCAGGTTTTGTCCTTTATTTGTTACTTGAGGACTCTCAAATTTTGGGTTCAGTCGACATCCATATGCAGTAATCATGAGAGCTTAGGTCACGCAAAGATAAGACCAAAAGTGGAAGATTACATTTTTTTAAACTTTCATCAAATAAATTCTAGGGGATTTTAACTTGTGATGGACGATCAATCGGATTAAGAAAAGGAGAATCTGGTTTATTTTCTTGAATCCACATTTGGAAAATAATGTTTAATTTGCGATTTCGATTCTTATTGATTACTGGTATAAACTATTTATTACTTTGCTAGGTTAGGAAAAAAAAATCACCTCCAAAATTACGGAATTATTGTTTTTTACGAGAGAAGTTAATATTTGAAATTTTAGCTAATTTCCATTTTTTTTTCCACAAAGAATATTTTTCTGTGAATAATTTTTCTCCAAAAAAATTAAATATTTGATTTTTTTATGAATGTTATATGAGAAATTTAATTTTTGAGATTATTATTTTTTTTTTTAGAACAGCTTGGGATTTTTGAAGTTTTTTTTGAAAAATTTATTTTTTTGAGAATAGCCACGAGTTTTTGTATTTTTTCTTAGAAACTTCACATTTTTGTGAATAGTTGTAGATTTTTGAAAATAAATTTAAGTATCAAATTGTATATTTGAAATTTTTTTCAAATTATTTAATATTTTCAAATTTTTCAAATTTTTTTTTTTGGAAAAAAAAATCCAAAAACGAAGCCTTCTTCTAAAATAAAATCATGTAGACACCTTTGTTAGCAAAATTTTACTTTGTAACTATCATTTAAAATATTAAAGAATTGAAATCGGCTTCGGTAATTTTTACAAGAATCACATCGAGATAATTCTTTGGAATTGTCTTATGACTAATTTCACAAGGTCCTCTCCTCTAATAAGAATTTATTTAAATCTATGTACCTACAGTTGACATTAGAATTCTGTAGAGCATCTCCAAAACGTGTTGAGATATTTGAAAGCTTTTTTTTTTATAAGGACAGAACAAAAACAGTTGAATAATAGTTATTTCAAAGCTTTTGAATGATAACTTAGTATATATTTACAAAAATGATTAAAAATTATGCCATAATCAAATATAGACTCGGTATATATGTATAAATCTATTTATTTTTTGTGAACCCCAGAGGGGGATAACAATTTATTTATCAACTTTTTTTTATTTACAAAGATGTATTATGATCGATTTTATATGTTCATATTATTTGAATTTTTCAGTATTTGTGATTGATTTGAAATTTTTTATCAAGGAATACATCGGAATTTCTTTTATTGAATACCTCTAAAGCCTCTGAGGAAAAGATAATGACAGATACGAGCTGTGTGAGGAATTTTTATTGAGCCAGTTAAGTAGGAACTTGAATATTTCTTTTAGAACCTATCTCAGAGTCCTTATATACACATTACATCTAGGATCTCCTTTGACAGTCGCTTTTTCTCGTTAATAATCCCCTTTAAACTCTCCTAAAAACTCTCCTATAATCTTAGTAGCTTTACCATTTGAGTGCCTCAGCAGTCCGATGAAAATATAATTATTTGTAATTAATTTAAGATTAAAGTAATATGTATTAATCTGTTAAGTTCTTTGTGAGATATTACATCATGCAGTCTAAGATCTGATTGGAAGCTTTCTGAGACACACAAAATTCGATAAATTGATACATTTCACTCAGATAAGAAGAAGAAAATAAATTTTTCTTATTTTTTACTTCAAGTTTTTGTTGATATTTCATAAAGGTATCTATAAAATATGAAACATTAACGTTATTTTAATAGTTTCATATTAATTCCAAAATAAAATAATATTTTCAGTCTTATATATGGATTTTTGACCTTATTTAAATTAAATTAAGATTTGGTAATAATACAACTAATTAATAATTGAGAGATCGAAATTAATTCATATTTCGATATAGTAAAGTATAAACAATTTCTAACTGAACAATACAAACTTAAGCTCTTACATAAAAGTCGAGAAAATGACACTTGGACGAGATCAACAATATTCCATTCACGCACTCCAAGCAGTTGGACGTTTCCAGGACCACCATCTACTCCGATCCCAAGTATGAAACGTTTGAGAGGGAAGAAGGGCTCTATCAAAAAGGTGAAACTGGATCGGGAGAAGCTAAAGAAAATAGCCGAGCCCAATCCTCTCAAGTCCACAGGGCTCATGAAAGATACATCGGGGTTTCACGTCAGACTGTCTCAGGGATTTAAAAAAAGTGTGTGGAAAGAGCCTTGTTAGAGTGGAGAGGCCACTTGTGACACCAGCAATAAAAAAAAACGTCTCTCCCTTCGCAAGACTCTTTCGAATGAGTCTTTTAAGTTCTTTTGAAATATTTTCTACACTTTTGGCACACTTTTGTGTGCATATCGATGCATGTGCATGTCTGTCATCCAAATACTGTGTCCCTTAAATCCACTGTCAGACGCCTCTGGGATGCCATGATAGAATACTACATCCGCAGTTTGTACGACACCTACTCCGCCTCTTGGCAGGCAATCATTTCTGCTAAAGGCGGCTACATTAATGATTAGGAGACCTCCGACAAACATCTATTTATATTATTAATTTTGTTGAAATTCTATTATTACTTAATAAAATATATATATCTTTTAATGGACCACTCTGTATACAGCTATATAATTTAACGACAAATTTACTAATTACAGAAGATCCCAGATTTCATATAATATTTAGCCTTTTTTGACCAATCCCTTCTTCCTCTCCAATGTTTGATATTGGCATAGACGGTAATGCAGGAGACGCCCAACTGCTTGGAGTTTGCAAATATAATTCGTTGATCACGTTCAAGTCTTTTAATTGTCACTCAAGCCACATTTTTAGGGGTATTTGTTTAAAATTAACTTGGACTGTATATATGAATGTTGGGAAAGAAAAAAAAGCTAAATTTTTTGAGAATAGATATGGATTTTTGGAAATTATTTACAAAAAAAAATATTTTTTGAGAGTAACTATGAATTTTTGAAATTTTTTTTCAAAAATTATTTTTCTGAAAAAAACAATGGATTTTTGAAAAAAAAAAAAAAATTCTGATTTTTTTTCCATAATCTTCCAAAAAAATGAGTCCTCCCTCGCTTCAAAAAATAATTATGTGGACGCCCCTGTCACTGATGAAATGATAATTTTTGCTGTTAAGGGGGTACTTGGTTTAAATAAATATTTTACATGTAGTCCATAACTACATGAGGTTGAGAATCCCTGTATTAGGAGGAGTACTTTTTACAAACGCACAATTCTGAAAGATAAGCTCAGGATTATCCCTTTGTATAGGCTAAGGTTGACCGGTAAAGTTAAAACACGTTTACTGAATTACTTGCAGATGCTTCAAATTAGAAAGATCAAAGCTTTTACACAACATACATACATCTATTTACTTAGAGACAAATTAGTTAAAATACATTGATGATATTTTATGTGTCATCTTCATTTGAATGTCAATTTTCCAGTCCACCCTATTTTTAAGTCATAGAAAACATTCTAAGCTCTCGTCGGCACCTGATATCGTTGTCTTAGAGATTTTTTTTACACCGATACAATTACTATTCAAGAATATGAATGTACAAAATATCTCTCATAAAATCTTTGCTATATTTTGTATACTAGACTTCTGGAAATGTCCGTTTAAATTGTTTCATATTTGTAGACACATATAGTAAAATACCTGAAACTCTGTTTCACATTCTTTATTTAAAAAGATTAAAGCTACGCCGTCGAAAGTTTGACCAAAAACTGACAAAAAGTGAGGGAAGATCAAGGAAAAAGACAAAAATGGATTATCTTCTTCAAACGAATTTAGATTGTTAGAGTTGATTTTCAGTGTTCACTGTAGTGTATATATGATCATGCCAAAAATGCTGGATTATGAGCTGAGAGAAACCAAGGATGTAATAGATACAAAAGAAAGCGTAATCCTAGCTTTATCAATATTTTTAAGGCCAAGATCAATAATGATCCCACACTCAGCATGAGGAGACTTCTCAATGAGCTTAATGTGACCAACGGAAAAACAGAAAACCATTCTTGATAATATTGGTCTGAAATCTTTCTTCACATCAGTAAAATCTTCCAGGCCGATAGTTTTGAATGAAAGAAGGTTGTATAGGCTCAAAAAAAAACTATTTATATATCTCAAACGCAATTGTCCACATAAAAAATTATTTGTAAAGAAGATCTTTACAGTTGATTAAGTGTACACACTGCCAAAACGAACGATGGCTTGCAAAATCCATAAAAATGTTCAAGATGTCTTCTGGACAAAGCATCTAGTCCTGGTGATGGCATTGGGTGTTCCAGGCCCAGATGACAAGAAAATGACATATTACTTTTTCTAGGTATAAGAGAAAATGGAGACAGATGCCCACTACAAGGGCCTTTGGTATATTATGGATCAATTCCATAATTTATTAAGGAGATTATATTTTGCAAAAGGAGCGAAGATTCAAAAAATATTTCTGGATAATTTCTGGCCGAGGGACAATCACAATTGTCATTGTCATTACCAAGGAGATGAACTAATATCCGGAGGATTAGGGTGAAGCTTATTTTTTTAATTGGTGAAATGTTAAATCGCAAATTCATTTTAGGCTAAAGACATTTTTTTAAATTTTGAACGGTTTTGAAAAATATTTAGAGGTAGCCTTAATTGCTCAAAAGTTTGGAAATTTTACGATTTAAAAAATAAAAAAACTAGTTTGACCTTAATTTAATCTAAACACTTCATGTTAAAACAAGTCTTATAAAACAATAAATTTAGTTGATTAAATTTACAATCGAAAATATTTGGTAGTTTTTCTATCAATGTTTGGTTCTAATTTGTCAAAGAGAGCAAAATTCCTCAAACTAGCATTTTATACTATATGTCCATCTTTCTGCTCGTAAAACAAATGATATCCATATTTACATTTTATGTTTCTCAAAGCATTAGCAATGGTCAATTTATTACTTGAAGTAGACAGAACATGTTAAATTACTATAAATTAGACCTGTTTCTTACCTTTTTTCGATAAAAAAGCCTTTATAACCTAAATTTATCATATGTATTCAAAACCTTCCTAGTAGTCGTAATTTTAAAACTATTAAAAGCTAGTTTTATTTGAAAATGATGATGTTAGACCAATTTTATTATGGGGTAAGCTAAGGATTATTATAACGTAAATAAATAAAAAAATTCAATTATAAAACTTTAATATATTTCTCTAACTTATTTTGAATCTAAATTTGGATATAACGTAATAAAGTTTTAGAAAAAAAAAATTCCACATATGTTTTTATATTAAAATATAGAAGAGTATTTTACCTTGAATCAAGGAAATGTAAGCTTCCATGATCTTCGACCACTTGGAGAAGGAATTGGAGCTGCGATTCATTAGATATTAGTAGACCACTATATTCTATAATGAGACCAATGCTCAGCAAGATCATTTACAACTTTTAAATTAATGATAGTATCAAGAGCTTGCCGGTAGTGATTTTCATAATTCCATAAGTCAGAATCTGTCTCAAAAATGTGTCTTGAAAGTGCAGACATTGAAACAGTTTCTTCGATTTGATTTTTTTTTTGCACCAAAGTGTTACAATTTTTTGCATTTTAATTCATTGAAAGTAAAGAACAAACGGCTTTCCTTGAGTTTCAACACTCAAATTTTGCAAGGCCTTTACTGTATGTCTTTTTGATTTTGAATTTAATATACTGCCAAATAGGCCTAATTCAACATATTCCTTGGACAAGTACTTGAATATTTTTTCCTGATGTTGACTTCGATATATCTGAACCAACGGATAAATGTTTAAGGAGGGTTTTTTTTTATTCATGTCATTATTAGGCGCACATAAGGCTCAAGGAGCAGACATCCAGGCTTGAAGATAAACACGCATTATAAACACAGAAATATTGCGCAATCCTCGCTCCTCCTCTATGTCTGTCAATTTGAATTGAGATGGAAATATCCAAATTTATAGGCAGTATAAAACTTTTGATAGGCATCGGGCGTGGTGTAAAGCAACGGTTGACATAAATGGCACACCTCGTGGATGTACATCACCAAGGAATATCATAACCAGGTTATGGAATTCGTTATAGTCGTGTCGTGGAAGATTTGTTTCCATAAATTTCTTTGAATAATCAAGGGACTCTTGTACTAGTTATTCAATTATTTTAAAATATGAAGCATGTATAAACTTGTTTTAAGCCCCTGTAGACTATTATTTTATATTATTACTTAAAAAATCATGAAGAGTTTAATTATTTTCCACCGGAATATTATTGTAATTTGTATTTAACGCAGCCTAACCAGCTTATTTTATTAAAATCCCTTTTTTTTAAATATATTTATTCACTATTAGTATTTGGCTACACAAGACAACACATTCATCCTAAATTTTACATAATACTTTATTAATCATATGTCGTTGAACACGGATCATGTTATTTTTGGGGTAATTCAAATTAACTTTTTTTAAGGCTTAAATATATTTATTCATTTTAAAACCATACATTTATAAAACAATGGAAACATTATAAACATGTTCTGATTTAAAAAAGATAAAAAACAAATAGAAAAACCGACCGGTATATCCAAATATATATATACCGTACTTTTATCAGCCATCAAAACAGGTTTTAAATAATTTGATTCGTCCATTGTTAAGCGAAAATCCTAAATATTCCCAATTCCTTAAGGAAAGGAAATTTTACAAAAAATAGAAATATAATCTATAATGAAAAAAAGATTTGTGCCTCTAGGGTTGAAATCCTTAGAGCGTCGTCGTTTGAATGGATTTGTATTGTTTAAAATATGTACGTTGTTTCACAGATGAAAGAATGGGCTTTCTTTTTGTTCTTTTTAATATCATATATTTCTCAACAAGAGACTTTAATAATTTAGAAAATAAGACAAAGAGAAACGGATTCGGCATCATGTAAAAGTGTGTATGTACAAATATAATAATAAATAGGAAATAGATTTTTTTTTGTTACGTACCTGAATGGCAGCTTAGTGACTTCCAATCGGACCTTTGTGACATTCAAAAAGTAATTAAGAAATGTATTTTTCAAACAAAAATCGTCAAAAATATGTTATAAAAAATCATAAAGATATGTACTCAAGCAGAATGAGTAGCTTTTGCCTACAGCAGATCTGCAATTATGAAAAAGTTGTTAATCGCTGGATTAATTGAACAAATTAAATTTTGAAAAGTGTTTATAATATAAATATATCAGAAGACATAAAGGTAGAGGCGTCTGTAAAATCTACTTTTGAACAACTTTACGTTTTTGTAAAGTTCTATTTTTTTTTTTTTTTTTTTTTGTTTAGTCCAGTCCTTGGATTTTAGAAATGTTATATTCAACTTTCAGGTGTTTTTTTTTATGTTGATAACGTTGCTACTAGACATTTCAAAGAGCAGAGTTGTTGGCCGTACATTTCACGGATAATACAATCCACTATTTTAAGAACTAGAATCACTTTCGAGCAACCTTAAAACAAAGGAATAAGGTATCAATTTTTTCTTTACAAGAGGAGCAGATTCTAGACTCAACATTTTTTTTTTTTTTTTTTTGACTTATTAGTAAAAAGAGAAGAAGTGGCTAATCGGTATCCCAAACATTTTTGAAGATAATAAGTTAATGTGTTTTTTTTTTTTGTATTTATTTAGGACTAAATGCCTTTACTATTTCTTTCAGTTTCAGTCTTTCCAATCTTCACTTGACGACCCTCCGTAGTTGACACTGTTTATTGTAGTTATTTTACTGTTATAGTGCTTCAATTGTTATGAAGGATGGTGTTGAATTCTCAGGGCTGCAGATTTTGGAATGGTAGCTTGAGACTAATGTTTTGGTTCGAATTAATAGCGGGTAATTGTCTAACCCCGTATCTCTACGAGATAAATATGGACCAACATAAATTCCTTTATTTTTTTAGCCTTCCTCCCCTGACAAACACATCTCGAATTTTCAAACTTGGGTTCAAGTTTAGAGAAACGTTATATCTCATAGTTTGTAGAATTTTATACAATTGAATCCCATGACCAAACCATCTGTCTCTAGTAGCAACCATATTTTTAAACATCCCAAATAACTCCGATGTTCCTATTAATAGTCTTTCAATAAGATCATGTCTAGTTTCTCTTTTGAACTGACTCTTGATCACAAAATCCCAGAATTCACTGTTTTTCCTTAATCTAGTAAACCAAGAAAAGTTCAGCACTTTCCTCAGAGTTTCAATATTTATATGGCTAAGATTTTTGCATAAAATAACTTCTAACAGAAATACTAAGAGTATAGCTTTAAAAAAAAAAAAACTTAATCTACAGCCACCTTTGTGAGTGGGACTAGACAAAATGCCCTTGTTCAATTTAGTGCTTCAGGAAAGACTTATGCCAGATATTAGCTTATTTTTTTTAATAGTTTTAGAGTCTATACGTAGCAAACACACAAAAGTCATCAAATATATTTTGGGTCAATGAATACTTATACAACTTTTACAGCGAAATGTGTTAAAATATCCTGACTCATTCTTACAGCCTTGCCATTTGAAGAAAAATAGAGTTCACTTATATTAGAATAATTTCTAATTTTTTCGATGAATAGATTAGATCCATATTTTTAGCTCGCTTTTAGGGATTAAGTGCAACATTAGATCAGTTTTCGGAAATATTCCATCATTGTTATCGATATTTAAAGCTATTTTTTCTATTTATAGCCACATCCTCAAACAACAAATATCTTTCTCACATTGCAATTATTTTATAACAATATTTCATTTAAGGACATTTTCTTATTTATCGCTTTGACCTCCCATAAAAAATGTTTACACTATTAAATTTCGTTGCGTTTCCCATTCTTAGTTGCTAATATTTTATAGATAAATAGATATAAATTGCTTAATAACATTTACTTTAATACACACAAAAAGAGTAGAGAGAAATCATAAAATTTTACATTTGCATAATATTTCAATATCTGACAAATTTTTATTTGAATAGATTTTACCGCACGTTCAGTTACTTAATACGAAATCATGATCTATTTATACTATTTTCATTACGATGGCCCTTGAGGTTGAGCATAAAGCATTGCGTGATTGAGTTACATTAAAGGGGATTTCATTTGCCCAAATGAATGTATATATGTTTATGATTGAGGAAGGATTTGTCCTATAAAAAAAGTATATGTGTCTCGAATTAATAAACACACGAGTCAACAAAAATATTTGAGGTTTCATTATCAATTCTCTGAGTAGATTATATACATATATATCAATTTTGACCTATTCTTCTCCCAAAAAAAATGAAATCTAAAAGATAGTGCTACTAAATTAGATCCAATAAAAGCCAGAACTCTAAAGTAAATAAAAGATCAATTACTGAAAGTGTATAATAAATTCTTTTTTTTTTTAATAGTTGAAAAACCAATATATAATTCATTTCCAAACCAAATTCATAAAAAATAAATTTATTTGGATTTATAAATCAAAAGTTTCCTTTAACCTAAATAAAATGTATCAATAGTTTTATTTGGTAAGAAATAATTATAAAGTTGTTGACAAAACATTAAGTAAACAAGCCATGTATTGGAGTCAAACCCCAACAAATGCGGGAAACAAACTTTTGGTTTACCTTTGAGTAAAATATAGTAACTAAGGCAATTTGAATAATAGAGCTCCTGATGACTACTAGGGCATAACATTATTCCACTTTTATTTTAAAGCTTTTTACGACTTTAGGTACTTTAAACATTGATATGGGTAGATGCATATTAGTGATGAGCGGGTTGACTTTTAGGACGTAGGTTAGTTCGGGTGGTGTATTTTCAAACCGTGTTATCCACAAAATTCCATTCCAGCTCCCACAAGTCTACCACAATAGCCTAAAAATTCAATCTTATATGTCACACATTAAATTTTGCAAGCTTTTTTTTTTTTCAAACATAAAATAAGTAATCCTCTATTTTATTTGAAAACCATATTTGGAAATAAGCATTGAATGTACAGTTGAGTGTCACTGATTCTATTTTATCTATTAGTTAAAAAATATTTAACAAATTGCGTGGGATAAAAAGTTCTATTGGATAGTTGACAGCCTAACATAGAGAATAATTTGTAAAGTATTATTATAATAAGTGTATTGGCTTATGATAACCTCTAATTCTTAATGAAATACATTGAATTAATATTTATTATGTTTTTTTATCAAATTTTCTATAGTATGTAAAATAGAAAACATTTTGTATGTCGTGTTGGGTTATATAATTCAAAAGATGTCAGACCCAAAGGCTCAAAAAAGAGAACAAGCGTATAACTAATACCTATATTCACTGATAAAAAATAAACAGTCATATTTAATTTTGAATTCAATTATGATTTGATTCTTGAAATTATTTTTGTATAATGTATGTCCACAATGCATGCTCACAATATCTGTCATTTTGCTTAATCAGTTTTGTTTTTGACAGATAAAAAGGTTAAACGTCTTTTTGGTATGCTTTTCGATTGTGAATGATTGAAATAAATGGAAAGAAAAAATCAATTCAAGGGATTTTTGCATTTTTTCATTAGACTAAAAAGTAATTTTGTAATTCGTGAATCTGTGTCATGACAGGTCAGCAGGTTACTAACATTATTCCTGCCCTAAAAAAACTATAGGTTGTAAGCTCTATTTGTTGTATAAAGTGAATAGCTTGGTATTAACAAGTATCAACTCTATAATAACGTTTTTTTATTTACACATGATTTGAGTATTTTAAAGTGATTTGAAATAATCTTTCCAGTAAAAAAATGGAAGAGACTCGTGAACACTTTTGTGCAATCATTTTTCATACGTTTCGGCGTAGATTATCAAAGCAACAGTGCATCGATGAACTTAATTCCTTGTATGGGAATCACGTACTATCCTAAAGTACAATAAGACTGGTATAACGAAATCAAACGAGGCCGGAGTTTGCTCAACGAATTATTTCGTGAAGGTCGTTCAAAATCGGTTGTTGTGCTACAATACGTAAATGCTGGTAATGAGATAATAAAACATCGCCTTCACATGACTTACGGGGAGACCAATGCATCTTTGTGTGATCAGTATGTACAGTATATTGAATTGTAATTTTGCTGAACAGATGACTTGTTCACGTTAAGACAAAAGAAGGCTCGTGTCGATTGGAGCTAGAAAAAGGTGAAAAAAAAATATTAGAGGAGCATCAAAACCTGCGTACAATATATATTTACACAGGTGACAAATATTGACCTATGCATATGAGCCTAAAACAAAACAGCAATTGACTCTATATGTCTTTCAAGTTGGGACAAATCCAACCAAAGTTGTTGGTGGGAGAAGCACATCAGAGTAAATTGTTGCCTTTGTTTCAATTTTAAATGTCACGTAACTTCAGTGGCATTAGACCAACGTAGAACAGTTAATTCTGAATGATACACGACCATTTGTCTGTTGGAAATCCTCTAAGAAATCAGAAAAAAAACCAGAAGAAGCGAATCATTCTTCATCATGATAATGAAAGTGCTCACACTTCGGCTTAACAAAGAGCTTTTTGGCCAGTTAAAACAGTAAAATGATGGGTTATTCGCCTACAACCCTGATTTAGACCCCAATAACTTTTTTGTATTTTCATATATCAAAGATAATTTACGTGGTCAGTGGTTTTCATTACTAGAAGAAGCCACTGATTCATTTAACATCAATGTTTGGTGTTTTCCAAATCTGAATGAATAAATGCATCGAAAAATGTTCAATCGTATGCAAAAGTGTGTTTATCTTTATGGAGAATATTTTGAAAAGCAATACAGCCCATTTCCCTAGTAACAATTTGTTTTTTCATTAGTTGGCTAGAAATATTAAAAGCAACCTACGTCACATGCTTCCAATTTGTATTAATCCTAGTACTATATTATATTACAGATAATAGTGAAGACCTATGATTGTTTTGAACATGATATTGCTAAGAGGAAAATTTATGTATCTTTGTAGAAACATTAGTATACAAATACAATAATCTAATTAAAAAAAGGATTTCTGATTAAATATATTTATCATTGAAGGCCTTTTTATGGTGTATTTAATGCCTCATCTAATTACGAGGGGTGATTTTATTCAGCCCACTTATATGTATGTAAGTATACAACCATATAAATATATGGTTAAGATAATGATTCCATTAAATAAAGAGTGATAGAGGAAAATTATGATATCATCGCTTAAAAATATAATGCATTTTTTTCATCCCTCTGATCATATAAAAAGGAAAGAGAGAGGGAAAACTCAAAAGAATATTATGGTTTCACATATATGTATTTAGGGTGTGACTAATTCTAAAATTCTAGGAGGGGCCAAGCTGTGACTAGGATTTTTCTTTGCCGGCTAACTAATTGAGTTAATATTTAGATTATTTTTTTGTAGATTGATACAGCTATATCTCCATTTATTATTTTCTAAAAATATTAATTCTAATTTTTTGACATATTAAATACAATATTTTCCAATATTACGCTAAATCCTTAGTCAACTGTGTTCTTGTGCATCTACCGAGTGATCCACCAAACTCTGATCACTTTCAATTTTAAAATGCAATTAGATATAGTTTATTAATTAACAATAGAATTTCAACAAAATTAATACTATAAATAGATGTGTGTCTGAACTCTTATAACCATTAATGTACCCGTCCTTAGTAGCAATAATGACTTCAAGGCGGCAGAAGGCCGGGCACCTGCTGCAGATGTAGTCCTCTGTCATGGAACCCAGTGCTGGCTCACCGTGCCTTTTAGGCCTCCGTGTTCGGATGACGGACACAGTAAGCCATCCCCTCAGCATACACTCAAAAGGTGAAGTCCAGGGGGTTGGTATTCGGGCTGTGGAGGGGGGGGGGGCAAAAGTGTCAAAAAAAAAGTGGAAAAGAGTCTTACAACAGAAAAGATGGGTTTCTTTTATTACTGGTGTCAAAAGCGACATCTTCACTTTCAAAAGGCTATTTCCACCTACTTTTTTGACAGTCTGGTGTGAAACCTTGAGCTCTCTTGCATGGGCCCTCATGTACTTGAGGGGATTGGCCTGGACCGTTTTCTTTACCTCCTCCGCGTCTAATTTGGCATTTTTGACAAAACTCTTCTTTCTCTCCAACATTTTGGAATTGCTGACAGTGTAGAGGATGTTCCTGGAGATGCCCAACTGCTTGAAGTGCGGGAATGGAAATTCGTCAATCACATTAGTAAAGAGCTCAGGTTTGTTTTATTTTGTAACTAATTGCTTATGCTTTATATATCGAAATACATACAATCCATTTTAACCGGCTCAACCTTCTTAATGATTGAATTACTAAATTTTTCAAATTTCAAAAATTTCAATGGACCACCCGGAAAATTAATATTTCAGAAATTGTACCTTTACAGTTACGTAATTTATTTTCTTTTGATATGAAACTGTATAAAAATATGGAAAATCTCTAAGGTCAAGACTCAATTTAAGGTTGAAAAAAAATATCAACTGCTTGGTTCATTATACTAAAAAAAATTTGATGTCTCCAGTGATTGTTTACAATAGAAACATTCTCTCTCTTTTGATGTTGGTAAACCCTCTGTACTTCACTTAGATTGATTTATTTCTGAAATTTTTAATAGCTTTTTTTTATGATCAATAGAAAATGTAAAATTATAATTTTTTAAGCCTTGGTTTGTGAACTGGCCTATAGTACACTTCATTAAACTTTCTTTTAATCGCTGAAACATTAAAAAAATTTATTACAATTATTTATTTATTTGGGTAATGCTTGGTTTGGTATTTATTTGTATATTTTACAATTTTCATTGGAGGTTTTGTGAATATAATTAACTGATTTATTTAAAAGTGGTACGTGGTTTTTTTTTTTTCATTTGATTTCTTGGATATTTTTCTTTTCAATATAAAAACTAACACAACAATTTTTTTTATTCACTGTCAACCTAGATTGTCAAAAGAGAACAGAAAATTTTGAAAGAACAAAAGGTAGCGAGCCTACGGATTTTTTTTTTTTTTTTTTTTCAATTATTAGAGCAATGGCCAGGTATGAAATGACACGAATTCTAAACGAAGCCCCTTGATTGATATAAATTAATATGGAAATTCAAATCTTATGTTATAACTTTTTTGAGATCATAATACGTAGAATCCGCTGTTTTAAATTGCACAAGAGTCTGTTTATAAATGTGAATGCAAACAGTTAATGTATTATACCTGCAAACACATAAATTTGATTCCTATGATTCGCATAAAGTAATGAATATTATATTCTCATTTGCTTTAATTTTAAGAAGTGAACGTTATTACTATAGAATAGAAAATTACATTTTGTTATATTTTAAGATAAGTTGATGTTTTTTCCTTGGTGACTTATATTCATACCATTATTTTTATGACTTCAATTCACATTTGTCGTACTGTAAAATGAATTGAATGATTAAAAAATAGACAAAATATAATCTCTTAACTTTTTATCATGTAACTAAATACGTACATTTTTAAAGTTTCGTTCATACTCAATTCAATAACTGTATAATGAAAAGGATATTCCCTAACGGAGAGTTAAAGAAAATTATAAATATAATATATTAATATTTACCATATAATTCACCCTTTAGTAGTCACAAGTCTAACGGGCCTGTTTTAAAATATACGATTGTAAAGCACAAGAATTTAAAATATAGTCAAAGTTTTATAGCTGTAGTATATTAAAGTTTAAATTAAACAACACGACAAAAACTAATGTACGGATAGCGTCCCAAGCAGTGGCAAAGTTCCCGATAATGGTGGTGAAGAGGACATCCCTAAGATGCCATATATCAAGATAAGTGGTCCAGTTTGCAATAAGGGAGCTTAATTTTAAAGAAGTCCCTTGCAGGAGAAAGTATTGAGATTCATGTGTTGTTGTTTTTTTGTCCAGTTTGTTATTGTTTTATAGATGATATTACTGTGATATAATTTTACGAATTAATTCTTCGGAACAATTTTTATAAATCAACATAACCTCAAATCTGTGCAGTTGATTCACAATTATTTGTTTATTCCTAGTGGGGTTTTATTTGTTTTAACGAACATTAATTAATTTATTGTGTGCGTTCATTATGACTGTATATATTGTATTTTTCTCCATTAATCAATTTACTAAATATCTCCTCGCCTTTTCATTGTGATGATCGATAATTTAATTAGGGAAATTGAAAACAATGATTATAGGGGTTTAAGAACCGAAACGGCTTGAACCACTAAACCAAAAGCGCACAACCTTGGCAAACAATATTTAGATTGCCAATCTGGCTCGCGTTTTGGGTCATAATTTCTACAACTCTGTCAATATATTTCAATGAAAATGCACGGATATGTGTATTATCACAACTCCCTTAATGTTCATATGTAAATATGTGCATTGTGCATACACAAAGAAAGTCAACAACTATTGAGTCGTTATTGCCAATGCATTATCCTGAATAAATCTTCATGCTAATATAAAACTAATTATAATCATTTAGGTGATACAAGTTTTGACATATGTGAAATAACAAACGAGAAACTTTTATGAGTAGTCATAGAATATTGGTATTATTTTTGAAAATTAAAAAAAAAAACATCCTATTAAGTAAAAGTTTAGATAAATCTGTAATTTTTAAATATATACTTATATACGAGTAAATAATTTAAAAAAATTCTAATAAATAATAGAAGCCAGAGTAGGTTTGCCGTGGACTTTAAGAAATTAAAATTAATTAAGAACTCTTCTGCTTAAAATAAAACAAAAAGGTAATACCATAAAGTTTTAAGAATTATTCTCATTTTGGTTTTATGAGTATACTAAGTTTTAGATATTATAAAGGCACTCTTCTTCGATAAGGAAGTAATTGCTTTATTCTGGACCTGACACCGAACTTGCAGTTTTGCAGCCGTTCTCTAAGCATCATGGAAGCATCCTAATATCCCAAAATATAGCCCGGCAAGAGGGGTAGTATAGGTGAAGTACTGAGCCAAAATTCAGTTTAAACTCTACCGCCGCCACATTTCTAAGCACCGCGGCACCCTTCTAATATTTTATAGTGCACCCCAGCCCACGGGTTCTGCAGATGAACTGCTGTTACCGAGTATAGTTAGATTTATCTGCTACCCCTTCCCTGAGCATCAAGAACCCCTCATAATATTCCAAAATACACCTTGCCTCTCAAGTTGTGCAAAACAGGTGAATTACTGAGCCAAATATGGTTTAAACTATACTCTTACCACGCTTCCAGGCACCAAGGAGCACTTATAATATGCTATAATACACCCCAGCTAATGGGTTGTGCAGTTGAGCTGCTGGTCCCGAGTCAAGTTAAATGTCTCTGCCGCCCTTTTCCTGAGCATAAAGTAATCCTCCTTATATCCCAAATACACCCTAGCTCTCAAGTTGTACAGGTGAAGTGCTGAGCCTCAGGATAGTGTAAAATGGACTGCCGCTGCATTTTTAATTACCAAGAAACCCCTTCTAATATGCAAGAGTACACCTCCGACCATGGGTTTTAGACTGTTGGACCCTAAGGCAGGATAAATGCGTCTTTCCTGAGCATCAAAGAACCCTTCCAATATCCCAAATACACCTCAGCCCTCATAAAAAAGACGGAAAGTAACTTAAAATATTGGTTGTGGAGTAAAAATACATAGTCTTTGTTGGACTCAGAGTAGAATTGAGGATGGACAACAGAGTAGTTATTTCCTTTGTCCTCCTTATTCATTTTAGTCTGCCCTCGTCACAGCTACTTGTAGCTGATCTAATGAAATGTAATCACAGCTAAGCTACACCCCTCTAAAAACATTCTTCAAAATATCAGGGATACCATGTTGCTTTTTGATACATTAATTGCCCATGTAATTAATACATATCATTTTTTTAGCATACCCAAAATTATATTGTGAGCCCTAAACTGTATGTAATGATTTTTGCTGAAATATTTTATTAAGACACTTTTTATTTAGGAGGATTAGAATATTAATAAATAAGTATACGTATATATCATGTTCAATAAAAATGATAATCAAAAGAAGAACAAAATATGATTTATGCTTTATCACACATAAATAAAATGTCATATCCACAATTGTTGCACTACTCAATATCATAAATCCATTATTAATAAAACTTTGAGAAAAATACAGTCATAAATCAAGATTTCATGTAGACGACGCCGTTGACTCTTTTTCTTCTTGTGATTAAAATCTTTTTTTCCAAATAGTGTGTGTATAAGCACTCTTTGATTAAGCCCCAAGATGTTTTTTCTGATATATAAATATAATGGGTTGTGAAAAAGTATACCATTTTAAAGGCTTTAAGTTCCAGTAGTATCGTGAATAATATACAATTTGTATGTAAACTTAAACCTAAAAACCTAAATAAAAGGAAAAACCATTCCTGATATTTTTTTAGACATTTATCAATATCCCTGTCCAACAGCAAAAATGGTACAAAAACAGTATATGCTCTATTCAATAGAGTTTGAGCCCTTGATTCGAAATATGGACTTACTTTTTTTCCTCATAACCTTGTGGCCTTTAGAAAAAGGACATACATTTTTTGTTGTTTTGGCTATTTTTAAGTTTCAATGCGGTTTTAAGACCTCAGTGTTGAAGATAGGGATAAATTATGTTAATATATTTTAAAACCGAATATTAAAAAATTCTAAAACCATTTTTAAATTGTCTGCATCTTACTTTTAACTCGAGTTATCTTTGTTTAAAGTAGAAAACAGTTACTTTTTATTGAGAGGTTCATAGCTTTAAGACAAATAGATTAAAAAAGTTTTAAAATATTGCATTCGATAGCAGAAAGTATGAACTTTAGTTTAAAAAAAGAACCTCTCCAAAAACGCTCTATATCGTTGTCAATGTATGATGAGGTCACGACATTATTTCAAGGAAAAAACTCATTTTTGAATTGATCTCATAATAAAAGTATATAAGTATTCGTACGCCCCATCTAGGAAAGATAGAAACAAAGATAGCGAAAAAGAAAAAGGATTTGCTTGGAGGACCCCCTTGAATGTACTTTTTTTTTTAAATCCCTCAATCATTACGGTTATGCAACGGGTCCTCTTGTGTCCATGAAGCTTGAAATTATTTATTTATACCGTTTCAGACATGAGGCTAAATGTTATAACAAATTGTATAATATATCTTTTTTTTTACACTTTTTTTATGCATAAGTTATGATGTTTATAATCACTCTAAAAATAAGGGAATATAATGATATTTAATGTTCATATGATCTTTATGGGTATAAAATTGTTTGAAAATTTGTTGAAATATAATAGAATTACCCTTTAAAAATCATAGAGCCCCCTTTCTTATTAAAAGAAGAGTTGATGCATTAAAAAGACAAAACCAATTTACATATGTAATAGGAAATTCTTAAAAAATCAAACTTGACCAAACTCGAAGATTTTATCTCAAATCCAACTATTGCCAATACTATAATGAGAATGTTGAATACGTTCCCAATTTCAGAGCTTTCTAGACGCAGGAATAGATTTCGAACCAGTCGATTGGGATAATCTCCAATCTGATTATTACTAGTTGTCTTCTATATTACAGAATAGCAGCTATTTTTTCCTATTAACTAAGAATTTGAAAAAGTTCGTTTATAATTTTATTGTCAGCCTAACGATGTGCTCAATAGACGAGCAGTTGTAGAATAGGTGTCAATTATTCCATTTTTCAATCATTTTCTCTCTTCTTAGATTATTATTAACATAAAGCGAGGACGTCGACATCAAGTATCTAAACCTTTTTGCTTTGAGCTTATGAATGGATTAGTAAATAGTTATGGCATAGCATGTAATAGTAGCTGGTTCATTTAAGCTAAACGTTTTTATGTCAGCGTTCAGCTGGTTTTTTGAAGCCTAGTGTTTTCATGACAGTGAATAGACGTCGAGACATTATCTTAGACAACTTTGGAGTGAATAAGTTAACTATATGTAGGCATTTTTATGTGTAATGTTTGCTATTAGCATGATAGAGCCCTTGAATACGTCGTCTCCAGGAGAGCTTCCCAAAAGAGAGTCGCCATTTCGAAATAATCTAAAACTAGATTATATTTTTGCCTCTTTTAGTCTGTTAGTAACCAGGATTACCACAAAATCTAAAAATCGATTTTGATAAAACTTGACACAAAGATTGAGCATATAATACTAGAAACTTATAAGCGAAGCCTTAAGCGTGCCCGCTACAAATGAAGTAGAAGAAGTGAGAAATTACTGCAATGACAAAATATAAGCTTATAGGGCCATTTGACGATTTGGCAAATTATTATGAAAATAATACTCATTTATTAGAGTAAAATATATAACCATACCCCAAAAAAGAGGGCATGTGATATGCTTGATATTGTAATTAAATAATGATTAATGAATTTCATAGGCCTGATTTGTTATATAAGTATAAATTTGACTATTTAAATCTAATAAATCCTTTTTTTTTTTGTTACCACAAAAATATGACAAACGGCCTTTGAACTTAGGATATCTAATATATCAGGGGTAGCCAACCTTTGAGACATAGAGTGCCAACTGCAACATTTGTAATCAATGAGTGTGTCACTATCAAGAATAATGATAAAAGACGCACACAAACTACAGGAATATGTTCTAATTTGTGGGTGCTAGTGAATATGCCTAGGCGTGCCAGCAGTGGCACGCGTCCCATAGGTTACCAACCCCTGTTATATTTGCTCAAAGTATGAGGCAATTAAATTTTGAAAGGTCAAGGTAACTCAAACGCAAGAAATGGATAATCAACTACAACTTTGGAACAAATATATAGGTATACATACTGCAATTATATTTTAAGCCGAGGTTTTGCGCTCTACAAAAGTGTCTATTTTAGTTACTAATGCTGCTCAGAAAGGTGCACGTCTTCAGTAGTAATGTAAATTGGAGTTAAAGAATCGAAGGTGTGTCAAATTTTTATTCTTGTATGATTTTGTAAATAAACAAAGATTACTAATTTGTTTTCACATCCAAAACCTGTCAAAATTCTTGAAAAGACTTTTACAAAAGTAAGTGAAGAACAAATAAAAGAGAGGGGGAAATCAACCACTGGGCGTTACATACATATTATATAAACATAAAGAAGTCTCATAAATTGTCAATGGGTTTATGGGTATTTCTTATTTGTATTCTTTTTTGAACAAATAAGAATCTCATATAACAAATGTCAGAATAAATATTCTTTAATGCAATATTTGTTTATGTTTTTTTTATGTCTTCCCTCTCATATTTTAAATATTACATGTGACGTTTTTTGAATAAATAATGAATCACCAAACATCATAGTCAAATCTTGATGATGATTTTTGATGGAAATCAGTATTTTTTCTTAACTAGATTACAATGGAAGATGGGACAGAAATAACATTTGAGAAAATAGAATTTACATATCCATGCTAGTTATAATGATAACCCCTGTACAATATACGTCTACAGATAATTATTATTCCGTATTTTAATTCAAATTACATTCTTATATCTTTTTCAAATGAAAAGGGCCTCCATAAAAAAAATGTTTCCTTATTCTATTCCTTATATTATATTCAATGAAAATTATCATTTTTTATTAAAACAATGTATTTTGGACACTAAGTATTTCTAATATTTCTTGTTTTTTTATTATTAAATCAAAAACCGAGTGGTCCATTAAAATCTGATCACTTTGAATTTTGAAATTCAACACCAATTCTAATTAACAATAGAATTTCAGCAAATTTAATACTGTAAATATATGTGAGTCTGAGGTCTCTTACTCATTCATGTAGCCTCCCTTAGCGGCAATGATGGTTTCCCGGCGTTGGCGGAAGGACTGGCACACGCTGTAGATGATGTCCTACTTTTTTTTTACAGCTTTCTGTACAGTCTGGTGTGAACCCCGAGATCTCTAGCTTAGGCCCTCATAGACTTGAATAGATTTTCCTGGGCTGTTTTATTTAACTCCTCCAGGTCCATTTTGGCCTTTTCAACAAATCCATTCTTCCTCTCTAACGTTTCAGACTTGTGTATATGGTGGAGACGCTCTACAGATTGAAATGCGCAAATGGAAATTCGTATATCATGTTCATGTGTCATTTTCTCGACTTGTACGTAACCTAGAGAGCTGAGGCTTGTTTTGTTTTGTAACTAATTTTGTATGCTTTAATATTTCGAAATAAGAATTATTTCAATCGCTCAACCCTCATTAATTATTGAATTAGTAGGTGTTTTTCAATGGACCACGTGGTAAAGTAATATCCCGTATGGTAAACAACTTATGAATTGAAGAAATGCAGAAAATACTCGAAATTTAAAACTGACCAAGGGTTCGCTTACTTTTAAATAAAAATTTAAAAAGGCAATTAAGAAAAAGTCTAAATGGGGACCCCTATTAAATTTTATAACAGAGTTAAATTTGAATACAAATTCAAAGACCTTCGATTATATTTACTTAGTACGTCAGATATTAAAATATACAATCAAACTCCAATATGGGACCTTCTTCTTGAACACCTGTAGAGAAGGGCATAAAATTACTTTATAAGGTACAAACACAAACGTGACAATCATTTATAGGACCATTTTAGTTTTCATAACTTGAATAAAGATGATTTCTTAGCCATTTACTCTGCAAACAAAAAAAGCAGATTATAACATAGCTATTACAAAGACTCATTATATTTTGTATGCGAAACGTGCTGCCTTGGAATATGATATCTCATCTCCGATGTTCTATTACTTGTGAAGCTTCACCTACATGTTTGAAAACGGATATTCCTTTTAAAAACAAACTCTACTAATCATTTTTATTTTTTTACGTAATATATAAAATTAATGTTTATTCTATCCCTATGGTTATATTTTAGCGCCTTTCTATTTTAATAAAGATTTAAATATTAGGATGTGTACAAAAATCCTATTTCTTTTTTTTTAAATTATCCGACAGAACGGGATAACCATTTTACGATTTCTCTTCCAGAGTTTGTACCACAAAAAGTAATATAACAACTACTTCTAAAAATATTTTTTTTATTGTATGTTTTTAAATCAATGTATGTGAATTGATGAACAATTTGAGCACTTGTCATTTATTTATCTTCGTATATAAATGTATCTCCAGATATCGAGTTATTTACAATGACTCTTTAATACATTTACAATGGCCTTTAATTGAAATATTTGTGTGTTTCTTTAATGAAATAAATTAATGGTGATATATAAGCTTGAGGCTTGAACTTTTTTTAGTTAAAAAAATATTATAAGCCCATGGAAAATTTGGGAGTTAAAAATTATATCCCCAATATAGGAAGAACTTATATGTATATTTTGACTTTCCCTTCAAAAAAATATATCATCATCCAAGATAAACTATGATGCAATGCTCACTTACATAATTTCTCAAAAACAATGAATAATTGATAATAAATCCTAGAATATTAGTGAGAGGAAAAATATATACCTAGAATAATGAAGATTAATTATGAATTTCTGTGGAGAAAGGAGCAAAGCAACAGTCAAAAAAAAAAAGAAATTACACACAAAGAAACAAGTGGGATTTTAGTGACCCCAGGATTATAAATATCAATGTGAGTAGACATAAGAAAGTAGTGTCGGATTAAAATGTAAGAATTTCGAATTTAGCTCTGCATTGAGTCGAGTTTGTTTAAGAACAGTGAATTTGTTCAAGTTTGAGCTTTTGAAAATTTCTACATATTTTGGTTTCTCCTTTTCAATACATCAACTCTTCATTTAATACGTAATTATTAATTGTCCTTTCGAAGGATACTCCTAATAGAAAGTTGACTTATCCTTACTCAAAGGTATCGAGTATGATTATTCGACTTCAAATAAAGTTGAATGTTACAAAAAATATTTCGGGGTAAAACTATTTTGGAGAATTGTTGGCATAACCTATCTTGAGTTTCTTGGGGCTCTAGTAATACTCGAATCCAAAAGTATAAGCAACTAAATAGTTTTTCTCATCAGTATACCAGCACAATTTGAGAATAGAAATCATTTACTGAGTGACATGAATTTACTTGATGTACAGATTTCAAAACTCGCCCAAAACACTCACTCTATCGGAGAAGTGGTTTTAAGCCAAAACAATTACACAGAGAAATCCAACTTTCTTTTGAGAGATAAATGACTACCACTGGTCGAACATGGTTTAAGGTGTATTTCGTATCACTGAGATGTATTGGGAGTCGATAAAAGCGTAGAAATATCCTAACAAACCCTCAAAATATGCATCATTATTTAAATTCACAACACAAGTATTTATTGTAAAAATCCCTTTCATGTTAAGTCCCTGTCAACTTTTAATTTAAGAATCGATATTCAGGCTATGAAAAATATGCATCCTTATTCAAATAAAAAATAATCCTAAAACTATTTACATAGAGATTACATGTTTTTGAATGGCTAAAAACAAACTACATATATCTAGATCTGACGTCATTAGATAATATAATGAAACTCTCAGTAAGAATGATAAATTGTCTTTTTTTCATACTTTTTTTTTCTTATTCTACTAAAGCACAATTTAAGGCCACAAAAGAACAATAAGGAGTAGTTATGGTTGTGGGAGCATAAAAACCACCAATTTATTATATAAGTAAAATAAATTGTATTTATTTTCAAGCAACATTCGTGATTCCCAAGCATTAGTGCTTCAAATAAATCCTATTTAATGGGGTCTTGTTGTTTTCATGTTGCTGGTTATCCATTCCTTATTAACTGTAAGGCTTTCTCTTTGATTTTTTTCTCTCAAACAAAAATTAGCAGAGATCGATTCAAAATGCTAATTGATTAAAAATATCACATTAAGATAAATAGCCTGTTAGTTGTTTGATCTATTCATATTAGTTTTTTTTTAATTTTGTTACTTTTTTTGTGCACTTTTACGTTATTTTAAAAAAATTTATATTCTTATCTTACATGTTACTTTTAATAACAATTCTATTTAAATATTTTATTAAGGCTAAGTATTATTCGACCGATCAAGGCTTTGATTATCACCGCTGGTCGAAATAATATAAATAAATTACACTGATATCAGCCTGAGACGCTTTCATCTATCTATCTCGACCATATTGGGGGTAAAAACAACTAATGTTTATTTGAAGAACACAAAATCTGCCAATGGTGTTTGACGAAGATGAACACCATCATAGCCATCGTGAATAAAGAAATTTTAGACCACTGCAATTGAGAAATGAATACTTTTTTAGACATAGTCTCTTCCTTTAAAGATTTTGACGTTCTAAACTTGTGGAAAGGGTCGGAGATCAATTGAGTGGAAAATGTTGGGAGGCGAAGAGAGATGAATTATTGAATGGAATTACAATACGACTCAGTTAAATGAATCAAATTTTGTTCCAGATGAATGCTGTTTTATTTCTTCAATGTGGGTGTAAAACAAGGCGACAAGTATATTATATGAGAGTGAAGCTCATTAACAAATTTCTAATCTTAACAGAAAGGAATAAAATATAGTTTGTAGGACATAACTTAAGATTTTTTCTCTCTCACATCCCAAAAAAGGTTCTGTTGTTATAACTAAGGTGCAGTTACTACTTATCCTCCCTAAAAGAGAATAATAGTAATTGATTATATTAATTTATAGCACTTAGTTCTACCAAATTTATTAGATGGTTTTAAATGTTACATTGCGAGAGGATTTTTTATCTTATAATAAAATAGTATTATCGCTATTTTTTCATCATTGTCTATAAGTTAAAGTTGCTCCATAATGAATGAAAGTCGAATTTATACTTCCAAGAATAATAAATAAATCTACATTCAGAATAAGGGCAACTATTATAGTGCTTGAAAGAAAATTAAATGAATTCCATTACTATAGTAACTATATTACTTGATTCGTAAATTATTGAATATTATAAACTGGCAAGGGCCTAAGAGGGAACGAGAAATCACATTGACAATGGCCAATATCATTTTCTTAATTTTTAAACCCTTCCGGTGCGGGAGAGCGTCAAATTATTCTATAATGTATTATAATATAGCGCCTGTATATTATATGGAATACAATATTAGGAAAATAAAAAATGTTGCTATTAATTTCATATAACATGACAATATATATGCATAAAAGTTTGTCTAGTTGAGAAGTCTATCTTTTACTATTGGCAAAAAAATTTCCAATCGAAATTTGTACAAAAATGTTTTGAACTAATTTTGTAAAAAAAAAGTAGTTAATAGCATTTATTAACATTGTAAAGAGAAACACAAAACTACCAATATTTTTTCCGTACTTGCAAAATTAAGAAGTTATGAAGAATGATGTAGTTGAAAAAATAACACTGTCATGTAGATTTAGTTATTAATTATCCAATATGATACCAACAGGCTAAATGAAAAAGGGGTTTTTCTAGGGCTCTTTCAATAAAAATGCATGCTCCTTTATGAACTGCAGTATTTGATGCTGTTGTTTCAAAAACATAGCGGATACATTTTATTTTATATTCCACGCGTTTATAGCATTAAATATATCATTAGCCTTAAGTTCAACAGTTGCTCTGTCAATTATAGGTATAGACAATTTTTTCATTAAAAGAGGCTCCAGTTGCAACAACTGCCAATCTTTTTATTTTAACATTTATACATTTAATATAATTTTTTGATCCCAGTGAATTGTCATTCCCCATAGGGGCTTCGATGTTATTTCTCTGAAGGGGTATTTAACTTCTTTGGATATATTTGTGCATGTTTCATTTCGTGCCCAGGCTGTTGATGACTTTGAAAGAACAAAATCCTCAATTTCTCCTCCACCAGCTTTAATTGTTGCTGCAATCTATTAGAAATTTCTCCTCTATCAATGACTTTGTCTATTTCCGGAGATACAATAAATTTTTTCCGCAAAGTCATTTGCTGATTTTTATAAGCAAATTGATCAGAGAGCTTCCTCTTTTTGGGAACAAATTGTAATTCTTTTGAACTGATTGAAAGTCATAATCCATTTGATGAAACCGAACCTCTACTAAGAAGCATCGCGACAGGAGTTACAGTAACAGAAGGGGATATAATCAATTGTGATGACGCAGAAAGTGTTGATGAAACAATACAGCATCAAGTAGATGGAATTTCGTATTCAGAGTCAAAAATCAAGAAGAAAGATTGGATCAAGACATTGGAGGCACTAGAGGTTAGAGTAAGAATCGACAAGGAGAAAGTGCATGTTTTCCCATTGCTACTATTTTCTGGGCTACTTGTACTGATCGAGAGAGAAGAGGATATACGAAGCTATTTCCAGTAGGAGCTCATAGCATTTTTGGTACAGTTTTTAACAGGGTTATTGGAGGGTAGAGGACAATTGAAATAGTGAGTTATGATAAAATTTGACAAAAATATCCTCCTTTACTCTAACTGCAATATTTTTCCCCCAAAACTGATCAAAGCAGATTTTGGATATGGTGATTTTCATGGAATTTCGCTTCTTTTGGTACCAAATTTGTTAAGTTACGAATTCTTTTCGGTTTAACCCCTAATATAACTATACTAATAGGATAGACAAAGCACAAAGGAAAGATAATTAAAATATGTATCAATGGATAATGCAGGAAGTATGACTTTGGACACATGGTAAAATTGCATACAAAGGATGTTAAAGTTTACTAGTACTTTAAAGTTGATATAAGGAAACCAAACTAGTATATTTATCCAGAAAAAGCCTTAAATTAAACAAAAATGAGCCTAAAATATATTCGAAAATTAGTTTAAAACATTATACATAATGTAAAATAATGGTTTGTAGTTCCATCAGAATGAAAATTTGGGTCAAACAAAATTAATAATTAGTCATATTCACTAAAGTATAAAGTTTTCATGTGCTGAAACCATGAAATTTGTAGCAATTTTTCCCTTTAAAATCGAGTAAATCTTTAAACCTCCAGGGCTGAATCAATTTTCAAGATATCTGTATAATTTTGTTATGTTAAATATTTATTGAAAACCCTCATAATAAACCAGCACAGGTTTCATGATACCAAAAATTTTACTTATGACCAAACTCTCAATTCTGCCCTTTACAATGAACTTCTCGACCGTTTGAAGGTGGCAATCGAACAAACATCTTTGATGACGCGCCAGAAGCTCAGGTAGATCGGATGGGAAGTTTTTATGCATCCACCGAACCTGTCGCCTGTTCCTGTCTATGGCCAACGCACTTGGTTGTACAAATTTGACCTGAATAAATGCCTGTGAAAATTGGTTGTCCGAGTTTTTTGCCAATAGGGGCAAGGGCTTCTAAAAGAAGGGTATTATGAGGTTGGATTCTTGTTGCAAACAAGTTATCGAACAGAACGATGCATACTAGGCTTAATTTGGATGATTGTAAAACTTCTTATAAAGCATTGAAATAAAGGAAAAAATACAAAATTACTTTTTCTGCAACCTAATATTCTCAGTTTTTTCATAGTCTGGATGAACATTTGAACTTCCTGTTGCAATACAAACGATCTTACATTCGCATAAAATATTTAGTTTGAACCAGGTCTTAACTATAATCTTTTTATATACTCATTCATAGTTCATTCAAGTGAGTAAGTGATTAAGTTATTGAAAAGAAAAAGGGAATGTCATCAAAAATCATGAATTCCACGTGAAAAAATATTTTATTTGTGTAACCCATGGATGTGGGTATTTGAAACTCCTAAAAAGACTCTCAATTTCTGTAATTGTTTTTTTTTTTTCTATTAAAAATGTACGAGAAAACTAAATAAATAAATACATTAATATATATTTGGGAAATTTCCTCTTTTTAAAGCCTTTTTTTAGATATTCTCCTCGTTTTGTAGTATAATGTAAATTTATGCATATATTTGATACTTAAGGGAAACCTTTTACGTAAGATAATTCATAAATATTAAAGTAACAAAGTTACTTTATTTTCATTTCTGAATAAACGTATTATGACCAAGGTGTACCTTGGTCATATGTTCCTATCATGTCCATATATATTATGAGACACTGAGCAAATCAAACACTTGTCCTATATTTTTATAAATACTAAAAGTACATAAACATTTTATACGTAGTTTATAATCATAAAAAAAGGGATATATTCCTTGACAACAGACAAACTTCTCTCCTCTCCAAATTGTGTGTCTTAACATTCTCTATAAGCAACTTAACTTCTCAAGAAACAGGAATATCTCGTGGCAACCCAATGGTATTTCTATACAATTCTAATCGGCAGTGCTTCCCGTGGGTTTTTCGTCACTTCCACATTCAAATAGATATATTAACCAACTAAATCTTACTTTGCCCTTAGTAGTTATTGCTTATAATACTTAAGTTGAGTATTTTATAGTAAAAAAATACCTTCAAAAATGAGATGAAGGAAAAATAGTTGTTGCGTGTTCTTAAATTACTCTGCTTTTGTTCATTAATTAATTGTATTCGGGGTATTAACTTCTCCCTCTGAAGTATGTATTATTGGCTATCTTTGGTGTATTTTGTTTTAAAAATGTATAATGTAATAAATATATAAAATAAAAATATAAATACAATATTTCCCTAGCACTAATGCTCAATTAAAGGTTATTCTCTCTATATTCATTCATTTTATCCCCCCCACAAGACATAAGAAAATATAAGAGGCTGCTGATAGTAACAATATCTAAATTCAGGTATACCATATGTCTCGCTCTAGCCATCAGCTCGTCGCCCACAAATCATAATCTGCGAGTGATTAATTATTTTTAATGGAGCACCAATTCTGGACCACCCTATTTATATATACAGAGTACGACAGGGAAAAAAAGGTTTTTGGTAGCGAAAAATTTCCCTGTCGCACTCTGTATATATACAGGGTATACAACGAAACTCAGCACTTTTGATCCATCTGTTTTTAAAAAATGTTAAATTGTTTAAGATTTATTCAAAAAATCACAAACTGAGCATCAGATATAATCATCAAGAATATATCTCAATTAATTTAGCTTCCATAACAGACTCGATTTGGGTATTGATCTAAATTATTACACTACAAGACGTTGGACCTCTTGGTAGTGTGAGAACCTCTGGTGACCTTTGAATCTACCTCGTAAATTATAAAAAGGCTTAAAATGAACGGTTGTTGACTCCATGTCCGTGTTTTGGCTACAACATGAAATGTGTATACGACCACAAAAAAACATTGCACAATTTTGTCATCATATATGACGGAAATCTGGAAATGAGAACCACTGGATTTCGTTATTACGCCCTGTATATATGGCACATTCCATGGAAAATATGCTTTTGATTATTGTCCTATGAAATTTGAATAAAAGTTGGGTTGTCAAATTACATATTATTTGGAAACTCAAACATGAAATTTAAGATCTGTAATTTAATCCAACTCTGTGCTATGAGCTCTTTTTTTATGATGATTTTGGTCATTAATCATTTTAAAGATCTTTGCGTTTGGGATTGTTGTTAATAAAACAATTAACAGTTGGATTCATATACCGAGTGGTCCAATAAAATCTGAACACTTAGAATATTAAACTTCAACAAGATATAATTTCTTAATTAACAATAGAATTTCAACTCAGTTAATCCTTAAAATAGATGTGTGTCTGAGCTCTCTTAATAATTAATGTAGCGTCACTTAGTGGCAATGATGGCTTCCAGGAGGAAGGCCTAGCACCCGCTGCGGATTTAGTTCTCTGTCATTTGTATCCAAGTGCTGGCTGACAATAGCCTTGAGAGCCTCAGTGTTTAGATAACGGACACTGCAGCCCTTCCCCTCGACATGCACCTAAAACATGTGCTCAAGGGGTTGGCATCAGGGCTATAGGGGGCTCAAAAGTGTCAACGAGATTTCTTGCATGGGTCGTCATGGACTTGAAAGGATTGACCATTTTGACAGAGCCCTTCTTCATCTCCGACTTTTCTTACTTACTGACGTCATGGACGGTAGTCTAGGGACGCCCAACTGCTCAGAGTGTGCTAATGGAAATTCGTCAATCTCATTCAAATGTAATTTTCTCAACTTCTACGTAACCTTAAGATCACAGATTTGTTTCGTTTTATAACTAATTTATCATGCTTTAAAATATCGAAACATTAACTAATTTCAATCACTCAACCTTCATTAGCTATTTAATTAGTAACTGTTCAGATTTCAAGAGACAACCCGGTAACAAATTATTAGATAACTATCGAGCTAGGTAACTGAATGATTTTATTAATTTTTTTAAATATAATGTAAATAAATATGATTGACCTTGACTCATGCATCATGTCCTCTAATTTTGATAAATAAGATAAAATATCTCACTTTAGAAAAAAAGTTTAGGGTAGAAGATCCATGGGTTTAATTTGTTCTTATGAGTAAAGTTTCATATTGAATGGTTTTTAGATGGTAAATCATGAAAAAAGCTTAGAAATCAGAGTTGGATTAAGTTATATATCTAAAATTTCCTTTTTGAGTTTGCCAATAATGGATTGATTAACGTACCCATCTTTATTCAAATCAAATGGAGGTGGAAAATTACCTCCCTAGAATGTACCACAAATTATTATAATTCGGTAATTAAAAACTTTTATGCCATTGTTAAAGAGTATGCAACTTTGCCTAAACAACTAACATATATAAATATATATTTTTAGTTATTATTCCTCCAACAAATATTACTTTTATTTATTATGAATGTCCAAAAGTTTAATAACTCAATTTTAACGCATAAATAACTATGCTAAAGTTATCTTTCCTATATTATAAATTATAAATCAAAAGTTGGAAAACATGATGTCATTACACAAGGTTCATATATCATCACTTTATCCTTTTTTGAGGGATTTGGTGGGGTCCTCCTTGATCTTCTTCTCCAAGCTGGATAATAACTCCAGATCCATCTTTAAATTGTGCCATTCTATTCCTGATTTTATGGAAAGGTCTTCTCCATCATTCTTCATATTGGCCACCTTGAAAACCAAGACTTGGAGCACTTCACAATGTTCATAATCTTCGCCACCTCAACTTCAGCATCTAGAAGATCTGAGATGCACGAACTTTTGGATTATTTCTAACCCATGATGACGAGTTTCTCAAACTGTATATTAAAGTTTGTCGATGCACAAAGGATGGTTGAAACAGAATTTTAAAAAATAATCACGAAACCTTCCCATATTAATGATAAAATTAAAATTAATTAACCTTCCCCTGTTTGCTGCCCAACCCCGTAGATGTAAGTTTTATATAGATAGGTATTGAGATCGTTTATCTCTAAAGTCAAGAATATCGATGTTCATAGGTTTGGAATAAATTATTTCCATATTTTTATATCTTATCAGATTGGGATCGTTGAACTCTTCAACTCCAATTAAATATTCTTAAATTGTGTAAATTAAACCCTTTTAAATGAATAATTGTGCAAAAGTTGACGAAAATAGAGATGTTGCCTAACTTCAATCTGATTGGAAATGTTTTTTGTTTTTTTACTTAGAAGAAAGGTTGAGAGAAAAATACTCAAGTTTCTCCACTGGGATCATGTTTTTTCGGGGCTTCCCGGAGTTTATCACACACCTCCAACAAATACCAGGAAAATCTCGAATTTAATTATGTTAATAAATATAAGCTTCATTTAATTAAATAATTTAACAAATAAAATGTCTAATGCAGGTTTGTCATGGCTGCTCACATCAATCCTGACAACATGTCATAACAGCTAATCTTATAATCTTGGGATCTCGCTGAAAAGACCATTTTCGATAAATGAAATCCGTAATACATGCAATGAAGATTGGTATATGTCAAATAACATGAAAATTTACTCAGTATTCTTTGATCAACTGTCGCTTTTCCTACAACTCTTGCCTCTTACTAATGTTCTATTATTGGTTGAACTAAAAAAGATTATTTCGTCATATATTATATATACCTATGTTATTGTGTATTAATAGTATTCTGCGTATAAATAGTATTTGGGAGAATGACGTAACGGGTGAACTTCAAACTGCCTTTTCGTTTCTTTTTGGGGAAAACGTTGAAAGATTTTCGGAACTTAGAAGGACTTTCATTTTATTTCATTATAATAGCATCCAAATTATGAAGGAATAAAATTAAAATAAAAAATATGAAAATTAAATAAATTGTTTTAAAAATAGGGTACTCATTATAGAATTCATCCAGAGTAAAGGAATTTTTATACTATAATATATGATTATACAGGCCAACATTATTTTTTAGGTATTATTTAATTAAAGGCCTAATGAAACTAAATATATTTAAAGATTGAACTTTCCTTCTATGTGTCACTTTTTTTTACTCTTCTCCGACACATTTTCCTTCTCTCATTTATATTCTTAATTAATTTTGAAAGGTAATAAATTAACCTCTCTATGCATATACTTTAGCGAATTATTTTAAAAATTAATGCAAAGAACATAAAAACTTTTTATTTCGACAACTTTGCAAAAGGGTTTGATTTAACCTCTATAAAAATCATTTTTAAGGAACGTGATTTAACAAAACGACAATGTCTTCTAATCATAGAATTGATAACTTTTAGATATTGAATCGATCTCAAAGATGACATTCCTTAGACCGAGAACCTAAAAAAAAGATGGCATCGGCATTTTGATTTATAGTGACAAATATCTAGCAGCAGAATTTAGCATTAGAGATAGTTTTTTAAATTCTTTTTGGTTTGTTACAAGGCGAATTTTGACTTTGATTATTTGGAAACTAACTTCTTTTGACTCACATCTGTTCATTAAAGGGTAATCAACAAAATCGTGAGGAGAAGTGTTGTATATGAAGCATCTATATTTACACGAATAAAAATATATCAATAATGTCAATCAAAATTTGACGATAAAAAGTAAATTTAGCCCGTTTAAAATTCCACACGTTTATTTAACAAATTTTAATTCTGACATAGAAAGAAGATCAAGTAATTCAATGAATTTGTTGGCTACTGTCTATGCTTCAAACGATAGTTTTTTGATAATAACACGTCATAAAATAACAAAATTCTCCAGCATGGAACAAACTTTTATAATGATGAAAAGTCGCTAAACCTATTGATAAATGACGATTAGCTCTATTTTGATAAATAATGCCAATGGTAGAATCAGATTGAAACATAGGTCTGTCTTTGTATATATTGTATAATTATATGGATACAAACTAGTGGAGGTGAGCCGGCTTCCAAGTTTTGACTAATGTGTATTGTACCCATAAGTGGCAATTCATAATATTCTGAAGACGTAAAATTAACCCTTCAATCTCTCCTTGGATAAACCCTCATTTTTTCCAGCATCTTTGAAATTATAACCGATAGAAAGCTAAGCCCCCATAGTTTCTAATTTGGCAGCTTTAAAGTAGGAAATAATTCAAATGAAATAGAATTCTTAGCCAAATGTTATCTTCTGCTATAGCCAGTTCTGCCAAAGAAGGTAAAGACGTAGTCCTGTTGAGGTACATACGGGATAATTCACATGTAATATAAGTCAATTCATTTTTGCAAGGAAAGATTATGCAATTGCTTCTAGAATTTAGAAAGCCACACATTTACTTGCAAAAATTTAGATTCATAGGGGCCATCCCTTACTCATTTGTATTCATCACTCAAAACGTGGACCAATTCTACTACTTTATATCCCATCACCACAGCAGAAATATTTTGATACCATAGTCCTAGAGAAAGTTTCATCGTTATATTTTGCACAAGGAGTACTAGAGAAGAGGAGAGCCACTTAAATAGCAAGTAAAGGTACTCAGGCCTATATTTTAAAAAAGAAGAGAGATAAAAAATAAAGAAGCGTTATAATTTACTTAACACTCTTATTTTATAAACCATATTAATCAATTATTTTGTAAGATATTTTTAAATGAAACCCATTTCCTTATTTTGGGTTTTTGGGAGACAGACTAGCCCACCTATTTCTGAGGGCAGTATAAAGTAAATTAATAGACAGACTTTATAACTTGGAGCCAACAAAGAATTCAGAGCATATTAGTAGATCCTTACTTAATACATTTTTTTAATTATTTAATTTTCTTATTTTTCTACAATTATTATCATTTTGTACCCTTTTCCTTCCTTCCCTTATTTCGTTATGAATGCCCGAAACAATGTTTTTTCTAAACAATTGCAAAATGAATTAACGATTTTATAAAATAGATGTTTGAAGATATGGTCATTATTACATACTTTTGTAATAGTTATTTCTCCCAATTCAGTTCCTTTTAACTTTATTTTCAAAGCGATTCTCTTTAGATCATTTTCCCCTCCATCTTCCAAAATAATTTTGGGACTTTCTATGCCAGTGCATAAATAATGCCATGTATTTTTTTTACGAGGCTTCTTGAAATATATCCACTTACATAAAAAATTATATTACTTTCGTCGTCCTGAAGTAATTCAGGGTATGCTTCATTTAAGAGTACTAAAAGGGAGTCTGCCTCCTCCTTGATCTCAACAGTAATTTCATTTGACGGATAAAAGCTAGTTTTAATTTCGGTAAGTGACATATAATAGAATTTAAGGATCAGGGATTTTAACCTAAAAGTTTTTTTCTTCTTCGACAAACTGTCGTACACTCATAAAGTAATTAGCTCCATATAGTTGTCTGTAGTATCCAAAACGCCTCTCTATAGTATCATTTTTTATTGTTCCAAGCAAAATGTAATCCACGATTTTCATATTTAAGAGGTATCCAGTTATTTCTCTCAATGCTGCAGTCGTATGAATGGCACAAAAGAATGTTTCATTAGTTAAGCTTTATGATATCACTATTTATTGATTTTTCTACCTGCTGTAGTTGTTCTAACATTTATGATATTGAACCATGTTCTTATGATTTTCAAGAATGATGAAGTTTCCTTCCAATGGGGATACTTATTTGAATAAAACAACAAGGCTTCAATTGTTGATTCATGAAAGAAAGAGTCAGCAAGTTTTACGTAGCACCTCTCTATGGATCTTGGGTCAAAAACCTTTTGATTCAACTTGCATGCATATGTAAGACCTTTTCCAAGTTCAAGACTGTACAGGTCTTGGATATGTTTCATCTTTGGTTTTATCACATTACCATCAAAGTCTGGACATTCAAATTCCTTCTTGTTTAAAAAGTTAGAATAATCATTTTTGAATAAATGTATCTTTTAAAAAAACTCTTTTTTAAAGTAAATACACTTGACTTCCCTCCTTATTGTTATTTGGCACTGATCAAATTTCATCTCTCCTCGACATCATTCGTAAAAGAAAATTTTATCTATTGGAACTGTGTCCGTCTACTGATACAGCAGTTACATCAAATCGGATTTCAGTTAATGCCGATAATATGTCTGAATACTTGGAACATATTGTCTTAGAGTCGGTCTTGAAAATGGGGATCAAAGCAACTATATCTTAATAGGAACCAGCAATACTTCTTATCATGTAGCACAGGAGGGTTTTTGTCACTTCATTGTTCTCGCTTACAAATACTTTGCCACCAGCATATTCAGCATATTTCTCACAATATACTTCATCTACCATCAGACTTACCATCTTCTCTCTTTCTGTCAAGCAAGCAATTCTTGCTTTCAGATACTTTTTGGAATCGTCAGTTAATCCAGTGACAAGTGAGATGAAGGATGAAATTATTTTTAAATGTGATGGAGAGGGTAAACAACATATATTGTTATTAGCTTACTGTTTATAGAGAGTAGTTGAAGTGATAGGAGTATTATAATTTGATTTAGCGACAGCAATAATAAAAGAAGAATATCTACCGACTTTTATATTTTTCGAGCAAGGTTGAATATGTTTTGATACAAAATCCATCCTATTTTTTGGATCATCACTTTCCATTTTTTCCTTTGCTTCATTCAACAACTGAACTGCTAAGTTTATTTTGTCCATTGGATTTTATTCGTCTCCTGAATTTTTCAGGAATTATGTTTATTAGCTCCGAAAAGAGCGAAATTGTATTTTTACAGATATGAGACACTTTGAAGGAAGCAATTCTATAACCATTGACCCAAATTGACAAGTCCATGCTCTCCATCACCTCTTATCAACACTTTACCTATGGAGATGCAATTTCATCTTGCACAGCAAGATGAAATTTTGGCTGCTAATAATATTAATAGATATAACACCAGCAGGCAGTTCATGTTCCAATATACCCTTCTGAATATGTCCGAGAGAGTTTATCTTGTGTTTGTTTAAAAACAATTGGGATTTATTCTCCATTACCTCCTCTTATGTATCATTCTTTACTTGAAAAAAATACTGGCCTGCTTTGAGTAATCTTTCGTGATAAATAAGCTGAAAGGTTGTGAAATTGGGATGGAATGGCGTCCTCTTCCAAACAATGGATGGTCAGAGATTTAGAATTCCTCTTTCTGTATTTGTTTGTATCCTCGTGATTACTCTAGAAGTCACTCGAAAGGAAATTTCGACTACAGACTACTGAATTCTTTGATGGCTCCTAGTTATCACGATGTATTGCTCGGATCCGTTTTTGGCGAATATTGGGAGGTCTCGGAAATGCATGAAAGCTGACGTTGTTAATCTCGCGACGTTTGTACCCACTCTTGCATCCTATTGCTACACATTTATTAACCATCTGTAAAATAATTAAGCATTTAATTATTTAAATTGCAAAAATTGAAGTAAAAATGATTTTAAATAAAACTTCTTGCACTTCACTGTTATAAATATATTATAATAAATCTTCATTAACGACGATAATGAATTGGAATTATTCCTTGATTTTTTGAATTTCCAGCGTGGATTTATATTTTAATTTTACAGCACACTTCCCAATGCACTCAATAGACTATACATCTGATAGGTACTGATATAAAAAGAAAAGAGAAACAGTTATAGACAATAGTGTACTTTAGGACGGAGTTCGTAGAAATAAAAATGAAAAAAGAAGAACTGTATTGTCCTCATTTTAGAAGTTCTTCTTTTAGTAGTAGTATAGAAACCTTATTTTATTTACGAGAAGGAATTTGATTATCTCTCAAAGTTGATTTTCAGAATTTGCTTCCATCGTTAAAGTAATATCAACAGCACAATTTAAAAAAAAAAACGAATCCATGTTTGAAAGACGTCAAGTTATTTTATCGATTGCGAATATAAAAGGTAGGGTGAAAAAAGAATTCCTTTTCTGCAAATCTTCTTTTCCCTTAGAATTCATTACAACGAAGTTATTGAGACACTTCTATCAAGCAATTCTTCTTAACAGGGTTGAAAAACATTTGAATAAAGATCTCTAATGAATTTCAAAATGTGACAATGACCTACGAGGTGGAATGTTGAAGGAAAATCAAATACTACCAAAGCACCAAAATTACAACTCTTTTTTAAAGATTTCATTGCAGTAATGGTATTACTCGAAATATCCGTCATTTTTAAATTTTTGAGGAACCCTTTCTGCTCTTCCGTATACAACACTCTGGGTAAAAATAGGTATGCCTAATTTAAAATGACAGCATTTCTTGCTTTTGCAAGAGAACCTGGCAGAGTTCCTACTTTTTGTATAGATTTCACTATTATTAAGAGATATGGAGATTTTTCTTCCCCAGCAATAGAAAATATTCGTTCACACAATCCGTCAGGACCAGACACTTTATTATTTTTTAATTATTTCTTAATATAATTAATGATGTTATGCATAGTGAATAATCCTCCATAAAATATTTTGCAAGCTTATCATGGATATAAGTTCATTTTTCTTAATGTTACTTTATGATTTTTTTTTTCACAATTTTTTTTTTTTTTTTTTGAAGGAGTTTAGTTTTTATTTTAGGATAACATTCAACATCAATATTCTTTTTCATCTCAGCTCCAGGTCTTTCAAAGATTCTGAAGAAATTCACCAAGTCCGTAGTGTAATTTTTCTTAAAAGAAAATTACGAACATCTTGTTGTCTATTAGCTTTTCTATTTTGAGATTTAATAAACTTGGCTACAATTTTACAAACAATCTGCAAGAGTCATGCATAAGTTTTTCTTCTAGAACAAGGACTAAATCCTAAAAAAAATTGATTTCTTTTAAAGTTATCTTCGCTTGAAATCCATATCAGTAGTTTCTAGGAATATAATGGCTATTTTGTGAAAATTATGTTCTATATAGAGCTATTTAATATGTTTAACTAAAATTGAAAAAAATAGAACGAAATCTATTTCTACCACTCCAGACCAGATTAAGTTTTTGGTCAAATCTACTGAATTGAATAGAGAAGTTAGTTTCCATATTATTACACGATGGGGTAGTAACATGCTAGATGGTCAATATTTACCAAATCTCCAATTCATATAATCAAAAAGTTATCGACTGTCATTTCTTGCTCTTATTTGTTTTTTTCGAGGATTCCAATTTTAGATCTAGATTATTTTGCGATTCACGTCTGTACCTTTTGTTCAAAGATTGAGACCTAAATCGACCATTGGAAGAAGCTCCATCGTTTTTATGTTCCTTTAAAGCTTTAAGATTAGTTTTGGAATGAATACTTCCAGAGTCCAGAGTAGATTAACTACTTCCAGTTTAGATTCCGAGTTATTATTACTTGTATTATTTGAGAATAACGTATGTAATTCGTTTAAAGGTGGGTCCCCCCATCTATCGTACGTGTACACGTATACGTATTTATAATAGGTTAAATAAAAAGCTCTGAGCGTTTTTTTATTTTATTTTGACAATAAAAATAAGATAGTTAGGATTATCCGATTTAAATGGTTCCAAATTCCAAACGGTTTTATGGCTAATTTTCAGTTCCTGGACAATGAAATAATTGCTTACATCCCGGTCCAACTCTAAGATTTTCGTTATTTTATCGACATTTTCAACGTCTATATAACTAGAACAGAATCGTTGGAACCACCGCTTTGCTGTTGCATTCGTTACTGTATTGGGTTCATAAACATCAAATTTTTTTTTGGTTGCCCACCTTTCCCCCTTGGTCCTAGTGATACTAAAGAATGTGTCGAATTTTTCCTTTTTTTACTTCCATTTTGTACGTTGTAACACATACTTCCCCAAACACAAAACTTTAAATGATTTTTTATGTGTACGATTAACCTTTAAGCATACTTTCAGACTTTGTTATGCAATGTATTAAACGTGAGATATAGCTCACTAAATACATCTAGTAAAAAACACTCAGAACATTTCACTTAATATATAAACGAGGGGTATTTGAAAAGTTTCTGACATTAACATAAAAATACCAGCACTCGTAAATAAAAGTTAGTCACATCTTTCTAGCATTTGTTGAGAGTTAGTCACCATACCTTTGGACATTTTGGTCACACGGTTGTTATAACTTTCGTTTGAGTGAGTTAATGTGAAGGGAAAAAAATATGAATTCTTATTTTTCCACAGAGTCAACATGTAACTCAACACAATCCTCGAAGCGAAGTTACAGACAGGACAGGTATCAGGGATGGAAGCATCGCAGGGAGAAGTGTGTAAAGTCAAAATGAGACTATATGTGACTAGTTTTTATATACAAGTGCTGCCATCTTCACGTTGAGGTCGTAAACTTTTCAGACTACCCTCCTATTAACTATTGTTAGTTGAGATAAGGAAGTCTCCTTGAGAGCAACTCTTCTTCAGATAACATATATACTGTTCTATATACATATCTACACATACGAGCGATGTGGTAAACCGTCTTAACACCAAATTTTCGTCAACTTGAGTTTGTGGTAGTTGATGCCTTTGAATACAATCTATTAGGCAGATCAGGTTTTTTTTCCTTCCCTTCGTTTATCTACTGAAATTTTTATCCTGAGCTTAGAGAACAACACTTTCACTTGTCCAGCAGTTCTGTTCAGCCTTTTGGGTTGTTGTTAAAAACTAATATCACACTCAATTTAACTCTTCAATTAACCACAAAAACAAATTTAAAATGTAAATAGCATGCTTATAACTCGAGTTATTATTGTTTAAAGTTGAAAACATGCTTTTTCTTCAAAAGTTCATAGCTTCAAGACGAATATATTAAAAAGTTTTAAAATATCTTATTTCATAGCTGAAAGTCTGAACTTATTTTTCTTTTTTTTAAAGAGCCTTTCCAACAAAACTCTTTATTCTTTTCAATTTGAGATAAGGCCATGATAATAATTCAAGGATAAAACTAATTTTTAAATTGATTTCATAAGAAAAGTCCATATATTTTTATTCCAAAGCTTAAAGGAAGAGAGAGAAAAAGGAGGGGATAGAACATAAAAGGGTTAAATGAAATCCCTCTTGAGAGTAAGATCCCAAATTCGGGATTGGTGATCATCAATAGAGAAGATCGCATGTGTGGGAAGGAATCCCTGGCAACAAAATCCCTGCTGAATTGGCCCTGACCACTAGTCTATGATTTTGTCAGGATTTGCTTCGAGAGTTCCCTTGAATGTCCGTCTTTTGGAGTCTCTCACTCACTAAGGATCTGCAACAACTCATCAGGGGTTTTAAGGAGCTTGGGAGAGTGTTTTCAATAAATAAATTCATTTTAATTCCTTAAGAAGTTCATTACACAATTATTTATTTCAATTCTTTCTTTCATTTCATAACCATTTCACTAATAGAAAGAGAAAAAAACCGACATTTTTGGTCTATAAAAACAAAGAGGGAAAATTATAATGTTCATGTATAATATTTTGCTTGAATAATCTTATCCCGATTAAAATATATAATAAAAAGCATGTTTTCATTCATGTAATAGTAAAATGAAAGTTCCAAAAGTGTGGAAGAAGGAGAAGTTAGGATTTGTAGTGGACCAACTAATTTGGTCCTTTAAAGAAGTGTGTTATATTATATAGAACAAATCAGTGGTCAATAGGTTTTCCTATTACTAGGAGTGTAATTAATAGAGTTGACGATTTTGTAAGGCAAAAAAGAGAACGAGGAGAAGGGAGAGCAAGCCTTAGGGTATTACTGAATTAAGACTCTTGTTAATATTTGTTGGCTGGTATATGATTTTGGGAAGATAAAATTAATTACTGGTATAAAAAGGAGAATCTTTTATGTTTAAAACAGCATTACTCCAGGGAAAATATTGTTATTATATTTAACTTCATATATATACTTATTATATATATTTTTTTAAATACACCAAAGATATGCGAGAATGCTTACTTCTGAGGGATAAATTAACACCAGAACGATTTTTTAAATATTGAAAAACATAATAATTTTCTTTTTCTAACTATTAAATGTAGTTTTTCAATATAAACATTAGGGTGATGCAGTTGTCCCAACATTAAAAAGAATCAGCAAAACCAAATTTTGGTACTGCATCTATGTAAGTAGAACACAAATATCATTTTTTTGCAAATTTGACAAACGTTACCTCCAGCACAATTGGCATTTCTAAACATGTATGAAGCAAAAAAAAAAAATTGTGCGTTATTTTAAAAACATGTTTATCAATAAAATATTTATATGAACAAAAAACAACTATATTGTTTTTTTTTTTTTTTTTTTTTTTTTTTTTTTTGTGACTATAATTTATTTGATTCTAGAGAGCAATAAGTAATTGCACCTACACTGTTTATTAAATATAATAGACATTATTAAACTTCAGTTCAGAGAAGAAGAATAATAATAATAATAGTTTTTCTTTTCTAGCTATTTTTTTTTTTTTTTACTAATTATCATCTTTATATAATAATATAACTTAATAATTATTATTAAATTAGTAACTAGTTGACACATATATATTCATTCGTATATTTTTAAATACCAACTAATTTAGTTGTGCTTTCTGTTTCTTTGATTTGGGTGGGAATGTCTCAAGGCATAAGTAGTCCTGTCTTTTGGGAGGGGGGGCTGGACTACAACACTCTCTAAATCTGGTTATATTTCTTGTTAGAATATAAATAAAATATTTAAATAACTAAATTTTACGAGAATCATTAATAAGAAAAAAAGCAAGCATCATAACCTTTTTTGTTCATACAAATATTTAATTCTAAACATGTTTTTAAAATAATGCATAATTTTTTTATTTATTTCATAATTGTTGAGTATTGTAATTGTGCTAGAGGTAAAGATTAACCTAATTTGTTACGATTTTGTAATCATGTTCTACTTACTTAGATGCAGTACCAAAATTAAGTCCCGCTGATTCTGAGAAAGACTCCTAATTTTAGGGGCAACTACAATACTCTAATAAACATGTCAACTATAGTCATTCTATAACAAATATCGATTTATCAACAAGTCAAGATACAAAAAAATCGATGTCTTCAATACATGGTACTATTGTAAATTTATTGAAGAAAAAATCATAGAACGTTTGACCCTAATCATGTATGAATTCTTCAAAAAGTATCCAAAATATCCGTATACTTTTTTTCAGAGGAGGGGATTTGGTCTCGAGCTCATATTTTAAAGACTTGCGACTTGACTTGACAGTTCAAACTTGACACTTTATTGTTTTTTAGGTCATTTTTAATAAATTTCCTATCAATTTTTTCAACTTTTTATAAGAGGTATTTAAAAAATGTTTGAATTTGGCATTGGATATAAAATACTATTTAAAGTATACTTCATGGGGATTTGAATTGAGATTCAAATCAAATTATTTCTTCTTTTCTTTTCATTACTTTGATTATTATCCTCAGGAAATCCCTCTCCCCTTCTCCTCAAAAGAACCTGTTCTGTGTAGAAGCTTTTATATAAAAAAAGACAAAATTATATTTTATTAAGACAAAAAATAAGAATGAACATAATCAAAAGTCAATTCAATCAAAAAACTTATTATTATCTAAAAAAATTAACAATATAAACCCTTCATCTCATTAGGAAATTGGATTTTTTCACATGTTAAGGGTAAACTATGTAATACATAACTCAATAAAAGCAGATTGAACAGTAAGAATGAGTTTTAAAGGAGAGCAGGCTTGACCTCCATGGACAAACTGTTAGCTCAATCGGGGTATGTGCACATCAAGTCAAAAATATTTTATTTGCTGTTAAGCCTAAGGAAGAATGCATTGCCCTCCCCCCTCAATCCATTTATTTATTGCTCTAGAAACAGTTACAAACTTTAAAGTAAATGCACCAATAGTCACCACTAACTCTGGCGAAACCCCAAAATTAATATTCAAGGAACGAATAGAAAGATGGAGTCCAACGACGGAAGAATTATTTAAAAAAATATTCATATCCCAGCCTAAAATGAGTTTGTTATAGATTGATGATGTCATTTATCTTGATAAATAAATTCCTGAAGATAGAATCCTTCCGCAACAGTGAAACTTAGACGTCCTCTCATCTCTTCTATGAAAAACTTATTTTTGTCCCAAAGATGGACAAGTAAAATAGGAAATAACCAAGAACTGACTTGTTAAGATTGATTTTTCGTCACATACTTCAGAAACAAGAATTTTTTTTAAAGATGGAATGCCTTATCTCCAAAGTTTAAAGGATACTGTATTTCGCAAAAAACCATATACCAACGGGACTCTAAGAGTAGATGTCTGTTGTTTAGAGGTCTTGAATGATCTCCCTCTACCAAAGCCAACCTAAACGAATAATTGAGAATTGTTCAGTTTTCTTTCTTTCATTTGTTGAAATACGCTACAATAACCACTTTGTCTTTTGAACATTTGTATGTAATATGCAAAAATTATAGCTGTACTTAAAGTGGAAGGATTTAAATTGGTGGATGATACATATATAAGGTATGGAAAAAATAAATCGATTATTTTTAATGGTTTTTTATTTCCACTAGTATTTCTTTCCTTGGTAATCCAAAAAGTGCTTACATGACGGTAAGATCCGACAATTTCTAGTTTTTTATGGACATATTCCATAATTGGCCTTCCAGAGCGTGGTGCATCTTGGACATAAAAATTATCGGAACGGAATTTTATGTGTTTGTATTTTCCAATATTTATACATAGTCCTGATATTTTTCCGAACTCTTGTATAGTTTCAATAGAAGTCTGAATTGATTGAAGCACTTGATATCCTTGTCGTGCTCCTCGATAGGACTTAGGGTTATGATGTAGAGTTGACGGTTGTATAAAACTAGGGGGCTCTATTTATTGGCCTTGTATCTTTCAGGGAACCCATACTCTTTTCTACCATGATTCTGTGATGCAACTTTGGATTAACTCCGCAACATTCTTCTGTGGAGACTCTGCTAAAGTCGCGGATCTGTTCAAAGAGCTGGGCAGGGGAAGATGTGTTTATTAGAATGTTTGCGGAGTGATTCTATGTTGTCTAAGCCCTGAGTTCCTCTTTCATTAAGAGTGCGTAGTCTTTTGTGGGTGTGTCTATTTTCTGACATTAAAAAAATTACAGAGCTAGAATTATAAGGAAACTGCAGTTCAGAATGCAAAATGTTTTGATCTTTTTCGGACACAGTTAGCGAGGAGGGGCATGCTTTATCAGGAGAAACATTGAAACTTTGTGGTTGGGGGATTGTGCAGATTTGCATGGGTAAGTTCAAGCAATTTTCTCTATTTTTGAAAAAGTTTAGTTTTATAATATGACCTTAAACCAGGAGAAGGGATGATATTTTTTTATCAATCAGCGACTATTTAAAAAGGCAATTCTCCATATCCTAATTCTATTTCTAATCCTTTAAAAGCAGGATGAGTTATAAGGCTATTTTTATTAGATTCCGAGCATATGAAGCCAATTTTTTTCCTCATCGGTTAGGAGTCCATAACATTTAATAAGTCAGTTTCTTCGATCCTACCCACAGGTTTTAAAGCTTTCAAGAGGAATTTCTTCATTCTGTTGAATTCCATAGCCCTAGTGATATCTACCATAAAACTTTTCCCTGATGATATTTTCTAATGTCTCAAGGGAAATTTAAGTTCTTAAATTTACTCATTATGTCAATCGGCGTCTTTAAGCTTATCAAAGCTTTTCATGTGCCCATTTCTTAGCTCAGATGAGAGAAAACTAGGGCTTCCAGCCCTAGTTTTTTAATAGTAATATTGGGCAACGTTGAAGCTAAGGAGGTCTTTCGAATCAGGGGTAGACTTATCTTCATTCGTAATCATTAATTTGAAGCATCTCCAATATATCTGATTTAAAGGGAAATCAGACGTTTTGTTATTAATGTACCTGTTCTCCTTGTTTTCGTCATTTGAGGGAATTTGGACTCCACTCATTGAAGAATTCCACACTGAAATTTGCATGGAGAAGGCATTCATGGGATTGATCAAAGACTAAGATTCTGGGTGTGAGGCAGCCAGGACACTCGGACCAGGAATTTCAGAAGAAAGCTTAGATCCTTCTGGTCCAGATGTAAAAAAAAAGTCGAATGAGTAGGCACCCTCAAGGGTTGCGACATAATGAGTGGGCTTTAAAGAAAGTCCTATTCGTTTTAAGGATTTTTAAGCGTTTCTTTAAGATCCAAAGCATTAAAATTAACAAAACTCACAATTTTTAATATTCCCACTAAATGAACAAAGTTTACAAATGTCATTTATATCAAACTAGTTAACTGATTACCTTGTTTTGTTTTGTTTTGTTCTTTTTTTTGTTTTGTTTTTTTAACCAGATACATTTTTTTCAATATATATAAAAAATGGCCTTCAGACTTAGACTTGCAAGATCGAGCCTTGAGTCTTTCTTCAATACTTTAAGTAAAGCCCTTAATATTTAAATCATGTCTATTTATAATATATATATATATGTAGGTAGTTAATATCGTGAAGCCCATTTTTTCCATCCCTGATTTGTAAGCTTTCACTTCCTGGAGGAATCATATCCCATAATCAGTCAGATAAATAAATTTTGATAGTTCGAAGAAAAATATATATTTTAGAGATATATAAAGACTAATTCTAGTAGAGAGGCTGTATTTTAAATTTAATTATTGGATTTTTTAAGAAAAATAAAATTCCATTCATATTCTTTTTCAATGACAATTCACAGTATCCAACTCTCAAATTAAACATCAAAGAAAACTTTCCCCCTCCTGGTATTTTAAACCTTACCCATATTTAATTGTGAGATACTAGTGATCACAAATTCTGGCCTCCAAACGTGATACAAGCCTGACCATCATATAAAATGGCTTTTGACGCAAGAATGCTGACTTTCTACTTACGGTGACATAAAATTGGCTTCTGGCTATTTCCCTCGTAACAATAACTCACCTAAAAGCAGACTCAGTAGAAACAAAAAATTTATCCAAATTATATTTTAACAGAACGACAGGCAAAGTCGTGAGAACGTCTGACCTCAAGGATTTTATAGATAGAGATTTTAAAATATTAAGGTCTTATTAAGTTTTACTTATTATTGTGTATTTTTTTAACATTATGTATTGTTATTTAGATTCAGGTTATATGCAAGTTAGAATTATCTCAACTATGAGCAATTGCATAGTGTGACGGTCGTACCTTCATTTTTCTTCCATTATCACTTTTACTGCTACGCTACCTTTAGTTAGTGCTGATCAGTACCTTAGAAGAGGAGAGTTTGGGCATCAAGAGCGCCATCTTAGGGGGGAAATATGAACTAATAACGTACAAGCCTGAGCTTATGTAAATAAATAATTATTTGTAGCGTGGAATAATTTTAACTATTTATTAATTTTTAAAATACTGCTTTTTAGTTGTGGTAATAATAATAGGAATTACAATACAAAATAATGATTAATAAAATAAGACTAAAAACTAACTAACTAACGAACAGACAAACAGAAGCAAAAGCATTTCTTCCATTCAACATCGTTGACAGGGGTAATTAATATGATAAACACCATAAGGACAAAAATTATGTATCTCTATTTGATTAATTTTGCCATTTCCAAAGGAATTCAATAATGAAAAATCATTATTTAAGGATGTTTATAGCTGCATATAGTAGTTTTTAAAGAAAAGAGATAATTATTTCTTACAAGTAACATCACAACATACTTGTTGTCTTAGCTCAACAATTTTTCATCAATAATTGCTCTCAAAGAATTATAATAACACTAAAAAGTCTTAAGTGTAATTAGTCACACCTTTTAAAAAAGTATAACTGGTTTTTTTCATTTATTGAGATAATTTATAACTATTCAGAAAATATTATCTAATTATGAAAGAACAAAGAATTAGATTATTACATTTTGGAGAAAATAATTTGAAATTTTATCTATAATTACTTAGATGTAATTTATGAAATTTAATATGATCTAATATGTAATCCACAACTAATAACCAAATAAGTTGTTATTTAGTATTTCTTTCAATATTAATATTTAAACATTAGCCTTTTGAGTGGTTTTGGAGCCTACTTACAAATAACGTCAAATAAAGATGAATAAGCATAAAGAAAATTATGCATAGTTGAATGTATATTTACAAATTACCAATAGAAATAAAAAGAAATGACTGTTTGCTCAATCTCGTCTGTACAGGATCTAATGTGTATCTAACTATTAATAAAATAAATCGGCAGTTATTTCATGTCATAATAAAAAGAAGGATTTTTTTAATGTTCTTTACGCAAAACTTGGGATATTTACACGACATTGTCGTACAAAAAGATCAAATTGTTCAATAATAACTGTGATGTTGTTACCAAAAACGCATAAATTGTTTTCAAATACAAGGATGGTCTGAAAATTTCCCCATCTCAACGTAAAAAGCTCAAAACTAGTCACATATACAAAGCAGCTCTTGACAGTTACTTGCAAAGGTTTTAGTCATTTTGGACAGGCAGTTGTTATAAATCAGGCGTTTGAGTGAATATTTTTCTGAAAATGGACAAAATTTAGTATGGCTCTTTTAACGTATTTTAGGCGTAATAAATACGAGTTGTGGTGCCAATTAATTACAGTAAATGAAATTGGGATACACCATTATACACCAGAAAAAAAATATAGTCCTAACAGTGGATTGCAAAGATTTTCGACAAATGAAGGTGCAATCACCTTCGTGAATATTTATTTTGCATAAAAATACGTAGAGTAGAATTTGGTTGGGTGACAGATATAGGAGCATCCCAATTTTCGACTAAAAAATTTTCATCTGGAGCAAAAAGACTTCTAGTAAACAGCAAAAAGTCTTTAATTTGGGGGGGGGGGATTCAGCCTCTCCAGCCCACTCCCTGCAGATGCCCCTGGTTAAACAAGAGCTTTTTATATTGTACATAGTGTTAAAAAAGAGGGAAATGCATCAAATTACAATTTTCTTTGAAATACTATTAGTAATAATAGTATACTTATAACTGTAACACAATATTCTCATATAATATATGTACAAAAGGCAAGCAAGAGCTTTCTCTTTGTACAATTTCAAAAAGTTATTTTTTTAAAGTAAAAAAGTGGGAGGGTTACATTAATCACCACTAAGGTGGATATATAGGGCTGAATTCTTTTGAAGCAAAAAAAAAAAGAATAATACCTACAATCTACAGAAAGAAAATCACTCATATATGGATGAAAATAATTTTTACTATTTGATCCATGTATGAATGATTGAATATTCTACAATTCGAACGCGAACATTAAATATTTATTTGGTTCAAAAGCATATCACATAGTTTAAAAAAAAAAGCAAAAATCGCATCTATTCATCAAGTAAAAAAAGCAAAAAATTTATATATATAATAAGAAAATGGAGCATGAAAAAATTGCATTCAATTTATATAAAAATATGTAAAAAAAAAAATAATAAAAAATACGGATATTTGCATCGATGATATCAAAGAGATAAAATTCATTTTGAGGCATGCATATATCTATTATACAATATAATTTATAGATGGATAAAGATGAAGAAGTAATATTTTTAAAGCAATGAACGTTTGTTGTTGAATACACTTGACAAACTATAAATTGCCTACTTTACCCCTAATACACAAACTTTAACAAAAAAGCATTACAATTATAGATATACATTACTTTTTTAGAGATTAAAAAGTTTTTGGTGCACTCATAGAGGACAAAATATTCATATGTGTATAAAAATAATGATGGGGATATGTAGACTCGAGATGCAAATCTCCTTGAGTGAAACAGGTTCAAGTCGTGTCGAGTAACATAAACAAGACTTTCCCTTGAGTTATTTTGGAGTCGTTCCATATTTCCAAAATTGTCATTCTGGAAGTCAGTTATCTTAAAGGAAACGCACTCAACCAAATTATATAGAGGGAGATACCTTTATTCTTGCAATGGACACTATCTGCATTATTATTTATATTGATAATCTTAAGATGGATTTTCCTTAAAATCCAAATCAGGTCTGTATACCGGCCGATAAAGTCAACAAATTCCAAGATGATCCAAAAGCTCCATTGTTGGCCAACCTGTATGAGATCAAGCAATTCATTTATCCGCCAAAACTGAACTTATTGGTTTAAAACTCTTCAAAATAGTTTGAAGACATCAACAAAGTATTCTGCCTAAGTTGTTTAAAAAACATTATTATAATTTTCTTTTTCTTTTACGGTGTTTACCTTTGTCAGAGCTATTAAATCCCGAGAATCCCTTTTTTGACTGTTGTTTGGATTCTGGGTTTAAGAAATGAATAATAGTATCGTCCATAGTACAATTAAAGGTATTATGCATTTTTAACACGACTAATTTTCTTTGCAACTTTGAATCTCATGTCCAGGAATTATCATGGGTTAAGATCGAAGGAAAATATATTAATTGGAAGTAAAAAGTTTTTATTCATAAAATAAATTTAAAATTGTACTTAAAAACTCCTTGATACTACACAACAAAAGCAAATTTAAAGATAAATTAAATTATGAAATGAGAGATTTACAATTTTTTTTTTTTTTTTTTTTTTTCATAAATATAAACGGTCTGATATATATTTTCATGGACATAATGTTTTAGTCAATTATGTTGGCTTTATATCCACATTACTGAAATGGGTCGAGATATCTAGGAATGTTCGCTAAAGTACTTTAGAGACTTAGTTTGATTTATGAAACTACATCTATATATCTGCCTTTAACCTTTTAACTATAAAATTATATCATTTCTTCCTTAACCTGATATCTTATTAGAACCCTTGATTTAAGATGCCTCATGGCTACTATTGCAAATATATAACTAACGGCTTATTGAATCACTATTATTGATTTTTTTTTAATCCTGATATTCCCCTATTCGGATATTTAGCCATTTTCAAGGTTTAGTTAATGCAATTGTCTGTTTTGCTGAAAAGTCGTTCCTTTTTTTTTTTTCATTTGATTTCTTCGCATTTCAATGTGAGGACACATGTGGATTCGCTAATCTCTTTTTAGGGAGGCTTAATCCCCCTAAAGGAATCTGAAGCCCCCTAAAAAAAAAATGTTTAATTATATCTTATACAGGGTCCAAGGAAAGTTCTGTTAAACGTTTATTAAAGTACCAATGATATAACTAATTACATAATTTGCATATAATTATATAAATAAGTTGACACAAGTTCCAAACATATGTCATATAACTTTTAATCGAAATGGTCACCCTTAGCCTTGACCACAGCTGAAAGTCTGTCTGGAACACAAATGTATGCCGCACGCACTATGTCTACGGGAATGGAGTCCCAGGCAGCCTCCAAGTTTGGCCTTCATGTCGTCCAAATTCTTGATGGGGGGCACACAGACTCTCTGCTCTCAAGAATGGACTACATGGAGAAATCCATGACATTTAGGTTAGAGCTAGAGAGGGGTCAGACTGGCTTGTCTCAGAAGCAACTCAAATTGGCCTCACACCACCACTGTGTCTCTCAAGATGTGGGGGAAGGGACAACATTCTGTTGGAAGGTCAATGGCTCATTCTGGAAGTGTTGTTATTCTCAGGGAACAAGACCTTCCTCCAGGATGGTGGTGGTGATGTACTGCTTGTTGTTGATCTTCGCGCCAGCCGGCACAAACACAAAGGGGGGACTTCCCTGTCTCAGTCATAGCCACACAAATAATCACAGACTGATCATTTTGGTAGTTAAAACCCTGTTCCACGGTGATGAAAATTATCATCACTGAACACAATGTTAGGTGCCGTGCCAGTCCTCAGCTTTTGAAGAATGTAATTGCTTCTCTCAAGCCTTTACCTTGCTTGACAGGTGATGTTCCCTCTTCAATTTGTAGGGATACATTCAAAGGTCTCTTTTTGTTGTTGCACCCATGTTAAATCCTTGGCCATCTTGGTAGTGTTCCTCCTGGGATTTCTTGCAATCCTTGTCTTGACGACTCCGGGCTCCGAATTTCACCTTGGTCTGCCATATCTGGGTCGTTCCTTGATATATTGATTAGCGTCGTAAATCCTAATGGTTATGTTGATGAGTGTCGGGTTGGCCTTCAGGCTTTTCATGTTCCTCAAGATGGCTGGACCAGATTTGCCCTTCAGGTACTCCTTGATTATAGCCTCTCTCTTGGCTTTCATTGTGGTTTACAAAAATATTATTTTATTCAAAACTATTTATTTAGATCTAGTTTCGACGCAAGTAGAGTTTAAATATAATATCTTGCAACTTTAAATTTAATCATATTAAATAAAGTTAATTTAAAAGGACTTTCTGTCGACCCTGTATACTCTTATACCTATTTTTAATTTCGTTTTTGGTGTTATCACATATGGAATCCAAAATGTTGAAACAAATCTGTCTAAAATTTAGCAAGTTGACGGATAAAATGTAATACGTGTAAATAAAAATGATGAATGTACCTACATTTAAATCCCATTCAAGATGATCTTATGTATTTGTATTATTTTTTATGTTCCTTTAATTGGTTAGATGGAGTTGCAATTATTAAGTATAAGTAAACATTCTAGTGTTACACTTACTCCATCTGACCTAGGAATCTTTTGGTGAAATCCATATATAGAAAGAATTTTTCTTTCTCTAGGAGTCGCCTGGGTGCGAACGCACATTGAATTCAACAGAATAACTTCTCCTTAGGGCATTGTACATGAGCTTCGGCGATACTTGTATTTCAGGTCACCTATATATATATATATACAGAATGTACAGTTGAATATACACCATCATAAGACGATGTCGTTGCATATTTATTTATAATATATTGAATATCATTATATGGCGTAGTTATAGGTTTAAGAATAAATGACCTAGCACCGTGACACCAAAAGTACCGAAGACTCCTAGGTGAAGAAATAAATCCAGCCACAGACCCTAAGATACGTGTTGTACGTAAGATGTATTTTTTCAAACGAGTGCCCTAATAAAACAGACTTCAGATCATTTATTGGTTTAACAAATCAGCTTGCAAGTTTCTCATACAAATTTAAGAAATTAGCAGAGCCTTTAAGTATCCTTCATCTGATGAAGTCAAAAAATTATTTTGTTTGGGAAAACGCACAAGAATATCCATCAACTGGCCTGGAATGAATAATAAAGTTATTTATTACATGAAAATTTGCATGTAAAGAAGATTAGTTCACGTTGAATCCCAAATCATGTGATAAATGATCAAAAAAAGGGGTGTGTTAATTGAAGCCAGGAAATGGTGAAAACATTTGTTTGATGTGCATCATAATCTATAAAAAATATTTACACAGGTGACAAAACGCAGATCCATGGATATGAATCTAAAACAAATCATCTTTCTAGATGAGCCAAATCCAACAAAAGTTGTTCAAGGGAGAAGTACTTCCAAGCAAATGGTTGGCTGCTTTTTTTGGCAGTTAATTCTAAATGTCTCCGTAAGTTTTCCAAGAAATTTGAAAAAAAAACGGAAGAAGTTGCAAATCATTCATCAAGTACTCACACATTTTGCCTTCAACAAAGGTATTTTTGACTAGTCAAAACATCGAAACAATGGGTCCAGCCCTGATTCCCTCCCCTCCCCATTACTTGTTTCTAGCCACTGATGCATTTAAAACCTATATTTTGGAGTGCCCTCAATCAGAACGGAAAAAAAAAAATGGTTCAAAAGAATGCAAAAGTGCACTGATCTTTATGAAGAATATTTTTATAAGCAATAAAGCCAATTTTGATAGTGTCTGTTTGTTTTTTCATTATAAGGCCAGAAATATAAGTAGCAACCTACGTATATACATATAGTCCCCATAAAAAGTTTTAAACAAAAAAACTTATTTGATTAAACAATGCAGCATTGAAAACCTTAGAAAAACATATAATTTTAATTTTTCTATACATTAGTGGTGAATAAGATCATTAGATGATCGGATTTGAATATAAAGTTTCTCACAAAGCATTTTTTTAAATGAATTCAATGTGTTTCTAACATAAGACACTTTGCCAATAGAAAGAAATAGTAATGATGATAATTCAAGCCTCATATTATGTAATTATGTTACTCCAATTTAATAAAATAGTATGTTTAATTATTTACAACCATTTGCAATCACTTCATTACGTAATTAATTCAACTAATAGCTCTTATTAATATTATAACAAAAATCATGACAATCCCTTAATATATAAGTTAAGTAGAATTATAAAAAATGTTGAAAAAAGGAATCAATTATTAATACTGAACACTTAACCATTGTAATTCGTGGAAAATAATTAAACATTTTATCTTTTAAATTGAGAGTAAAATGAATGGAAATCATTGTACCTTGAATCATCCTCAAAGGTATTGATATTTTTTTTCGGCAAAGGGTACGTTCGGCGAAATAGCATTCGAAAAAGTGCCTTTTAGCTTAAATGTTTGTGACGAAGCCCATCAACACAAAAGCGAGCTAGAATAAGTGTAGTATACATTAATATTATCTGACAAATTATCGTCAAATTCTAACAATAAATTATTCTAATGCACCCTTTAAAGGCTCTGCAAATACCATTTAGAGTGCCAAAATTGATCTTTACAATAAAAGAATAATAAATTGACAGATTTATTTGAAAGATGATATTAGGGCTAATATAATTTTAAACTTAGCAAAATTCTAAGGTTTCTTAACTCAGAGGCGTCTGCAAGATTTTTTTTTTTTTTTTCCCCAATACCTTTTTTTATATAGGAAAATTGAAATTTATTTTCTGAATGACTTTTTTTTTAGAAAACAAATAATTAAATTGATTATCAGTTGGGGGGGGGGTATTTTTTTTTCCATAGAAATAATTTTTTTTAATTTTTCTATTATGGGGCGACTACAACAATCCTCCCCTGTGGACGCCCCTATAAATTAAACCACAAATTCGAATAAAAATCCTTTAATGACATAAATATATATATGTAAAATTGGTGTGTATGAAATTATAAATCTAATAAAAAATAAATTTTTGGCCTTTTCCTTTTCTTGATTTTTGTTATAGATTGAAAAAACCAAAAACGAAAATTAAAACATTAACCCTCCCAGATTTAAGTGTATTTGACATAGGAGGAACTTAGCTGTTTTGACGTTTTATTAGATTATCAATCTAGCAAGAGCATATGTAGGTAGGAATTACTCCAATGCGGATCTTCGATTCCACTCTGATTCCAACAAGAACATTCACTTATAACTCCCAAAATAATCATGAGTATTACTCTCCGAATTTATTTGTACACGCACTTTATAATTAGATGTTATCTCCTCAAAAATTAAAGAATTATGATAACAGCTTTAGAAAATAAATAAAATATGAGGCTGTCAAAATTTGAATGATCAAATATTATAAACAAGACCAGTTGGGCTATAATAATTATATTAAATATTTAATAAGGGGAAAGCACGCATAGTATAGGATTAAAATGACTTTTGTAGTTTACTCATGTGCAACAAAAGTGGTTGTTGGATAATATTCCCAAATAGGTAGGAGAAAGTCAAAAATTAGGCTAATCCGATTTGCACTACTTCATAGATGGAGAAAATGTGCATTGAGTGGTCAAAATTAGGCCTCTATATGTGCAAATATAATAATGTTGTTCTTATATAAAGTGCATTTAAATTTTTGTAGTAACATAAACTTCTCTTTGTGTGTACATCCAAAAAATATATATTTACTTTGTTCTTAGTGCATTTCAGGTATATCTAGTCAAGGGGATCAGTCATAATTCTTTATAAAGCTTAATATATCTATAAATATAGGAAATTTAGGTTGTTTTTTAGCTTCCGAATAGCCTATCTTGACATATGAAAAAAAAAGTATTGCAAGCAAGATGTATAAACCCATTTTATGCAACAGCGTCCCTTTTTTACAGGTAAAAATTTTACTTCTGTGTTTTTAGACGTAAAATGCTTTAAGACATATTTTGAAATATTTAAATCCGACTTTGGAACCGAAAATTGGCAAAAACCACTATTTTAGATCCCAATTTTGAGACAACACAAAAGGAAACGTGTGTGCCACCTCCACCACGCCAGTTTCAGTACTAAGGAGACTGAAAGATCATTGGCATATCTATCTGGACTGCCTATAACATCAAGGAGTCAATTACAGTCCCACAGAGCCAAGAAGACCCGAAACTTCTCCAACAACAATATGGCTTACTTCTGACTTGGCTCCACGTACCTCTACTCCAGCTCTAACCTCAGCCCCATGGACTTTTCAGTTTGGGTGTCAAGAAGAAGAATATCTTCCTTGTCTCTGACCCAAATTTGGATACGATCCAAGCTGCTATCATGACAGCGTAGTACACCGTGGGTACGGCCTTCATCGTCAAGATTTGCCAATCTGTGAAGGCTGTTATTGCTTGAAAAGGAGGATATATTTAATAAATTATGGAGTTCATGCTAAGGGGTATACATGGCCCTGTAGTTTGCGTGAACAGATGTAATCATTAATTATTTAAAAATTGTGCCTTGCATTAGAAGTACTTATTCATTTATATAAGTACATAAACAGTATATAAACAAAGTGTAAAAAGATATTTAATAGCTATTCTATAAATCCACCACATTTATCGACTTTATCGACTTTTTGGCCACTTTGGAAATGCTTTCCATGATTCATGGATTTATTTCTCGGAAAGGTATTCTTTCCATTGCCAGTTAATGATGGCTTTAGAAACTCAATATTTTTATGGCGACTTTTCCCCCCTCTTTGAGTCCAGATCTATCTATAGGAACTTATCGACTGGATTTGTATCTGGGCTCAAATGAAGCCAAACGTGCTTTTGGCAAAAATTCATACTTGATTCCAACTATTTTGAGTCTTTTTTCCGATATGGCAAGGAGGTACATCTTGTTGAAATACAATCCAGTGTGTAACTTTGTTGTTCCAGTATAAATTGAGGACCACAGGTTATAAAATTTGGAGATATCGCGATCCTGATTAAAGTTGCGTCCCTTTCACATAAGACTAGCCGAAGTTTTTGCCTGCAGCTTTGGATTCCTCCCCAGACCATTACTGGTACAGCAACTTTCCATTTCATGACTGCTTAATCTTCAAGTCTGACATCCTTCCCAATTATTTTGTCATTTTGGCAGTTAAACTTAGTGTCGTCGATATATATTTTTTTCTCATCTGAGAAGATAATATTTGTGCCCCCCCCCATCTATATTGGTATTTTGTATAGGACTTACAATCGGTCCCTTTTCATTCTTATAATGGGAAAATTGAACAAATCTCAAATTTTATAGCCTAATTTTACATAGAGTACCTCAGTTTACCAATTAAATAAGTCTCATAAATCTTTAATTAATTATTGTAGTTTGACATTATTTTTAATACAGGCCTAATTAATATATGTACATAATTATTAATCTTATAAACTAAAGATTTATTAATGATCACTCAACTCGTTGATATATATGATTACATCTTTTTAGCTATGGGAGTTTTTTTGTTCTGGAAGAAGACACGTCCTTATGATTTAGGACCGGACATGACATCAAAATCTTTTGGAACACCACATCCTAGTATAAACTATTTAATGGTAAATATATAAATTGGGAAAATTAATTTCGTACTTCATGCACATTATTGCTCAAAACGGAACATGTGATAAAACGTTGTAAAAGTGTAATTGTGTAATAGAACGCTTTTAGGACAATATTGCGCTTGCCGGTTCAGTTGTGAATTATTGTGGGTCGAGTATGGAGGTATCAAAGGAAGAAATTTTCGTATTTTACATTTTTATTACCTGAAAGGGAAAAGCACGTCGAAAGCGACAAAGAAAATTTGCGAGGTATACGGGCCGATACAACAGTGGTTTGAGAGATTTGTTTCATGTTTTTGCTCAATTTTGCCTTCTATTGTGAACAAATCAACCGTTTAAAGCTGAGTATCCAACAGAAGCGACCAGCAATGGTGAATAGAAAAAAACAAGACATTATTAAGACAACGCTAGTCCGTACACATCTTTGATGACGCACCAAAAGCTCCAGGAACTCGGATGGGAAGTTTTTATGGGCCCAACCCCAACACACCTGCCACCAAGTTACTACTACCTATTACTGTCAATGGCCAAAGCGCTCGAGGGGTACAAATTTGGCCTCAATAGAGGACTGCAAAAAATGGGTGTCTTAGGAATTGCAAATAGGGACAACGAGAAGGGCATTATGAAGTTGGATTCTCGTTAACAACAAGTTATCGCACAGAAAATTACTTTTTCCCCAAACAAATTACAATTGCAAAAGGAATAGAAGATCATTTAAGAAGTTTCTTTTCGAATCCTCTATCGGAAATGTATTAACATGTTTTTATTAAAAAAAGAGAAAAGCAACGAAGTAAAAAAAGTGACTAGCGCTCTCTTCTCATTCAGGGTTAGAAGGAGAAGAGAGCGCAAAGAAACACACACAAAAAAAAACAATCTCAAGTCTCTATTCCTGCTCAAAATTTCACTATAAAAGTATATTTAGAGTTAAAACAATATCTCAGGCTCAATCCCTCTTCAGAGTTTTAACGGAGAGGAGAGGCGAAGAAGTGGAATAAGGATGCTAGAGATCAGAAGAGGTGAAGAATTCCACCACATCATGATTTAGAAGAGTTTTTAAAAAGAAATTTTTGACATCTTTGAATTTCTGTAAGTAAATATTATTTTACATCATAATATATATATTTTATACTTATAAGTATACATAAACACGTCTATGATTCTGAATCATGAATGTCAATAAACTCGAATATTTTTTCTTTTACTTTTCATGAAGTAAATATGTATCTTTAAGAGAGGGGAATTGAAAGAGACACACGTGTGATTAATGTTTTCTTAGTGAACCTTTTTTAAGTCATTAGCAAAAAACTTTTTCAATTAAAAACTACTCAAGTTAACTTTAATAAAAAACATATTCTCATAAATAAATGGATATTCTAATAGGTTGGAAAAAAGGTAATTTTGTGTTTATCGCTTTTTTTAAATGCTTTATAAGAAGAACTCCAATAATCCGATTTAAGCCAAGTATACCCCGATCTGCTCTATAACTTGTTGCCAACTAGAATCCAACTTCATAATTATCTGTTTAAACTTCGCATTAACGTCATTGTACTTGAAAATATATATGATTTCATGTTATAAACCATTTATCTATAAAATAGGTTTACACTTGTAGAAGCCATTGTCCCTATTAGTAAAAAACTCGGACAACTAATTTTCAATGGCCTCTATTGAGGCCAAATTTGTATTCCCAAGACTGTTGGTCATCGAAAAGAACATGTAGTAGTCAGTTGGTGCCAGGTCCGGACTGTTAGGTTGGATGGATAAAAACTTCCCATCCGAGTTCCCAGAGGTTTTGGTACCTCATCAAAGATGTGTGCGGCCTGATGTTGTCTTAATGATGTCTTGTTGCCTTATATTCCCCCAATGTTTACCACTTCTGTTAGATGCCCAGCTTTAAACGGTCTAGTTGTTCACAGTAGAGGGCAAAATTGAGCGAAAAACAAACCGCTCAAATCCCTCTTGCTTCGGCCCCGTATACTTTGCAAGTTTTCTTGGTCACTACCGAAGCTTTTTTTCCTTTCAAGTAGTAAAAAGGTAAAATATGGCGAATTTCTGCCTTTCATACCTCCATATTTGACGCACGATAATTAACGACTGAACTGGTCAAGCGCAATACAGTTCTTCAAGTTTTAGTAGTATAAACTCACACCTTTACAACACATATTGTATGATCCGATGTTACGAATAATGTACAAGTTTTTCGAAGTTTTAAAAAAAGAGCGGAAATACGAAATTACTTTTCGCCAAACTATTATTTAATTATCTATTGACGTCATATCAAAATATTAAAGGTAGTCCCTCTACACCATCAATTTACCAACATCCCCATATTGTTGAAAGGCCAAATAAGAAAGCAAATACAGTTTTATAAACCTTTAAACTAGACCAGTGGCTTACAATGTGTGGGCCACATCTGTCTCACTAAAAGTGTGATCTTTCATCAATATATTTACTTTAAATGATTATTTAGATAAATAAAATAATATTTGTTATTCCTCTTAATGAAACAAGTTTTTGATACAAAGCGTGTTGAGTTCAGCACAATTTCATTTGTGTTATTTAAATGACCCTGTACAAGACCCTATATAGCTAATTTCACCCTCTCAGTCCATAAAGGTTGCCCATTTTTACTATAGGCTGCTCAGAAGTTTGAGTAGTCATAAAGCGAGAAATTTGACTATGACGTTAACAAAAACAGGAATTTCTCATTCTCATGATGTTTGTTTGAGGTTGTTTTGATAATAACGCATCACATATAATATAAACCTATTTTGACATAGAATCAAATTCCCCTGATGTGATATAATTTCGTTGGACATCAAATCAATCAATTATAAATATCGGAATGACTTTTTTTAGTTATACCACAATACCTTACATTATCCAGATTCTATTCATCCGAATTTCGCTATATGTATATGTGTGGTAAAGATTTTCATTTCAGTGACATATGCTTTATGTTTAGAGAAGTCCGGATTCCAACAATCTAGTATATCCGCAGAACCAATTACCCGGATTCTTTGATATATGTATTACCGTATCATCTCTTAACCCCATCTCCTTCCGATACTTCTTTAGCGTTACATAGTCTTTCTACAAATCCTTCCTTTCAAAAAAGGCACTTATCAAATTAAAATTAAATTTAGGTAATCGATAAATGTTTGTATGCATTGCAAACGACTAAATTGGTATATCAATATTAGCTTAAGGAAGAGATGATCCCTTCAAGGTTGAGTTTGGGATTAAACAATGGACATACAATATATGTTTCGGCTAAATTTATAGAAATTTATAAAACAACTTATGGTTAAGGAGCAAATGTCTCTAGTTTCTCTGGCTATATAGTATGTGAAACCTTACCATTGGAATAAAAAGGGTGTTAGTAATATGCTAATAAAAAGAGATTCTACGATTCCCCCCTTACCCATAACATACATTTATCCACGAATGTACATAGATGGGTAGGGGGGGGGGTCATAAGATGATGTAAAAAGAGGCATACTCATATTATCCATATTATCACATTATTATATCGGTCGTTGTTTCAAACTTATATAAACATACAGGGTGATCCAGAATTAGAATTCCTATGAGGAAATATATTTTGGAAGGCGTTGTGCCCACTAGGTGGAAGTGAGGGACGAGACGTCTTTGCCATGCTGTTCAAATCAAAGACAATTACACTGAATGGGATGTTCCTTAATTATAGGGCATTATTGGATCTGTAAAAAGTATACGTATATCTATACATATTCCAATACAAACAATAGTCTGTGAGTAATTTTTTAAATGGGATTATAATTCTGAATCACCTAGTAAGTACAATCGATACATGTTTCAATCAATTAGTCACTTTTCATTGATTCTACTATGTTTTTAAACTAAAGTATTGCGTTCTGCGCAAAAAAAGAAACTGTTTATATATTTAATGTTATAGAACTCTATGAAATGCATTGAGGTGCGATCTATTTCTGCATATGTTGACATTTATTTCAATCCTTTTGTGTGAATCGTTGCAGTTATTATTCACTCCATGAGGAATGCATTTTATACATATATGAAAAAAGGTACCTCGGGGATACTTCTTTGAGTCAAGCAATAAAAAAAACATTGTTACGTTCCCATGAAATCCTGACGTAATACATTTCTGGAATGTATACACATCCCCCCACTAAAATCATATTAATACTAGAGATGTGAAATGTGTCGAAATCCCGGTGAGCGTAAAAACCCTATCTGACATCGTATCATAAAATATGGTAATTCGGTTTTGCGACATATCTGCTGTCAGAGTTCACAATACATAAACTTTAATAATGATCCCTGCTTAACTAATAAGCTTACATTTTCAAGCTTGAAAAGAATTGTTTATAAGAAAACTAATATTTTTTTTATTGCTACTTTCATGTAGTTGTTGGTTTTTGAATTTACTCTTGTCGGGATTTTGAAACTTTTCACATCTCTAATTATGGGAACTATCATTTAATGCCGGAAAACATTTTCCTCTGCAAGCTATTATAGATCAATATATGTGTAATGGTGAACTATTTTAGATAATTTTCAATTTTGTATCTATGTGAAAAGTCAGATATAGATTAATGAAGATCGATTAGAAACTTCTATGAAAAGAGAAGCAAAAAATGAGAGAAATAACAAAATACAAATGTTGTTTGTTTGTTTTTAAACCGGGGATTCTAAATAGCCTAGGAAAATAATGGAGAGTTAAAACAAACAAAATTGCAGAACACATACACTCTGTATTTGTTTCACTTTTTTAATTTTATAATACTCATAGTCACACTCAACCTTTCCCCCAAAAATAAAAAAGGTCCGAAATTTATTATAATATAAAAAATTACGCGGGTCCATCCAAAACATTACTCTATTTTATATTTAATAATATTGATATATTAAGTGTTGTGTCGATCCTTTTTTAGGAATGAAGGCTGCATATAGTTCAGTCCTGCATATCAGTAATAAAACTTATGAAGTTCTGTCCTTCATGACGTCACTCAACTTTATTTCTAATTTTTTAAATCAGTTCTACTACTGACAAGCCGAAGTTTTGTATTTTACCAACTGATCTAATTCTGTTTTTGAAGAAATCATGAGAAATAGATTTATTCCCATAAAAATAGCTGAACTGAGTTGATTGGTCTCTTATAAAACTATAACCTGGATTAATATATTAAGGACCTAATGATAAAGTCAGGTGTGGTTACAATTGTGTAAAAGTCGCTTACATGACGCTATACAAGGTTTTATAGTAATTCATGCAGTGTAAAGTTCATTAATTTATCGATCCATGGTTTAAGGTCAATAACATTTCAATCAACGATTTGAGAACGATTAAACATTCATCTGCAGTTTAAAACCAATTATTGACCAAAATATCGATAAAGATGACCGGATCCAAATTCTACTACTGATTGTCTCAGAATAATAAAAAAAAATTTTTACTAATTTTCTATTTGTGTAATTTTTTTCGTTTTAATCATATTTAAAAAAGGAAGCCTGTTGGTTTTCTAACACTATTTCGAAACAAATTATGGTCTATAAGAGAGGTATCTCTGTTTATATTTTCAATATACATCCATATTCTATAGAAATGTTTATATTGATTAGATAATGTATATATATATGTATGTACAGATTATAGGCATAGCAATAAAATTAAACACAATGTTTACATAACAAACAATTCAATGATGAAAAATATAGTTAAAATATAATTTCTTTTCATGATACATATTACTTTAAAGTGATCTGGATATATCTAATTTGAATAAAAAAATAAAGCATTAATGACTAATTAGATAAACTTGTACTAAAATTCTTGTAAAATAAACATTCAAAATATATGTTTACGAACATATATCTCAAAATTGAGATTTTGCTTAACAAAACAAAAATAAGGAATCCTACCTTTTAAAATTTATATAGGTTAAAGAAAAAAAAAATATTGCAATATATTTATAGAACAGGTACAAATTGCCACCAAAAAACTATTTGAAGCTTTTTAAATAAAGAATTGACAATATCCTTATAAATACTTCAATGCTCAACGCTAGCGTATTGCTAGCTTAAGTATGCTGAGCTTGTGAAAGGTAGTTAATTGATGTTGAACTTCTAACCATATTTTCACAAAGTCTATAAAAAAGAGACAAAACGCGCTTAAAAAGATTTCTTTGGCTACGTGAAACCTTTTCCTCGCGTAAGAGACTGCTTTTGAAATATCACAGATAACGTTACTTTTAATGTTGGGTTTCGGTCTGAAATCCTAGACCGGTCGGAGACCGTTACATTTTTTGTTGTACCAAACTAATTCGGTCCAAAAAAAATCTCGGTCTGGACCGGCCTCATCGAAAAATTTGGCCTGGATCGGCTCTGAGAAAAAGTTTGGTCTGGATCGGCGCAAAGGAAAATTCAGTCTAGTTCGGTGACAAAAAAACATGTCTAGACCAATTTTACTGATAAATAGCTTATGACATGTAGATAATAATGTCATGCCATAAGCTATTTATCAGTAAAATCGGTTTAGACATAACAACGTCATACGAAGATTAAAAAGAGATAGCTGAGATGAATTTTAATTCCATCTTCTCTTGTGGAGTACGGAATTCTAAATTTGAGCATCTCTCGAGATGGATGATCATGTTAGAAGTATCTTCCTTCGAATTCATCTGTCTTTCTTTGTTCCTAATTCTTGGAGAACGTAGAAGTCCACTTCTTTTGGTCTTAATGAACTAAGAATGATCTAAGGCCTTAGTAATTATATATATCGTGTACTTTTGAGATTTTTTCGAAAAAAATCAAAGACGGCTGATGTAGAAAAAAAAAGAAATTTGGTCTTTCATAATATGTGAGACCTAAAAACATCGGTCCACGGCCTCACACCGCGGTCTTGATCGAAAAATCGGTATAGAAAAAATCACTTAATACCGAACCGAAAAAATTGCTGTTAGACAGAGTCTCAACACTATTTACTTTATCATGTTTCTCTGTGACATATATATTTATAAAGCAAAGAGTGTCTGTTTGACTTTTTGAGGATGACTAATTTTCAAAAAAACGTGTGTAGGGCTTGACATTATTTTTTTACCTGTCCTATATTTTGAAAAGTAGCGAGAGTTATAAGCAAGAAATAATGACTCTCGATATCAATTTGTTAAAGTAAAGCTGAATCAATTTTTTTAAACGATAATACAACTTTGTCACATGTCAAAACGTACTTAGTTTTTGCATGAACTGGGACCACCTCTCCGTTATAATTGTATATACACTGTATTAACCGGTCTGACAGAACAATTTTCCTGTCCTAGATGGTTGGACAAGTGTTCGTTTAAAGCCCTGACGCATGTAGCTATAACTGAGTCATGAGTAACTACGTTTCAGTGTGCTCATGAAAAATTGAGGGGAAAATAAGTATTTCTCGGGGAGTTATCTTCTATGATATTAAACCAAAGTTTGCCTATTTGTCAATGCTTAATAATTCTGAGTAATGTCGGGTACTCCTGTTAACAATTTTTGTTTCCTTAACAGAATTCCCCTTGTTAATTCAATGAAAAATTTGAATTATGTGTAGTTAATTATGGAGTAATATTCATTTAATCCTCATTAAGCACCCATTATAGAGAAAAAGTAAGTAACAAGTATCCTTGTACAACTTAATTTGAAAAAAATTGATTATGTGCTCATCGTTGCGCCACTTGATTTACAACTTTGAAGCTAGCCTTCAAATTCTGAGCGTTGTGTAAACATGCTAGCACATGGCCAGATGGCTCTGCCCTCTACTTACACAAGGCTCGCTATATGTCAACGAAAGTTGATTCGTGCATGAATGAAATATATTGGAATGATTGAAACGCTATCCAATACTGATATAAACTTGTCTCATATCAATAACTAATAAAACATGAACAAACTAACAAAAGATTCAAAGCTACAAAATGTCACAGAGACTCTGTCTCAAGTAAGCAACATTCATACTCTATCAATATATATTCTGTGATACATTATATTGTTCAAACGTCCACAGTTACGTTACCCATAAAAACTACATGTAAAATGATTCAATCTCTCTTTTTGTGCTTTCAACTTGAAGAAGTAAGAAGTAATGACAAATATATATTTAAAATTTAACTAAGTAATATTTCATAATAAAAATAAATGTTTAAAATATATTATGCAATTTGTGTTGTTGAAAAAAGAGACAAATTATTCTTTTTATACATAAAAAGCTAACAATTTTTTTATATTATTACTTAAAATCATATAAATGTTACAAATGAGTCTCTTGAGATAGAGAAAAATTGAATAGCTTTAACTAAATCTAACTTAACATAAATATATATTCACACTACATACAATGTTTTCTTTATGTACATATGTGCCCCATCAACACCAAAGCAAGTTAGAATATTTTTTCTCAAAATGAGATTTTATTTGTATCCATCAACAATTTATTCTGATTAGTCCTTTAGAAGCACCAGAAATTGCTCATAATTTAGTAAAAATTTATTGTTGGAATAAAATAATTATAAAGTGACAGATTTTATTTGAAAGGGGACATAATATCGGGGCCAAATTTATTGTCATGAATCAAATTATGGTTATAAACTAAAATTCACATTCTTTGGTGTTTCAAGATATCCCAGAAATTAGATAAGAATGTCAATAATTGGGAGAAATATGACAATTGAATATTAGGATGTATGTTGATATGATGTATATAATTTAGGAGGGCATTTATTATTCACTTAATTTTAGTTTGTTCTAGATTGTTTTTGTGTTTACGCCGCGCTAACACATATATCCTATGTAGAGTTTTATCAAATATGACCATAATATTTGTGAGAATTTTTTCTAGATGACAATCTGAAGAGTCTTTTTTTATTATAGTCTACAGTAATCACAAGTGTGTGAAAGTCGAGGAGTTGGGAAATTTGAATTTAAATATTTGTTGGGTAGTTATCAATCTTAGTCGCTGTTGGACTGAGAGTAGAATTGAGGATCAAAACAGAGTAGATCATTCCTCCCTTTGTTGTTACTAAATACAGAGTAAGATATGTGATTATATTATTTCTTCCATAAGTACTCACAGCTAATATAATAAAACGTCATGAAAGCTAAGCCACTCTCCGCCCAAACATTCTTCAAATTTTAGGGTTACCCATTTCTTTACTTGATATAAAGTGGGCCTACTTGTGTTTATTTACTTCCACTGGTAGCTGATCTATTAAGACGTCATGACAGCTAAGGTGCTCCCCTACAAAACATTCTTCAAACTGTCGGAGTTACCATATTCATTTTTAGATGTGGTTGTGCTTTTTTTTAATGCTAAATATACTTACGATTTACAATCCTATTTATATGATTTAAAAAATATTTTGGGATTTTGATCGCTCAGGATTGTTTTTGTGTTAATAAACATTTGTTCTACGTATGAAAACGGGTACAAATTTCCCCCTTCTATACTTTGAAGAAGTATAGAAGGGGAGAAGATTCTAAATATGTTTAGAAAAAGAATCATAATTCAAGACATTAATCATTGCTACTATGTAGGACTACATTAGATATGGGTCAAAATAATCAAATCATTCTCTCATATATGTCTTATTAAATGATTATCATTGTATGGATTGGGTAAACATGGAACGGGAAAAAAGATCAATAGTACATAGATATATCCTTAGACATTGTCACCAATTTCTTCTCGTTTATGTATGTTTGACATGGTGTGTCTAGAGCTTTATTTCCTTATCTTGAATCAATATTAGCACGTATTGCAAATAAATATCAAAGTAATGGATGTATCATGACCCATGAATTGTATGTATTATATTTTTTTAAATATGATTTACATCAATACAAAAAAAATCTTTAACCTAAATCAAGAAAATGAGAAACTCCCAATCAATGTATTTTTTTACTTCGTAAATATACAAATATCAATATTTAAGTGACTTATTTTGATCAAATTGGGACTGTATATTCTAATTTTTGAGAAGGATTGAGATATTCAAGAACATGGAGTTTCCCTAGCATTCATTCTCTGGGGGATTAGTCCCAGAAATTATCAATACAGTTATATAATTATTTAAATAAGTAGGTTTATTTTATATATATACATACATGCAGAGGGTGCTAGCGGTGCAAGTTTGAATAGAGGGAAATAGAAACAAAGAATGAAGGTAGAAGAAAAGAGAAAGGGATGAAGAAGAAAAAGGGAGAAGAGAAGGAGAGAGGTATAAAAGGTTGTTCAGGTAAATCCTGACTACAATTAACTCCATCTTGATCAATAAGGGAAGCCAGTAGAGGTTTGAAATTTTATTTAAATGTTCTAATAATACAAAAGAAAAAAATCATTGAATTTGTTTGCAAATTTTTTGCAAATCATTCGCTCGATAGGATTTGCAGGTCTTAACTGCGTACGTTGGGAAGACTTCGTTCCAGTACTTGATGGTGAAGGCCTTCAAGGATTCGATGCTGTTACCTGAATTGGCAAAGACCTTCATCTACCACTAATCCTAAAAGAATTAATCCATGGGATTCACATAGGGGAAGTTACAGGGCCCGGTGTGGTGGTGTCAAAATGACAACTTATCTTCTATATATAAGTTTTGGGTCTTACAGGCTTTAATTCAAGGTATCATTTGGTCGGACAGGAGTTCACAGTACCCGTCGGAACCCATCCTCTCTTTTTCCACAATAACATTTTATAAAACTGACCCTTTTGCCCCTATTTTGATATCCCTGAATGAGTCAAGTCGCACTCAAATCTAATTCAACTATAACTTCATAATTAATTAACTTGAACTTAAAGTTTAAACGATAAAAGACTTCTGATACATGGATTATTTCAAAATATTATTTTTTTAGAACCATATATATTTTTACATGAAAAAAGTTTTAAATTGACAATGAATTATAAAAATAATATTTTTTTTTAACTTGTACTCGAATCCCATTTAAGATTAATAAATCTGCAACTTCATACTGAAACTCAAAAGTTTGAAACTTTAATTTCGAAGACTTTGAGACTTCAAAGGATCAAAATAATATCCTTATTTCAAATCATTATTATTAACTCTTAAAATTTCTTGATATCACTGAATTTAAATGTTAATGATGATGAAATAATCAGAGCTGAGGACATGGATTCGACCCGTTACCTCGCTAACACAAAAATACCCTATTTATTTTGTATTGGTCTATTTTTTTGTCTCCTCTCGCTTGATACGTCATTGTTATTTCATAATGTATTCTTTTTGATAAATAATCAAAGTAACAAGTTATTCAATACTTATGCTCTCTTTCCAAAAGAGCAAGAATGCAATTTCTGGTTGATCCTTCGTCCTTTATAGAATAAAATATGTTAATAGCTACGCTTTTAAAAGATTAGCATAGTATTGCTTAGTAATATTTTAAATAAATACAATGTAGATTTAAATATTACAAAATATATTTTTTAAATGTTGAAGAAATAATATATGACGGTGATAGTCTGGGAATACATAAGAAATATATAGTAATTGGTATGATTGACTTATTTGGCTAATTAAGAGATGATTTCGGGCCATTTTTCTGTTGCTTTTCTGAAGAAAGGTTGTGTGATACAATAAAGGTAACGGCGTGTTAAGTATCTTTAAACTGGGACTTTAGACTTGATTTCAACTCAATCTGAGATAAAGAACTTGCAACAACTTGACACGAGATCATGAAAAATGACTAATGAACATTTCTGTGAATAACATGACGAGCACTGGGAGTATTATATATACTTCCTGATGCAATCTAGTTTAAACAGAGGAGAAAATATATGAAATAATGTATACAGTGATAAACAGACACAAAATCTATAGATCGATTCTTATTATTGAATGGAAGAAGCCTTCCTACATTTTTTCCTTTCACATACAAATATATTTTTTTAGTTCTCTCTCTCCACTTACCTTAATCTAATTCAGGGATTCTCAACCTTTTTTAGTGATGTACCACGTGTAAAATATTTATGTAATCCAAGTACCTCCTTACCAGCAAAAAACATTTTGAGGTTCAGTGACAGTGGTGTCCGCAGGACTATATTTTGGAAGGGGTCTTGGTTTTTGGAATTTTTTCAAAAATATAATTCAAAAATCCATAGTCATTCACTGAAAATTTAATAAAATTTGAAATATTCAATTTTTTCAAAAAAAAATTGAAGTATTCAGTTTTCTAATAAAAAAATCTCTTAATTTGTACCACTTATAAAATATTCTTTCAAAATCTCGAGTACCCCAAGGGGTACGCGTACCCAATTTGAAAACCACTGATTTAATTGATTGATTCTCGAAATACCACTTTTTTCAATTTATTTAATGCCAGTTTGGCAGAATAATTATAATGCACAGTTGTTACTTTGTTCCTTTTCAAATTATGTATACATATATTCAGGACTTGACGGTCATTAAAATTGTTCATTAGTCAAGAGGGCTTGTCAATTTTTTTCAATACCACAGAATATAACTTACCTATGTACTTGGTAAATTTACTTAGAACTTTTGTTGTTTCGAAACAGTCTAATACATATATATCTAATGATATTAGGGTGGGTTTTTTTTCGAATTTTGATTACGGCTAGTTTAGAAAAGTTGTCATGTATTAAGAAAATAATCTATGCAAAATTTCATTTTTCTACGATGTCATCTTTTGATAGCACATCTATTTCAAAGTTTGAATCTTTATTAATAAAGATTAAAATACAGCATTAATCATTATTTTGCATAAATGTATTCTGATAGACATTGTTGTAACTTATAAAAAACATGTTAAAAGTTTTTTACTAAAGCTAATAATTGAATAAGATAAGATAATTTGGATCTTTCCTCTACCGGTTATAGAAAAAGTAATGAGACCTTCTAAAAATACAGTTTTGAATAGGATTTGTTGATTAAATCTTAAAACTCCGATTATTTTTGATTAACTTGGCCATCTTTTTCATGATCTTCATCGGGCTCCTGTCTATCTTCTCCTTCACCGACTACAAAAAGGCTGGAGACCAAATTTTGTTGATACTACCGCTCCCAAGAATCTGTGCAAGGTTCAGGGCATCCTTTTTCACTTCTTCACCTTGAAGACGAGCTTCTCCGAGCAGCCGACAATCCTGACAATTTCTGCCAGATGGGCGTCTAGCAAGTCTGATATCCTTTTTCTTTGAACCTCGAACCTCATTGTTGTCGATCGTAATACAAATGTGTTTTTTTTTATTGTTCTAATTGGATTATAGAACTACCTCATGTAACTTAAAATGATTTAAAAAGAAGAGGTCCTACTGCAAGATTCCTTGGCCCATACTGCATGTTGAAAAATGAAATAAAACATTCAGAAAAAATGTCTTGTTATTATCGAAACTTTTCCTACCAACCTCATATTTACCTCCGTAAACGAAGTAAAACGGAGATTATGTTCTTGCCTCTATTTGTTTCTCTGTTGGTCAACAGAGTTATGCCAAAAGTTACTAATCGATTTGGATCAAATTTGGCACAGCGATGATATAAGGTCAGGATAAGATAAAACGTAAAAAATACGTAATGGAACATTACTTAGGAACCTACCTGGTCTAGAAAAAATAATGATACCTTCTAAAAATACAGTTTTTAATAGGCTGTGTTGATTAAATTTGAAAGTTCTAATTATTTTTTAGTAGCTTGGATTCTAACCCTTTGATTGATGTACATGTTGTAAACAAAAATTAGGAAATATGTCGCAAATAGCCATAATCTAAATTCAAAAAAAGTTTAAAATCAAATTGCTCTATTATATATATATATTATAGGTAGCTACAATAAAGGTAAAACCTGTCATCCATCTTATTAATCATTGTTTCCTTCCCGCTCCCCCCCCCACCTTCCCATCCATGCTTCAGTTTCTTTTCTTTAAAGTAATAAAGATTCATTTCTTAGTATATATAATAATTAATTGCTTTTCCTTAAATAAATAAAAAATATGTATAATATACGAAACAAGTCACTTTCATGATGATATACATACGAGTCAAAAAACATAGTTTATAGAATGAAGATTCGAGGAATTCGATGAGTCATTTCTATGCCAGAAAATATTTCGTTGGCGTACAGGAGATCAATGTCGGCTATGTTTAGATAGCGTTTTTACATATGTTTGCACTTATACCGGCATCATGGTGCCAGCAAGTGATTCTTCATGCGTTATTGTTTTTTATGATTAGGTTTTAATTGGCAGTATATATAGTTATTAGTCTTTCACTCAGTGTTTTAACTATCATAAGCAGTTTTGGGGCCTTTTTTCTTTCTTTTGATGGAAAGGCTGGAATATACAATAAAGAAAATGATGTGCGTTAGCGGGACAAATTGAAAAATGACTGCTATGTCAAAATTTTGTAATGGATCCCTTATGTAATAATGATGAATATTGACACAATATCTGCTGCACCTAAGAATTATATTTTCGCTGACTCAGGGCGATGTGTACAACATAAAATGGTAAATGTAGTTTTCTTTTATGTTACATTTTATTTATTGATTTTCCGTCCATTAATATCCCATTTTCGGAAAAAGAAATTTATCTATATAGATAATAATTTATTTTGTATAATAAATGAGGTGATATTCAAATAAATATCTGCAAGTGTGTTGAAAAAAAACTGGGGCTGTATATGTATAGCACATATACATGATCAGTGGTTGCATATCCTGTAGTGCTATTTATAACGAAATATAGAACATGAATAGAATAGATGCGTCTAGTTTGCATAATATATTCATATATGTTTCTGTATACAAATATATATATTTATTTCATGTATATTCTTTCAAAGTACATACATAGTCAAGGACATTAATCCACCATCATTTTTCTTTTTTCATTTCAAGCAAAGCCTTTTTTTTGCAATTGTGTCTCATTTTATAGGATTGTGTTTTATTTGTTAGTTTTATCCTCATTATATATTTTGCATACATTCAAACCTGTATAAAGCGGTCAGACAAGAGAAAATGAAAACATCTTAAGCCGGGTTTGATATTTTGGAAGGTTTCAAAGTAGAAAATAGAGGAAAAAGAATACAATAAATGGTAAAATTAACGTCTGAGCAGTATTGACATAACATTCATTCCCAGATAGAGAAGAAGGGAAATGCATAATTGTTTGAAAATCATTCATTTATGTGCATGCAATTTACATATTTAATTTGTTAACTCGTCAAGTGAGGGTTTATATGTCTATAACCAATCTTTTTTCCTTCTTTGTCTTGTACACTCAACATTCTATGTGGGTTTAAAAGAGAGACTGTTAAAAGCAGGTTCATTACCTATGTAGTAAATATTTAATAATTTTTGCTCTTCGGAAATTGCAAGGACACAATTTAATTATAGTTTGATGATGACATATATGCGTGGGAACTGCATATAACAGCTTAGTGAGGTGACACGCTTAAATCAGGTGACAGTTTGATCAAGTTTGAGTGTATATATATATAAGGATAATTGGGGACTGTCCTTTATAAACTACCTTACTTATAATCCCTAAAGAAAATATTTTGATGAAAATATGTCTTAAAAGTGAAGCAAATATCTTAATTCCAATTCATATTTAATTGAACAGCATTAATTTTGTCTTGTTTTTATACATTTCTTCCTCACATTGAGTCTCATATTTACTTAATCCAAAAAGAAAATATTTTTTTGAAGTCAGACGAAATACTCAAAAAAAGTGTTTTATTTCGTTTCGTCTCGTAATCGTCATGTAAAAAACATTTGTTGTCAACTACATTTCGTCTAGTTAGAGCTAACAAAACTAACACTGCATTTTAAGAATGGACAACAAGTTAGACATCCATAATGTTAATTTCACAGCACAAAATATTATTGCATTCAAGTATTAGTCGAACTCGAATAACTTGGATAATTTTTCTAAAAAATAACTCTAACTCGTCCAAAATATTTATTAAAAAAATGACTTTATTAGAAGCATGGATTACTTTACATCTAGATATACTCATCACTTTTAAAATTACTCAAACTTTCCTACATCTCTATACTATTTTAATTCGATTTTTTAATAAAAAAAGATATGCGATTCCATGTATGTAGTTAAGAAAATTTATATTCCTTTGATGTTTGTCCTTCTATTCCATTTCCTTTCTGCTTACGTTCATATAGATAAAATATTATATCTCATTTACTCTTTGTAGATTTACATAAAATTGTAGCTTCCCAAGCAGATCCAAGGTTCTAAAAACTCCTTCTATAGAACTAATTGGTTATCCTCAGATTAAAATAACCCACAAAGGTTGACTTAATTTCTCAAAAGAAAATATGGTAAAATATAATTTAGATATGTTTAGAATTAATTAAACATAAGTGTACCATGTTATTGATCAATTTACTTTCTTATTAAGTAATGATTGAAATTAATATAGAAAAGACTATAATTTGCAATCCAAAAATATTAGTGTATAACTTTATAAATGTACCACATTTCATTTTTCCTACAGACGACCATCACTGGCACAAGTAAATATTTGAAATAAATTGAAAATGAAAGAAATATAAACGAGACTTCAAAAATGTACAATGTCTTCAGATTGAGCTTTGTCAAAGATAATAATTACCTTTTGCATTAAATTATACAAAAAAGCACTTTGGTTTTTAAAAACCTCAAAAAAAATTAAATGGAATAATTGTTTCTTACTAAAAAAATTTAATATTATTTTAAATTTAAAATTTTCTCTGAATATATAGGTATTTTTTTTTTTTCAAAAATTAAATATTTGAATTTTTTTTTCAAATTTTAAATTAAAAATTTATTTTTAAAATTTTTCTCCAAAAAATTTATTTTTGTAATAACAGCTGGAATTTTTGGAAATTTTTCTACAAAAATTTAATCTTTTTTGAAGAACTGCAGGCTTTTGAATTTTTTTTTTTTTGAAAAATTGAAAAAAATTAAATATCAAATAGTATTTAAAAAAAAAATTTATTTTTATTTTAATATTTGGAATTTTTCTTAGAAAAAGATTATTATTTGAAATTTGTTTTTTGAAAAATTGTAATATTTGAAAAATTTTTTAGTAGAATTCAGGATCGAGATTGAATTAATTCCAGAAATATCGTTTACTTCCTGATTTAATTAAACGTCATGACAGCTAAGCTGTTCTCCTTCCAAACATTCTTCAAATTGTTAAGAGTAATCATGTTCATTTTTTTTCACATACCAGCGGGACATAGTTTACGCATCACTGAAAATTGTTCAATCTACTTGTAATAGTTGAAATTTGAAGTCTTACTTTTTCTCTTCCTCTAATCATATGTAAAAAATTTGCATATTTTTCTGCTTAATGATCCATCAATTTTATATTTGTAACTGCATCCCTTCAGTTTATGAGCCAAAAAAAGTTATCAAAATACTCAAACTGAGGTTTTTAATCCCATATTTAAAATATGATGCATATGACGTTATAGGATGATCATATGTATAAGAAATGATAGTCCATGGATCTGCTGAGGAGGAAAAAGTGAGTGGTTCTCTATAAAGAATGTTTATTATTTGCATACCGTACATATGGTAATTTTTCTTCTATTCTTCATTTGTGGATAGAATATTACAGCTCATATTTACATGTAAATATCCCTATATATTCATTTAATGGGTATATATCTATCTATAACATATAATCATAGTTTTAAATCTACATATATGTAGTATATATAGAGAAGGAATTGGGTTGGAAAATTTAAACATTGAATAATATGTTTTCACATTTTTAAAAAAGAATCATTCTTTATATACGTTCATGATTCACATATATAATATACATCCATCTAGTTGATTAGCTCATCTTCAGAGAAAGGAATTTGTACATTACTTGTTTTACAGATCCATGTACGTAGTATGAACATATCTAACTAGTATAAAATTCTTAGTTACTAAATAATAACTCCAGGTAAGGATAATTACAAAATACTCTTATCTGCTTCAAAAATACAAATACGTCCAAAACTAGAGATTGACCAATATATATATGAGTGGATAGAGTCTCTATTATAGGCACAGAGAGAGCAAATGACAGATTTTTTTTTTTAAATATGATACTGATCCCCTTTGAAAATGGAGCCAGTTATTGCGTGAGCGGAGGGTTAAGAAAATGTGAAAGCCCTTTTCGTTTATTCCTTTTTTTATTCCTCCTAAATAATCAATCGATGTTGGTCCCAAAAAAAGTTATAGCAAAAGGGATTTTTTTTGGTGTATTAAATTCAGAACTTTTTTATACTTCATTTTCGAAAGCATATTTTTTATTTAATGCATTATTGGTAAGTTTGATAATGAACCTTCCCACTGGTATTTAGAGAAACAGATTGAAATCCTTTCCTTCTGACTTATAGTATTACATTTGCCATTTGAAAATATCTTAGTAATTTTTAGAAAGAAAAGATATGTTGGAGAAGAATCTTGGATAAATATTGTGAAATAGGTGTAAAAGAATATGACATTAAACCCTATTTTCTAGGAAACTATGATTGTCAGACAACGGAAGAAAGGAATTTCCACTAATTTTTAAAGAGACACGGACAAATATGTGAAAAGTACCTACTTTAAGCATTGTTTTTGTTCTTGACTTCTTGTTAATTAAAGAAAACCAACGGATAAATTATGAATGGATCTTTTTGGTGTAGATGCAGAAATTTAATTTATTGGTTGTATTGGGCAATAGACGTAAAATCTTGTATAAGAATAGATCCAGTGAAAAAGTGTATGGTTCCTTAATATGTGACTTAAAATCAGTCCCGTTACTCTTATTTATCCTTCAAAAATGTTTCCTAAATTTTAAAACGCCCTCTATAAGGAATTACCTGAACTGAGACTGAAGGTAGACTACATACTTAATTTTAAAAATTGAACTATTTTTGTACAACTATACTGCAAAATAATAGTTTGTCATTATTCTTAATTTAAGCCTGATTGAACTATTTATTATTCTTTTAAAAAATGAGATAGACTGATTGATGTCATCAGTGGCTGATATATGTACGAAGGTGGTCTGAAAAGTTTCCTACCTAGCAAAAGTAAGGGATATTTTTCAACATAGTCTTCTTGTAACTCATCACACTTCTCCCAGCGATGCTTCTATCTCTGTAACGTGGCCACAATAGTACTTCTCTGCGTTTTTATCTGCAAAATAACTGTTCACGAGACACTTTTTTTTGTGTGTATAATATTGCTTGAATGTATTTAAAGGTTACACATTCAAAAAAAATTAATGACAGCTCGATACTTGATTTTGTCCATTTGCACAAAACACTCAAACGACTGTTACGTAACAGATGAACGCCCGAAATAGTTGAAACTTTGGTTCATAAATGTCAACGTATGCTATAAATATGTCACTAGCTTTTATTTACGAGTGCTGCCATCTTCACATTGAGGTAGGAAACTTTTCAGACCACCCTTGTATACGGTTACGTCATTTAGCAAAAAAAAAATTGTGACGACCTTTGCGTCAGTTTAGACGTGTCTATAAGAAAGGTCTGCTATATTCCTCAGGCGACACATGGGGAGAGGAAGAAATACATTTTTTTTTTAATGTCTTTCAAGCTATAATTCAAAGAGGTCATGTCTCTTGTGCCCCTCCAAAGAGTAAAAGGACTGTCCTTACAAAATTACATATAATGATGATATAAACTGGCAATGGATTGTATCACTCTTTTTTACCTCATGAATGAAGGAGTTTATTTTATCAATAAGGAAAAAAATGTCCCATCCTTTTTGGATATGTGGATAATTTGACGAAATAAAGTAAACAGATTTTGAAGGACAATGACTTATTTTTTCCCCTTTACTTACAATGATTATAACTCTTTATAATATTATTAAATTGTATACATTGTATAAGACTTGCAAATATTATGTACGATAAACAAAGACTCTTTCCATTGAGTGAGAGAAAGCATCTTCATTTTACAACCAAGGAGCAATGAGGGAAATGTTCCTTCTTCAAACATTAAAATATAGAGATAAAAATATCATTTTCTGAGTAAAGAAATAAAATTATTAGCAAATGAAAATCCTTCAAGTGATATGTGATAAAAACATATACAACATTCAAGGTACAAAGCAATTAAAGTGTTTTATGAGGATATCCTTTAGACAACAAAACATTTATGTATGTACATGGTACATATGAGGCTTCAAGATTGCAAGTGCACTCTGCCTAGTGCTCATATATATATATTAATGAAGGGAAATATACTTTCTCTGTCCTATTTTTTTTTTTTTTTTTACAATATTACTTTACTTTTCTCCCTGAGTCCTTTTCTTTTTCCTTTAAGAATTCCTCAAATAATTATAGTGATCATATAACACGTAGCCATTACTTTTCCTCTAGGAACATTAAGAATAAACAAATAAAGAAATGATATTAATATTTGTCATAGGACGTCAATTCCATTATACTTTTTTCCCCTCCTTAAGTCCAACAGGATCTAACAAGTTTCCCTAAATCAAAAAATACAGTTTATAAAATTAATCGCTATACAGTTTTTATCTGTTTTATCCCTAATATTACATATTTATGACCTCATGATTTATAAATGATCAATCCCCACTGGCACGAAAATAATTAAGAGAGAAATGTTACGTTTTAATGAAACAAACGTGACTTTTTACTTTGGTCGTATTATTATCTAATCAATGGCATGTTAGTTTTATAAATTATTATTTGTACATGCATATTTACAATCAGGGGAGGCATATTTATCGACTACGGCTAATTACATGTGAAAAAAATTATATTCTTTTGAAATGTATATAGAATTTAGGCGTCAATTGTTGTCTTTTCAAAAATTCAGAGCTGTTTACAAAAAATCAAATTTTTTGGATAAATAATTCATACAAAAATAAAAAGATTGAAAAAATATTTCAATTTTTTCAATCTTTTTTTCGTGATAAATTTCAAAAATCCATAACTATTTATAGAAAATTAAATTTTTTGGAAAAAAAATTCGAAAAAATAAATGAAATTTAAATATTAAATTTTCTAGTAAAACTGAAATAATCTTCTACTTTTTTTAATTAAATATTAAAATTTTTGGAAATGTTTTTCAAAAATCTACACTTTTTTAAAGAAAAATTTGATTTTTTAAAAAAAGAAATTTAAAATTCAGTGCTATTCAGAAAAAAAAATTGGAAGTATAGTTGAAAAATTCAGAGCTGTTCACAAAAATCAAATTTTTTCGGAGATAAATTTCAAAAATCCATAGCTATTCAACTAAAGTTAAATTTTTTGGAAAAAAAAATTGAAAAATAAAATTACTTTTCAAATATAAAATTTTCTAGTAAAAAGCAAAAGGTCCTTATTTAAAATGTAATATTGTTTCATATAAAATATAAGTGTATATTACTCACAAAGTTGGAACTGTGAAAGTTCATTTCAGGTTGTTTCCTTTTTTTTAATAACAAGCTACAGACTGTCATACCACATATGTAGTTGTATTAGTTTACTCATGTCCTATTAGTTGAACTTGAATTAACTCTTTTAAGCTATGAAAAAATTCCCAGAATAATTATATAATGTGTACTTGGAAAGAATTAGTTTATTACCAGCTACTTTTTTTTTTTTCTTCTTTTTTTTGAAAAGATTGTGAGAAGCAATGAAATTAATGACTTTTTTTTACATATTTATATCAATTTAAGTGATCTTAAGGAGAAATTTATCTCACCGTATATTATTTAGGCATTAAAATATATGTATACAGACATGACGATAACTCTGGAAAGAGAAAGCTATCTTGCATTTTGCCTATCATCTATACTTTTCATATTACCTATCAAAGTATTGATGTCCTATAAAACAAATATGATGGTTTTCATCAAAGGGAACTATGTACGTTGTACGAATGTAGCAATTTTAAAAGTTTATCATTTCTTATGATTGCACATATTTACTAAGGAGGAATGTTTTCTACAAATGAGTTGTGATATATGTATATTGTATATACTTATGCTGAATTTGACGACGTCAAATTAGCTAATGTTTATCATTTTGACTAGGAAAACACAGACAACAATTCAAAATGGAAGATTCCGCATTAAATCATATGGATATTCGAAGATTTATTCAAGTTCAACTGACCAATATTCGAAACACAAATAGGAGCCAAGCGTAGTTTTTATTTTCTTACTTTGTTTTCAATTAATCTGGACCGTTAGCTCCAGATCGATTGTACACTCTAGAAACAGTATTTGGAATAGAACAGATCATGCTAAAAGTAGTTAGAACGAACAAAGTATTTTTCTTTAAAGTGAGGATATCCAAGATACTTAGATATCCTGTTTATGGGTCATCTTTTTTCTACAAGACCAGGTAGACTTAACGTCCAATTTTTGTCCAATGGTGGCCGAAATAATATGTAGTCCTTCTATTATATGTATAAAATTGATAATTTTACATCACAAAATTGGATGTACTTTTTAATATTTTTAATGAAAACAGTAGTTATGATATACAAGGTGCTGCAGTTGTGTTACAACGAAAATTAAACGCCTGCGTTGGATGGATGTTGTTTGTAGTTTTGGTGGTTAGTTAAAAGTGTTTGGCGTCAGTTAAAAAAATGGCATCGATCAATGAAATATTTATTCCAAAATCGTGGAAAAGGCAATGTTCTTGTTGCTATTTTTGCCAAAAGAGACAATATTGAGATAACAAACTTCTTAAACCAAGACAATTCCTTTGTCTGGAGAGTCCAAAAGGAGCTGAAAAAGTCTTTGGGTGATTATGAATCAACAGAAAAAGGTGTTGATCACAAGATGAGGTCACACTGCTCCAGATATGAGGATTTCAGAGCAAATTTCCAAAAAATCAATGATGATGAGCTATCCAAATCGATGAGGGCCATTGCTATGAATCTCAACTGTTCTGAAAGGCTGATCAGGAAGTGTATGGAAGATGATTGGCAATACAAATATCTAAAGAAAACGCTGACCTTATTGTCATTTCTTTTTTTTTTATTTTGACTTTCTTGCACCCAGTGTTTGGCCTCAAAGGTCACCAGACCTCAACCCCATTGACTTCTTTGTTTAGGGCACAGTTAAGTGAGAAATCAACCTTGTCTTGCTGAAATACAAAATCTGAGCTGAATGTGAAGGATCCGGGAGGAAATCTGGAAACTACTAAAGGAAACAGTTATAATCATCAACTATTAAAACAATCAAAATCAATTATATTTATTAGTTATAAAAAAATTTATTCATCTTTCATTTGCCATTGGTTTTATAAAAAAAGGATAATTAGTTTAGGAAAATCAATTTTTTTTAAATCGTGTTGGTTTTTAAATAGAGTTCGCACCCTGTATGATACCTTGTCTCTAGATCTCTTGAGTAGTGCTGTGCAAGTCCTTATTTAGAACTGAACACTTGAGTCCTTTCCAATTCGGTCTCGGTCCGATCCAGTTCAGTCTTACATATCAAACTTATAATTGACGATTCTTGATAACGTCAAACACATTTGGTTTTTCTTTTATCAATCAGTTCTAGTACTGACAGTCTGAAGGACCGACAGTCTTAAGGAACTGTCCTGAAAACTGATTTTAAGACTGGACTGGACCGAAGTAATAAATACCGATAGAAACAATACTAATTTTGAGTGGGCCTACATTATAATTTCCGATTTGTTAATCCAATTTTCTGTTTATATGTTTAATGTACATAATATGTCTGTCAACAAATGACAGACATAATACCCCTTCTTTCCAATTTTGTATCCTCTTCTACCCCCTTTACTTTGATGGGGAGGAAGAAGGGATCAAAAGAGAAGACGAGTAGGGAAGAAGGATCAGATTGGGTCTAATAAAAGTAAAAGCAACGAATACATTCTACCTACATTTGTAGGTATATAAACCAAATAAATAATGGCTCAAGATAAGAAAGAAGAAGGAGAAAGGAGGTGGATTTACATTATATTGAAGAAAGTCGATTGACTCCTTCTCCAACGGGATTTATGAGCATCCCAGTCAGGTAGGTATACATAGATAATAGAGACTCTGTTGATATGTGACTCTTCTTTTAAATTATCTTTATTCTTGTCTGGTGAGGTGTGTTTGTATTGTGTTGCTAACTCATAATTAGAGTTGTAAGAATGTTCATATAAAGTAGAGTTTGAGGAAAGAAAGAAAAAGAATCGTTGGAACAAGACCTTTGATATTGAACAACAACCAGCTGATAGAATGAAACCGAGGAACCAGATAAACCGAGTGGCGAAACAAATACAATATGATCAATATTGGTCGAGTAGGGAAGAAAAAGATGTTAACGTAATCTGTGGTATAATAAAAAGCGACACCTTCCGTTGGGAGAGGGAAAATTTCACTTAGATAAGGAATCAACTTAGACTAACAGGCCCGTTTTCTTCTCTTGCTTGATAGCATAAGAAACAGATATCAATTGTAGTCGTGCTAATTCATATCAACAAAACTTATAACCCTAAGTAGAGTTGTAAATTTTAGGATTTTTTTTTTTTTGTAGAAAGTAAATTGAAGAGTGTTTTATTTTATTTTCCAAAGCTGTTATCATTAAGTGAGTATGCTCATGAAAGACGAAGAGTAACATTGATGATTTTTGAGATTGTTATAAGTATATGCCCTAGTTGGATCTCATTGTATTATTCAAGATCGACTCGGGGTAATTCCTGTCTACAAATTTTCTTGCTAGATGTAGAGTGGTATACGTGTTTATTTAATTATTCCTGCTATTATCATAACTGTTTGTAACAAATATAATAAAACTGTATGACTGCAAAGCTGCATTCCCTCCAAACATTCTTCAAATATCAGGGTTACCAGTTCGTTTTTCTACATCTTTTCTTCCCATACGACAAAATTTATGTAGAATGCAGACAATTGCACGGACTTTGTGTTCATAAGAAATAAAAAATTACAAATTACCAACTACACTATTATATTGTCAAGTCGTTATAAATATATTTTCAAAAAATATATATAATACAATTGAATGGAACAATGTGAGTCAAGTTAATATTTTTTTATCTTTTTTTAAATTTGTTTGATAACATGTACGAATAGAAAAACTAAATAAATACTTTTTCTTTGAGTGGCTCCCACATTTTTTTTGTGACCAGTAACGAGTCATTAGCAATCTTTAGAGTTGAAAATAAATATATACATAATTTATCTCATTAATAGGATGAAAATTTAATATGTGAGGCTTGTCAGCACGGCAAAATGAAGCACCCTATAATGAAAAATGAGTATGGATTACATATTATTTATTCTTCTAATAATATCTTCCATTTCTCAAAATATCTATTAAGAAATTAATCCTTTGGAGGTGCTTTAAACTGCGGTTCAAGTAAAACCTCGGTCATAATAAGGGGAGGGAAATATTTTTTTTTGAAAGGTCACATGAGAGCCAAATATAATAAAGGCTCTAGAACACAACGTTTTTCCAGTCTTTTAGGATCCACTACCCCTCTCTTCAGAGTATGAAACTCAAGGGATCGTTCTAATGAGGGAGCAACAAGATATTGTATTCATGTTCTTTTGGAAGAATACATTATGAAATAACCAAGACGTATCAAGGGAGAGGAGGGAATAGACAGCTGACAACAAAATACATAGGATATTTTTGTGTTAGCGAGGTAAAGCCCTGTATGTATTTGTATGTCAGTGCGGTAACACCGTCTGTTATCTGGGTTTAGGTGTAAAATACAACAGTTGGAAGAATGATGTCATTTTCTCAGAGCCATTATATCATTTTAGGGGTTTTTATTATATTTATTGAGAGAGATTTAGTTGACTTACTAATTTATGTACATTGATGCATAACATAAGACAACAAAAGATGAATAATAAATGGGATTCCACATGAATTCCCAAAGGACTTTTATCTTTTATGCAAATATTCCTCTTCCTAACCCCTCCCCCTTCATCATCCTATTTTCTAGAAATATGACAACAAGAACCACTGTATTAATCTTTTATTCTTATTTACTCTGTTTCCCTTTACCTTCTTCAAGAAATGAGCTCTGTGTATGTTTATAAAAGCCCTATTTCTTTCTTTCTCTCTCTCTCTCTCTCTGAGTAAATATTTTGTGGTATATAAGATGTAGGGAAATGAGAATAATGACCTACTTACTAGAGAGACTCGGTAGCAATATACGCTGATTCTACCTCACATCCCTAATACATTATATTTATTTCAATACTTATCTATCATTTTTATACATTTGTTGATAATAATAATTGAAGGTAGGATCAGCATTCCAATGACGTCAGTAAATAAATAATAAACAAATCGAATTAAAGAGGGTTCCTTGGTAGGGAAGACCCGTACGGTTGCAACGATCCCTTTTCCTCAAGTATCAATGAGTAATTCATATAATTTACATTAGAATTGTATAATATAATGGAAATTCTTGTGAAAAAAAAAACAACCAATTTTTCAACTTGTTATCGGAAAAAATGATATTGGGAGGAAAAATCCTCTTGTACTTTAGCAGTTAGTTTATTTTTGCTCTTGCTGAAAAGCAAATAATTGATTATTTTTCAATTTCTAGATATAACTTCATCAAAGCTCTCTTATTGAGGCAAAATTTAAGGTATTGTACTTTGTAACGATTACAATTAGTACAAAATGTACAGTAGTAAACAGTTTTAGAAGATTGCATCCAGATTCGATTTGAGGAAAAAGTAATCATAAAATCTCTTTATAAATATATAGAAAAAATATTTAATTAAGTCGCGTTAAATTTTGAAGAGTCTAAATTAAACAAACTCGCAGCAATTTAAGAAAATTATGTTAACAGTCCCTTGTCTCCTTTACTAGCATTTCATGTTCTTACAAATACATTTTCTTCATTTATTGGTTTTCATACTACTGAATCACCTCTCCTTTGGGTTTCTTCTCAGTTCTTAAAGTTATATAAAATAAATATTTATAACCAAAGAGTATAATTCCCATCCAGTATTAATTTAAGATATATATGAATTTTTAATTGAATCAAGGCATTGACTTAAATAGACCTTTTTTTTATTCATCAATTTATTTATTTTAGTTTGGCTAAAAAGAATACGTCGTGGATTTTTTAGTGGGATGTTTGATGTATTTTTTTTAGCAAAAAAAAATATTTTCACATCTTTTGTATAATATATAATTTTTATTGTTATTGCTAGCATTGACATAATTCTTCTTCTTTATTTTTAATTTGAAAAAAAGGAGGGAAGGGGGGGGTGTAAGAAAAGAGAGAATGAGAGAGTCAGTAGATGAGTATCCTACGTACGTAGGATACGGGAAAAAAGAGGATTGGAAAGCACTTTAGAATCAATTCTTTTGCTTCGACGTATTTGAAATAAAATGTATATATATATAAGGGGAGAACCACGCACTTTTTTTTTTTAATTTTGTTCTTTTTTACAAAAGAAAATGGGTCACTATTTTTCCTTTTTCCTTCTTCTTTTCCCTTTATTACACATGAAGAGAAAAAGAAGAGCCCCCATTATTATAAAATGAAGGGAGAAAAAAAAAAGAGATTTTCGTAGATTTTTTTTTACATTAGTTATTTTATTGTTAAATATATTACACTATGTAGTTAGTTACAAATGGTAATCAAATTAGTAATTAGTTTTATACACTAAAAACTATTGTGGGCGTTTGTTATTTTGTACAATGTACATAATGTCATAATTAACACCCTTCTTAACAACCCCACAACTTGATGAAGAACATATTTTTACGTATTCACTCATATATTGTACATACAAATGATTAATGTCTTTGACATGACACAGACACAATTTCAAAAGGATTGCCTGTATTATTATACCTCGTTAAAAGAGGAGAAATTATAGCTAGAGTACCTACTAATAATATGATTAGGGATATGTTTGTATAATGGAAATCCTGTCGAAAGCAGACAGCTTCTCCCTAAGTAGGAGTACCAATTAGTCTACCTGACAAATCAGACACACGGTGTGTCCTTTTTCCATGTCAAATAACCTGATTATCCTTTATTATACACATACATACATTAGAGTGAAACTAATGTCTGACTTTGTGCAAACTTTCTCAAGCTTCTTCTTTTTTTAGGCTCTGTGTATGGACCCAATGTGCAATTTCAATTAAATTTATTAATTTTTACAAACAAAGCCAATGAATTTTTTGGAAACAGTAATAAAAACAATAAAAATCATATTTTTGGGCTCTAAAAGTATGCAACAATTATTTTGTACAATATATTTTTTAGATGAATATACAATGGTTAGAAAGGATGAACATTATTTTTGAAAAATTACTATTTGTTAACAAAAAATTGACAAGAATTCCAAAAATGTAAAACAACCAACTCTCATAACGCAGTTTTTTTCATCCATAAAAGAATAAAAATATTATTTTAAGATATGTAGGAAATTAATTTTCCTTGATTAATTCGTTCCGTATTTTTCAACAATAAATGTTTGATATTAATAGGATAGGAGAGTGGAGCTTTTTGTTAGAGGGAGTTACCCACATTTCTTACGTATCATGTATGATTTTTTAGTCATAAAGGAACACAAAATGCAAATTTTATTGCCTCAATGAGCTTTAGTCAAGAGGGAACGGGCGGCAGAAAGAGGCATGAAGAGCAATGCAATAATTGAAAAATCAATAGCCTTGTTATAGCCTACTTATGGTCTTATTAAGTAGTTTTTGCAGATTTTCTATTGAAAAATAAAGATTTATCTATTTAATTCTTTTAAAATTTGCTCAAACCATGAAATTATTCTTCCGATCTAATATTTTTATAGTAAATAACCCCATTTCTTATAACCCCCCCTTATCCATTGGTACTTTTCTAATTAATCTCTAATATGATAAAAGTACAGAAATATATCATCAAACTTGTGTTGTATCCACTAGGACAGCAGTTTATTTATCCCTTGACAAAAATAGCTAACATGCGAATGATAAATGTTTACATTGGAAATAAAATGCAATTACTCCCGTAAAAAAAGCCCATATAAATCAGGCTTTCCCTAAATTAAGAAACATAATCTTAGTGCCCGTGCACGGAAAACAGCCCTGTGGACAATTGCCCGTATTTTGATCAAACTTCATGATAAATAATAACACATGATAAATTCCAAAATTTAAAAAAAAAATCAATTAGTGGTATGAATATTGAAATACAAATAATGTAACGTAGTATCCATAAGAAAAAAAGTGTTAAATTGAGTTTAAAAAAAAGTGGTGGAGTTTTCAATTTGCAAACCGAGGGCTTAAAGTATTTTTCAGTATTATTCAGTTCCTTGGATGTATTGGATGATTTGACAGTGGGTTAAAGCAATCTCACACTACCCCCCGCCAATCTGAGGGCACATTAAGAGGGCCTACGTTATTTATCCCCCGCCCCCTCTTTATCAATCCTCTTGATCCATTTCTTAGCAGATTGGATTAAATTTAAAAAATTGCAATGGAATTGTATTGCAATAATATTACTCAATCTTGAAGGTACTCCATTGGGGGATGGAACAAACAAATATGTTATTATTAATCATGACGTCTGAACAAAATACGGCCAATTCGGCTACAAGCAACTTTCCTCCAGGGCAATTTTCTCCAGAGTAATATTCCACTGGCAATTTTTTTTAGCACAGCTTTTCTAGTATCAATATGCCACACCTGTTGCTATCCACGATCATGTGCAAGAGTTAAAATAACGAATACAACTTTAAAGAGAGTGAACATACAGAAAACGTGATTAAAATATCTTTAATTTGAAAAATTTTGGTTTGATTATTATATTTTTGTAAATTTTTTCTTTAAAAAATGACATTAAATTTGTCCAGCTTCAATATTTCCCTTAACTATCAACGTCATTATAATGATAAAAATGTTGATCAATACGCTGGAATGGTGGTAAAAAAACAGATATATATTAAAATTGATTATGATCTTTGTGTACCATTGAAAAATTACCAACTGGTAATCATATTGCAATATGATCAATAATATCACGATATCATCTTTCATACATAGTATTAGAATCGACAATTTGAGTATATTGACAATTTTTTGGCAGAAAAACTTTTTTTTAAATGACAAATATAATTTTAGACGTATGTTATTGAGGAAAATCATGCATTTTTATTAAAATATCAGCAAAAGCATTCAATCTGCTACTTTAAATTTTAAGAAAATCTCGATTTTGAAAAAAAAAAAAAAGTTGGTAAAAATGGATAAGCATTTTTTTAAATCAGAAAATTTAGATAGTGTATTAACCTTTTGGTAATACGATTCTAATGTTCAAACTATTGAGTAATTAAAACTGTGTTCAGTGTACTGGGCTGACTTTTTATATGTATATTTATTTATGCATGGCCCAGTGATTGTTATGTACTGCATTGTGTAAGGCTCCAATGGAAGGATATTAAGTTAATCAAGAAATGGCTTTTAAGTATTAAATGTCATCAAGAAATTTATTTTCTGAATATCAAAAGTTTCCCAGAAATCAATTTGATATAAAAAGAAGTTATGATAAAACATAGATACCTCTCCCCTTTAAAATTCTTTAAAAGGCTACGCAGTCACGAAAAGCTTGCATATCACTACACAATAGCCCATTTTATATACTTACTAGTAATTGATACCTAATTATAAAGGGTATTCCAATAAGAGGTGTTATTTTGATATTCAATGGAAAATGGAATTTTTTGAGATGTTGGATGTTTATTTCACACTAAAGATAAAGGTGTGCCATTAATAATGGAAAGCAATATCAGGCAAATGGCCACCCCAGCTACACTAACAGGACCGTATTCTTGTTATGAAATTTTCCATCACCAAATCGCAAAGTGGACGTTGAATGTCCTCAATAGCTTCACGAATTCCATCTTTGAGAGATAACACGGTCCGGAAACTTTTCCTGTAAAAGAACGATTGTTTCGTTGCCTGTGTGGCAGGCAGTGCCATCTTGTTGAAATTAAACATTGTCCAGATCAATACCATGCAATTCTGCCAATAAAAAATAATTAATCATCTCTCGATAGCGCAATCCATTAACCGTAACTGTTGCTCCAGCCTCAATTTTGAAAAAGTAAAGTCAAATGTCCACGCCGGACCATAAACCGCACCAAGTAGTTACACGTTGAGGATGGAGAGGCTTTTCAACAATAAATCTTGGGTTTTCCCGAGCCCCAGATGTGATAGTTTTGCTTGTTGATGTAGCCATCGAGGTGGAAATGGGCCTCATAAGTCAAGATGATTTTTCGATGAAATTCTGGATCATTTTCATACATTTCAAGGACCCAATCAGCAAAGATACGACGGTGTTGACGTATGGCCGGCTTAATTTATTTTGTTAGCTGAACTTTATAAGCCCTAAGATCAACTTTGACCCTTAAGGCAACAGGTGTGAATCAAAAGTTAAGACAAAAAGAGGATAAAGGCCCTAAATGCTTATTCGTAAAAAGAAGAGGTTTCCTATTACGAATGATTTTGTTGAGAACATAAAAGTTTAAATAAAAAAATTTTTTTTTTATTGTTTAGCAAAAGTTTTATAATATATGTGTTTAAATTAATTTATTAAAATCATTTATATCTTTTTGCGAAAATCTCAAGCAACTTGTTTGGTTGTTTTTTTTTTCGCAAAATATAACTTCGAAATTATATATTATTTTTATATCTATTGCAGTACTAATTAAAATAAAATATATATACATTTATAGATTGCAGTAGTTGGCGTGTTCATAGGGAATTAGTGTATTAATTGCCTTTTTTCTGCTAGATTTTTTTGCCCTTTCTTTTTTTGTAATATATTTTGCAATAAATTAAATTCAATTGTTTAGTTACTCCGCCTAAAAACCTATTTTAGAGCCCTTTTACACATAATAATACTACTGCAATGATATTGCAGTATATATTGTACAATTGTATAGCTTGATATACTAATATTTTATATTCTTTTTACAGAAGGCAGAATGGCGGAAACAATTGAGATCATTGAGGGAACATATCTCACGAATCCCTCATCTAACAATCAACTCCCTTATCCACAGAATATCTCTGGATCCTTGTCCCCAGAGTTTTTCAATGAGTCCTTCTGCATGAACTTCACCTTTATTCTAATACATAATTTAACAGAGGAATGCACTCACTTATTCGGTTCTCCCCTTCCCATGGGTCTCATGACCATTATTCAAATATTTTATGGCCTCGTTTGCATGGTAGGACTCTGTGGAAACACCCTCGTCATCTATGTCGTTCTCCGTTACTCTAAAATGCAAACAGTGACAAATATGTATATCCTCAATTTAGCATTGGCTGATGAGTGCTTCCTCGTGGGGATCCCTTTTCTCATTGTGACATCCTATCTGGGAGATTGGCCCTTCGGGATGGAGATGTGCAAAATATATTTGACAACCACGTCCATCAATCAGTTTACAAGCTCCATATTCCTCACGGTCATGTCTGCTGATCGCTATATCGCCGTTTGTCATCCTATTTCGAGTCCAAAGTATAGAACGCCGGTTATAGCTCGTTGCGTTAGTCTTACAGCCTGGACTGCCTCTGCCATGCTCATGGTTCCCGTGTTTATGTATGCTGCGACCATTACAAAGCCGACGGGAGGGCAAAGTTGTAATATATTCTGGCCCTTTGAAGAGAGTGAGGATTTGGAGGGAGAAGAGGGAGAGTATTTTTCGCAAGGCGGCCCAAGAAGTTATCTCAATGGACAGACGGCCTTTACTTTCTATAGCTTTGTTTTGGGATTTGCAATACCCCTCATTCTGATACTCATTTTCTATGTCCTCGTCATCGTCAAACTAAAAACTGTTGGACCTAAAAATAAATCCAAAGTGAAAAAGAGGAGTCATCGTAAGGTGACACGCCTCGTTTTGACCGTCATAACGGTCTATATCCTCTGCTGGTTACCATATTGGATCACTCAACTTGCCCTTATATTTACTCCTCCTGGGCATAACCAGGACAATGTTGTGGTTGCCGTCATGCTTCTAGCAGGCTGTTTGAGCTACTCAAACTCAGCAATGAATCCTGTCCTCTACGCATTTCTTTCTGAGAACTTTAAAAAGAGTTTCATGAAGGCCTGCACTTGTGTTAAGGGACGAGAGGTCAATGCTGCTCTTCATGTGGATAACTCTATGTTTCCCAGACGAAGGAATCACCGCAAAACGGGAGACAAGAAAAATAAGGACTCCACTGGGCGAAGCAACAATAAACAGAGTATGAGACTCAAAGATTCCAACATTGCAAGTGCCAAAAATGGGGGACTCCTTCTCTCTGGAGGGGATCAAAATAGTCATGGAAAGGAGGCTCATGAACTTCATGAAATATCCGTCCATGGGAAACAAAACACATCTTCGGCACAAGTCACTATGACCACCTCTGTGGTAGAGCAGAGTCAACAAAATCCCGAGAGTATTGCCGAGTCCTCATAAATACATGACATGTTTGTCGTAGCATTTAAAGCGTGTTTTCGGTGTTATTTTTAACCACAGCTGATAAGTTGGTGAGGATTTATGGAAGAAAATCCTCAACTTCATCATGGAGAGAAGTTTAAATCTCCCATCATCATATTTATATGTGTATGTTATTCGGTGAAATCCAAGTTATAATCAATGGAGCACAAAGGAAAATGGATGTTTATAGTTTAGATGTATATCTACCATATAGAAAGGACCAAAAAAAAAAGATTAACTCTATGTCTGTTACTTCCCATCAACCCCCCTCACTCCCCCTTTCTCTTTTTTCAAACCATCCATAATATTTATTATTATTTATTGAAAAAGAGTTTACTGTCTTCTGACATTCCAAGTTACATGAAGACTTCTTATTTTTAATGTGGTGTTCCATGTCAGTGTAAATTTATTTCTATATTTGTTTTCTGTTGGCACCTTTGTCCCTATAAATTACAGGTTAGAATGTATAATCATCATCATCCCAAGGCTGTTATTATTATTTTTTTTTTGTTTATGTTAATTTTCTTGTTGTTCATAAATATTATATTATAATTCTGCTTTTGTTTTCATTTTTTTTGTGAAAAATGCGATAAGATGAGTTACAAACTACATACATATTTTTACATTAAAATATCTAATTTTCTAATAAAAATATTATATTATAGTTTTAGTTCTGTTTCTTTTTTGTTTTTTTCTTTAAAGATTCTATATCATTTTATTTTACAAATAAATATATATTATATAAGTACTTGAAAATGTTTGTGTGTTTGATTTCTGGGCAGTTTCTGGCAGTTTATAACACCTCATATGTACTGAGTGGGGACTCAAATCATGCTTTAGTAAAAACGTAATTTTTAAAGAAGAAAGAAAAGACTAATCAAAAACAATTTGTGATACGGGATGATTCATTGAAGTCAGATCACTTAATAATTCAATAATTAATTCAGGTTGAGTGATTGAAACGAATCAATATTTCGATACATTAAAGCATGAACAATTAGGTACAAAAAAATCAAAAGCTTGAGCTCTCTAGCTAACGTATAAGTTGAGAAAATTACACTTGAACCTCATCGACAAATTTCCATTTGCGCACTACAATTAGTCTCCAGGAGAACCATCTACGCCGTCAGCAAGTCCGAAACGTTGAAGAATAAGAAGAGTTTTGCCAAAAGGCCAAACTGGACCCAAAGGAGTTTAAAAAAACAGCCCAGGGTAGTCCCCTAAAGTCCATGAGGGGCCATGAAACCTGACTGTTCAGAGTGCTTTCAAAAAAAGTGTATGGAAATAGCCTTGGGAGGGTGGAGACTGGAGAGGCCACTTTAGACACCAGCAATGAAAGAAACATATCTCCTTCATTGCAAGGCTCTTTTTAACTCTTTTTTAACAATTTTGGCCCCTACAACACTGATGCCGACCCCCTTGACTACACCTTTTCGGTGCTCGTCGATGAGAAGAACTGAAGTGTCCTCCATCCAAACACCGAATTCTTCAAAGCCACTGTCTGTCCCCCTGGGAAGCCATGACAGAGGAATAATTCCGCAGTGGGTGTCAGGACTTCCGTCGCCACCTGGGAAACCATCATTGCCGCTAAGGACGGTTAAATTAATTATTAAGAAAGCTCAGACACACATCTATATATGGTATTAATTTTATTGAAATTCTATAGTTATTGAAGTATTTATATCTACTTGAAGTTTAAAAATCAAAGCGTTCAGATTTTAATGTACCACTCAGTATGTTTAAATACTATATTTACCTCCACCAACGATTGAACAGAGGCTATGTTTTCCCCCTGATTGTTTGTTTATTATTCATAAGGATTACAGCAAAAGTTACAGATCGATTATGATCAAACTTGACACGAAGATTATACATACAAAGTTAAGTTAACACAAAACTTAAAATGCATAATCGACCATAACTTTGGAACAAACTGAGATATAGAACTCAATATGACTTTAGGTGAAGCTGTTGCGCACTATCGAGTACTCATTCTAGTAAGCTACATTTTTTATTCAATATGTCCTGCTTCACAAACAATAACAACCTCCACACGCCGGTAAACCAATTGGCAGCACCTGACAATGATGTCATTGTCCATATCGTACCGCACTGTCCTGATGGTAGCTTGGAGCGAACCCAAATCTGGAAGACAGGTGCCGTAAACATTCTTCTTTAAGATGCCCAAAACTGCAAAGTCCAGGGGTTTGAGGTCAGGGCTGGAGGATCGATGTATGGAGGAATGGTAGCAGTTAGCCATATTCTTGCTGCAAAAGTTTGGCTTCTTCTTTGCTGTATGGGAGTATAATTGACTTTTTGATGTTGCAGGCAGTCCAGATGAAGATGCCAACTGGCACTGCCATTGGCAGTGCCAGGAGATACCACATGTGTTGCCTTTTTGATTGTTGTTCTGACATTTTTACACTAAAACATATATATTTCTGTTTCAGCTGTCGTTTATTTGTATTTACTTGTAATTACAAATTGAAGATATCAGATGGTAATTGAAAAATACAAAAAGTTTTGGGTCTCTCACTATATATAGATACAGACTCAAAAATAAAAGTGTTAGCGATGACAATTTCAAAAATGTTCGAGAGGAGAGTAGTATAAATTAAATTAGTTAAAAGCAGTTTTGAGAGAACGGAAATAAACAAAAGTCCCTCAAGCTATCATTGGTATATGCAAAGCCGGATTGAGAAATTGTATGTCCTCATAAAAGACGGAAAGTAACTCTGAAGATTTGTTGCGGAGTTATAATTGTAAGTCCTCGTTAAACTATGAGTAGAATTAAGTATCGACATCGGAGTAATTCGTGCCAATGTCCTTGTTTATTTCCTTTTCCTTCTTATCGCAGCTTTATTATTGTAGCTTTTTCAGAATTACAATGTGGATTTTCGGTTTGTTTATTTAGTAGGCGAGCAGGTCATATATTCTACAACCCTTCTCATGAATACCATTCATATGAAATTGAAGTAAATAAGTATGTATTCGTAACTAAAGCAAGTGGAGTTAGTTATGTACCTTCAATAACTATACTATAAGAGGTTCATTAAAGGATAAAGTTGAGTGGGAAAAATGAAATTATTCCGCAATATTGATACAAAAATATGAAAGGTCTCAAAAGTTAGACATTTTATAAATTATATTAATTAAAGATCAATATATAAACACAACACAGTAGCATGTGGTATGAATGTATTTCGAATCTTTACCATTGAAGTACTTTAACACGACAGCAATTCGAAAGGAAGAAGTGCTAATCACTTCTCCATTATTATACTTCTTAATTAATTAACATTCTATATAATGGTTAAGGGTCAGAAGAAAAGACGGTTGCCTGAGGGGAGCCAAACCACTGAGAGAAAGAGGGGCGGCACTCAAAGATCGGGTCAAAGGAGAGCACGAGGAAATGATTGACATATGTAAGGTCAAAATTTCAGGCTCAGTACAGTTGGATCAATCTAGAATTGGAATGGAAAAATGTCATTGATGCTTTTCGTCATTTTATGAGCATTATGAAAAATAAAAAAGATTGTATTTCTCAATAATTGAAATTTAAATTCAAACTTAGATACACTTTTATAACAGTTTTACCAACATTTAAGATACAATACCATTATATAAGGTAACTGAAATAGTTGAGAGCCTTAAACCTTCCCATAGAGTTGCCCCCAACTATACGTAGTGCAATTAACCAGATTAGATAATTATATGAAGTGTCGAATAAATGTTTTAGAGCAGTTTCTGTAGTCATTAAATATGTATATATGTACAATCATGTATACATTAACTAAATTAATTGATGGAATTAAACACTGAGATAGGAATTTATGTTAATAAATGTTTTACAAATTAACAAAGTTGTTACCGTATTCTCATTATTAATAGAAAAATTAGATATACCTAGAGTTTTAATATTCATTGATAAATACTACTTAGGACAATTATTACAAATGAAGTTACATATTCAAATGTCATTATATCATATTAAAAAGATCAACTTAAAAATTCGTTGAAGGAGCCTCTAATACACTTACAAGGATTCTCATCATGTGGCTTAAGATACATTTGAGATATCAACTCACAGTCCTATATATACAACACCGAGGATTTGAGTTCCATTAGTCACTCTTCGAACCACATGCTACTCTGTTTTGTTTATTATTTATTCATTCACAGTTTTTCATAAAAAATGAAACTTTTTTGGGGAAAAATGTAAAAATCCATAGCTATTCACAGAAAATTAAATTAAATTTTTTAGTACAGGAACAAATATTCCTTAATTTGGAAGGGCTACGGTCCCTCCAGCATAAGCCCCTGAATTTATGTACCGCTTGTAAAATGTTCTTTTAAAATCTCAAGTATCCCTTGGAGTGCATCCAAGTACCCAAGGTGTACGCATACCCCCATTTGAGAACTACTGCCATAAGCCAACACTCTAGTAGACAAAAACAATTTAACTAAATTATTAGACGTCTATTTAATATAGTTTTTCCTACATTTAGCAACATCCACAAATGTTTGATACAAATAATTAGTACTAAAAATGAAGGAACTTTACCTTCATTTGAAAACAATAAATCCTTGAAATATCCTAGATATTTCACAGCCAGTCCACCATTCAATTAATTCAAACAGAATAGTAAAAGTAATTGCTCTTATAAAACTAACCGAATGATTTCATAAACAGAATTCCATATGCCTTTGAACTTGAAAATGGGTATTTGATGAGAAGCTTTTACATATCTAAAGGCTTGTAATGGTCAGGCAATTTTATTTATTCATTTTTTTCACCAAAATACTATTAAGATATGTAGTACCTCGAAAAGTTAGGCTAAAATTCAATTTGCTCATTTTCATCTATTAAAACCGCAATATAAATATAATGTTATCAAGAGAGAATAAAAATACAGACACAGAAAATTGAATTTATCACAGTTACAATAGAAACTTAGGCAAGTGAAGAGATGCAGCAGTTGTAATTTTTGAATAAAGATAATAAAATAAATCAATATATTAATATTTTTTGTAGACCTGGGTTGTTGTTTTATTAATCTTAGATTATGCGAGGGTAGTTTGAAAAGTTCGTTCAAAGTCAGAGAGATGGCACTACTGGCGCATATCGAGTTATGTTTATTTAGTAGCATCTCTTGGAAGAGCACACACCAACTCTCAACCAGATCAGTCTATTTCTTTCTGTTTGGCATTCTTTTGAATCGAGGAAGTGGAGTGATTTTCAAAAAAATGAGGGAAATGATTTCGTGTGTTGATTAAACAATACTTAACAAAAGGCAAAACGCCTCAGAAGACTAAACCGAAGCTCATAAACATTATGGAGATTTTGCACCTTCGATTAGAAGAGTTTATAATTGGTTTCAAAATTTTCAGATCGGCCAAATGTGCACAAGTGATACTGAACGTTTGAGGTTACTACTCCAGAAAGCATCGATAAAATACATGATATCCAATGATATGGGGATGTATGATAGAGGAGTGAAGGTGTGTGAGATTGATAGTGCTGTGGGTATCTAAATTTGGAACCATAACTCCTGAAGTGTAAGCTGGTGCATAATCATTATGGGAAAAAACTTTTTTGTGGACTAATCGTGAGCGTTTATCCTACGACTCAGTTTTCAAATGGTCCAATAACGATGAATAATACGCACCTGTAATAGTTTTACCCTTTTCCGGATAGTCGATGAGGATAAATTCTTGCGAATTCAAAAGACAGTCGTCAACATAATCTTTTGGGCCAATTCCTCGATTTAAACGAATCTGCCTGAAAGTTTGTTTGTGTTCTTCCAAGATATACTACTAACTAAACATAACCTCATTACGCACCAGTAGTTTCATCTCTCGGTCTTTACACGGACTTTTCAAACGACCCTCGTATATAGCAACATTGGTGGGTTTGTTGAAAGGTTTACTAAAGATAATTCTTGTCTATATTTGTAAAAACTATGACCGTAGACGAGAGCTAAGCTTTTTGTAGTTGCAACCTGTGCAGACTTTTTATTTTTCAAAGAAACTTAGTAGGATTTATGTTGTTGTTGTTTTCAATTCTCTCATGACTGAAGGCAGCTAATTACAGCTAACACCTTCAAAAAATTCTTCAAATTGTAATGTCAACAGTGTTAATTTTTGATTTTAGTCCCTCGATGTTTAAGATAGGGATAAATTATGTTAATATATTTTAGAACCGAATGTTAAACATTTTAAAACCACTTTAAAATGTCTGCAGCATACTTTTAACTCGAATTATCTTTCTTTAAAGTGGAAAATAGATTATTTTTATTCAGAAGCACATAGTTCAAGACAAATAGATTCCAAAAGTTTAAAAAAATCTCATTGGATAGCCGAAAGTATGAACTTTGATTTAAAAAAATGAGCCTCTCCAAAAACGCTCTGTATTGTTGTCAATTTAAGATAAGGCCACGACAATATTTCAAGTAAAAAACTTAATTTTGAATTGATTTTATAATAAAAAGCCATAAGTATTCGTATGCCCCAGCTAGAAGAGATAGAAACAGAGAGAGAGAAGAAGAAATGAGATACAAACAAAAAAGAGAAAAGGGTAAAAGGAGAAAAAGAAAAGATATTGTATAAAATTTGTTTAATATTTAGCCTCATGTCTAAACTGTATAAATAAATTATTTCAAGCTTCATGGACACAAGACGACTCGTTGCATAACCGTAGTGAGTGAAGGATTCCAAAAAAACGGACATTCAAGGGGGATCCTCGGAACAAATCCTTTTCTTTTTCTCTGTCTTTGTTTCTATCTCTTTTCTTCTTCTCTGTCTTTGTTTCTATCTCTTCTAGCTGGGACATACGAATATTAATGACCTTTTATTATAGAATCAATTCTAAAATGAGTTTTTCCTAGAAATATTGTGGTGGCCTTATCTTAAATTGACAACAATATAAAGTGTTTTTGGAGAGGTTCTTCTTTTTTAAATTAAAATTCATACTTTCAGCTATTTTCTCCAATATTTTTAAACTTTTGGAATCTATTCGTTTTGAAGCTATGAGTCTCTGAATAAAAAGCACCTATATTCCACTTTAAACAAAGGTAGTTCGAGTTAAAAGTATGATGCAGACATTTTAAAAGTGGTCTTAGAATTTTTTAACATTCGGTTTTAAAATTTATTAAAATAGTTTATCCCTATCTTCAACACCGAGGGCTTAAAATGGCCAAAAATAACAAAAAAAAGTATGTCCTTTTTCTGAAGGCTACGACGCTATGAGAGAAAAAATACGGCCATATTTGGAATCAGGGGATTAAACTCTATTAAATAGAACATATACTGTTTTTGTAAAATTTTTGGTATTGGACATTGTTATTAGTGATGGGACGATTAATCGGAAACGGGGAATCTGTTGTTTTTATGTGATTTTTAACTTTGTATAGAAGGCTTAATATTTGAAACTTTTTTTCAAAAATGTCAATATTTGAAATTTAGTTTAGTTTTTCAATTTTTCCCCAAAAAATTTAATTTTCTGTGAAAAAATATGTATTTTTGGAATTTTTCTCCAAAAAAATTTAATATTGGAAATTTATTTTTTGAAATTAACTAAGCATCCCCCACCCCCTTCCTCAAAAAAAAATAACATATATATATATATGTATATATAATCCTGTGGACGCCCCTGATGGCAAAGTTGTATTTTTTAACTATTATTTAAAATATTAAAAAATCCGAAATAGCATCAGGATTTTTTTAATCGTCCGATCACTGTTAATTATTCCTTTCTATTTTAAAAATTATACCACTCTATCTTTCAGCAATACCTATCAGGAGATATGGTGAATCTTAAAATTACTATATTTTAAGACATTCTCTCAGGCGTTAATTTAGCCAATATTCAGGTGAGCGTAAACAAGAGAAGATTCTTGTAGTCAGTGATGAAAGTGCTAAAAAAATGATTTTTATCTGCCCTGTTGTTTTGCAATTGGTAATCTGAAAATTAACTTTTTTTGCTTAAGCAATTGTCATAATTATCTAATTCACATCCTTTCCTTAATAGATTCAATTACATTCAAAACCTGATTGAACACTTGTGTGGGCTCATAAAAGAGAGAGTGTAACTCAGAGGATTTTTTGCGGAGTTATAATTGTATGTCCTTGTGTTCCTCAAAGTAGAATTCTGGATCGACGTCGGAGTAATTCTAGTAAATGTCGTTATTTATATTCCTTTTTCTTTCCTCTCTTGTCACAGCTGATTGTAGCTAATCTAATGAAACGCCATTACGTTCTTTCTCTCTTTTAAAACATTCTTCAAATTGTCAGTGTTATCATGTTGATCTTTGGCTTCTTTTTTTTAACATGTCATTCTACACTGGATTTTCATCATTAATTATGTTCTATAATCATTCCTCTCTATAAAAAAAAGAATTCGAGAGTGTTTTGAGTTTTGAGGGTTGTCTTTGGAGAGCAACTTCTTTTAAATACATCCGTATAGATGGCAAATCTTCATAATGATGATGTCACGTGAAGACTTTTAAGCCATAGATTTAAAACATCAAATTAAAGACACTCAGCCAAACCTTTTTAATTTTTAATTTCATATGTATTTTTAGTGGTGTTCATAACTTCTAAAGAAAAAAACTTTTTTGATTTATGGGCAATTAAGAATGGAAGCGACTATTTCTACGTGTTTTTGACAAGATGACTAAAGAATATTATAATTATTCATTTATGCCAGCAGTAGATACTTAAATATATTATTAGGAGGTTGGGAAGAAGTTTAAAAATTAAGTAGGAAGGTATTAAGTTCTTATCAAAATACGAGTATTTCATCTTATATAATGGGTACAGTATGTAGTTAGATTTAATTGAATCAAGTACTTTCATATGATGATTAGATATAAGTACTTTATTAGAAGATATGAATCTTTATATGTATAACTTTCGAGTGTATGAGTACTATATAATATCTATATATTAGGAGGGGGGGTGTAATCCATATGTAGTGAGCACAAAATTTTAATTTTTCAAATTTGTTCCTTTTTGTCTTTTTTAATATTCCTTTAATTGGTCAAATGGAGTTGTACCGATCAAGTACAATAAAAAATACCATTTAGAGGTTGCTCCACGATTTTAAAGTTCCGAAAATTAAGGATGTTTTTTAAAAATATCTTATTTCTGTTTCATTATATATATATATATATATATTGTTTTTGTTTTTTTATTGTAAAGTTGTAAAACAAGTATCAAATGAAATATTTAAATATGAATAAGGGGGCTGACATACATTACAGCAAGCTTTTTATCCAAATTTATTAGGGTGGGATTTTTTTTATCAATTGTTTTTATAATGTTCTTATTTTAGAAAAACTCTTTATAGCGAGTTTTCTTTCGATGTGGCTATTTTGAACTTTACCGTTGCATTACTATTAGTTATGTCGAAGGCAGGAAATTGGGAATTGTGAGTTAATCCATTCTCTATGGCCAGTGGGTGAGTACAAATACTTCATTTAATGGACAAAGACTTTCACATTGTTAGCCTTATTTTATCACGCAGACTTTCCACCAAAAAGAAACAGAAAAAAGGCTTGAAATCATTTGGTATTTGGCCAAATAAGTCAATCACACCTACTGATAATTTTTTTGTACTCCCAGACTATCATTGTCATATTATTTCGCTACATTTTTAAAATGAATTACATATATAAATAACAAAATATTAATATTCGACATAGTATTTTATTAAATATAATGCTTTTTTTAAATGCAAATCTATACATTTGTATTTCTATAGTATATGATAAACAAAATTTATCTTAGAAATAATAAGATCGTTAATATATGTGTGATGAGGGATGAACAAGAAATTGTATTGCTATCCTTTTGGAAGCGGAGGCAAAGTATTCATAACTTATAATTTCGATTATTTATGAAAAATAATAAATAATGAAATAGCCATGATGTATTTAGTCACAGAAGGGAATCGACAGCTGACAACAAAATGGACAACAAAAACTACATTGAGTATTTTTGTGGTAGCGATGTAACACCGTGCTTGGTGAGCTTCCTGGAGAGATGATAGTCTTTTGGCGACGACCATGTTTGATACTCGTAACTTATGAAATCTGGAGTTAGATGTTGTTTCAGTTTGACAATTCCTTCAATTCATTAAAGTAAATGGAGTAAACATTAGAGTAAACTTAAGTACTTCTTAACGTGAAATGTTTCTGACACATATGACTTGAACAACCCAAGAATTTGATTTCACTCCTTTCAAGAAATAATAAACGGCTGGCTTTGATATGAGATTTTCTACTACTAGTCCAGCTCTTTTTTACCACCACAAAAATCCCATCATATTAAGAAAAAAAACCTTTAGCATGAGACTATTAGAGACTATAAGACTAGTAAATTCAACTATTTTGTCAGTAAATACCTTATAATACTTCATAGTAGCCTTACAATCCAAGGATTAAATGGACCTGAGATGACATAATTCAATATAATAAATAAAATAATTCAATACTTCTTAAAGTATGGCTTAGTTGTACCCACTAGCTTGTGTATAAGTGACAATGCTACCGCCAAAAGCTTTATACTATACTAAACATGAGTATCTTTAAGTTTGTCGTTATACTAGACAATCTAGTTTATGTCTTTTATTAACATGATTTGAGTTGTTGCAACAATATTGAAACGGATTCAATCAAAAACTTGGAAAAACATTTATACATTAAGAGTCTACGAGTTATAAATCCTAACAAGCTTCATCAATACATTAAGCATTTAACATACGAGTTACGTTTTGAATTTGATTTTTGTTATAATTGGGAATTATATCCTATTTAGTAAGAAGAAGAATATTAACAAATCATGCCTATTTTCGCATACATTGTTAAAAAAATATCAATTTAATAAATAAAAAATACTATATAATATATAAATAGGTCTCAAAATGTTATAAATTATATTAAAGAAGAAGTTTTAAATGTTCCTTTAATAGAATGAAATGAAAAAAAACATTCTAAACATTTTTAATCATCTATTTAATGGTTTATGATTGAATATTTAGATGATATTTTATCCTATTGCCACATCCAACAAAATAGAATAAAAAAATAATAAATTAATTAAATAGTATTTCAACTGGCTCGATTCAGCATCCAATCATTTTCTGTAGTAGTCCTTGTATAACTCTGTAACTTGTGAATCGTGATGTTATTACGATTTTGTTTTGAAATTTTATATCCCATGGATGAGCAATGAGTATGACATAGATTTTCTAATAATTCAGAATGTAATATGTACGGTGTCCGTGAGCAAAGATACATCATAGTGGACAACATTAACAAAATCATAAAGAGCTAGAAAAAGAGAGAAAAAAAGGAAGAATAATTAGAAAGAGAAAGTGGTGATGGTAGATTTTAGGAAACGTGCCCGAATTATCTTTCTATGCGAGGCCACGAATCCCAGCATCATGACAGAGGTAGTATGCATGGTGACATTGACCCTGGGGACGCCCTCAACGTTTCCATCAGTCTCAAACACCTTCCTGATCCTCATAACTGTGAACCTGTTCACTTTTACAATCTAGACCACCTCACAAACAGGAGCTCCCGCGTGGAGCAAATCAAATACGTTTCATCGACAACATCACGAAACTGACATTGTCTATAATTATATGATGTAAAAAGGAAGGTCTTAAAACTATTCTTTCCAATAATGTTATTTCATTGGCGTACGTAAATTTATTTGGCATTTACTTAAATTTTAATGCATGTTGGATTTTTGCTAAGGCATACTGTATTATGCAATTATAAAAATGAACGGCCAAAAATTCTAGATTATACCTATATTTGTCTGGCAATCCTTTTGTTCTGTTGGATTTCAGTTTCTCAAATGTAATATATAAGATAATGAACTGAAATATACGATATCTTTTAAATGGGGCTAAAGGTAATTAGGAAATGAAAACGTAATGGAGAATATTTGATTAAATTTGGCTACATACATATATACCTATGTATGAAGGAACACGCCACGTAGAATTACTAACTTAAACTGAATGTATTTCAACAAAGTTCTCATATAACACATAAAAGGGATCCCAAACTGTCTTGTTTTGAAAGTCCTATATGTATTTATGTAAGCTTAAACAATAATGCAATAATGTTTTTAAACATACTAGCGTAGTTAGTCATCAAACGATTAGATCAGTTTATGTACAAAGACAAAATATACAGACAAGTTCAACATTAACTGTTAAACTTGTAGGTGCTACAAATAAAACACCGATCGGTAATTAATGTATAATGACTAATTAAAACTTTATATTGAATTTCATTGATTATTATCTATTATTGTTCGAATATAAGCATTAAGCATTTTACTTAAAGCTGACATTCGTCATTTCAATATATCAAAATAATTTTCAGGAATTAATTATTGTAATTTTATTTGTTGATGTTTCATCAAAACATTTGAAAATTAACTAAATAATTTAAATTAATAAAGCCATTAGATAAGAATGGAGGACTTAACAAGATCTTTTGTCGAATTCCATTCTACGTACCAAGAAATCTATATCATCTCTTTGATGAAGAGTGCTGATTTCTGATTTACTTGTTTGATTTGATTCATGTGGCTATTATGAGACATAAGTCTCATTTGCTCCTCACCAGGGAGGGATGTTGGGTATAAGGTACTGAAAGTGATCCTTCTCTGTTAAACTGATTCTTATGCTTCAATACAAAGTCGAATAATCTTATGGGGTTTGAATATAAAAAATGTAAAAATGAAGACATGGGTGTGATTAGTGACGAACATAGTATATATTTTGGGCATGTTAAAAGGTAACATTGACAATTTGAAGAATATTTTAGAGGGAAAAAGCTTGGCTGTCTAATGTAGTGTTCTCTAGATATTGACTTAACTTCAACAACACCTCCATCCCTCACTATTCAAAGATGGTGCTCCATCTTTAACAAATGAAGTTATTTTTGTCATAGTAATTGAATTTTGTCAAGGAAAGTTTTCATTATTATGATTGTTCTAATAATATCCTCATCCATTGTAGTTCCTTGCATTGGCAACATCGCGAGAAGTTAAAATCGCTTGGATTAACTATTTACGTCGAAAGAAAATTGCCGTTTGTGATATGTCCTTATTATCCACAAATCCATCGATACAAAGGGACAAGTTTTCAGTCTTTCAATCAGAGTCGCTTTTATGCCCTCACCAAGTGTTTCAGTCCCTGTGAATTAATATCGTTCGACAAGGGAATCTTTTTCTTTTGAATGGATATCTTGTCATCTGTTAACATTGTCTGTGCAGCTATAACTATGCTGTCGATCACAACTATCGAGAAGCATCTTAATCTTGTTAATAATCCACGCAATGCAGAGAGAAGCTTTAGAAGCAGTCATTTATGTTTTTTGCTCCCTGATGGAGTGTATACTAAAGGGAATTAAATTTATTCTATCTTAGAGTGTTTTCACTTCCAATGGAGAAAATTTGACTCCTCTTTGCATACATAATAATATGGTAACGTTTCAAATTTTCCTTTTTCGTCATACTACATATCACACAAACAGGGGTCCCTTGCTTCTTCCTTCCAAAAAAAAAAGACCTTTAATTTTAAGTTGGCAGTCCTTAAACTGTGAACTTATGCCATCGACTTTCCGTTGCCTCTGTCTTATCAGGGACATCGGCAGGGGGTGTACTGGAGGGATGTAGCCTCGTACTACAAATATCAAAAAAAGAAAATAATTCATAAAAAACAAATTCCAAAATATTTAATTTTTGAATTTTTTTTCCCAAAAATTTAATATTTATAATTTTTTTTTTTTGTGAATAGCTGTTTTTTTGAAAATTCTACCTGTACCATTGTTCACTTTCACCCTCTATGGCTTGTGTTTGCATCTTGGTCCCATAAATATCCCTCATTCTGATAGTTTCTGTCATACAGGGCTATACTAAGTCCCAAAGTACCCGGATATATCCATCAGTGTTGACTTACGGGCCTGACATGGAGAAGGATTGTTTCCCCATCGCTGGAAAGGACCCCAAAAACCTTCCTCATGCTCGATTGCTGCAATTTTGTTACTCTCTTCCCGTAATTGGCAGAACAGGGGTCTTTTTGACATCATCGATTCGACAAATTTCCCCTGCTGAAATTTGTGTGTCTAACAAATCGATAACCCTTCTTCGTTTAACCTCCTGCTTCGACATTTTGATATGAAATAACCCCAAAATTGATTGGAGAAGCCTTTTTATACGTCAGCTTGGAATGACGTCATAAACATTTACATTAGCCCTAATAATTGATTAAAATAAGGTAACGATAATAAAGTTGCATCCTGTATTTATTAATGGTTCTTTAAAAAAAACACTATTACTGGGTTTCTATATTATATACATTACGGTATTTTTCTTACAGATGGTGTTGAAATCATATTAATGTACTCGTTACTAGAATAAGAAAATATCTTATACTTTGTTTTCATTTTCTGATACTTCTAGAGACAACTACCATATAATAATATTTTTTCATTGGAAACAATACTTGTTCTAGTTCAATACTTTTCAGGAACAAGTATATAACTTTTTTTCCTCATATCATGTATGAAGATGTATAAAATATGTATTATCAGTGGCGTCCGCAAGGAGTGGGCTGAGGGGACTGTAAAAAGAGTAATAGTTGAAATTTAATTTTTGAGATTTTTTGAGAATAGCTGTGGATTTCTGAATTTTTTTGAAAATAGCTGTAGATTTTTGAATTATTTTTCCAAATAATTTAATATCTGGAATTTTTTTCTAAAAAATTTAATATTTGGAATTTTTTTCTAAAAAATTTAATATTTGAAGTTTAATTTCTGAAATCTTTTTTTAAAAAGTTAAATTTTTTGTAAACAGCTGTAGATTTTTGATAAAAAATTTCCCCATTTTTTTTATTTTTTGAATGGCTATGGATTTTTGTTATATTTTCCAAAAAAAAAAAATTTGAAAATAACTTTGGATTTTTGAATTATTTTTTCCAAAAAATTTGAAATTTAATTTTGAAATTTTTTTCTAAGCATTTAAATTTTTTGTGAACAGATGTAGATTTAAAAAAAAAATTCCTAAAATTTTTTTTTTCTGAATAGATGTTTTTGATTTTTTTTTTCCCAATAAAATTTAAAATTTTCATTTTTTTATCCTATTAAGTTGAAGAAGCTTTGGAGTTTTCATCATACATGATGGAATTTACGAGAAATATTTGCACTTACATCTTTTTTCCTTTGGCCAGAATGTCTTACTTACATCATTTGATTTCATTTTAATTCTTGGGCAGATAATTAATTTTAAACTCGAAATTAAAATAAATCAACTTGAAATAAATTATTTACTAAAATTTGAATGATTCAATGTGATAAGGCAATAAAACGCCTAACCCCAATAAGAAATGGGAGGAGTCGATAAATGACACCTCCAGATAACATAAAAATGCAGAAAAAGCTATGATACTTATGAAGGGCCTTAATGAAAGATCAAAAACAGAATATTTTTTTAATCTGAAGGTTATAGTACCAAGTCCCCCACAAATATTATCCTGCGGACGCCCTTGATTATGAACGTATTATACATAATATAATATATTCATTTTTTGAGATTCATTGTTTTTTTAATACAAAATTTGAGAGCATTGAGTTATTATATTCTTGAAAACAATTATACGAGTGAACAAATCTTTGCTCTTGAATCAAGATACTACCCCCTGATTTCTTTGTCCACGAAAAACATAAAAAGGCACCTTTGTAGCCTAAAGTTAATGATTTTAGGGCATATATGGAGTAACATTTCATAGTTCAATGGTCATATACTATTATCATTTAACCTTCCGTTAGTAAACTGCGATGTTATACAACACAATATTTTATATTATTCCATTGAATTTAATTTTCATTGTCAATACTTTCGAGTATGCTCCTAATGCATTGAATAAGATTATATGTAACTATATAAGTTCCTTAATAATACATTGTTTTGGATTTATTCGCATATTTAGCCATTTTAATCGAGGTTTTGTAAATTTAATTAACTATTTCGCTTCAAAGTGGGTTTTTCCTTTGATTTCTTGGATTATTTATTTTTCATTGTCAAGAAATTGAGTAGTAGTTTTATTCCTAAGATTTTTATGAAGTAATGAATATTTCATAGAAATTTTTAATTAAATAAAAAATTTATGTTTTTACAATAATAACAAAAACCCCAAACTCATATTGTTAAGATTATTTTAGAATTATAATTTTTTTATCGATGTTTCTTAATCATATAAGTATAAATTTATATGTGTAAAATGGATAGAAGAGATGATACAAAGTTTTAATGACACAATCCTTATAATCTTTCAACTGTTTAGCATAGAATTAAATACGTTTTATTATTGGGGTTTATTTTCACCAATTTCTCCAATCACGTTATTGAAAGGATTCAAAGACATTATTAGTTTAACAAATGTTCAAAAATATTCCTTCCACCAACTTATCCTCAATAAATTGTAAAATACTTAACTTTTTAAGGGTCTCTCTACAATATGTCCAAAAATTGATGGTGGTATTAAAAATATCCGTTTTATAGAGAAAAAAAATTATTTTCGGTCGGAATAAAATGAAATACAATCAATTGGCAATATTGAATTTTTCTGATGCAATAATTTTGGATGATTGCATCATACATCAGTATAAAAGGGCTCAGAAAACACCACAGGATGTTAGTTGAAATTCAATATCCGAAACGGTGAGAGAGTACTCTTTGGAGACTAGAGCCAAGGCTGTTGGCATGATAGACGGAGGATCAACCCTGAGAGAAGTTGCTTAAAGGTTACATATTCCTCTCAGGACCATTGAGAATTGGTGTAAGAAGAGGAAGGATGGACAAACCCATGCAAATCAGAAGGGTCGAGGAAGGAAGAAAAAAAAATAGTTGAGTTCCCAAACTGGTTATTTCAACATCTTTGACTAAAAAGAGGCAATCCACAAGGAAACTTCCCGCAAGATTGACTTCAAAGGGCTACCAATATCCAAGTCATCAGTCGATAACTACCTGAGGCACTCTTTGGCCAAACTGCAGATGACTGGAAATGTATCCTCTTCAGTGATGAAAGTCCATTTGAGCTATTTCATGCCTCAAATCCCAAAACAGATCGGGTTTGGCAAGAGATAAGGGAGATGTGGAACCCACTCCAATTGGGAAATTTCTTCTGAAAATTCAGGTTTGGGCCATTATCAGCCATCAGGTAGTGTCAAATCTTCACCTGATTCCACGAAACCAAATTGTAACGGCCAAGTACTACGTAATGGAGATCCTCAGCAAGTCTTTGATGTCAGCTTTGTCCGAAATTGAAGAAACTGGACCTCCTGTGAAGAGGAAAATGTTGTCTCACACATCAAGAGCCATTTTCCATCAAGATGGTGCCCCTGCTCACAACTCCAAAAAAGCACAAAAGTGGTGTTCAGACAACTTGGATTCCTGCCAAAAGTCCTGATTTGTCTCCCATTGAAAATTTCCTATTGTAAGCCTTGGTACATAAGGAATGCGCCAGCAACTTCAGAGGATGAATTAAAAAAAACTGACAAAAGCTTGAGAAAAAATTTCTCCAGATACTTTGAATAATCTGTATGAAGGGATGCTAAAACGCATAAAAATTTATTGAGCTTGAAGGTCGTCATATTGGGAACTAAATATATTTTTTGGGCAAAAAAAATCCCCTGTTCAGGTTATTACATGATTTATTTTAAAAACTACTATCAATTTTTGGACATACTGTACTTCACAAAAAAAAAAATGCATTTTTTCATGCACATTTTTCTTCATTTTTTTGTAATTACAAATAGGCACTTTCTCCGATTTTGAATAGGGAACTATTTATCTACAAACTAAAGTGTGCATTAACAAAAATGAATCATACCTGAAAGCTTAAAATAATTCCAAACAAATTAACTTAAAGCAATGAAAGAGCAGTCTTAAGACCTTACTCTTTACGTCATACAAATTTTTGTAAACAAAGTCAGTTATGATTTTGTCGAAAAATTGTAAAGTGCTTGATTTGCTCCAACAGGGAGATCCTGTTTGGGAATTTTTGAAGTTAACGTTCGACTGTTTTGAAAATTAGAAAGGCATTTGAGGCCGAGAGCTGCTATAAACAGAAGCCTGGGAGTGGGGCCACAATAAAAAGCAATCGGTGCAGAATGAGTGTCTTGGGAGACTGTATTGTGGCAAATCCTAAGCCACGATGCGCAAGCTTTCAAAAAAACACAACTCTAGTAAAAGGACCATCAGGAATGTCCTGAAAGACATACATCCCTCCCCCCCCCTTAAATGTTACGTCTACAGAAAACGCCAGGTCATAATATGAACGGTAAAGGCCAACATATTGAGCAATTCTTAAATTGGATGAAGGGGGATAACTCCACCAATGGACATTGTGGCCTCTTTGACTATGGAATTTGAGGCCAAGGCCTATCTTTTCCCCCAGAGAAGTTCTATAGAGTTGAAGGCCTACATTGAGCGGGAGTGGATGGCTATGTCTGATGAGTATGTCATCAAAGTGTGTCAGGTCTTCCGACCTCTTGTAGAGGCTGAAATTGAGGCTAAAGGTGGACATTTCGAATTTTAAGGAAGGAAGGTATATTTCTTCACATCAAGAGGCAAAAAAAGATAATATATATTTTTATCTCTCAACCTTTATCACATTTGAGCTCTTGATGATTTCATTAATTTTGTTCACTATGATGTATTTTTACTTTTGCACACTGTATAGTTTATACTGCGTGCTTTTTTCTTCTGCTAAGATTGTTGTGGGCAAAAAAACAATACTGTATCACGTAGACGATGCTAAAAAAATAATTTTTTTGTAGGCCACAAATGCAGAAATTTTGGGTTATAGAGGTCGTTATCATTTTTCTGAGGTAAAAACAACACCATCTTAATCCAAGGGCAAAAAAAGATAATATATATTTTTATCTCTCAACATTTCCGATTGAAAAGATAGGGAAAATGCCCAAAATCAATGGAGTGTGAGAGTAAACAAAGAGATTCAACAAATATCCACCAGTCGTTGAATGCAATAGATTGGACATCCCCCCATGACAAGTGCTCTTATTTGGCACTATGTTTTCTACGGCAAGGTGGGGAATAGTACTCAGTAATGACTATGAGTTTCTTCAAACCTAATGATGACAAGATACTCTTTACGGGAATGGTAGGAGCCGAAATGAAGTGTATTGCTTACAACATAAAGCTTGTTGTGGAAACATCAGGAGAGGTTTTAAACAGCAACTTTGAATGTGACCTATTCAGGAGCAATAAAGAGGCGGACATTCGATACCGGAGCCATTTCTTTCTGGAATTTATGAATGGATTCGTCATATTGGTTTTGAACTCAAATTATTGTGAATTTGAAATAATTTCTTCTATTGAATAAAAAATAATTTCCCAATTGGACAAATTGCCTTCTTTTCCTCTTTCTGGAGGAAAAGTTAAAATATAAAATGAAGATTGCTATATATTCTAAAGCGCCCTTCATAAATAAAGCTTTTATTTATGAGTGCTGCCATCTTCACGTTGAAGTCGGAAACTTATCATAGCTACTCGTAGTTAATATAATGAATTATGATAGTTATGCTGCTCTTCTCCCAAAGCTTCTTCCAATTATCCGGTTGACTTCGTTACTTCCGGCGTTTTTTTTGGTTTTTGTTTTTTACATAAGATACCGGCCAATAATATTACTTTCTATTCTAATGACAATCAGTAAATTATTATATCAATTTCCACCCTTTACCTATCCTCTATTCTTTGTGTAAGTCAATTAATTTTATATTACTTTCTATTCTAATGACAATCAGTAAATTATTAATCAATTTCCACCCTTTACCTATCCTCTATTCTTTGTGTAAGTCAATTAATTTTATAAATATCCGTATTTGGCAATCTATTCTTAATAATTTATGGTCGTACATAAATGGAAATAAAAATTTCTGAATGTGTCCCTCTAACTTTGCCAAGAGTCCAGTTCATATAAAAAGATTTCTAATAAGCTCTAGACATATTTACATCAGTACATATGGCCAATGCAGAAATGGTATGATTTATGTGAATTCCTAATGAAAAAAGTAAAATGTATTTATGTACCAGTGCGTGGCCTAGTTATCAAGAAATAGCTGAACCAAAAAGCTCTGTAAGAATTTTAATTTTTACTATAATCTGAATGTCTTTTTTTTAATAATAAAGTTTACTATTTTTTGTCAACCTCGTACCTTTAAACTAAATATCTGGAGAATTGTACAAACGAATTCGAGTCACATTGCAACTTTAGACTCCATTTGGAATACTCAAAATAAAAGTATCGATTTAGAATGACGTAAAAGTCTCAATTTTAACTCGTATTGAAAGGCTCTTAAATAGTCTTGGACCCTAAAAAATATGACTAGTGAATAGAGCTCCACAAAATATGACCTAAAATGCTTCCGATATTTTTTTCTAGTTCACAATTTGAGTATTTGTTTTTTCAAAGGTGTTATTTTTATTTATAATAGCTTGAAAAGAGAACATTTAAGTATAAAGTGCTCATGAAAGACTGAGCCTGACACTGATGATTTCTTTGAGAGTTCAAGTGTAAGTCCTTGTTGGACAAAAAGTAGAGTTGGTGATCGTCATTGGAGTAATTCCTGCCTATGTTCTTGCTAGATACCAAATGTGATTGGTGTTTATTTCCAGCCTCTCATAGCTACTTGCAGCTAGTCTAATAATTCGTCATGACAAATAAGCTGTTCTTCTCCCAAGCATTCCTAAACTTTTCCGGGTGACCATATCATTTTTCGATTTTGGTTTTTTATCATATCGGCAGAGCATATTTTTTACAGCTCTACTTGTAGAGAACTTGTTCAAATGATTTACTCAAACATTTTTCAGAACCTGAGTATATATTCTATAATAGTCTTTCAACAAACAATACAACAACTTTGAAATGAGATGTAATAATATGTTCTATTACAAATAATTCATAAATTAACATGAGTCTTGAGTTCTAACATTGATGTGTGATTTATGCACATTAACTTTTGATAACAGATATTCATCTTTTTTCTTTTTTTTAAATAACTTTTCATTTGTTTAGAAGCTTTTACTCTTCTTTGACCTCAAACTTAACTCCGATATCATAAGTATCAACAATAAAAGGACTTCTTTATGAGTGTAACATTTTGGTTTCATGAGTGAGTAGTATTTAAAATTTTGTAACTATTTTTTTTAAGATGATCTGTAGCTCCATCATTTCAAGTCGGTAGCCAACACAAATTAATTTGTCATATCAAGATGGTCTATAAGTATCTTGTATAATTTACGAGCTGTTTTCCTTAGAACAAATTCATCAGATTTTAATTCTTGAGGGTTTGGAAAAAAACTGTGGATAGAAGTGTGAGATATATATGGGCATTTCCATGTAGGTTACTTCTTTTATAATATCCACAAGACAAGTCACAGTATGCAGCTTTATGGTGAGGTAGATTATCATAGTTTCTTTAATGATAAATGATAAAGTGTAGGATTGCTTTTTGAAATCATGAGTATCTAATTCAGATGTTCCAGATAAATTGGCAAAATCTTTAAAGGATTATAACGAACGAACTAGATGAGGTTAGAACAACGATTTTTTATTTATTTGAAAGCTACATTTCATGACATTTAATCATTTATAATGAAATTCGCCTTTCTAGAGAATCTTGTCTAGACGGCGCCGGAAGTTTTGACAGGCCTGGGTGACCTTGTGCATATCCAGCTTTGCCAGTGTACTTGTTCTGGTTCTAACTCCATCTAGTTCGTTCCTTATAAGTCTTTAAGGATTTTGCCAATTCATCTGGACCACTCTGTAAATTGCTATAATTGCTCTTGGATTTCAAGGAGTGTTGTCAATTTGTAGATGAGAGTACATTTCCATCAAAACATTAATGAAGTCATTTTTTTATTTAATATTCTCCGTTTCACGTTGATAAATAATGAAATTTGCTATATTAATAAGACCATTAAAATCAGAACCAAACGTAACTATATGTTTAATAATCTGAAGAAAAGATTATTTATATAAAAAATACTAGACACTGCATTTTTAAGCTCAACCATTTCTTTCCAAAAAAATTTAGCTCATAATCATCATTCCTTTCTTCACTGGAGTTGGTTTTGATACCGTTTCTACAAGCATTAATTACGTTTAATATTAATCCTTGAAACTTTCCTTAATTTAAACGGAATTCCCTGAAAAACTTGGATCTTGGGTGTAGTTATCAAAGCGATTTGCAATCTCAGCTCCATCATACCTTTGAGTTTTCCAGATGCGACAACAGGAGATATCTCTTTTCGTGGAAATTTCCATTCAGGGCTACTGGATATATCCAAGGTCATATTTTTATCTTTAACATTTAGAGTATTAATTATTAACAACAAGTTTATATTAGGAGAGGGGTATATCTATGGCAATAGTCGGAGTTGAGCCCATGTAGTGTGTACACGCTTTAGATTTGAAGCTTTTGAATGCGTTATTGTAGTAGCAGCGAGGAACATACTGATACCAAGGGAAATGACTTCTTCCAAGGGCTTCTTCATTGTTTATATTAATATCCCTAGATATCTATGATGTCTGTTATAAAAAAATATTATTTATGACTTAATGATACAAGAATGACACTATAACTAATTACTTTTCTGTTATGGTAATCATTTGTGCTTAGTCAGGTATATCCCCGTTTCTACTTATTACTTACCTATTCAAGGAAGTAACAAATTCATCTAATAGGTTATTAGAGATTTATAAGGTATGTCTGATAACGCGGGAGCCCCTTATTCTAATTGGCTATCTGAACAGGATTTATATTTTTCAAAGTTTTTATCGTTATTATTTAGTTTTTGAAGACAGAACACATCTAAATATAAAGTAACAACTAATGTGAGTGCTCATGAAAGACGGAGTGTAACAATGAGGGTAAGTGTAAGTCCTTGTTGGACTCGGAGTAGACCTGAGGATCGACATTAGGGTAATTTATACCTAAATCCTTCAATGATACAGAGTGGAATTTGTTTTTGTTTATTTCATCTTCTAGCTGCTCGCAGCTAAACAGATAAATTGTCATAGCAGCTAAGCTACTCTCCTCCAAAATGGCCTTCCAATTGGCAGTATTACCAGCATGATTTTCGGTTACTTTTTTTTAGCATAACAGTAAATCATATTTTCTCCAGCTCTAATTACATATATTATTGAAGCAATTTCCAAGAAAAGTCATTTTAAAATAATATATAAAAATTGATTTTAAGAAAATGTTACTCAATAAAATATACACACAATTCAAGAAAGAAATTGAATTCAACCCAAAAAATCGCATAGAAACAGAACTTTTTTAAATCAAATTTTAATAAGGTAAAGAAAGTAAAGGGCTTTACATTTATTTTTGCTCCAGGCTCTGCTAATGCTAAAATGTGCCATGTTTATATATATATATATATATTAGTAATGGGACGATTAATTGGAATCAGAGGCTTTTTCTGGAATCGGTATCGGGAAAATAATGTTTAATTTCCAATTTCGATTATAATGTATTGTTATTTATGACTGGTATTTATATGAAAGAAAAAACGACAATGAATTTTTTCTTCAAGATACAAAAAATGATAATGTGACACTGTGACTTGAGTCTTATAATTTTATTAAATGCCTGAAAACTGAGAAGAAACCAATTGAGCACAAACTGAACGTGAACAAATGTCTTCTAAACTCATGCGGTCTGTGCAGGAATTGTTATTTTATCGGAATAAGCAGTGATATAAATTTTTAGGTGGCCCGATTTTTTGTAATTGGTAATCTGAAGAAAAAATGTTCTTTTCTTATCAGTTGTCATTATAAATGCTCAGAAAATTTGGGACAAATAACTGTCACTGTTTGTTTCAGTATCGGTATTACGAAAGTTTGTATATCCGAAATTTACTCGAATATTTAAGTCAAAAGATCCGAACCGACCCTGATCCGAAAAAATGTGGATCCATCCTATCTTTACTTGGACTTTGAAACATGTACATAGATCAAGACTTGGACACTTATGGACTCAGAATTGCAGTCCTTTTGTCTCAGAGTTGTCTTGGAGACAGACTCATGTAAACTCTCTTGCTTTTCAAATATAAACATTAAATATTCTCCCCCCAAAAATCTTTATTGAGCAAAAGTTTAGAATCATGCATCAACCCTCATTATGAAAAGCTGTACACAACAAAATCTTTTTCATTATTGGTACTCATTCTGATATTCCTTTTTTTTTTTTAATTATTAAATCGACTACAAGTTATTTTATTCGTTTTTATATCCTTTAATGTCGATACAATTGCGATTGAAAACTTATTCAATGCTATAAATTTAAAGAATAAAGTGTCTTAGAATCAATTTCATGCATAATTTTATATCCTTTTATTACTTTTGTCATAAAAAAGACTTGAATTTCATTCATTGTGAATTATGCACATATGTATATTAGAGTATACCGTAATGACAAAAGTTGGGAATTTGGTATCGAAAAAAAAAGGAATTAAATATTGATAATAAATGAAGAATATCAAATTTATAGAATATAAAAATATACTGAAGTATTACAAATCAACCCTAGATATTAAGGAATTTATAAATAAAAAGTCATATTTTTAATAGTTTAATAAACAGTTTTCATAGTCCAAATTATAAATTGGTAAAATAGGGTGTCTTATTTGGTATCAATGATGATCGAATGTATAATTAATACTCATATATTAAATTGAAGATTAATTTTGGAGTCAGACAACCAACAATTCTCATAGTTGGACTTTAAAAAAAAAAAAAAAAAGAGAATATTTATTTATTGGAAGCATGTTTGTACCATAAACATGTTTCTCTCATACCATGAGACAAATAAGAGATAGATTATTAAAGCATTGTTGCAAAATATATGTTTAATCTATAATACTTAATAAAATAAACATCTTGTAACTGGATTCAAATCGATAATTTTAAAGAAACAAGAACAAAATTTCATTTTTTTTCGACATTTTATAGAATTTATAAATCAAAACGCGTTTAAAAACGACCATTTTTATAGACGTTTGATGGTTATTTTCTTGTTAAGAGAAATAAAATACAAAATAACAAATATCCAAATTCCCAAATATTTTCATTAGTGGACAGTCTAATGTATATATGGATGACTAGCTTTTTAATCCACTATCAAACTCGACAGTCAAAAAGAGAAAGAAAAAAATATTGTAGCTGGGCATTTGTATTTTCCAATGACTTAGTATGATATGACACAAATGTTAAATGAAGGTCCTTGATTGATAAAAGTTAATATAAAATCCCAATCCTATCTATTCCTTTTCTTGAAAAGGTTCTTCTTTTTTTAAGTTCACTATACGTAGAATCAGCTGCTACGTATAGCATGGAAGAATAAACTTATGAAAATTAATGAAAACAGCTGAGAGGAAATACAATATCTCTGTTTTATTCAAAAAGAGAGCCGTAAAATGGTATAATGTATAGGGCGTGCTAGTTGGTACACGGAGAAAGTTGCTGTTCTTCAATTTCTAGCAAGTTTCTACAACCTACTTTTTTTTCTGATTGTTTTATAGTTTTATAAAAAACAAAAAAATTTCTTGTTATTAATCTAAAGTCGTTAAAATATTTTTATTAAGTACTAATGTACATATACGTGTATATAAATAAAAGAGATTGTGTGTGTGTCTGAAATTTTGCATGGGTCCTTCTTTTGAGCTAGGACTAAAACGGGGTGTCATTTGGGGGGGGGGGGGTCATATAAGGGATGCTATACCCAAAACGCAAATACCATTTTTTGCAACTCAAAGAGACTAGATAGGGGTTTGAGTTATTTATCAAAAAGAGATCGGCGTTTCAACAAACAACTATACGAATAACTACGATTTCTTAATTTATTTAAGAAAAAAAAACGTTCTGGGCAAAAAAATAAATCGGCAAAATTGCAATGTGTGGAAAAAAATGAACTTCCCATAGAATATAGGATTGGTAAATAGAATAAAGATTGGTTGGCATATAAATTGCCAAATAAAAATTGATGTTTAACTGAAATATCTATTATTTTCTAACACTTTTTTCAATTTTTTCCATTTTTGTATCAAACAGCATTTTTCGAATTTTTTAAAAGAAATGCTACAAAACGATACATTTTGGACATACAAATTTAGAACTCTGTCTGGTGTAAACGGTATTTTCGAATTCCAGAATATTTTATTAAATAATTTCGGCAATATTTGCAAAGAGGTTCCCGTGGTCGATGATTATTTATTCGACAACATTATTCTTCATCACTTTTTTGTTTTTGCAAGTACGAAACAAATATTGGTAATCTTATGTTTCTTTTATATTTCCAATAAATGCTATTAACTATTTTTTTACAAAATTAGTGCAAAAAAGTTTTTGGCACTAAATTTTCTTTGCGAATTATCGATTTCGGGAATTTTTTGAATTAAGTAAAAAAATGGACATATCATCTAGACAAATTTTTTTATGCATATATCTTGGTATGTTATTTGAAGTTTATAACAAAATATTTTTTTATTTTAATAATACTAAGGTTACAAGGGCCAATAATAAGAGGTTTTTTTTTGGGGTACTGAAATTTCCTATGAAATTTCTGGATACTTTAAAAATAATTTTGTTATGGATCGATTAAGGACGAAAAAATTAGGTTAATTGGAGAAAAATATCCTATCCTTGCAAAAGGAAAAAGTTAATTTATTGGCTACACAATTTAAATAAGAATGTATAATGACGTAATAACATATTTTTTATCCATATTAGGACCCGATAAATGTCTGTATAATATGGATAGACATAAGAGAGATGTATTTCGAGATATAATAGAGCGTTTTGACTGACGTTGTAAATTGCATCACAAATGAAGAAGACAACATTTTGACAGTAAAAGTTGATATTTTTATTACATATAATTGACAAATGATATAACTCCATTAAATGGCTTTTAGAATAAATAAAAAGTTTAACATCTACTTGATGTAAGTGATGGACACTGATATTTGAATTATATCAAAGTAAAAATTAAGTATTATAGTGGAAAAAAATATGATATTTTTTTCTTATTACCAAAAATAGCTGGATTTGTACTTTTTTTCTTTTTTTTTTTTGATCGATGAGGGACGAGAAAAATAAAATAGTTAGAGAAAAATATGGTATTCTTTCCATTACTATAGTTAATTTTTATCTACAACACAGAAATAACATTATATACGATGAAATGACATATTTTAACACATTTTAGCGTCATATACAGGGTGGTCCATTTAAATCTGACCACTTACTAATCCAATAATTAATTAAGGCTGAGGGATTGAAATTAATTCATACTTTGACATATTAAAGCATAAACAGTTAGTTACAAAGCAAAATAAACTTGAGCTATCTAGCTTACGTACAAGTTGAGAAAATGATACCTGAACCTGATCACCGAATTTCCATTCGCGCACTCCAAGCAGTAGGACATTTCCAAGACCACCGACTACAACGCCAGCAGGTGCAAAACGTTGGAAAAGAAGAAACGCTCTTTCCAAAACCCCAAACTAGACACAGAGGAGTTAAAGAAAATAGCCCAGGACAATCCCTCTCAAGTCCATGAGGGTTCATACAAGGGATCTTGGAGTTTCAAACTATACTGTCCAGAAAGCTATCAAAAAGTGGGGGGAAATAGCCTTATGAAGTTGGAAAGGCCACTTTTGACAGCAACAACGAAAGAAAACCATCTGCTCTATTGCAAGACTCTTTTGAACTCTTTTTTTACACTTTTGGGGCCTCTACAACACTTATGCTAACACCCTTGACTACAACTTTTCGGTGCATGTCGAGGGGAAGGCCTGTAGTGTCCGTCATCTAAGCACCGAGGCCCTCAAAGCCCCTGTGAGCCAACACAGGGATGCCATGATAGAGGACTACATCTTCATCGGGTTCTAGGCCTACCGCCGACGCTTGGAAGTCATCATTGCAGCTTAGGGCGGCAACATTAATGGTTAAGAAAGCTCAGACACATACCTTTATATTATTAATTTTTTTAAAGTTCTATTGTTAACTAATCAATATGTCTTGTTGAAACTCTATTATTAATTAATCAATTATATCTTGTTGAAATTTAAAATTCAAAATGTTCAGATTTTAATAGCTATAAATAATTAAAAAAAGACAATCGAGCAATAAAAGTCTTAAAGACAGTAAGATCCCATTTTTAAATCCAATAGTTCACATTTTCTTTAATATTAATGAAAAAAGGGGGTTCATTACTATAGAACTTGGTTGAAATGGACGGCATAAAAATTGTGGCATCACTTAAAATATGCCATATTAAGGTTTAATTCCTTTTATTTCTTGGTCTCATTTTGAGATTCAGAAATTTCATGTCAAAATATTGAATTTTAAACATTTCATGATTAAGTTTTAGAAATTCATACTACTGTAGGATCTGAGAAATAAGGCACTTGTTTATTTGGAGTTCAAATTCAATCTGAATATATTTAGATCTCTAATATAACATTACAACTATATAGATATATTATTAATTGCTAGAGATAAACATCGTAGATGTTATGACCCCAATAAAAATAAAACAAGATACTCTAGTTATTTAGATACGAAGATTATTTTAGGAATCTTCCATGTGAAATGTGATGTTTTTTTTAGACGATTTCCAATGCATAGATTTTACGTCTAACTAAAGTACTTATAATTAAATATAGCATTTAATCGTATGTTACTTATTTCAAATGTAAAATAATAATGTCGTATCTTCGTCCCACAATTGCTTTGCATGATTGTAGCTTCTAAAAGTAAATATTTTCTGTCAGAAGAGGCTTAGATCTTATTCGGGCCTCAATCTTAGGACCATCATTGGAATTGTAGGAGAGACTGGAGATCCATCAATACTCTAAGGATATTTTTATCCAAATACAAAAATGACCAAATCAAACTCGTATCAATATCCTTTCCTTAGGTATTGGAATTAAATCTAGCCCAATATATTGAATTGGAATCGGAGAACGAATATAATGGGGAAAATGTCCAATATCTGCGTCGTTTTGGTATTGGAGAAAGTTCTTAGAAATTTCGATATTTCCTCAGATGTTTTATATGATGCAATCAGAAAAAAAAGGAATTGAAAATACACTGAGTGCTCAAACTTCGATAAATGAATAAATGTAAAAGAGTGCAACACAAAGTTTGCCCGTTCGCTGAAAACTGCCCTGCAGAAAATTTCCCGTGGAATATTCCCCTGGAGAAATTTGCCATGGAGTAAATTGCCAGTTAGGAAAATTGCCTGTATTTTGTTCGAATTTCATAATGAATAATAACAGATTATAAATTCGCTTTATATTATTTAAATCACTGCCAAAGGATGACACACATCCACGGACCCCTATAATATCAAATAGTTCCAAGCACTGGCATTGCACGGGGTACTTGATCGTACCCCTGGATGGTACCCTACGTAACCTGAGGGCTTGAAACTATTTTTTTATTTATTGGAGAGGTTCTTTGGATGTATTGGCGGGGGGTTTTAGCAATCCCACATTACCCTGGCCCAATACAAGGGCGGAGGGCATTCAACCATATTTTAGGAGGGTCTAAGCTATTTATTCCACCCCTAGTCCCTCCTTACCAATCCTCTCGATCCATTTCTTAAAAGATTAGATTGAATTGAAAAAACTGAAAGGAAAATGTTATACAATAATATTATTCACACTTGAAGGTAGTCCCTTGGGGAAGGGAAGAAAGAAATATGTTTAGATATTTGTTATAAATGATATAAGTAAATTTATAATGTGTTATTATGAAGTTTGAACCAAATACGGGCATTTATTTCCCGGGCAGTTTTCCTAACTGGCAATTTTCCCCAGGGTAGTTTTCCTAGTACCAGTTTTCTATTGGGGTAAAAAATCCAAGATAAAATTTATTCATAACAAAGTCTTGTTAAGTTTATCCTCCCTGAAAAACTATCTCTAATAGTATTAGTAGATATGAATTTTTAAAACTTTTTTCCTAAAAATTTAATATTTGAAATTTTTGAAAAAAAAAATAATTTTTTTGAGAACTGTGGATTTTTGAAATTTTTTGCGAATAACTATTTATTTTTGAAATTTGCTTCCAAAAAATTTAATAAATAAAATTCTTTTCTGAATATCTGTGGATTTTGAAAAATTTTTTCCTAAAAAAATAATATTTATAATTAATTTTTTGAATTTTTTTTTTTGATTTCTTTTTCCGAAAAATTTAACATTTAAAATTAATTTTTGGGAATTTTTTTTTTCAAAAAATTCCCAAAATCCAAGCCCCAAAAAAAAAAAATATATATATGTGATCCTCTGGACTCCCCCATTAATCTTTTGACAAACGAAACAAACCAATTGTGACAAACAAATACTTACAGGGTATATCTAAATATTTATAAAATATTATATCGGATCGTAATATATGATCAAAAAAGGATTTTTAAATTATATTGGATCAGAAAATATTTTCAAATCAGGCCATGTCTTCTTGGAATGTGAAATATTTCCCTACAACTATAAAAAATATTCATGCATTAATTTTAATACACCCGAATAAAATATATAACCTTACATTTTTGTTGATTTCTATGTAATATACTTTATCGAATATCAAATCTTCAATCTAACTTATTTACTTTGGGTGGAATGAAGACTTTTTCTCTTCGACATGTTCGATGGACCGAAATGACCTCCCTTTTCTAAACACTATGGGCTAAATCCTAAATTTTTATTTTTCAAAATTTTCTCCTTGTAACTTTATACACTTTTCCCAGCTTAGTTAGAGACGCGGCAGGTTACAGAGATGAGAACATCACTGAGAGAAATTTGTAGAGTTTACAGAAGACTATGTTAAAAAATAAAAATTTAGAAATTTTTTAACAAAAAATCTCACATCAACTCACTCAAACGAATATTACATAATAACTGCGTATTCAAAATGGCATAAAAGTATGGTGAGCAACTGTCAATAGTTGCTAGATAGATGTGAGTACCTTAGATTTACGAGTGTTGATACATTAGATACATATTTAAGCTATTACTTGACTTTTAACAATTTTTTGACAAAACCGTTTCTAAAACTTTTGAAGGCGTTTTAATATTCCTTGGAGTATATATTTATCGATTTTGAAAATTAAAAAAAAAACTATCCGGCCGTTTTTGAGAAAATAATTATTTTATGTCGAATTTCTATTTTTTTTTTTTTTTTTTTATTGCTCAAGAAAAAAAAGTTTGAACTTCAATAAGTCCTCGACAATTCAAATTTAGAGAAATGTTTTTTTAAACTAAAAGTGTAGTGTCATATTACTAAAAATTTGTAAAGTTTCTATAAAAAATATTAAGCAATGTAAATTATATTAAGGTTTTTGTAAGTATTTTCCAGGGGAAATTAGTTACTCTTGTTGAAAATTAATTTTTAATAAAGTGTAAGGAAGTCGTACGAACTTTTTTCTGTTCCTACACTTTCAAAAACAAATGTTTAATGACAGCTTGATAATTGATTTTGTTCATTTTCACAAAAACATTCACTTCAACTCACTCAAACGACTGTTATACAGTTGTGCACGTCTAAAACTGAACACTCCTTTAAATTTTACGCCATGCACATATTCGTGATTTTATTGAGTTGAAACCGGTTGATACTTCGAGGCAAGGGTCTTGACTAGTTATAAACAAAACTCCAGCAAAATCTAAATAGCAACAGTAAAACAACAGCCAATAATATGGAGAGACGTCGAGTCGCAATTTTGGAACTTTCAGCGGAGGAAAAAATCCCACTGAAATTGCCAAGGTTCTGAAGTGCAGCTGCACCACCGTTTACAGCGTGGTAGCCAAAGGGACTCCTTAGGCGACCACAAGATCTAAGACCAAGGACCAGCTGAAGTCTGCCCTCAAGAATGCCTGAGTCAACCTCGACCAGAGCTTCATCGCCAAGTCATGCAGTAAGTTCCGGTCCAGGCTAGAGTTGGTAGATGAGAACATGGGGGCACTATTGAATAGACATGTGTATAAGACTCTCATCTTTCATGTTAAATAAATTAATTCATCGCCCACTTTAAAAATTACAGAATTATTTAACTATTTTTAAAAATTTCAGAGTGTTTAGTTTTAGACACGCACACATTTATAGCCAAGGTTTTATTTTCGAGTACTGCTATCTTCCCTTTGATGTCAGAAACTTTTCTGACCACCCTCGTATTGGTTCATCCAAGATCTATAAATAACTTCTTTTTTTTATTTAATTTAACTATCATCATCTTTGCATTTGGTAAATTTATTTTTTATAGTGTTATCTATTAGAAAATGATTCCCTCAGGTACCAAATATTCATATAACTACATATATTCGAATCTATGAAGTTTAATATCTAGTTTTTATCTAGAAATGTTCGATAATAAAACTTTCAAAAGATTACTAATGTACTCGTACTTTTATTGAACTCTTAACGGCAAGTTTTCTTGACACAATCTATGATTACTCCCATCAATTTAAAAGTGGGAATTTTTAATCTTTTTTTTTTGCTCATGATAATTTTGAATAATTTTTAATAAAGATTCTTTCTGAAATTTGTCTTTTTTTCTTTATTTTTTGTTTTGAATGACTATTTTGTATGAAAAGCCAAATCTTCTTTCAATTTTTTTTAATATATTATGTCCATATTTCATTTAATGACGTCTTATATAAAGTAATATTTATTTCTATTCAAAAAAAAGGTCAATTTATATTTTTTTTATGAGAGCCATTTCTTTATTTTCGGCTCTAATAATCCTTCTGAGAGGGTCACACATGTACAAACGTGTAGCAACAGCCCCGAGTATACATACATACAGTAAGTTAATATCACGTTTATATTGTATCAACAGATGATGTACATTAGAGCAGTTTGTTTTTCAACTTTTTTTGAATATCGATTACGGCTAGTTCGAAAAAGTTGTGATATGCCAAGACTTTGCAAAATTTCATTTTTTTCATCTTTATATTTGAAATGAAATTAATTGTTCTTACTTTTGTCAGTTAATTATTTAATCATTATTTTGTATTTATTAATTATGTTCAAACTTATACAAAATATTTATACAGTGTTTTTCTAAAGCTATATTAGAGAGAAAAAATTTATGTTATAATTTGGATCCTTCTTTTCTGAAAATGTAAAAAAAAATGATGCGTGCTACATGCAGATTATCAAATCTTCTTAGCTTTTTTTGCTTTGTTTGTTTAATATTAGAATAAAAAAATAAAAAATGTATTAAACACTTTGTATAGGTTAAAAAATGTGTATCATAATTATTTTATGCAAAATAACAAAAAATATTTTCTTAGTACATATATTCACTAACTAAAGAGTTTTTGTCTTTTTTCATAATTTGATCAAGTTGTGCGATCTAAAGATGACCTTGTAGGACAGTACAATTTTACAAAGGTAATCTTTATACTATATACATTACAACTTTTCCAAACTTTTTCCAAATCGAAATTTATAAAAAAGTTGAAAAACAAACCACCCTAATATACATATTTATGGACTCGTGTGTACATTGTACCTACATTTTTTAATCAGAGTAATTGCTATCCAAAATAGAGCATAAATGAATGAATATGTTAAATATGCATATAAAGATATAGAATCAGGCCCAGTTGACCTAAAAAAAAATCAAAATCGTACAACTTCCCTTTCTTTTTCATATTTAATGTCTGTAGTAGAACCCTAAGCATTAGGGCTTCCCATTTCTCGGGCAGTTGTCGTTAACGGTATCCCGGGAACAAAGAGGATTTCGGTAGAAAATAATCAATAATGACTAATTTAAGTATTTATTTTTATATTTGAAGCAGAAATAATAAAGTTTAAGTCAGTCTTACCCATAATATATTCTCAATTATCATATTTTTCATTTTTACCATTAGTCGTGTGTATTATGGGCGTGTTAAAAAAATGAACATGGTAAGCCTAACCATTTGGAGAATGTTTTTGAGGAGTTCAGCAACAATCATGTGTGACAAGGGATGAGAGGAAGAAGGAAAGCATCAAGGACATAGCTAAGAAGTATTCCGATATCGATGCCCAATTCTACTCTGAGTCCAATAAGGACTCTGCAACAAACCCTCAGGGTTCCGCTCTGTATTTTATGAACACACACGAATTTTCAATCTGCCTTTGAATATAATTGAATCTTTTTAGCAAAGGAAGTTCATTACTCAAGAGTTAAACAAATAATGACAACTGCTAAGGAAAAGAAGATTCATTCTTCAGATTACAAATTCAAAAATAACGAGCCAGCAAAAAAATACAAATGATTTACATCACTATTTATCATTATCAGTTATACTGTACGGGTTGTTTTATTAGAACCCGCTTTTTGAATTATGTAACTCAATCCAGCCTGCGAAAAAAATAATTAAATAAGAACTGATGAAAAAGCTAATTTTGGTGGATTATATATAATTAAATGAAATTTAAATATTCCACATAATTAAATGTGGGATTTAACAGGAAAATAAATATTTACAAGGAATTTTCTGGAAGTAAAAACTCCAAGAGTCACTAATATACGCCATATTGTATCATGTATTTATTTGCCTAATTTCAAATAAATAAACTACTTTTTACGTACTATCTACATAACAATAAAACAGAGTATCCTTTATCGCATATCTTAACCTTTCATACAAAATGCAAAAGAAGAAAGGCCCTATATCAAAGTAAAGTAGAAAGTATATTTATGACATATAAGCTAAAATGTCATTATCTCCAACCATTGTTCTATTATACAAAGCCTATAAAGTCAGGGGTTCTCATTCTTTTACAACTAAAGGCAAACTTATTAGTGTCAAAAAAAATGGAGACTACTGTCAGCTGAAATGACCCGGATACCTATTCTGCTTACCCTCAGTGATATACTTTGGCTTGCCTGTGGGAAATAATGAGATCAAGTGGTAGTGTGATGTATGAGAAGTGAAATGCGGAATAGCTTTCAATGTTGCTTTCAGTTTCTTCCTTACCTTTTAATTTTTATGTAGTGAAAGGGAACATAAATTTGATTCCCCATTTGGACAAAAAGATATATTTACCATATATTTTAGCCAGTATCCAGAATGTAGCAAAGTCTACTTGTGTTAGCTCAAGCTTCAGGCTGATAGTTCCATCAGTTTATTTTCCAACACAGAGGAGAGAGCTATGACATAACAATTAAGTCAAATGCTGGGTTATAGGTAAGAATTTGGGGTTGTAGCTGGCATTTTACCTTATTTAGGCTTTACCTCTTCATTTTGCTAAATAATAAAAAAATGTATTATTATTATGTTAAAACTCCATTCGAACCCGATTTCTTTTTTCAGTGCAGTACATACAAAGTACGAAGGTAGTCCGAAAAGTTTTCGACCTCAACATGAAGATCGCAGTACTCATAAAAAATAGCTAGTCACATCTATCTAGCATCTGTTGACAGTTACTCACCAAAGTTACAGCATTTTGAACGCTCTGTTATTTATTAATCCAATTTTTATTTTTGAAAGTTTAGCCATTAAATAGATTCAAACTATAGCAGATATATAAAGGTTTGTTGTGTTAAAATTTGAAGCGTCTAAGTGAATCCAATACGAAGTAATTGAGGCAAAAACAAAAGGTGTCTTGTAAACATTTATTTTGCAGATAAAAACGCCGAGTACTATTAGGAAGAATTACGGAGATGGGAATATATGTAGCTGGGAGAAGTGTGTAGTTACAATGAGTACCCTTGTACGAACGCAGGTAGGTATAGGAGCGGGTCGGAAATTGATTTGTCCGGTTTCGTATCAAAGGACTAAATTTCTTACTTCTTAGATCAACCGGAGTGTTATTTCTATTGTTTTTTGTTTTTTTTTAATATAAGAAAAGAGTTTAACAACATCTGAAATTCATTTTGAAAATTAAAAAAAAGTACTCCTTCAGGCACATCAATTGAGTAATATGGTATAACTCAGTCACATAAATAACGTTGCTACCAATTCATCTATATAATCTATCAACTTAGTGACAAGTACGAGTATGTTTTAGAGCGGTTGAAATAATTTGCCTCTCATTATAAATTCTCAGATATACGGCTTATTTTATGTGATCATCTGATTGGCCATTAAATTTTCAATTATATTTGCTTTAATAATTTTTCTCTTTCTCTCAATAACAACCATGTAGAACTTAAAAATGGAAAAACATTAGGTCACTATTACACTTTACTTGGAAGACAAGAGTTTTTAATGGGACTGTCAATGCAATAAAACCTTTGAAGATCGAACTTCAGATCAGACTGATCACGATTGATTTATTATTTTTTTCTATGAGACCAATCTAGACAACTTCTTTAAACAACAAAATTAGTTCATTGAAGCAAATATTATAACAGTATGAGACCAGTTTATAATTTCCAGACGGAAACCAAAGACCTGCTTATATATATTCATTCCTTAACAAAATTTAATCCGAGTTCAACAAATCAAGGTTCAGAGCACTAATAGGAGGAATATGTCCATATACTAGTAGCTGACCAAAAATGCATTAAATGTATTGATTCTTTAGAGTATATATTAGTGTTGAGACACGGTCCAGCACCGATTTTTTTTAGTTCGGTCATAAGTGATTTTTTCCCGATTTGGACGGATTTTTCGGTCCAGACCGGGGTCTCAGATCGTGTATCGATTTTTTTCGGTCTCACTTTGTAGACGATTTTGATTTGGTCTCACTTTATGGACCAATTTTTTTGGTCTCATATATTATGAGAGACCAACTTTTTTTTCTAGATGAACTGTCATTCATTTTTTTCCAAAAAATTTCAAAGTACACGACAAGTTTTAGAAAAAATAATGTATACATATAAGAGACGACGGGTTCCAAATTAATCTGAACTATCTCTGTTTAAACTTCGTATAACATCATTTTACTTGAAAAAATATATGTCATGTTATAATCAATTTATCTGTAAAATCGGTCTAGACCGATTTTTTTAGAACCGAACTCGACGGAACTTTCCTTTTGGACCGATCTCGACCGAATTTTTATATGATACCGGTCCAGACCGAGCTTTTTCGTTGGACCCGACTAATTCGGTCCAAAAATATATATTGATCTCCGACTGGTCTGGGATTTCCAGACCGAAATCTAACACGTGTAAATATATACTATCTTGTGTCATTAAGTATACTAGGTAATAACGATGTAACATATTTGAGAGATGATAAGCCCTACATAAACTTATCAATAATAATTTATATATATATTAATCAAGAATAAGATTGAAATTAACAAATTGCATATATGTAGATTAGTTATCATAATTTAAATTATGATAAGCACCTAATAGAGAAAAAAAGCTCTTAAGATTATTTATTTATCTGTTAAGCTCCATGATTGTCTTTAATCGACTTAGAAACTCTATAAAACTACTTTTGAAAAATATATTATTCTTGGTGGTAATCATTCAAATCACATGCTTTATATCAGGGATGTCAAATATATGTGCCACAGAACGGAGCTGGGATCATATATCGAGGGATCAATCATCATTATTTTTTTTTAATACTTAAGTATAAATTATTAACAAATTTCTAATAAAATAATTTCAAACAAATGGTCTGCTACTATTGAGATCAGATGAACTTTAAAAGGTTTGACACCTCTGCTCCATCATAGGGAGACATCAATGCATTTTTGAATGGTCAAAGGATTCCATGTTCATATTCTCGTCACAGCTGATTGTAGATGATATAATGAAACGTCTTGCCAGCTAAGCTGCTCTCCTTCAAAGCATTTCTCAAATTATCATGGTTACCATTTTGATTTTAGGTTATTTTTTTAAGATGCCCAAAATGGTCTACTTTAAATTACTTTATTTTAGATAAAAGTTTGGTGTATATCAAAGATCAATCATAGTCTACCTTGTAACCTTAGTGAGATTTAAATATTTAATTACGAAAGTTTTTTAGAACTCTTATTATTTTCTTAAGGCATATTCTAATTTATTTCATAAAAAATCATTTGCTATGGATAAAATAAACAATTATATATATTTGAGATGTATGTAAGCAAAAATGTGATGATAGAAGAATTGAGAATGAATTTGTTGTCGATGACATGGAGGATCCCTCGATGCCCTGTATTAGTATTGAATAATTGTTGGTCGTTGTTTACGTCACCTTGGCTCATTCAACTACAACCAATCAACCTTCAGAATGTTGATAAGGGGAAAGAAGCAAAACAGCTGACAAAAAGAAACAGTATAAATTTTTATGTTAGTGAGGTGATGCCGTGCTAGAAGGGATTTGAATGATAGTGTTTTGCATTTGCACGTACCTTTCGTTAATCTACAATGTGGCTCTTCTATTCTGTTAAAGTGTTAACTTTTCTACTTCACTTAAGGGGGCTACTATAAAATCATGTAAAATGATGGTTTGCCCAAAAAGAGCTCCAAAAAAGGGAGTGTTTGGGTAAAATTGATCATAGCCATAAATATAATAAAAAAAGAAGAGTTAATAAGCTCTACTTTGAATTGTACGCATATGCCCTTAAAAGATCCATAATCATATATGAAAAAAATTTGATAATGTTACTTTTTTTGATTGCACCTTAAACAGTGTGTTTTTTTTCCAAGTTATTATAATTATTATTTAATTACTGCAGAAAAAGTTAATATTTCATCAACTTTATTTTGTTTAATATATTGTAAAAACTGATCTGATCTGAACGTAATTTATTGCAAGATTGAATTTCTGAATTGATCAGTGATCTATAATACAAATACAATTTTCATTTTCTATCTCCGAAATCAAGGTTATTAATTCATTAGTCCCATATGTCTCACTCCTGCCCTCTACTCGTGCTCTTTTTTTTCCTTGCAAAAATGTCAACTCTAGTGATGATATTCACAACTTGGAAAAACTGTAACTCAAGTTCAGCTAGACAACTTTCAAGGAACTAATAGAAGGAAAGGGGAGTGAGTAGTGCTGTGTCACCCCACATTTATTTGGTGCAGTCCAGTCCGATCTTAGGACCGGTCAAATCAGCCCTTGGGGCTAGTCCTTATGACTGTCGGTCCTTCAGAAATATGCACGTAGGAAACGATACATTTTTAGTATTAAAAACAAATTAATTTCTCGAATTTTACTATTAAGATAATTTCATATCCTACGCCTTATTAATATGTCCATGGGATAACTCTATATTAGATAATCAAAATAGAATGTTGTTCAATATTAATATATTCTTACTATATCTATTTATTTAATTAATAATAAATTTCAAACCCAAAGGGGATATACTCTATATTCATTCCGATGATTAGAATCTTAAATTAGACTCAGCAAGAGCAAGGTAAATATCTTTATTAATAAATTCGTAATTTTCCCTGATTAACTGTTCTTCTACATGATAGGACTTTTCTAATTAATTTTGCGTTTTCCATAAATAGATAGTCATACACCGTCTCATAATTATATCTTTATAGCAGGAGTCCTCAAAGTGGCCAAAATCGGCCCTACGAATAATTGAGAGCTTTTGAGTGATCGATTAATACATTATGGTAAAAAAAAAAAGTCAAATAATTCTCTAAATGAATAACTACAATACTTTTTTGCTTAGATAACGTCGATATGCTTATTTTTTCACGCAACATTTCCTTTGAAAAGAAATATCGCAAGACCCAAAATCAGTTAGTATTTGGTCAATTCTCCACAGTTATGGAATTATTATTCAGCCATTGTTGAAAATTGTTAAGAGCTTAAAAGGAGATAGTTCTAATTCAAACAATTAATGTTCAGAGCATCGATTAAGTGAAAAGAATTGGAAACAATTACAGCTGACTACCAAATACACTGTATATTTGTGTGTTAGCGTGGTAATACCCAGAGAAATATAAACAACTAATGAGGCTCTCTTGATAACTCTGGGAAAAAGAGATTTTATCTCCAGGAGTTTGATGAAGATCTGGGTTTATTGCAGGTAATTGGGGAACTAATATCGGTCTGAGTCTTATACTATCATATTCCTTATTACTATGAATAAAGAATAAGTTATAAGAACCAAAAGAACTGTGTCGTTTCTACTCATTTTTTAGCCTTAAAAAGAAAATATACCGAGTTCAAAACAAGATACAGAAAAAATAAAAACATTTTTAAGGCTATTAAACAATTTTACATCAGTTTCATAAATCAAATCTTTAATTTTCTTATTGTCTTAGTGATGAAAAAAAACTCTAAACGATATTCGCTCAAATAACTATAAACTCATATATCTCAGAAGCCAAAGGGTCGGAGAAAAACTAAGATCAGTTTAGTATTTATAGAGACAAACTTTCACACAATCATTGTTCTTCCCTGTTTAATATACCTGAGTCTGCAGATCAAAGGTCACTCCATTTTCTACAAGTCTGAAGAAAACGATTGTGAGATAAATAGACAGCTCATTGTAAGGCTAATTTGAGGGACTATTAGGGGCGTTTACACGTCCGCACTTGATTATAAAAAAAGTACAAAAACTGTTTCCATATTTTTAGAAGCTGAATGCATGATTAAGTTTTTTTTTTGTTTTTGTTCTTTTCTTTATTCTCTATACATTAATTTCATATATCTATACATTCCAAAAAACACATAGCAACTTCATCACAAAATAAATATTAGTTAACTAATATAACAATGTTATTCATTGTTCAAACAAAAAAAAATAAGCATGGGTAAATGAAAAAAGATAATAACATCTTAACGAAAATCTGCTAAACAATTCCATTTCCATTCATATCGAACCTCTCCAACACTTCGTGGGGACTTAATAGGAGTCTGTTCAGACTAGTATGTATGTAAAAGTTCTTACTTCTTGCGGTGTAGAGAATAAATAGCACCTTTGTTATTAAGCATTCTATTTTGAAGTGAAATCTATGTTTAGATGGTGACATTACCAGCCAATCCCCAATCTTTATTTATGAATAGTAGTATTTCTTCAAAAACTCAGTGGGCATGTGCATATTGTTAACCACACTTAGGCAATCCCAAAAACAGATGTTTTGAAGTTTCTAAACTGGACTTACAGAATGTGCTGTCTCTCTCTGTTTTTCGACTCTCGATTTATTTGTAAAAAGGGGAGAAGTAGCCATCCTGTAGTGGAACGCCTTTTCTATCGAGTCCATGGAAGGGCTACAAAATATTTTTATTGAGTTTTTCAGTACATCTTTCAAAAGTTTACAATCTAATCGAAGGAAGCGTTTATTTTGAATACTGTTCATTTAAGGTCGGTTCTCTGATGGGTGTGAGTTCGAAAAATAATGATATTTACTATAATTGGTTCTAACTGGGTTTACGTAATCATCATCCAAAAATTAAAACAACTTCACGTATATGATTCAAATATATCTCAAAAATCTATGATTTCTAAATGAAATCAATAGTTATAAGATTAAAATTTGATTCATTCCCTAAATAAGTATCCATTTTGACTATAAGATGATTACTAATTCGTATTCTCGACATCGGATAAAAGCATATAGTTATGAGTTTCATTAATCATAATTATAATATAAAAAGGGAAATGTCAAGGTTAATAGAAATACAAGGATATACCGTCATGTAATCAGCCTGGACAAAAAATTTCGTTTGATCTATGTACCGACTGCTGGTAAGTCGGACAGATTTTTACGTCATAAAGTATAACAACGGTATATTAACAGTATAAAATACTATAAATTATATGATTAACATAAAATATACTCTTTGACGTCACTATTAAAAAGTTTGGTGAAAATGAAACATCACTCGGAAAAATATTATGGGTGCACCTTGTATTTCTATTAACCTTGGGAAATATGAGTTGAATTAGAAAGAGTAGTCCCACGCATGCAAATTTTTCATAGCCTTACTAATACTGATTAGTTACTGTAAATTCTATAAAGTAGCGTAAATTAGAATCTTTGTAGATATTATAGTTCGAAATAATACAGGAATTGTATTCACTAGTTATTACTTACTATTTATTAACATATCTTATTATTATATATCTGTAATAATAACATTGTACATATATTATGTAGGTATTATCTAGGTAGTACTTCTCCAACATCCCTACTATTATTTCATATTGAGTCGAGGCCCAAAGTTTAAGTTAGACATAGTATTCATTCCCATAACTTTGATTAAGTTATTCAACTTACTCTATGCGTCTCCGTAAAAGTTTTGAAGAAACAACTTCATTGGCAATTCTATTCTAGGCATATGAGAATGAGATGAGAATAAAAATAAAATTGAGTCATTAATTATAGGATATTAACTAGTGTTGGATCGGTCTAAAAAAACTAAAAAGACTGCAGTCCTACCAGTAGGGTCCCAATAAAATTTGTTAGTCCTAGGACCGGTACTTATTGGGCTTTTGTAGAAACTACAACAGCTGAAATTACGTACTATTACTAAATACGTCATCTGAGTTGCTGGAGTTACATCATAATAACCACTTTCAAAGAGACCTGTAGGAGATGTCTGACTAGAACATATTATTAATTGTTATCATTTATTATTTCCTTAGTTCTTATTTTCTTCAATCCTAGCTATGAGTGAAGAAAATAAAAAGATAGCTAGGACTGTAGGACTGAAAGACCGATGTATCAGGTCCGTTGAATGTTGAAAAAGATAAGAGTGGGGGGGTATGATATAGCGATCAGTCCTAGGACTGATCCAAAACTAATATTCACATATGTAGGTAAAATAAGAAGTTCTGAGCCAACAAATATCCACTAAACCGAAGATAATATTTTCTCCAATATCACTATAGTTGATATTTTTGTACAGAAAAAAGTGTGAGTAGAAGGTGTGAGTGAGGCATATGGTTCTACTGCATTAAGTCCCTTGTTAATATCACCTGCCTATTATATGAGATTTATTTATTTTGACGGGGGGCGTATATTGTTTGAATTCCAAGTTATTATAACTTGTCATATAATCACGTGATTTATATTAGAATAGGTTCGAATGACTCTTCATTTATTACCGGAACAATACCAAGAAACGCAAAAAGTAGAATTTGGGCGCAACTCTCAGAAGAAGTAAGAGTAGTATCTTCACTTCTTCTTATGAAGTATTATTCATTTTTTTTTTCTAGTCTCTAATTCCCTCCCCTTCATTTTACAGTATATAAATCAAAGATTGCGTTCAAAATACAAAAAAATCGGTCAGGGCAAAACCGTACACAACAAAAAGAAGAGATGCGCAAACTTATTCACGCCCATCAGTGAGCCAACCTCCACTGAAATCAAGGAAGGGCCACAGGTTCTAAAATAAAGGAAATGTAATCAACTTTCTTCATACAAAGGACCTCCAGATACAAACCAAGTGGAACTTTTCTCCTTGACTTGAAACACCTATCTAAACAATGAGGGACATAATATTAACCTATTTTAGAACAGTTTGTTGATCCAAGGTGATCTTTTGATGATGGGGATAAAATTTGGTCGTTTTACTGGTAACATTTTTTGGTCCAGGTACCATCGCTTCTCATTTGAAACAGAATGGGCACTCTCCATTTGAAAAATACCAATAAATTTTGACATTTTTCAAAACGCATCCTCTATGAAATTCTGACCATAACAAAACTTGAGGGAAACTATATCTAGGTCCCTATAGATTATTCGATTCATTAAAGTAATTGACACACCAACACTGTCAATTTTAACTTGAACTTTCTTGATGCTCTCTAGATTACCAAACAATCTTAGACGTCAAATTATTATTAATAATTCTAGTCTTCTAGAATCTTCTTAATATAATATTTCAAGGAACTGATGATTACTGAACTTCCCAGAATCCGGAATATTAATTTGCTGATTTACCAGCATGACATATATTTTTCACTGCTCTTCTTAGGTAGTACATCTAGCACGATAAAGTTGACGTGAACGACTTTTTTTATATCACACTAAATAGACTGGTCCCAGATTCCTTTACAACTAATCGGATCCCCGATTAGACATAAACTCGTAAAAATATTACGAGTCAAAAAATGGAATTTTAATACCTTTGGACGCCCTTGTATATGTAATTCATATTTGGTATAGTTTAATCATAAAAAACAGTCATTATATCGAAGAAATCAATTATATATTAAAAATAAGTGGATATTATTTTTTCTTAACATGAAACGCTCATGTGAAAAAAATAAACTTACAACTAGATCTTAATTACTTATTTATGATGATATAGAGTTTATTTTGCTAACAGAACTGAAGATGATGCATTGAATAAGCCTCTGTTGTCTTGCGATTTTTAATTATCTCTCCAGAAAGAGATAGTTCGTAATAAAGACCAATAATAGCTCTACCACTAATGATAGGAAGGATTTTGACATTTCCACTCGCCTAACAACTATCACAATAACAAAATAGCATTTGCATATCCAAAATAAAACCGAAGTAATCAATAAGATAAAAAAATAAAATCACAGAGAATTCATAAATATGGAATGTAAATTTTGAAGAATATCTTGACACTTAATTATTTTTTCAATCAATACTAAAATAACCGTATTATTATATTGTTATATTTTAACAATTGTTTTCTGTAAAGGAACTTATAATTATTTAGTATAGAAAACATTTAATAATTCATTTATTCGTGTTTAGATCCCAGATCTTTGCAAGAGTAATATTCCAATATGGTGACAAGCAATTTGGCTGTTTAAAGAACGATTCCCGACTCAATAAGTTTGGGAATTTCCATGACATTCAGATATTTCAACATAATTCTACAGAAGTTAAGAGGTTTGTTATATATTTTGTAAAATACATTATCACATAACAGCTCCGAATAACTATTCATATGTAATAGACAATAGTAGAGTAGAATATCCTTTGCAGACCAAAATATCGAGAAAAGAGAAGTACCTTTACCAGTCTAGAATAATTTTCCACTTATTTTCCAATGACAAGTAACTCAGTAATAATAAAGCAATCAGGCGTGAGCTTGAAGTGTTCAGTAGAAGTATACGATAAATCTGTGGAACATATGAAGGAATTTATGTAAAGGGACCATTATTAACGAGATCTGAAGTCACTAGTCACAAGACACCTTGATATGAAGAGGTACCTGCACAATGAACGATCTTTCCATTAATGGAGATGAGACCCACCGAGTAAAACACTTGTTCATTGGATCTTGCCTAAAGAGTCGAGATCCCTTGACCAGACCATTACATTGAAGAGAGTTATATCATCCACCACCTTGATAAATAGTAGACATTAACTAAGTCTATTTTATTAATGTAATATTTTGAAGCTCACACGATATGTGTTATTTCTCTTACATCATCCTCTTTCTGCTGATAACGGTAACTTCAACGAAGTAAAAGGGATGCCGGGAATATTGACAAATGTATAGCTACACTTTTAATAAAATATGATATCAATAGAGTAGACTTAGTTAATGTTTACTATTTTATGTCATAGCGCAGCTATATATTTGTAATCCTACAAAGTTGTTTTACCTCAAGCCAGTTGGAAATAAGGAACACAAATTAAAACACAAGGATTATATTTATACTTTACTAAATATCCATTAGCAATACTTCGTAAACTTCGAATTTTAATACCGGCTTGTAACGAATAAAATAATATTTTATCAATTATAAATGAAATATTTCCTTATAGGAATATTGTAAAACCGATGAAAAGTTCGTGATTCCTCACACCAAAAACCTAGCTTAATAACTTCATCAACTGAACTGTTATTAGCTCTTTTTAAAGCTACAATAACCCCTCTTAAGCTATGAGCTTTAAAAACTTCAATATTAATATCTGTTATTTGCATGATCTCTTAATCATTTATTAGCAGTCTGAGTTGCAAAGGTGTGACAATTTCCCTCAAAGTAACAAACAATTTATCTTTTAATTCTAGTCTCATTTATGTACATATACAATTATATGTCTGACTGGATCCAGTCTCTCGTCAGAGGAAAACTTGCTAAATTAATTCTACTCCTAATATACCCTAAATTTGAATTTTTCTAGACCCAATAAGAGGAGAAAAATAGAAAATCTATTCTATAGCTCGACCTTAACAAAGTTAAAGAACTATCACTAGCCATACTCGTCACTGCTATTAAAATAAGGGTATTTTTTCCAGTATTTCGTATGATAAAACTATCCAGACACCCTGAATCTCTATGTTTATTAAGGAGCATTTTAAAATTCCAGATATCTTGATATTTCAGTGATAGAGGATTTAAATTGAATGAACCATACAAAAATCTGGTCAACAATTTATCTGATGATAACACCTCCGGCCTAAATTGATTCTTTATTAAAGCCGCTTTTGTTGTTGCAAGGGCGCTATTGGAAGATGGGATATGATGCTAAGTAATTAATTACCACATTTACTGACTCGTTAAATGGAGATAAACCCTCTCCTCAATAAAACTTATAAGAATGTTTAAAACCACCATGAGTAAGTCCTCTTAGTTGAGGAACGAATATCAGAAAAAAATATATTAATTGCCTTACAATCGAAACCTTGATTTAATTAAGGTCCTTCTAAATCAACCATGCTATCAGAATCCTAATCCTGCATTGTTCTGAGAGTTTAGGCACGAGAGAATTCTCCTCGCTACCCCCGACCATAGTGACTCCCTCGATACCTCCTGCAATTGTAGGAACCATTTCGTCCCTGTTCACTTGAGAGTTATCAGAATTGCTGGGGAGCAATTTTGTTTTTCCCGTCTGCTTGAAAACCAAAGAAGCAGTGGAACTGGAGGGAAGAAGTTACCCTTCTTCCCTCCAGTTCCACTGATGGAGTACGCATCTAAGGCCTCCGCTTGATCCGTTATATAACTTTGCGTGGAAATTTCTTGACAAGAAGAAATCCACCTCGGATTGGAACAAATGGGAGGTTATTTAGTTGAATACTTCTTCCTTCAATTCGAACTCCCAAGAATGAAGAGACTCCATTGTCTGATTGCCTTTTCTCTTTTGAAAGGAATCCAGACAAAATCTGCCAAAATTCATCTTTTCATCAAACGCTTCCATCTTCTCACAGCGATATTGTTCAGACGTTTCACCTTTGGCATCACCCTTGTTTAAAAAGAGTAGTTGTTATTATCCACATGAACTAATATCTGTGAGTAATACAAAATCCAAATAACGCTTTCCCTACAGATTAATTCCGAGTTCGTTAATAGGAAGATCTTGATAATTGCCTGTCCACCGGCCCTGTTCAAAGGAGCCGTATGATAATGAAATGTCATAATCTGATAAGGAAGCATACGTAAAAACTTCCAATGCTGGATTAAATTTCTTCTCACTGGTGTACAGGCTATTCTTAGTTCTTCCCGCCATAATATATCTTTCTCGCTCTCGGAGGAGATTTGAATTTCTGGATCCCTTTTATTAATTTATCTAAAGGTTTGTCTGAATGAATGGGGATACTCAAACGCTGGTCTCACACTTATAATTTAGCCAGTTATTTGTTAAAGGTCTCCGACCGACAACCATCGCCTTTGGCAGAATTTTGCAACAAGATCTCGGATCTTTTGCGTATTTATTTATTGAAGGGCTCCTATCGAAAATCATCTCCTACGGCGGAATTTAGCGGCAAGATCTTGGATATTTTGCGCTTTCTCCTAAGGAAGGGTAAGAGTTATGGACACATAGCCCCATAACAATCTTAGATGAATAAGTTGCGTTCTTGGAACCCAAGAACTCTTATTCAAATTTACCTTGAAACCAAGGATTGTGTATAACAGCGAGGCTAAACACAAGGAGAGCGTGGTATGCACAAAGGCATTGGCCTTCAAAATTAAGTCATCTAAATAGATGCTACAACTTATCTTAAGTTTTGACCCTAGATATGAAATTACTTGTTTCAAAATCTTATTACAAATTATCGAAGCTGATGTCAGACCAAAACTTAAAACTATATATTGGTAAATATTGTTTCTCTATGGAAATTTGAAAAAACGTCGGTGGTCAGGAAAACTCTTAAAAGAATTATATGCATCAAACAGATCTAAAGAGCATAAAAAAGGAATCTTGGTTTACTCAAAATCTTAATTAATCAACTTATTCTAATTTAAATTTAGAATATAAATTATTGAAGGCGTTGAGATTTCTTGTTACTCTCCAACGAGAGTTATCCTTCTTATGAACAGTGAATATTCCGAAAATGAAGGAAGGAGACTAATCACTTTCAGTAACTACCTCAATAGTTCCGGAAAACAACATTTATATAACTTCGTTATCAATTGCTTGTTTAGCTTAAGAGCATAAAGGAGGATTGCCTCACACATAAGAACAAGAAGGTTCTTTAAATAAAAATTGTGGTTTATAAACATATTCAAAATATTAAATATAGATTTACTTTTAATTAAAATTGCATAATTATGTAAACATAGTCCTAGCTTTTGTGAGTAGCTGGAAAAAGTTATCAGAAAAGAAAATTAGACCCCAAATTTGAAAGTATTTGAATTGCTTTATCTAAAGTCTCAAAATCAAAAATATACCTAAATGAGGAATAACTCAAGGAGGTGTACTTCTGTATCCTTCACTTATAGGCATTTTATGACCTCTTGGAGGTTCCATAAAATTCTTTGGCGGAGTGTTGATATTAAAAAAGGGTTAGGGATCGAAGGCTTGTTAGCCGTTGTCTACCCAAATGGTATTTTTCGATACCCTGAACCCCCTTAATATCGCATTAGACAAAGCTCGCTCATCCTGAGCATTGTCCAACATCATCTTGATTGAAGAAGATGGCTTGGAGCCGAATCTTTTGATTCTTCTTCCAGGATTGATGTTTTAAGGGGCTCTTTGGACTAAAAGACTATAAAGTATAATTCTAGCGTTCTCAATGAGCTTGGAAACATGGAAATTCTCCCATTCTTTTAATCACATGGCCATGACTTCCAAAAAAAATGGTTTCCTTCCTTGCTTACTGCTTCATCCAAAAGATTGGCAGAGGTAGGGATTGAGTTAACTTTCTAGAAATGTCACTTATCTCCTCATAGGCTCCCCATAATGAGTCTGGAAGATAATTTGAAATTCTTGTCTACGTCAGTTAGAGTAATAATTGTGGCACTACCTCCAGGCGCTTAGTTGCAGATTTGCCATTGCAATAGCCAGTTGTGAATCAATAGACTCCGTTAATTTAAAAAATTAATCCATAAAGGATTAATTTTTTGCGTTAGATTTTGAGTGGGTCGTCCCGTGCGTAGCCATCGTCTACAGAGAAGATGATAGCGAGTCGCTAATGCAGCATGTAGACGCTAACCGACACAACTATATTATCCACTACCTTAGTAATTTGGCATTATTATCGTTCCGACTCATTTTGCATGCTTAAGACAATCATCAAATTAAAAACACGATTAATAAAACTTATGGAAAAGTACTTTTATGATCATAAAAGTGTTTTGATTGATTCTGTATCTTGTTCTGAACTTAATATATTTCCTTTTTTATGGTGAAAAATGATGAAAAACGACACTCTTCTTTATATTTCTATAACTTATTCATCATTCATAGAGATAAGAAATATAATTGCTTATAATATAAAAAATATATTCAATTTTTCATTTAAAAATATGCATCTTCTAGGATTTTTGTTCAATTTTGTATATATTAACTGATCCCATTTTTATGGGGGTGTACTAGCAGATAGATGTGAAACCTATGTGTAATAAGGTACACGTCATTTCTGACATCTGTGATATTAAATAGAGATCAAGAGGACGTAAGTGCCTTGCTACCTATTCACTCGATTAAATATAAGATATAAGAGCCTGACAACTCTTTTTGAGGACTTTGACTACATGGATATTTCCTTTTCTTCGTTGGACATGGATGATTCAAGAATTAAATGTTTTCTTCCTTTGTCTTCTACTAAATGTTATCAAGTGATTCAGTAAATTAAGTTAAGTTTTAGCTGTTCCTTTGTCTTCTACTAAATGTAATAAAAAAGTAAATATATATATATATGCTACGGACAATGTGGAAAATCAGGCAATGAGCAAAATACCCGTTGGAGCGGGCAATGTATAAAATTTCCAATAGAGAGGTCAATTTACTTTTACTTATATTGCCAGGTAAAATAATTTTGGAAAATTGGACCTGCGTCCCTTGAAGACAAAAACCGCTGAGGAGGTTGCTCATCATTTACTTCACATCTTTAATGACAAGGGAGCACCACAGATATTACAAAGTGACAATGGTAGGGAGTTTGCTAATAGAATAATTATAGAACTGGTTACGATGTGGCCAGACTTCAAACTTGTGCATTGAAAGCCCCGTCACTCACAATCTCAGGGATCCGTTGAGAGAGCCAATCGAGACATCCAAGACATTGTTATGATGTGGCAGCGTGACAATAGGACAAATAAGTGGGCTGACGGATTGTAGTTTGTACAATATGCAAAGAATCGCCGCTTTCACTCCGGTATTGAGCGAACTCCATACGAAGCAATGTATGGCCATCAAATACAGGTCAGACTTGAGGGATTGCATTTATCAAAGGAGAACAATATAACTACAGAAGAACAGCTCTTGGAGATTAGAGCGAATATGTAGAAATGAAGACAAGCAAAGGCCCAAAGTGGAAGGCATAGAGAGAATACCAGATATTGACAACAACTGTGTATTCTGTCAGCAGCTTGTAACTGGGCAACAAAAAGTATATCATCTGCGTCCATAAATGTCCCTCTTCAGCACCATGCAGCGTTTCCATTGGGGGAAATGACGATGATTTGATAAATATAAAGTCTTTGCATAAGAACAAGCGAACCGAATGATGCAATTATCCTCACAGCGGTTAAAGGAGGCTGAGGTAGGACAGTGTGTCAAAGTCCCCGTTCCAAGCATGGATTGTGTAAAAACAGATCCCCTCAAAGTCTTGGCAGATGTAATTAATCTAACAGAGACAGGATATTATAAATTAGGCACAAAAAATGGCGTCTTAAAACAACTCGTTATAAGATATTCCTAAGTATTAATAAAGTTCCCAAAGACAATGAAGTCACTTTTCGACAGACCGCATCAATTCTGTCGGATGGAAATGGACAAGAATTTAAGCGGTGCAATTTCGCAAACTCTACCCGGTGCAAAGCAAATATGTACATTTGAAAAAAGAAATGGCAACCTCTGTAGTAGCAAATGCCATAATAGTAATTCATATTTTTGTCTTCAAGGTACGCAGGCCGACAAATTTAGTAAGGTGAATTGTTTAAAAATCCAATTTTCCAAAGTTATTTTTTTATATATAACTACATACATATATTATTTTTTGTATAAATATGGAGGATGATTCTAACATTGACCCAACAATGGGTATGAAATGGGAAACCATCCCCTACAACAAGTGGGGGAAGAGGGTTAGATCCCAAAACAATGTCCTGAAGAAGGAATTAAAAAGGGGATCGAAAGAGGTCAATAACAAGAATAATCCTGATACAAAAAAGGAAGCTTCAAAACAATACCCTAGCGTTATGAAATGAGGGAGAAAGGGCCCAACTAATGAAACCTCTCTTTTAAAGATTAATCATATTTCTCAAATGCCTGGTAAGGACAACAAAAAATATAAAAAAGAAACCAGGCCCAAAAAGAGGTTTCTTTATGCCGACATTGCTAAGGAGGCAAACAAAATTGTCATAATAAGAAAGAATGGTGACAATATTTCCATCATTGAATGGAACAAAGTTATTAAAATACTTAACACAAACAACGTACGTCGTCTGTCTGCACTAATCGGAGACCTAATTCCTAACTACGAAGGGCGTCGCTATACGAATAAAAGAGCAGTTATTTACGTAAATGATGATGCTTCTGGACAATATGTCCGAAAAAGCATAATTACAAATACACCTCTACTTGTGACCTCATGGGATGAAGCGGATGGAATGAGGGAACTCAGAAAAGAGAAAAAATACCGCACGGGTTTCGTTCGTGGGGTGCCTGGTATCATTAGAGACGAGGATCTTGCTCACATTATAACACATCAATGCAATACTCTTCAGATAAAAGGTAAGGTGGGACTTGCAAAATCTGAAATTACTAACATTGGTAAGGTACTCTACATATGCGTAGACCCACTGGCATTTGAAGCCCTGCAATTGATAGACTTCAGAATAGCCTCAGCAGGAAAGGTACGTTTCCAAGACCCAAAGAAAGCACCCATTATCCAACAAAAGGAAGAAGTAGTAGAGAAGAACACCACAAAACCAAATCAAAGGGATGATAATAAATCAAAAATTACTTGTGACACTAGCATAAAAGATTATACTCCCATCTAGCAAAAAGATAATAATAATGGTCTTACCTTTAACCCCTCAACTATAGTCTTTTCGAAAGCTCATAAACTTAGATCAAAATATTTTCACAATTAGAAATGGATAGCAAAGTGATGGAATATGCCACAACTATGAAGTACCTATGTGTGACTTTTGATCAAGGACTCTCCTGGACAGCTGAAAAAGCCTCTAAGTGTTCTCGGATATGGAATATGGCCAAGGCAATTATAGGACAAAAATGGGGATTAACCTCAGACAAGGTTTCTGGTTGTCTGAAGCTATGATCAGACCTGTCATTTCCTATGGGTGTCTAGATTGGGGAAATGCAATCACAACAAAGAAAAGTGCCATGAAAATATTAAACACCATTCAAAAGAAAGCACTCTTGGGAATGACTCATTTCGATCGACACCAACCGCAGGAATGGAGGCAGTTTTGAGTATTACTCCTCTGGAAATATACATTAAGGAACAGGCAACAAAATCATGATGGAGGAAAAAGTATTTCTTACGTGATTGACGTTCACCATAACATAAGGTGTAGAAGCTCTTCTCAAGTACGAAAAAGCACTGAACAATGTAATAAACAGATCAGACTCCCAATCAGTAATTGCTGCAATCTTTAATCCCCTTACTACTAGTAAAGAAGTTTTAAAATGTAAAGAAACTATTATTAAAGGAATGAGTCAGAAAAATATACATCTAGAATGGTCCAAAGGACATTCTGACCTTACAGGAAATGAATTTGCAGACGATCTTGTGAAGAGGGGTACTGAGAGCCAAAACCAGTTTACTATTGGGACGACTCTGAGCTACATAACGAAGGTAATTAATGACTTCTTCTATCAATATTGGTGTGACTGATATAAAAAAGATCTAAGTATAAAACATACCCATACTATGCTTAATAAGCCGGAGTCGAAGTGTATCAAGCTCGGAAGAGAAAAAATTAGACTCATTGTACAAGCCTACACCTAAGCAAGTGGAAAGACATAAGCTCAACGTGCAAGGTCTGTATGGAAGAACTACAAAGTGCAGACCATCTCATCAATAGATGCCCCGCCCTATAATACGAGTGACATAAAGCAATGAATGACGAATACGAAGACTTTCGTATTTTAAAATTTATCAAATGTAAAATAATAAAGAAATATTATTGTTCAAAATTTTAATGTAAGCTAAGTTTTAGAATCTGATGTAGTAGCACAAATACCCCGTTGTGTGGTCGTGTTCGTTGCCTTATGTTTGTACAATTTTATTTTATGTATGTATGACGTCCAGTAATAAATATTTAACTAACTACTAGCAGATTGGCAACATTATCATAATATTGTTAATGATTTCAATGTCAAATTTATGACGTGATGCCCCATAATAAAAAATAATATCAAAATATAATACGTAAGGTAGGTTATAGAGCTAGAGGACGCCACAATGAAATTTTCATACTTCCTTTAGAGGTTTTTCTTGTTTTTTCAAAAATATATATATATGCATTTGTTCTATCGTAAATTACTCCGCTAAATTTAATTTTATTTCTAGTTTTCTTGCGGCTAACTATTTGTTTCAATAGCTCTAAAACATTAAAAATCGACTTTTTAATGTTGGTTTTTTAAAGTTAATTTTTGTCAATATCCGAATATGTCCCGTACATTACGGTTATGATTCGGTATATTTTAGGCTTTTTACTATCAACTAGCAAAAAAATTGAAATTATTTCAGCTGATATAGACACTATAGGACTTGCAAAAATTTGATTGTAAATAACATTATCAGTTAGTTGGTGTTGCAAGACATAGAGAATACGACACATTATTTTGTCATTTACAACTCTGTGTACGAAAAATTTGATTTTAAAAAGCTCTAATACATTCAAAATCCTGAGTCCACTAATCTATAATTTTTGATATATTAGTAACTATCAGATAAAATGAACCACTTCATGTTTCATTAAGTTTTTAAGTACTTTTTGCTATTATATCAAATTTTTTTATTATTATGTTAGCAAATAGAAGTCAATTATGTCAAAAAAATTAAAAAGTTTATGGAACATAGCTACATGTACTTTACCTGTAATATTGAATTGATTCAATTATCTTCTTAGTTATAACTTTTAGCACCTTTATTCATACGAAAAATGTATCAATATATATGGAACCAACCCACTCTTGATATTTACATACTGAAAAATAGATATAAAGCGACAACATTTAAATATGTGGCTACTCTAAGGAACGAGTTACTATCAAATTAATCTCAGTTAAGTGAGAATAATAATTTGAAGAAATACAGTTAAGCGACTTTCTTTGTTGTTATATATTAGATTGTTCAATATAAATACTATAATATACAGCCATTGGAATTAACCTAATTAGTGTTCTCATATACCCAAACCCACAGCTATTAATCAACTCATAACACATGGTGTTAATAGACCACGAGGTATTAACACTGTTCTAAATGGGTATAAACAACCAGCAAAAACCTGGGAAGTAATAATAATAATTTGAAGAAATACAGTTCAGTGACTTTCTTTGTTGTTATATATTCGATTGTTCAATATTAACAATTTAGTGAGAAATAAATGGATGAAATATAATGGCTTATTTCTTGTATCCTCTGCTTTCACGTCTTCCTCGTGCACGTTCAAATTTCCTTCCCTTGGATCGGACAAAAGGTTTGGAGTGGGATCCAGGAACACCAGGAGCTCCAAAATGTCTGTTTGCTTCACGGGCTGTTCTACGGCCTTGAACCAACACAGTGTCCTTTCCTAGGGGAGCGCGTACGGCCAATTGATCAAAAGTGAGGATTTCTCCACCAGCTTTTAAGATACGTTCACGGGCCTTTTCAGACACATGAAGGGCGACAACCTAAGAATTATAAGGGGAGAAATGACGATTTTACGTAATAACAAGATAATTAGTGATAAAATATAATTAGCAATTAAATTCAGACTGTAGCTTCTCAACAAGGTTTAAAAGGTTTGTACAATTTCAGTCCGCCCGTCGACTACAGAGTAGGTCATCATTATAATTAGTAAAAATAAAGAGGGGAATGAAATGCGGATCGACGACAAAAGAACCCCATTCCACGTGACAATTGCCCCATCCAAATTCAAAGCAGGACTTACGGTTAACTTGGGGATGGTAAAAATCCTCTGATCATCAGTGACGGATCCGACAATAACGGCAATCTTGTTTTGACGTCCATCCTTCTTCATAAGACGGACAAGACGTGCCAAACCAACTGGAGGTCTGTGAATTCGGGACATAAACAGTCTCTTCAACACAATGCGGTTGAATTTAGCATCGGTACGGCGAGCCAAAAACCTATAGAGCTAAATATTAAACAAAATTCGTTAAAACACGTTTCTTAACCAATATGAATCCAGAAAGTGCGAAACAGCTTCAGAAATGCTTTTCTCTACATGGTGATTAGAATTGTACGATTTCAGTCCGCCCGTTCGCATTTACTTTATTCATCACAATTATCAAAGATCATATCTACAAATGAATGGATATCTTACCTTAACCAAGAGTCTCAAGTAGATGTCTTGAGAGACGGGTTCAGTACGGCGAACCTTACGGTCCTTATTGTGCCTAATATCAACACCCTAGGTGAAGAGAGAAAAATTATTAATTCCATTGCTTGATGAGTACGATATTTAGGGATTCGTCCTATCCCAGAAGAAACTTGAACCTACTCACCATGGCTGTCTAAGACGGAAAAGAAGGAAAGGAAGATGTGCCGGATGTGACCTCATATTTTTTTCTCTTTCTAAAAAGGAAACAGTAAAATATAATTTACCTGTTCGAACTTTTACAATGGATGCTGTGAGTGGTAATATATTAAATATACCCCAATATAAGAGATTATTCATTAAATAATGTAATTTATTAAGTACTTTAATTATATTACTATTTAAATTTGGAATAGTTAACAAATTTTCATAGTCAAAATAAGCGTTTTTCTTCAAAAACACGTTTTTAAATTAAAAGTTCGATACAGTATCTATAAAAGAGTTCATGTCAGCACTAGTACTATAAAAATGAGCTACAAAAAAATAAACTTACATTACTCGAACCCGGCTATGAAATGTCCTACATCTAGGAGACTTTGTTGGATCTTGATTAACATTTGTCAATCTTTGATATTTTATCCATAAATTTAAGAAAAATCCTATAATATGATGACATAAGAAAGATTTAATTAAACAACATATCAAATTTTGTTTTGGATGTAGGTACGATTTTTAATGTAATTGGGTTAACTTTTTATAAATATTAGTGGGAAACATTGTAAAGTTGCATAGGATACAATCTTTAGGCAATGTAAGTATTTGAAACTGTGTTAAAAACAATTTTTTACATGGGTGTACATTGTGCACTGATCATTGGTCGTTTATCGATTGTTAAAGAACATTCGGATATATCTATTAATTAATATTTAATTATCGTTTATTGACGATTTTATTGCATTATAAAATTATTGCTATAATTACAGTCCTATAAAAGTAAGTAAGACTTTTAAAAGTAAATTGATTTTTATTGATATATCATAATTTAGTATAAGTGAAGGTGTGTTTATTACATAATCTTTGGTTTTTCAATTAATATATATCAGTACAATCATAGATTTGCAGTGAATCAAATTATTCACAAGTCATTTCATAACATTACTAGTATTACATAATTAGAAAAAACTAATCATTCACTGGAAACCGAATACAATTCAACAACTCTATGAACAATAATTATTACTTATTATTGATGACTAATTAAAAATAACACCATAGACATTCTTTGTAACTATTTTGCCAAGTGCATTACAATTCATTACAATGCATCACTAAAATGATAGATAATAATATGGTGTTTTCATCCAAGACAAGGAAAAATTATATTTAGCACATTTAAGTATTTTATTTGTCTGCATGTAAAAATATAATTATTATTATCTATGTTTTGTAAAAAGTATATATAATATTAGATATAGTAATGTTGTGAACCCAAATTGACGCTTGAAATATTGTAGTAGTAGCTAGGTATGCTGCCAACGCTGCTCTAGAGCTCTGTGTAGTTCCTTCTCTCTTGCTTTATTAATTATTATTGAATGAATTCCCACAAAGCTACTACTCTACTGTATACAACTGCCCTCAACACGGAGCGCCTCATCAAGATCTTTAAATAATATCTATATTTTTCTAGTCAATAGTGTTTTGTTTTGATTTACGTTTTTCAGTTGTTTAATTCGTAGTAGTTTCTATCTTAATAGTAATTAGCTAGGAGAGCAAAATGCTTGGGGGTGAAGATGTTGAGCTCCGCAATGTAAGTTTGAGCACTCCGTTAAATAGAAATCTCAATAAAGATGTGGGAGCATATGAAGAAAGAAAGATTTTTACGACAAAAGGAGTCTCAGTTACTGTTGCAATCAAAGGAGATCCATCCAAACCCGCTCTTCTCACCTTCCATGATCTGGGTCTCAATTTTGTCTCTAATTTTCAGGTGAGCGGATTCAAAAGTCCCTCATCTCACTCATTCATCTGTATAAATTAATTGTACATATGTCATATACCCTACTTTCAGGCATTTTTTAATTACCCTGACATGGTAGAAATAGCTGAAAAGTTTTGTGTCTACCACGTGAATGCTCCTGGACAAGAAGAAGGAGCGGAAATCATCTCTGAGCACGTAGAATATCCCAATATGGAAGATCTTGCAGAAATTGTCAACGAGGTTATCAATGAGCTCAAAATAGTGCGCTATGTTGGAATTGGAGTTGGTTTAGGAGGTAATGTTTTACTCAGGCATGCTTACAGGTATCCGGAGCGTCTTCATTGCCTTGTTCTTGTGAATACTCTTTGCACAGTACCAGGGTGGGTTGAATGGGGTTATCAAAAGAGGAACGTTAATCACTTACGAAATCATGGTGTCACACAGGTAAAAAAAACAATCCCATAATTAGAACCATTTACTATGAGGTTATTATCATTCATTATCAGGCTGTTACTGATTATTTACTCTGGCATCACTTTGGTGTGTGTCATGAAGAGAGAGCTCATGATTTAGTCAATATTTTTAAACAGTACTTTTCTACGGATATTCAACCTAAGAATCTAGCAAAACTTATGGAGCAATATAATTGGCGAACAGCAATCCAAATTGATCGAGAATTCAGCTTAGAAAATCAAGGAGGAAATGCCAAAACCCTCAAAACTCCTATTCTAAATATTGTTGGTGCATATAGTCCATTTTCCGCGGATACAGTGGTTCTTAATGGTAAATTAAATCCTCAAACTACGAGTTGGATGAAAATCCACGAATGCACTATGGTCTTGGAAGAACAACCCGCAAAAATGGCTGAAGCATTTCGATTGTTCGTTCAAGGTCACGGCTTTTGCATAAATATCCGAAAAAATGCTGTTGGAGTAGTGCAATAGACCCTTCAACAATTATGAGAGTATGATGAACTGCATTTTGTTACTCAATGATGAACATCAGTTACTTTACGAATAGTCGTTTCTGTAGTATATATATATATTTTTGAATAGATATATTATCTTACATATTTTATACTCATTAATTATTTTCATCATTTCTGTCTTACAATTAGTATAAAATGAAAATATTTATTTTTAGATGAAAATGCTAAAAGTAAGATGAATTTATAAAATTGAAAACTCTACTTTCAATAGAAATGAATTGATTTTAAAGGAAAAAAAACCCGGTTTTTATTAAATATTTCTACATAAATAAGACTACACAATTTTACTATCGATATACATATAATATGTGTGCTTAGGGTATATTCAAGAATCACAATTAAAAACACATTTAAACTCTTGACGGAAAGCTGGTAAAACATCTTGAAGAGTCACATTTCTTCCAAGTTCATTGGAAAGAGACGTCACTCCCTTATCTTCGATCCCACATGGAATGATCTCTTTATACCATGTGAGATCAGTATTACAATTCAGTGCAAGGCCATGATATGTAACGTATTCACTGTTTCGAACTCCCATTGCACAAATCTTATTATCTCCTACCCATACACCAGTATGGGGTGATCGAGTAGGATTCGAAATTCCTAAATTAATACATGTTTTGATAATAGTCTCCTCTAATTGATTAATGTACCACTTAACACCGAGTAAAGCCTTTCTTTGCACCGTAAACTGTCTAAGATCAAGAATAGGATAGACAACTAGTTGGCCCGGACCATGGAAAGTGATTAGGCCCCCTCGATTGGTGCGAACAAAGTCTGCTCCTGTTTTTTTAATTAGAGCCTTTTCCATCTGAGCATCATAATCTTTTGACCTTATTCCTATTGTATAAACTGGGTCATGTTCCAAAGTTAGAAGATGATTGGTTATTTCATTATTCTTTAATTGATCGACAGTCCTGTGCTGGACTTTAAGAGCCTCAGCATATTTCATTCGACCTAAATGATGGAAAAGTACTCTTGGTTTCATTTTTGAAGTATTTGATTGTGATTAAATATTATTTTTCATCATCCACAAAGTATCCAATACCGGACACATGAGGGTCTTTAATCATGTTCAGTTTTCTTTTACCTCCACGCAAAAGATACTCTATATAAATTGAGTCCGTTTTTGGAATAGTCTTGTTCTTTTTAAATTCGTTTCGAATGGAGACATTAAATCCAACTTTAGTCTCGCCAGCTCTCATGCATTGCTTGTAAAGACTTAAAACCTGAGATTGAATTTTACTACGAGACATTGCATCGTTTCCACCCTGTAAGAGTTAAAAATAATTTGAATTGAGATAATGAGGATTTAATCAAACGAATGAATTAATAAGAAAATTATATATTATATAGTAATTAATATTTTGCCCGAGGTTTTGTTTTTTGTGTCTAATTCATCAGAGTCTAAATTGATGCTACCAAATTTTCCTTTTCGAAATAGCATTAAAAAATAAGTGGATGCCTGTTTTTTATTCGGCATTTCTTCCATGCTGTTATTCACAAGGTTTTTTACTTTATTGATCCAATTGTGGTTCACTGCAATCTGTGTCAAAAGAGTGTCTATGTTATCGGTGGGAGCCTCTAAGCCCAAAGTTTTTACATATTTAAAATGTTGATATTTATTCAAATGAAAAAGTAAGTAGTCTGCGACAATTTTCTCCCCAATGAGATCATCTCGTAAACATTTGCAAACCGCTAATTTCAGAGCCACACTTTCATTCTTCATGGAGGGAAAAAGAATTCCAGGCGAGTCCCACACATATGTCAATGGATCCTGGTTTACACGTATTTTAGTCTGAAGAGCACGCGTTACACCGGGAAGAGCTCCAACTCGAGTTGCATCCCCAGAAATCTTGAATCGATTATTTCTAATATGATTAATGAGTGATGATTTTCCGACGTTCGGAATTCCAATGACAATAATGTTTCTTTCAGCCCCCCCTCCTCGCTCGTAGCGAGGAAAGTTTTCAATGACCTCCAGGCACTTAGGAAGAACTTTCTTAATACTAGAATTCAAACAGGAAGTAAATAAAACCTCGGATAGACTTGGATCCTGCATCTTGAGTTGAGTAATGAGGTTTTTACGATCTGTAAATATTAATCTATTAATATTAGACTTAGAAGTGATATTTATTTGTATTTATTACACCTTGATTGCCATGAAGACTAAGATCCGCCTTATTCAGAACAAGGATGTGAGGACGGACCCCAGTGAGGGTTCGTTTGAAGTCTACATTCCGCCCTGAGAGTGGAATTCGCGCATCATGAACTTCCAAAACACAGTCTGTAATACTCAAAAGACTTTGCAGCTGCTTCAGACTTTTACGCATGTGTCCAGGGTACCAATTCGGATTGGAACGGAATGGGAATTCAAAAGCTTTTCTAAAGGCTGCGTTGACGGTCATGCTTTTCGAACATAGATATAAAATATTCAATGAAAAACTCAGCTCAGATGTCTAGCTCAAGACCCTGAATTACATATGACGTTTATTTTGATACTCAAAAACAGTAATATTCAGGGAATAAACTCTTTGAATCTCGCAACCTTGTATCCAAAAATACATAAGGGAGATGGAGACAGAATTAACGTCATACTTTTATCATCTTTTAATTTAATAATATTACAATATTTTTGAGCCTGAAATTCAGCTAAGCAATTCTTAAACTCTTATCTATCTAAAATTATCCATTTTGCAAAAAGCCAGGCCAATATGAATATGCTTTTTCTTTGTAGCTTGAGATATTCACATATTAATGTATAAATTTACAAGGAAGTCTTTGATATTTATTATTGAATTGTTTTTTAATACTTCCTTTTCCAAAATTATTTCTGCATTTGAATATGAAATATCACAGACCCCCTGCGGTAAAGTCATAGACAGTGGAAGTTCAAGGCAAGTTGGCACAGTAAAAAATGTGTTGTCATAAAACAGGGATCTCAAGTCTCTCGAAATCGGTGTGACACTCACGAATGTATACAGAATATCACAATACATATTACATTTATCACACATTGTATATATATATATAGCAAAATATTAGTTTTCTCTATAGCTTAAATAAACAAAACTATAAACATTTAGAATTTACTCATGTATGGTTGTGCCCTTATCGGTCTAACCGTACTAGCGGGTTAAACGGCTTTGGTTCTTGATCTTCGAATCAAGATTGCAATATATTGCTTATCGGTTTTGGTTCTTGTGCTTTTTTTTCTTTATAGAATCAAGAAAATACTATATGTATTATAAATTAGCATGAATCAATAAGTCAATTTTCTGAGCTTTTTTTTGTACAATTGCAGCCTTTTGCTTCTTCTTACTTCGCCAGGGTGATACACCTTTATCTGAGTTCAAAATAGCTTGTGCAGGCCTCTTTTGGATCCGTAAAAGTGGTTTTAGGTACCAGACGGTGTAAATAAAAGAAGGAAAGAGTAAGGTAGATTTTTGATCCAGGTCCGTTATTAAGCTTATTGGGGCACTATAATATCATAACTTTAGTATTTCTTAAGCCCGGGTTCCCCAAACTTTACTATGCCAGAGCCCCTTACAATAATACATTTTTATCTGAGGCTTTCTTTATACTAAACATGTGTACAAGGGGCTTTCACGCATTCTGAACCCTCAAAAGTTGCGAATGGTAAATAAAAATCCCCGAGAAAATAATTTACCCGCCCACCATTTGCAACTTTTGAGGGGTTAGAATGCGTGATAGCTCGGTTTTGGGCCCCCGTGATACCCCATAATGTGTACTATGTATGTGTAGACTGAAAACAATCCTCAATTCTGCATTTTACAGCATTGAGGTTATTATTCATTATATTTTTCATTTGCTAAATATATAATTTGTGGTGATTAAATAATATAAACTATTCTTCGATCTCCCATCTCACACAAACAAAACTTAATTGAATCAATTTAATCTATCCACCCTTATATTGTCATTCTTAATGGAGTTACATAAAGAGAAATGATGGAATTTGTTGTGGTGATTGAATTACATAATGGTTTTTTATATTATTATTGAAAATATCGTATTATTAAACCAAATTTTATCTGTTTGCATGTATGTATGAAAAAAAGTCACAGGGTGCATTTTGTATTGTGCTCATGAAAAACGGAGAGAAACATTGAATTTTTTTTGGGAGTTATTTTCTATATTATTAAAGAAAAATTTGTCTTTTAATCGAGAAGTAATTACTCCAGGCAATGTCGTTTACCAGGTGGTCCATATAAATCGGAACACTAACTAATTCAATAATTAATGAAGGTTGAGTGATTGGAATTAGTTCATATTTCGATGTATTAAAGGATCAGTAATTAGTTGCAAAATAAAACAAACTTAAGCTCTTTGTCTTACGTACAAGTCGAGAAAATTACACTTGAATGTGATCGCCGAATTTCTATTCGCGTACTCCAATCTGTTAGCCGTCTCCATGACCACTGTCTACGGCTTTAGCAAGTCTGAAACGTTGGAGAAGAAGAAAGTCTCTTTCCAAAAGGCCAAACTGGGCCCAGAAAAGTTAAAGAAAATAGCTCAGGACAATCCCCTCAAGTCCATGAGGGCCCATGCATGAGATTCACAACAGACTGTCCAGAGAGCTATCAAAAAAGTGGGTGGAAAGCGCCTTGCGAAGGAGACCAATTTTGACACTAGCAATGAAAGAAACCCATCTTCTACTTTGTAAGACTCTTTATAATTAGTTTTGAAGGAGTCTTTTAAATTCTTTTCAACACTTTTGGCCACCCTAAATCCCTGATCCTCAACTACACCTTTTGGTTACATGTCGAGGGGAAGTCCTGCAGTGTCCGTATCCAAATATCAAAGACACTGTAAATCAGCAGTGGAGTGCCATGAGAGGACTTCATCTGTAGTAGTTTCATGGCCTTCCACTGCCGCCTGGAAGCTATAATTGCCACTAGGGCCAACTAAATTAATGATTAAGAGAGCTCAGACACATGTCTATTTATATTATTAATTTTGTTGAAATTCTATAGCTAATCAACAAATTAGGTATATCTTGTAGGAGTTTAAAATTGAAAATATTCAGATTTTAATGGACCACTCGGTACCACGGGAAGATGTTAAGAAGTTCAGTGATATAGAATGGGTGTGTTCATAGTTGCGTAATGAATGCACTATTTATTTATGGAGGAAGGATGAGTTTGACGTCAACTGACGTCACAACCAAAAAAAAACAATAAGAAACTATATCATTCAGTATGTTATAATTTATAATTTATAAAGGATCTACTGATTGCTGAATCTGTGAGCTGTGACCTAAAGACGTCAAGTTTAAAACTCAAAGGCAGGAGTTGGAGGTACTCATCCTTTGAGCGGGATGGAGTTCATACAGACACAAGACCATTTCGTGTTTCAATATTTGCAAAAGGGTAGTAGTGTCAACCTTTGGATCCATCGAAAAACTGGAACTGTTTCCCTCAAGGATTCATGGGAACTCACTTCAGAAGAAAATCCAGAATGTTTAGGACTCGTGTATGGTATTGTTGGAAAGATTCGATTCCATTCCGAACTGCCTGAACGCCTCATACTGATTCGAGAAGTTTCACGCTGTGGGGAACTCCCAATCCACGCACATCCCGTCTACAAAATTCGTTCAGTGTTAGCTGTACCCATTGTGAGCTCCTCCCCTGTGGGTCCCCTACAGCTCAAAATATGTCCCAAGCACAGCTCTCAAAGTACTATCCATACACCATAAATCATTCAATATTATGTTACATTTTCTTTATTTCTATAACTTAGCAAACTCATGGGAGAACTCTGAAAAACCTCATGAAGTTCCCCTCCCTACTTCTAGACTAAAGAAATTTGGAGCTCCACTCAAACTCCTGGCTTCAGATTCTATTAAATCTGCGGGCTCAGCTGCGTCTGCGTTAGCCTCTCAAGTTGTAAAACTTAATAATGGATCCGTCAATAGCGGAGGAGGCGCTAATAATGCCTATGTGTCTCCAGCCGCAAATAAAACTCTTGAACGCTATGAAAAAAGAATGCTTGAAGAGTTTTATAAGCTCTTTAACGACTCTGACTCTTTTTTTTATAGTCCTTCTGGGGACTTGAGTAATTCACTCCAGAGACAACAGGAAAAAGATCCTCAAACTCAAAGTTTGCCTCTTTGGAAGCAATTTGATGATCGTTTCTTCTTTAACAAGCATATGTTGAGTAGTTTAATTGAATTGAATGACTCAAGAATGGATCCATGGATCGTTCCCATTATACAAGGCTATGTGGAATTTGTCAAATGTCCACAGGAATACTCTGAGCCTGAATTACAGAATCTGCCTTCATATTATGAAATCATACTCATTTCTAGGAGAAGTCGACATCGAGCTGGAACAAGGTACATAGGATGCAATGCCTATTTTGATAATGTCATTCTGTATAATTGCCTATGTTTATTGACAGGTACAAACGTCGGGGTGTCGACGAGGATGGTAATGTGGCTAACTTTGTAGAAACAGAACAAATTTTGCTCTACCATCGCTACGCCCTTTCCTTTGTCATAGTAAGAGGATCAGTTCCGGTTTACTGGTCTCAGCCAGGTTATCGCTATCGACCCCCTCCAGTATTAGATCATTCAAAAGAGGAAAATTTTCAGGCTTTCAAAAAACATTATGATGATACTTTTACAAAGTATGGTTCTCCTATCGTGACCATCAATTTGGCTGAAAAATTGGGGAGAGAGAAAGTAATAACGGATGCATTCTTTGATAATGCCATAGCCTATAACAACGAACATCTTCTATTTGTATGTTTTGACTTTCATGAATACTGCCGTGGTATGCATTTTGAAAATGTGGATGTGCTGGTTAGATCAATTGAGCTTTCCATTCGATCCATGAGGTACTGTTGGTTTGATAGTGAAGGCATGGTCTGTGGTCAACTTGGGGTTTTCAGGATCAACTGTATTGATTGTTTGGATCGTACAAATGTTGTTCAAACAGCCATTGCTCGTGCCGTTTTAGAAATTCAATTGACTAAATTAGGACTTGTACCTCCTGAGCAAAATTTGGAAGAGGCTACCAAATTGTCTTTTCAAGCACTATGGGCCAACAATGGTGATGTGATAAGTCGTCAGTATGCAGGAACAAATGCTCTCAAGGGTGATTTTACCCGTACTGGAGAACGAAATTTAAGTGGAATGATGAAAGATGGGATGAACTCTGCAAGTAGATATTACTTGAATCAGTTTAGGGACACGTTGAGGCAACAAATTATAGATCTAGTCACTGGGGTTGCAACAGATGATTACAACGAGATAACAAATATTGGGGAAGACATCGACAATCCCAAAATGCAGGAAAGCAGTTCTATAATAGGAAAAGAGGATGAGGAACAGCAGGTTAAAAATATCATTGAGGACTGTAAAAAACTGTTGATTCCGAATCTGGATGATGTTATTGGAGCTTGGGGCCTTATAGATAATGATCCAGCCAGTACAGATCCCCGCCAAGAAGATATGGATACTATTTTAATTCTAGTGCGGGATTCTTACTACGTGGCTTTTTATGACGACAATTCTGAAAAAATTACAGAGTTTCAGAACATATTACTAAAAGACGTAGAAAAAATCGAATTTGGTATTCCTGAAAAGGATACATTTAACCTTCCCAGTTTTCGAACGAAAAGAAGGGATGAACACTGTATAAGAGTTCATTATAAAATGAGGAATGAGTCCGGTGAAGAGGACTTGGGTTATTTTCATTCATTTCGATCAACTAATCTGAGATTCTTTAATAATGTTCCTGTAACTGTTACTTCTGAAGATGAGAGAATTGAGTCCTTAAAGTCAATTGTGGATACACTTTCTGTAACAATTGAACTTGGAACAAATTCAACTCCTGTTGTTATTTATGGAAAGCTTGACAAAAGAAGGTCAAAAGTTCCACTAGATTTGAAGTCCTCTAATACAAGCAGCAGTGTTTCACTGCGCGCTGTCGGAAATAAGGCATTGAGCAAATTTGCTGCTAAACTCAATCCAATGAAACTAAGAAACAGTCGACCTGACGAGGACAACAATAGTGGTGAGGATGATTCGGTTCGTGGGAATGAGAATGATCCGTCTATTTTTTCTGATTTTCTTAGTCCATTAGATGCTGGAGTAAGGCAATTGAGTCGATCAAGTGATAATATCCAGCGGTTTTTTGAAGGTGTTGGTGAGGGAGATCATAAGAGAACGTCTTCTCATAAAAATTTACACATAAACCAAAAAAACGAAGAGACTGTTCTAGAGACGTCATCACTTGGATTCTCGCCTTTTGATAAAATAACAAAAGGTCTTCAAAATATTGGGGCTTCCATTGGACGTTCTGATAAGCGACCGGAAGAGGGTGGTGGTATTGTTGCAAATCAAGAAGAAAGTTTAAAGGAGGCCGAGACACTCAAAGCTTTTTCTGACGAATCTATAGACTATATGAATTATCGCTTAAAAGAAGTAGACACAAAAACACAATTCATTTTGCTTTAGTTTTTTCCTCTCCTTCTTTAATGCAAGGGAATACGAAGTCGTCGTATGCATTTAAGTCAAGTCAGTCTTGATTACCTTGCTACTTCTTCCTATTTTGTGCTAGAATGAAACTGCTTTCTGATTACTCTCCTCTTTGTTTAGCAAAAAATTAAATATATTTTGATGATTGATGAAAAGTCAAAACAGAAAGAAAAGTAGATTTAAAATCAGGAAATGATTTATTCCTCTTTGTGTTTTTAGAATCCACAAAAGAATATGAATATTATTAACACATCAAATTATTTATTTATGTCATTAGTTTTAGAAATGTGTTTTCAATGTTTAATGCTATTATTTTAAATCTCTGTGATGATTTGACTTCTACCTATATATATATATATGCGAGTAGTGAACATGCTTTTATTCCATAAACCATGAAGCTAATTGTCTATTATCAAAATTGTGAATCATTTATTTAGTTATTATTAAAAAGGTATTTATAACGCTTATTCTAAAAGAAACCCCGGCTTGAAAAGCAAGTATTAATGACTTTATGAACAAACAAAAAAGCACATACACAATCGAGAATTTATGTATTTTGACTTAGCATTTAATGAAAAGTTCCTTTGTTTTAAAGAGTGAGGAAATATGTATTATATACCAATATTGTGATTGGAGTATGAATTAGTATATTGATAACTAAGAATTAATTATTAATCCTTGTTTATTACCACATTTGAAAAATTGATAAGATGAAAAGATATATCCATATATATAAAGTTAATTAGTATTATTATATCTTTAAGATTATTTACATTTAGTTAATTAATTATAATTTTATGTATTTACGATGTTGACCCATTTTTTACATTGCCGTTATGACTGGTAAAGGTGAACTGAAAAAATAGAAAGACTAATAATAAAGCTTCTAAAAATAATTAAATGTTCATACGGTTCTTTTTTTATTACGAAATTTACATTGAATTGATATTCAACTCCTGAAGTTGAAAAATTTGTCCATTAATTTTAATAATTAATACACGTGGATTCTATATGTTACAACCAGATAAAATAATGAAATGAAGCATCTTATGTAAAAAATTGAGAGTGTCATTGCGATAAGAATAATGGAAAAATTGAGATTCCGTTGTTTTATAAAGGAATTGCGTAACTTTTGGACTTTTCAACCTATGATAAAGTGACCCAAGTTACTGTTTTGACCGTACATGTCCTAATTATTGGGATGTCCAATGACTTTTTTAAAATAGATTAATGAATTGATTTTTTGTGGGAAAAGTAATAGATGAAAAAATTGACATAAAATGAAAGTAAAATTAAAAATTAAGGAAAATAAGATCCAAAATATCAATTCTAAAAAAACCGATCCTTTTTTTATAAATTTCATGTAAACCGACTCTGATATGGTTATTCTAAGTTTATGATGCATTAAATAGTCCATTGCCTCATAACTTGTAAAAACTTAATGAGTAATTTTTATAGACCAAATGGAAAAAGAGCATCAATTTCGATATAGTAAGTAATTAAAATGACTGGGTTATAATGAAATAAGTCGATGTAGACGTACAAATGACAACTTATTCAATCTGTTTTACCTTTTGCAACTTGTACAAAACATGAATCCATGATATACTTACCTACACAAAAATAATTAATATATTAATACTGGTAGTTAAGTTCAAGGTTTACATATTATCAGGCTGGTGAGCGATCAGAAATTCACTGCGATATAACGATCCGATAAATTTTATTGTGATCATATTCATATAAATAATTTTTTTACATCCATATATGCATACATACATATATTTAAATTAAATAAATGATTTTTCAAATGTATTTATCTACAATATTTTACTATAATAAAATACACGTAAAAAAACTGAAATATAAACTGCCAGCGAATTTTAAAATATCTACAAAAATCACGGCGTTATCTCGCCAACACAAAAATACCCTATGTATTTTGTTGTGAGCTGTCGATTCTCTCTTCTCCCTTCATACGTCATGGCTATTTTATTATTTCTATGAAGAAATTTTGGCTATTTCTTCATAGAAATATAATCATATAATAACATATCATAACTACTCTTTTAATAAAATATTGCTATGCAGTATTATAATACAGTATCGACTAAAATACTATGTAGATTTAATAATATGTAATTTATTTTAAAAATGTAGAAAATCATATGAAATCATTAGAAATCATATGACAGAGATAGTTTGTGAGTATATAATATATAAGTTGTAGTTAGTATGGTTAACTTATTTGGCTAATTATCAGATGATTTCGGGCCTTTCTTCTGGTTCTTTTTTGAGGAAAGGTTGGGTGATACAATAAAGATAACGACGTGAAATCATTTCTCTTTCTTTGACATTAACACGAGCTGCTTATCAAATTTATCATCTCTAAGCCTCTATTTAGTCCTCCTCAGGATCTGTTTGGCCTTGGAGAATAAACGCTCGCTGCTGGCACTACTCGGTAGGCCAAGATCATTTCGAGACCTTCAGAATCATCAGCCAGGTATCTTTACACTTCCTACTTGGCCGTATCCATTTTTTGGGACTTCGGCGATTTAATTACTCTCTTTCTGCACATCCTGAGACAGCTGGCTGATCTTCAAATAAGGTGGTCTCGTCTAGAAGGAACGTTTTTGCTTTTTCTTGAGTCTCCTCAGGAAGAAAGGCTACTTTGAATTGAGGGATATAAGCTGATATGTAATTTTCTACAAATTGATCGGATCGCAATTTCTGTAGGCATATAGCGATTTATATATCAGGAACGATTGCAATACTACGATCAGCGATATAATATCGCAATTGATCGCCGATCAGAAAAAGCTGATCAACAAGCTTGCATGTTATTAGACTCTATTTTATTCGAGAACTCTTGACGGTCACTAGTCACTTCTACCAACCCGCATTTAAATCATCTTGTAAGTCAACACTCCTACTAGTTGTGACTGCAATTGTATAATACTATTATATTTATCACGAGGGATATGAAAATTGTTGAAGAAAATATTTGATAGTATAATATGTTAGGATAACCAATAATTTTAGCTATAGTATATACCTTTATTTGATTTAAAGTACTTATATTGGGCTCTATATGCCTGGCCTTTCAAATGTAATCTATCAATTTCTCATTCTTTTATTGTGACAATGAAATTTATCTACTTAAAGTGCAATTTGCAGGACACTCGATAATTCGTCGAAAAATGCAAATGTAATCCACACTCCATTTTAGGAAAAATCCTCCTATCTATGTCGCTATCGACAAACACTTTTCTTTTTGATTTACAATCTTGAGGATTTAGACCATTTTCACATATCTATTTATGACCCTTGCTACGCACTTAAAACTGGATTTAGTCCAAAAGATACGCAACTCACACTGATGAGTGATGACTCTAGAAATGGCGTTGCATTCAATGTAATTTCTAAAAAAAAATGTAAGATTCGTTTGATACCGTTTTAGTTCATAACTGACAAGTAACAAGTCAAGTGTGATAAGGATAAGTGATAAATTGAGAATCAAGTGTTTTCTAAGAGCCTCTAGATACGTTGTACGTATGGTGCAAGAAAAGAAAGAGGTAGAGAAATAATACTTGCTAGAAAGAAGAAACTTACAGGCAACAGTAACAGTACGAACGTAGATGGTTCTGCAGTTGTCCCATCTCCCCTCATCTTTGGGTCCATTGGCCTTCTCTTCCTACTCTAAGGGTGTGCACCTACTCCGATATTTCTCCAAAAGGCTGTACTCCTCCTCCTCAGAATTTGATAAACTCGGACAATGGGATACACAATTGGATTTTCCTCTCATGGAGGAGTCATCCATCAAACGAGGAACTCCGATCCCCGAGATCAAAGTAAGGGATGTAGGCATTTCTTCCGTAATTGGACGAAGAAACTATCAGGAGGATTTCTATACTATTAAACAACTACGAAATAATTTACTCCTACTTGGTGTATGGGATGGGCATGGAGGAGAGAGTTGTGCCAAATTCTGTTCGGAGAATGTTGAAAAACAACTCGAGCGACTCCTGGCTAGGACAAATGAGGATGATGATCTTAATCTGGGACTCATTCTATCACAACTTATTTATAGTAAATATAATTATTTATTTATATCTCTATATACATTGATAGTTAACAATAAGGATATTGACTGTCATAAGTGGACATAAGTACTTGAAGATATGTACTTGTTTAATGCAGTGATGTGTGACCCCCAAAAAAAAAAAAGGATATTAGTTACGACACTGTTGATATGGTCGCCCACATAATCTTATAATGTGATGTTATTTACTACGATCCAAAACACTAGCTTATCTATTGTTGGGTGAAAGAACCCCATAATATAAAGTTTTTAATAGTTGTAGGTTCACATCCCTGCAATAAAGTATATGTAATTTGTAAATACCTCGGTAACTAGCAATAATTAAGTGCATACTTGAACGAGGAGAACTGGGTTTTAATTTGACAAAAATCCTTTTATCAATTACCCCTTCTAATTAAGGTTTAAATCACAGTTTCGAAGTCCATTGGATTAAGAATAAAAATAATTCATCGGGATCTACCGCAACTTTGGCTCTCATTCATGATGGCTATGAATTAGTAATAGCCCATGTGGGAGATAGTCGTGCAATACTTTGTCGCGACGGAGTTGAAAAAACCCTTACCTTAGATCATTGTCCCTCACGTCCAGATGAGAAAAAACGAATCAAGAGTTTAGGAGGAACGGTGACTGCAGACGAAATCGGTCGCTACCTTGTGAACAAACGCCTATCTATGTCAAGATCTATTGGAGATTTTGAGTTAAGACGTTTTGGTGTGATTTCAGATCCTGATATTACAAGGTATGTAATTCTCATTCATAATTTTGAACGATAATGATAGTAAATTTTACACAATTACAGGCTACGAATTAAACACAGCAAGGATCAGTTCTTAGCCCTCGTCACGGATGGAGTGACTTTTGCATTGTCAGATAAGGAAATCGTTGAGACTGTTAAATCGTTTAGTGAACCACAGGAAGCTGCAGATAGATTAGTTGATCAGGCTTTACTCTATGGTTCAGAAGACAATTTAACTGTACTCATTCTTCCATTGGGCGTTTGGGGAAAGGATCAGTCTAAGGCCTCTAACTTCTTTAGTTTGGGAAGATCTCTCAACAATAGTTATCGCTTCGGTTAATAGTTGTATTTATATTCATTCCTTCTTATTTTTATTTTTTTTAACATGTACCAATATATTTGAATTGTTTATGTGGTAAAATCAAAATTACTATTTATATAAAACCAGGGTATTTGTTATTATTTTTTCTGAATCTTCTTGATTTTCAAATTAGCACCATCCACTATATCAACGGATTTGAATTCTTCCAGAAGCTTGTCCAGATCTTTTTGAAAGTTAATATCGCTCTTGGTTGCTTCATATCCCGATGAGTCAAGGGTATAAGTCAGAATAGTAAACAAACGAGTGGATTCAAGATAATAGTCTGCTTGTGCGTGGCAGTATGCCTCAACACAAGGATCAATATATTTGTGCCGAATCTCATAAAAAGCTATCAATTCTTTAAGGAGTTCGTCATTGGTTTTTTGGAATTCATCATGGGATATGTGATATGCAATCTTGGCCTGCTCCAACTTTACTTTTTCAGCAATTGTTGTTGCCTCTAATTTCTCTTTTTTGCTTTTGTTTTTTAGACATTCACTGAAAATATGTTTGCAGTTAAAATATAACATAGTTAAATGTACCTAAAAATTTGATATGTGAAAGACAGAGTACCTGAGAAGCAAATCCCTTTTTTTAATGAAGAGTCCAATGTCTTGAAAGGAAGCATTAAATGTTTTCATGGGATCTATGAAAACTTTTTGCGTCATGTTAGTGAATTCTTCTGTTAGCTTCCCCAATTGGTATGCAGTTTTTTGATATATCTCTGCCATCTGATGTAACTCTTTATTTTCTTCAAAGGCTGGAGAATTTAGTAGATACGATGATACCTTCAAATCAGCCTTTTGAAGACAAATTAGACGATCATGATGCCTAAAAAAGAGAGGTAATTACTTATTGTAACTGATGATGACTGATGTGGATTACTTTTTTATGCTCTTTGAAATTTTCTTGGAGTACTCTTCGAGCTCTTGTAACTGTTTATGAGATTTTTCAAGGAGAATCTCATCTTCTTCGGTTAAAAGTCCCTTGGAAGAGGTTGGACGATTTGATGCGTTGATGAATCCCCTTTTCAGTAAGGGGTTCCAGACCTTGGGTCTACAACCCATACCTCTTGACATATAGAAATCTTTCAAGGAAAAAAATAATAATATTTAGAAAGTAAACCATCAAGGGAAAGCCTCTCTGAGGCTGAATAATGTACAAAGTACATACATAGAGAAATAAGATCCTCAACTAAAAAAAAAAGAGGTGATATTCTATTTATGGCCATTTAAATGTTTTATATTTAATATAGAATACCATTTTTTTTAAATTACCATTCTTTTTCCATTGTTCGATAACTTTGTTCAACCGACTATGATCGGTCTGGGATATAATGAAGAAGGATGAAGCACGGTGATTGAAATCACACAGCCTCGTTTTTTGCTGAGGGGAAACCTTCATTAAATAAATCATTGAAATTTGGCGTGATTTGGAGACAAGCCAAGAAACAAAGTGAAGTATCTTGATATACATGGAGATTATATTATTAAAAAAAAGTATATGACTTCAATAAAACAACATTTATAATCTAGAAAACAATTTATTAGCATTATATAATCAAATGAAAACCAATAATAATACATTCAAGACTCCAGTTTATATAGTAATTTACCCAAAAACTATTGTCTTAAGCAATCTTAGTTTTTGGAGCCCCTTCTGGAACTTTGAGCACTACGCACTCTGCGTATAAGGTAGCTGTGACCCTGTTTGTATCCAATATAATTTCCTGAGCCGAATTTTGTATCGACACCCTTTGTTTTAAGTGCTTGTTACGAAACTGAGTTTGTATAAAAAAGAACCGGACCCGATAGAACCGCTGAACCTGAACTAGGCACAACCTTCTGAATATCCCATGGGCCGAGCATTAATTTATATCTCTGGAATGGGTCTAGGAAGATCATGTGAAATTTATGATTTCAATGATTTTGCACATTAACGATCTTGTTCAGTTATTATGCACATTACCTTGTAATTATGCTAAATAACGGTCTTGTTAAGTTATTTTGAACACGAACTGTCTAGTTAACTGTCACATTAACTAGTTTATTTGCATATTAACGAATGTCTTACTTTAAGTGCAACATTTATTCTATACTGAAACAAAAGCAGAAGAAACGAGACCGATAAGCAATAAATTGTGGCCTCGGTTCGACATTATTGGTTCAGGTTCTAGCAGTTCAAGAACCGGAACCGCTAGACTGATATAATTCGGTTATTTTAGCAAGATAATTAAATTGGACTTTATATTCAATATAAATGACAAATTAAGATCTTATTATTAGCTTATGTTTTTCAAATGATCATTTCGTATTTAGTGTATAATATCCATTTATTCTTAATATATTATTGATTTCTTTACTGTACTGATAGTTATATTTATTTGAAAATGTATGTTATGAACAATTTTTTTTTCTCATATCTTAAATTAATTTTAGTACTGCAACCGTTGGAGGGTAAAAGTTTATTATAATATAATTGTCTGATAAGAATATAAAATACTATTATACGATGTATTATTTATTAATACAATTAGTTTTATAAATTTGAATTTCCTCCTTAATTGAATCCGCTGTGACGTCATCAAAATAGCCAGTACAAGTGTAAACAAAAGCAAACAAATCTCTTATCGACACTCCTTATATCAAGGTGACTATATATAGTTACCTTGCTTGGAAATTTGCATTCTACAACTGCTCCAAACAACCACAACATTCATTTATTACTTTGAGTCTCTATAATTTACTAACTGTACTTAGTTATAGAAAAGAATGGGGGTAAAGGGTTCGGGGAGTGAAATGCTAGAGGTAAAAGGACAGGGGATACAATTTTGTGACATATTTTTCATGTATTTTTATGCTGTCAATGAGTTTATTGAATGTTAAAACTAGTTCAAAACGTTTTAAACCATACACGTTTGAAAAGGTTTGAAACATGTATGTAATTTAAAGCACAAGACTGTATCCACTATATACGCTTGAAATATAACATAATTTTAATAAAATAACATGGTAATTGTTCTTTATAAGCATACTAGCGGTTGCCTTCATTCAATCATAAGTTTCTGAACATAATTTATTCACTCGTAATAGAGCATTTACAAATCACGCAACCTCTCACAACAACATTACATTTGTCAGCTGTCACTGATGGTAATGAGTGAAGACTAGACTTAGGATATTTGAGCAATCTTTTGTTAAAAAGAACAATAAAATTTTGAAAAAATTAGGAGCCAAAATATCAAAATTGAGCAATTTTAATTTAAAGAAAGATATATAGCTTCATAAGGATAATTTAAAGTAACTAGTGTTGCTTTAAATTTATCATAATTTATTGTTAAATTTTGCTATATTACACCGATATATCAAGATTTAAAATAAGATTTTCTTCTTTTAATTTTTGCCTTCGATCAGTATTGGCAGTTTTAATAATACTAAAAGACCGTTAAACGTCCACATTATTCCATACACTGATTAAACCCCAGATCATGTAATCAAAACCCTGATTGTATCATACAATACCTACATATACTTTCTTCCAATAAGAGAGCCTAACGAAGGGATATTTTTGTAGGTTAATTTTTCCTTGACAATTGTTATCAAAAGTGGCTGTCTAATATAACTAGAACCCAAATTTAATCTATTTGTTTCATATCTGTTTAGAAAAATGAGTAATTTTAACACAAAAAGAAAAAAATGAGCAGTTTTTCTTAAAAAAATTCATAGTGAACAATTTTGAGCGATCGCTCACATATCCCAAGTCTAGTGATGATATTGACTATTCACAAGACTAAGACATACTGAACTAGCATGGATAGTGGCTAGGCTCTACGTAATATAATAATTTATACTTTAGAAATGTTGGGAAATTGTGATTGTATTGACTATAGAACAGGTTGGAAATTTGTGAAGTAAACTTTTAATTAGTTTCAAGTTTCATTAATAAATAGTACTTAATACCTATAATTTATATCCATTCAGAAAAAAAACTTTACGAACACCCAATGTAAACAGTAGATTATAAATAAGTTTTATTTACATAAGTTATAATAGTTTTCGTGTCCGGAGACGGAGTGGGTACAAATGTTCTGAATCCTGACTTCAACTTCACCGAAAAAAACTCGACTCTGACTCGGCAGCCTTGGTTATAACCCGCATTTAAAGTATATAAAAACATTATTTTCTAGTGATAGTTCAAAAGGGCTCTTGTTGTAGAAAGATTTTGAATGAATGGAATTTACGGACCAAAAAAAAAATGAGTAGCTTTTTTTCCCCTGGGTCGAAATTTACGAAGTAAACGTGATAAATTTATAAATTAAGGACTTCAAAATATTTATGTGTTTTGAGTTTTGATAAACAAGGTTGAATTTCAATCTGCAGGTCGGGTTGTGTTCAATTTTTCAAAAGTATCGGTTTTTTTAACATACCTAATAAATTTTTTGAATTAAATCATAAATCTACTACTGCTATGTGATATTGATATTGATATGTGATATCAAATTATTTATAAACGCTAATCATAATTTTAATACTCAATTTAAAAAAATATATAATCAGGGGCGTCCGCTGGGGGGGGGATTCCCCAAATAAAGGAATTTTTGTTAAGTTGCCTATGTGGAAGAAAAAATTATCATGAGAAGCAAAAATTTAAATTTTGAAATTTTTAATAAAAAAATTAAAAGTCCCCCCGATTGGAAAAATATATATATAATCCTACGGACGCCCTGATAATATACCTTATTCGTAATAGAGCTAAGGTGGAGTATTCTAAAGTTTTGACGTCTGTTAAGTGGATCTCGTAGACATTTCATGTTAATGAATTAAAAATTCAATATTGATAGAAAGTTTACGTTAGGTCATCATTCTGGAGGTGGGCCATCTTGGAGGCATAAAAACCCTTCCTTAATATGCACTAGAGTTTAAAAAAAAGGTATTTGATGAAGTTTCATTTATTTTGTGTTCAATGGAGGGGGCTGTGTCTTCCCACTTTTTAAGATACGAGAATCATTTTTGTTAAATAAAAACTACTGTTGAAGTCGAGACCATCATTATGCACAAAAGCATGGAAATAAAATTTATTATAGATTTTATTGGAAAATTATATATAGAATAATCAACCATTTTAAACGCCTAAAATTTATATTTTATATATTCATTCTTAAAGGGAAGAAATCAAATTAAAAAAAAAACAACTCTTTTTTAAAAAAGTAATAATAAGATTCTGATTAGATAAATCAACACTCTTAACCAGCTCGAATTAAGCAGATTTCTTAATATTGTGGACGCAAAACTTTTTGAATCCGAATAAAAGAAATACTGGGTCGTTTTGAAAACGTCGTCGTATGAACAGGGCCTAAGAGAGCACATTCTCCCTCATACTGAAAAATATTGACGCCGTTAGCCCATTTTTTGTTGGGGGCTTGATCTCTCAATTTTTTTTTATCCTATATATATAAAATAAATCAATCTAAAAGCGTGGTCTGAAAAGTTTTCTACCTAACAAAGATACAAGACATTTTTCTGAATTTGTATTTTATTTTTCATCCTATATTATGTCCTTGTAGCTCTATACACTTTTTCTAGCGATACTCCATCTCTTTAAAAAAAAGTACTTGACATTTTTCTCTACAAAAAAAATTGTTCACAAGGATGATTGCCTCTTCATTTGACGAAAATCTTTGTAGGCCACAGTTTGGACTGTATTTTTGTTTCTGGCGTATAATGGTGTTTCAAAGTTTCATGTATAATAATTAATCAGCTCCAAAACTCGAATATATTACACCTAAACTCCACCAACAGAGGGATACTTAAAGTTGATAATATTGTAGAGAAAAACGCGTGCAAGGAGATGGGGGAAAAAATACATATGGTATCATTGTTTAAAATACTGATGTGATTATCATCTGCCTGCTTTATTATGATTTTTGAGGGTATAACGAAAGTATTTATTAGCAAAATGTTTAATGAAGATATACTACATATAATTGACTTAGACGTTTTTTATCCATTACAGTAGATTTTATAACGTCAAAGTCCATGAAATTGTAATTCATTATGAACGTTATTCTCAGAATAATAGCTAATGAAACGACAAAGTAGAGTATTTGGAAATATATTTGAAGTTCCAAGTTTAAAAAAGAAGGTTTTAATTAAATATAATCTACATAATAAAAAATATACCATCATACATTTATGTTAAATATACAAAATCAAACAATTGGAATCATATAACTAATAACAATAAATTATATATACAGAATATTGAAATAATAGATTGATCCAAATAATATTTTCTTGTTCTGACACCGGAATTCAGTTAAATATGTCATAACTTTAGGTTGCAAAACACAAGCGAGAAGTGGAGTTTAATCAAAAAGATAATCACCCCTCTTCTTCATGTGGAAGTTGCTATATACAATTGTGCACAGGATAGATATATCTCTACCGATGAAATCTAACAAATTATTAATAATAAAGTAAATGTGAAAATCATAAAATTAGATAATAAATATACTAATAAAAAAATGTTACAAATAAATACATCTTAAAGATTTAGAGCAAAAGCTAATTATGTAGTAATGTCCGGCGATATTACTCCTTATTAAGAGCATCAAAAAAGATATTTTCCCCGTTATTTATGCTTATACAACAACATACTATTATCATGAAGGATACGCAAAATTGCTACACACAATGTAACTACCCCGGTTGTTGTGACCATTTAATCAGTTGTTTTTGCCTTTTATGAGTTTTCTGAACACCATTTCTTGGACCCTATCAACCATAACTAAGCCTTAAGTGATAAAAAAAAGTAATATTTATTGACTATGTAATATTGGAAAACCTAATTATCATACCCAAGTCTTTAAGTGAAGAAACTAGTCTCAGACAAACTACTACCCCCGTTGTTGTCACCATTTAAGCAGTTGTTTTTGCTATTTAATGAGTTGTGTATCATAATTCTTGATATGTTTAGCTAAAATAGAATCATATTTTAGGGTTATATTTTAAAAAAATTGACTAATTACTATTAGATAGTACAAAATTCAGAGTTCCATTTCGAAATTAGTAAATATTTTATACTTTTTACTGATAACTTAATTATCATTTGGTGTGGATGACTCAAAACATTTTTATATGTATCTCTATAAATGACATCAGTACAAACATCCTCCATTAATTTAATGATGGTTCTTTGGGAAGGGATAGGTTTACCCGTGTATTTCTCCATAAATTTTTTGAACGTAGATGATTAGCAATGGATAAGGTTATATTACATGCAATAAGCATCTTTGTGAGATCAGAGTTAAAGTTTGACTTGATGTATTAATCATTAACTTGATTTTTAGATGAATATCCATACTCTTGATATGAGATGAGGATAATGAGTGGCGTGTAATTCTAGACAGGGGACTAAAGGCACATTTATATCGACCAATTCGACAAACCATCTGTTTCTCATCCGGTAAGTATTTTCCAAATTCCTGGGCCTCCATTTTCAGAAATCCAGACAGAAGGCGACGTTATTTTAGGCATTTTATTCAGTTCTCTATCGACTATCAGCATCTAATATTATATTAATATTGAATAATAAAGGCGGGAATGATAACGCTCTTGATTGATAGAAGAAGATGTATATTATTTAATCAATGATGCCATAAGTATTTCTTCTCTTCTCCTCGCACGCTTTTCTATTCTTACCAAAATTATCACCCGTAGACTGATACTCTATTTTGTCCATTTAACAAAAACATTCACATCAACTCATTCAAACGACACAAATGATAGATGTGACTAGCTTTTATTTACGGGAGCAGCCAACTTCATGTTGAGGTCGGAAACTTTTCAGACCACCCTCGTATATTAGTAATTACCATATGAATACACGAGCCGAGTTTTCGTTGTCGTTTTTTGTCTACTTCTTAAAACTCGAGTACCAATTGACGAACTTTGCTCATGTTACATCACTACAAAGCAATACTCGTAAAAAGGGATTCTTCAATATGTATTTAACGTTTAATTTAATTAATGATACGCAATGAAAATAATTTTTTTATTCTAAAGTAATTAAATTCAGGGTTTACAGGAATTTCATATAGGTGTAAAACCCCGATAAATTTTGGGGAAATAGCCTCACAACAGAGAAATTGATGTAAGAAATGAACATTGTTCTTTCTTTTTCTTTTTAAGGGTTCCAGCTGCGCTAATTTTTCACTCAATTATAACACGTTGTTTCCTTTATTGGATCTTGCAACCTTTTATCCTAAAAGAAACTGAAGGAAAAGGGCCCAAAATAAGTAGGTAGTGAAGAGCAGTTCTGAGCTTATTCTTACCAACTGTGGAATTATTATCCAATAATTGTCGAAAATTACTTACAAGTTAACAAAAGCGAATTTGAATTCAACCAATCAAAGTTTAGAATACTGATATGAGGAAAAGAAGCAGAAATATTGACATCTAACAATAAAATACAGCGTAAATTTTTGTGTTAGGGACGTAATGTCGTGCTAAATCTGGTTATTTGTTATTTTGAAATGGATTTCTTATGCTTTGACCTCTCTATTTTTAAGTTTAATATACTAACGGCTATGCCTCTCAATTTGCATCGCTGTAGCTTTAACATACAATCTGTGAGAGCAGTTAAAACGTTCTATTGAGAGTTTTATTTTTACTAGATATTGTTTGTTAACAAAGGTGTCATATAATTATCCTGTTATCATGGTTAAAGCGGGGATGTGTGTAAAGAAAAAACTAAGTATAACAATTGGAAAAAGAAAAACAGTTGATGCGTGTTCTTCTTTTTTGTTTATTATTTAATGAGCCGTGAGTGTTTTAATACCTCCCTCTAAGAGAAGAATGCTCGCCTATTTTTGGTGTAGATTGATTTAAAAATGCATAATAAAATAAATATATATGAACTTAAATATAACTATAATATTTTCCCGTCACTAGGACTATGTTAAGTGTAGAAGGTTCTCCTCTTTATAGCAGTAATTCATTTTCGTGCTCCAAAATCAAATAATGAACAGCTCATATTAACAAGGGCCTTAATTCAGGTGTACCACATGTCTCACCCCGCCTTCTCCTCTTACTCTTACAAAACACCCATCTCTAATTATGTTATTTAACGATATGCTCTTTATTGAATCTCTCTGGCTTTAATTCAAAAAGAAAACAAAACCCCCAAATCAATTGGTAGTTAGTCAACTGTACCCAACTTTGAGAATATTATTAACTTATTTAATAGTAAGAAATTGTTCAAAGTTTAACAAGAGTTTATTCAAGTTCAACCAATTATGGCTAAGAATACTAATAAGAGGCAAGAGTATTGTAAAAATCGACAGTTGACAAAAATATTTATGCAGGATAACCCAGTTTTTAAATAAATATAAACATTTTCCTTTCAACTGTTTATATTCATTTTCTTAAGTTGACTCTTTCATGATATAAAGTAGCTGACTATGTATGTTTTATAAACTCAAAAAATGTACTACATAGGGTTTGTATTTTTTTATTAATTAATATAAGTAAAAGGCATTCGTCTAAAATTCGTGTCATTTCATACTCAGTCATTGGTAATATTATAAATCTAATGGAGGGGAAAGTGAGGAGACATGTTACACTGCCAATAACTTTAAAATGTAAAGTCCATCCTGTTCTTATACATTTGAATGTCTTTCTTTCTTTATCAAATCAACATAAAAACCTGAGTTGCCTAATCCTTACAGTTATAGAGAAATTTCGACATTGAAATTTTTGACACAAAAAGAAAATATTTTAGGAAAATGTTGGTTGAGATATATTTCTACCATAAAACATGATATTTTAATTTTATTTTATTAAATGCCATAGTTGTTAAATTTCAAAATTAAGCTCACATCATTTATTCTGATTCCAACACTATGGAGGAGACTTGCAAACCCCCCCACCTTTATTATATATACTCGTACTATATAAGTTTATTATTTTTAATTATTTTTTGTGTAATTTCATGTTATGCTTTAATTATCAATCACAGTAAATCGTAAAAATATATTTTTAAATTTATTATTAACTATGCTCTATTTCTGTCGATGTTTTATTTGTTTATCTTATTTATGTAATTATAAGTATTTACTTTATGCTGACAAACTGTAATAAAAAGTAAAATAAATGCTTGAAACTAACAAATGGCAGTTTTTACATGTTTCCTTCTGTTGTAACATTCTAATCCTACCCTGTATCATGTCTCCTCCTCGTGTATCCTACTTTTGGTTAGTTTCAAAAAACCCAATAAATGGCTAATTATTATTGAACTACATCAAAAATACTTTGGAATTATTTGTCTTAGGTTACTACCTATGTCATGTTGCCTGGGCGTTGAATTATCGTTTAAATTGTGAAATTTATGACAGTTTAATTATTTTTTTTAATTCTTTGTAACATGAATCCTCACTCTCCCCTATATAATAATTATTAATTACTATTCAAATAATAATTAACAGTTGGCTACAGGAAAAATACAGAAGTCAAGCTACCATATGTTTTTTTCTTCAAATTTTTTGTTTCCCTTTTATCAGTCGAGGTTGTGAAGGGATAAAAAAAGCTAGTCGTGATACTTGAAGATTCGATCATGACGCGTATGATAAGCAACAGCTGACTATAAAACGTTTATTTTAAATAAATAACATGTCCACTCTGAGCGTAGGCAGAAAAAAATATATGATTAAAACCATAGCTTATATAACTATACCTATATACTAGGTGGAACCGACAAGGACTCCAATTTTGAGTGCGTTTCATTTTTGAAGGAAATCATTAATAACAAGAGATGGATATGAAGTGATAACCAACCGTGTCTAGCCATAACCTACAAAATAATATATAAATGAAATAAATAGATCAAAAGTACATAGATTGAGGTTCGTGAAAAGTTTATTTTTTTCAAAAACGAAAACAAAAAAGACTATATTGTGTTTGTTAAGATTGTTGCTATCTTATCAATACTGCGTCTTAAAGAGTTACCACTCCATGTCTTAATTAAAGAGGACTATTATAATTGATGATATGCATTAGAGTCTTAATGGTTCTTGCTACTTTTATCCAAGGGGATATCTAAGGGGAATTAAGTTAAAAAACGCCTCACAGAATAATTATTCCCTAATAAAATAGCACAAGATTAAACGAATTTTTCATTTCCCTCATGGTGATTAAGACTGCACTTCAATTAAAGTTTTTCCTATATACTCGTATATTATTTTAACCAAAGTATCTTAATTAAACAACTTTGTCTTATTTCCTTTCAATTCATGACAATAATAGATGAGAGGACGGGTTAAATGACTTTTACTCTTAAAAGATCATATCGCTATGGGGATAAACATTACAACTTAATCATATCTCAAGGACTATTTTGTTATTTCTTTTCTAATGGGATATATACCTTGATCAACTCCAACCATAACATAGGGCTAGTGATAAGACTAGTGATAAGTCCACATAATTATATTTAGTATATATCTTTTTTTTTATTTTGGGGGTTTGGTTTTTGGAATTTTTAAAAAAAAAATCCCAAAAGGTAAATTTCAAATATTAAATTTTTTTTTCAAATATACAATTTGATATTTAAAAACATTTCAAAAACCCATGGCTATTCTCAAAAAATTATTTTTTTTTGTAAATTTTTTTTTCAAAATCCACAGCTGTCCCCAAAATATTAAATTTTTGGGGAAATATTTCCAAAAATCCATAATTGTTCAAAAATATTACATTTTTTGGAAAAAAATTTCAAAAATCAATAGCTGTTCTCAAAAAATAATTTTTTCGGAGAAAAATTTCAAAATTAAATTTCTAATATAAATTTTTTTGGAAAAAAATACAAAATTTTTTGGAGAAAAATTTCAAAAATACATGGTTATTCACGGTAAATTAAAAAATAAAATTTAGACATTAAATTCTCAAGTAAAAAACATAATTCCTTAATTCTATTTTTTTTTTTCCATAACATAGAAAAGTAAGAAATAATGAACTAACAGTAATAAATAAGAATCGGAATAGCAAATTAAACATTATTTTCCCGATTTCGATCGCGATTCTAATTCCAGAAAAGACATCCATTTCTCCCATTCCTATTGATTGTTCAATCACTACATAGTACATTACTTATGTTAGCTGCCATGAAATAATCTCATTTGAATGGTTAATAAAAAATGGGGAATACAGAGTCAATTAGATCAATCCGTACTATTTCCAAGACGTATTAAAAATAATATGTAGAGAAAAAAATTAGAATTTACAATATACGAGAGGTGATCAAGTTTAGACAGGACTAAGCTTATAAATTTTTTATTTGATGTCTTACAGACAAACGCATGAAAATTACTTTTCAACATAATTCCCTACGAATGAATGCACTTGACCATTCTTTTCAAACAGGCCTCCATGACGTGTAGGAAGCCTTCCTTGTTGTTAATGGATGCCTTGATCCCCTATACAGTAGTTTGCAGTTCCTATTTGGTCCCTAAACATGTTCCTGATAGATATTTTTTTAGTTGGAGAAACAGATACAAGTAACATGTTGCCAAATCTGGAGAATAAGAAGCATGATTTTCATGTTTTTCTGAATCATGAAGTCCATGGTGTACTGAGAGACATGAGAACCAGAATTGATACAGAAATCCCTTGATAATCTTCTCTTGTCTTTTCTTCCAAAGTGTTTCAGAAATGCTTGTAGGACACCTACATAGTACTCTGAGTTGATGGTGTGGCCTTCAAACATGCAGTACTGGTAAATAATACCCTTGAAGTGAAAGAAGACAATGAATATTTATTTCTTCTCACTCCCTTGTTTGGAGGATTCCTTATTTTCAGAGGTTGAATACAGAACCCATGACTCGTCCATGGTGACCAAATACTTGAAAGAGGCCTTTCCATGGTCAAAATAATGTTTTTTGAAGTTCCTTGCCATCTTTAGATGGTTGACCTTGTGCTTTTCTGTAAAAAGGCGATGAACCCTACGTGCTAACTTTTTGGTGAGGTGAATGTCTTCATAAATGATAGTGAAAAGAAGACCATAGAGAAGGTCAAGGTTAAAATCGTTGATTTATACAAGACCATCATAGCTGCTATAGTTGGCCGTAAAATCAATATTCTTCTGATTTCTTTTGTATGGCTTAATAAATTTTCCTTGCTCATCTTTAATGCTCTACAGCGCGTTTCTGAACTCCTTGTGAAGTTTGAAAACCCTTAATCGATTGAGACTATGTTTTTCATAAGCATCCAACAGTAATTTTTAGGTATCAAACCCAGATTTGCCACGCCAGGGCATATGATTTGATGAGGCCACATTGATTAGATGTTGAAAGTTAAAAATATTGTTAGAAGACTTGCTGATTCATCAACTTCGACAGGCTATTGTGCCTTTGTTATTGTCGATATAAACAAAACAAAAATAAATTTAGTAGGAATAATTGAAAAAAATCTCCTAACTTATTGACTTCTAAATATGAATAAACAATGAAACTATGGTTGTAGTCCTTCCTAAACCCCTCGTACTCTTATATAAACCTAAAATTATACTTGTAAAAAAAAAAGATCAACTTTTTGTGAATCAGTCACATAGTACGCACAAGTTACCATCTTTGACCTACGAAGATGGCAACCAATGCCATTGCTACAACTCCCAGGGTGTTGATAAAGACGGAAAACCTTGTTTTGAACACGTGAGAACCATGACCTACCACTTATTCTTGTAAAGATATGATATTTTCTCTTCAAGTCCAAATTTAGAGACAGCTAAATGACTCTAATTACGTTTTTTGGCCAGGATATTGAAGTAATTCCAGGATTTCATCTGATGGATCGTTTTAGGTCAGCAACAAAGATGGGAGTCTTCTTCTTGTCACATGTTGGCTTGTGGACTTTCCTAACATCCTTGCCAGCGATTGATGGAGTCATAAATTGTAATGTTGGAGTAATTAAAGAAGTTTTTGGCTATATTATGACAATAAACCACGTGAGTTAATTTATCCATTGTATATTTTTGCTTCATTTCATCTTTACACTGTTTTTTTATTTCAAATGAGAGAACAAATAATATAGGTATTCCTAAATACATATTTTTACACTTTCAAAAAATAAACTCGTGGTATTTGGTCTAAATAAAGTTTTTCATCGCATGGATTTTTCGAATGAACCCTGTAGTTGCCATTTAAAAGAAAATACCATTAAATTTACGTTTGGCCAAATGTTTTATAGAAACAAATCACTAGTTATAAAGGGATCTGATAATAGGTTATTATTTTTTCTTTGGCTTTTCGAATCATCTCCAAAATCTTGGATGTACACTTTTGTTAGCCCCTGCCTTCTCTTATCAGAACTTGAGTAGACCTATAACTTATTGCTCCATTTCTACCCCCATTTTTCTTTCCTTCAGCTCCGGATCAAGATTATTATCCAATTCTTTTTAAGTTAACCTCAAAGGATTCTGTATCATCATGTATACGTATTCATGTCAATGAACAACACGATGTCTATACATAAATGTATATTTAAACAGGTTTCGGGTAGTCGTTCATTCATCATTTAAAAAAGTTTTTATTCGATGAAATTCCGATTGGACTTGGCTTCTGTGTATAAATACATATATGTACCTATATGATTATAAAATCATTCAGCGACTCAATACGATGATTGAATAATATTAATCGTTAATATTATTCAATATATGAGGTGTTGAATACCTAGTCAAGGAAGGAGTAGTGATTCATCTCCCTCCAAGCTAGTCCTCTGAAAATCACCCCCTCAATACATAATGACAGATTCTGATCATCATTCATCATTGTTTGTCGTCTCAAAGGCGAAAGATTTTAAGGGTAACATATCCATTGTTTGGAGAAGGGAAAGATAAAACGGAAATGATGTCTAAAGTGATAAGAATTATTTTATTAATTTGTGCCAGTGATCTATTGGCTCAAAGAGCCCCTATTAAATGAATCCAATGGATAATAAATAAATTGTTATCAGGAGTGTGCGCAGAGGGTGGGCTGGAGGGAATTTTTGCTTTTTTTTCTACAAAATTGCATATTTGAAATTTATTTTTTCAATTTTTTTCAAAAAAAATAATTTTATGTTAATAGCTATGGATTTTTGAAATTTATTTCCAAAAAATTTAATATTTGTTATTCATTTTTGAAATATTTGCCAAATTTTTTTTTTTTTTGAATATCTGTAGATTTTTGAATTTTTTTATAAACAAGTCTTTCTTTCAAAAACTTTAATATTTGAAATTTTCTGTTAAAATTACACTTTAATTTTGGAATTTTTTTTCCAAAAAATTTACTTTTTCAATTTGTTTCTTTAGAAAAATTTAATTTTTCCATTTTTTCCAAAAAATGCTTATATATTTTTTTTTTTTCAAAAAGATTCCAAAAATCAAGCCCCCTCCATAACATCATCCTGCCGACGCCCCTAGTTATTCGATACATAGATTAGCCATGCAATTGGCTATGACAAGTAGGGATATTATACTCTTAACAATGGGGTTTGAGCAAACTTTAAAAAAATTCTCATCAGCAAGGTGGCACCAGGAAAGAAATATGTTTACTTAACAATGCAAAACTGCCATCAAAAATAACTTGTCACATTTATATATTTCTTTATCTATGATCTTATTTAGAGCATTTTCACTGACGTCATAAGTTGCATCATAATTATAGGAGATATCATCTTGTGGAATTAAAGTTGAAATTTTTACTACATAAAATGAAAAACTTCCAATATGCCTTGATGAAATGGCTCTATGATTAAAAAAACCTAATATTTGTATGGAATACTACTTGATGCAAATGATTAACAGAATACGATATAATTTTTTTTCATTAATTTGGGTAGGAAAATTAGAGAAAAATATCTTATTATTTCCATATTAATATTTAATCTTGATCTATAATATGGAAATATGATTTTATAACGATGTAAAAAAATATTTTTAACCCTTTAAAGTTATATGTACTATGAAACTCGGCATTCGGGATATTTATTTTTGATAGACAATATCGTTTAAGTCCTTTTATTTGTTAATTCAATTTTGAGATCCAATAGTTCACTATAATCCTTAATATTGATGAAAAAAGGGTTTTGATTATTATAAAACTTTCCTTTTTTAGGGCCCCGAAATGGCTGCCATGAGCAATGCTAACGTCACATGAAAATGCTCTATTGTTTTCTGCTCTGATTTGGACTCGAGTCTCAATAAACTGGAGAAGGAGAGTAAAAAGTTTAGGGATTTTACACGAATTCATAAAAAATGTCTAATGAACAGTTATTAGTCCGTGTCCTTACTTCAAAAATAAGATTCATTTATCAAAAACGGTATGCTGATTGAGATAAAACGTCAAAAAGAGAAGCATGTACGGATAACTAGATAATATATTTTTGAAAAAAAAAAAACTAAGCAAAGAAATGGAAAATGAAAAAACTGTTGGTGCTTTGCTCTTTTTTCTTTTTTGTTCATTCTTTAATAGCCAATAGGTAATTTTGGCCTATCTTTTGTGTAAATTGGTTTAAAAATTCATAATAAAATAAATATGCAAGGTAGGACAGCAAAACTAGCACTAATTCTGTATTAGATGTAGAAGGTATCCCCCAAAATCATATAACAAGGAGTTGATATGAACTAAAGTCAGAATTCAGTATTACCATAAGTCTTGCTCCCGCCTTCTCCTTGTGCTTCCCAATTATCCCATCTCAACTTGTTATTGTTGAAAACATATGTAGATAACCCATACATTTGGGTATGACTTGTTGCAATATTCCCTCCCCTTACAATCGTCAATTATATCCTTATAAACAAAGGATTGCACTCCATCCAATATTAGCTCCCTTTTTACCTTTTAATGCCTCCACATAAAGAAGATCCATTCAAACAAAAACGAGACAAGGGTTGAGGTGAAACGTTTTAAAGAGGAGCAGTCCAGCGATGTTAACTTTACTTACTGGGATTTACGACCATATTATATCTAATAAAAACCCTCATAAAGAACTTGCCGAAGGCAAGGATTTTGTTCTATGTACGTACGTGAATAGAAACATTAACATATGTACATACATCGAAAGAGATTCAAATTGTACCTAACTATGTAGTTTCGTATGGACAGTTCTTAATAAAAGGACTTTCATTGGGATGTTGTGTTAGTTGTGGATTGGAAGATCCCAGTTTTTTTGAATGGGGAAGTTTCTTTTAAAGCCCCACTTTATAATTATATACAATGTCCATAAATCTCTAAGACAACTTTTTATGAGTTTTATTCTCTGTATTTCTTTATATATATAAATATATAAAGTATACAGATGTCTGTTGTACCTGTTTTACTTTATTTATATATTATTATTTAAGATATTGTTACTTTGTATTTTATTTTTTAAATGGTAGGGGCATAGAACTTCTAAAAAAGTGGTGATAACGAAAAGTAAGGCATCTGTTGAAGGAGAAATAATCTCTTATATTATGTATACATATAGGTACAACTAAATAGCTATAACCCTCAATTAATATTCTAATTATATCAACAGATGGTTTTTAGAGTGTTTGTAAACAGTGATAATACTCTCACCTTAACATACTTTATCTAATGGTATAATTAGATCCTTTTATAAGTTTCTTATAGAATTCTTCGGAACTTTTCTTCCCTAGGATAATATAGAAAACCTTTTTACCCAAAGAAGATTGATATTTTACTTATCTTTTACATTTTATCATTTTACTTTACAGCTCTTCGGAAGCCTTCTATTAAATTATATGTAAATGCAATCCATTATCCTATTGTATTAATTAGTAACAAGTTCTGATTTTTATTGTATCCCGCAACCTTTCCTCCAAAAAGAAACAGAAAAATACTCTTAATAAACTGGTATTTGACCCAACTGTTTGCTTCCTTCACTATGATATAAATTTACATAATATTTTGTTATCAGCTGTCAATATTACTGCTTCTTTTGCACTCATCAGTGTTTTAAATGTTGATTGGGCGAATTCCAATTAGCTCTTGTTAAGCTTTGAACAATTTTCTAACAATTATTATTGAATAAGAATTTTATAGGTTGGAAGATTTGGGCAACTACCAATTTGCTAAGATGGGAATTGTTCACATCTTAGCCAGAGCTAATTCAAATTCAACCAATCAACGTTAAGAAAACTCATTCAGCAAACAAAGCTAAAGGGGAAAGTGGCTTTAACGCAGCTGTGAGATTAAGTAGATTCCAGATAATTTTTTTTGCACGCAAGGATTCACTAAAATCACACCCTGATAAAGGATCAATAATCCCCCCCCCATGACGTCACAATCAGTAAACTTTTCAAAAACTTTCATATAGTTAATAATAAATAAATATTTTTTTTCTTTTTACGAGCTAGGTATTTATGTATAATTTATAGCCATTGTCACTTTTTTTCATAACTAACTTTTCATTGACTTTTTTATGTCTTCTTCATATTTTTTATATATATTTTCATTCTCTTCTTTTCTATACGAAGAAAAAGTAAAATTCTTCATATTTCTTTATTAATTAATGACTCACATTCTTGGAAATGTTAGAAAAATAAATAAATCTATGGCTTGACATAAAAATGTTCCTAATAAATAATGATAGATAGATTTTGACGTTGTTTCCGACGAGAATCAAATATTTATTTATTTATTTTGAGGTTTTTGTATAGTCTACATATGCCCTTATGGTTATTTATTTCTATTCACCCCCCCCCCTCTCCCCTGTTGTAGTGCTCCCTTAAATGGGTTTGAGTTGCCTTCTATTAATCAATGAATACCGACGACAACAAACCGGCAAATACCAAAAATATACGAATAATATATGAACGAATAGACAGATAACATTGCCCTCATCATATATCTTTTTAATGCGTATTTTGACACCTCTCAGCTTCTCTGAGGCTCAAAGAGATAATAAAAAATGTAATACGGAACTCTACAAAATGCTCTGATTACCCCCCTTCATTTTATTTTAAATTCATACTTAGTAAAAAAAAAAAAAAAAAACGAAAGGAAAAGGAGAATTCGGAGTTGACGTGTACATTACGTTACCCGCAAATTGAAAAGTAATAAAGGATTTTATAAGTAAATGTAGAATATATTACAGTAGGTAAAAGGGTTTAGGCAACTTTGAAGGAAAAAAATTTGCCTCTGCTAATTTTTGCTTTGAAGATATTTTGCCGCATGATATATTCGCCGCCTTTTTATGTTCTTTTATGTCCGAACTTTATTGTTGTATATCTTTGAGCCAAAAAAAAAAAAAAAAGATTGTATAAAGTTCATATAAGTTTAGGAGTTTTCTTAACAAAAATGTGTTTTTTTTTACCCTAACATTTTGCACGAAAGGAGCTTGTGCTGCTCCTCCAGATAGTATTAGAACAAGTGTTTGGTCGTTCCTTCATTAATTGGTCCAGTCCGGTCCAGTCTTACGACAAGTCCTTAGGACTGTTAGTACTTGGGCTTCCGTATGATTATATATACATATATATATATATATATTCTGGGGGGGGAGGGGTGCTTGGTTTATTTATTTTTTGAAAAAATTAAAAGTTTTTGGAAAAAAAAAAAATAATCCATAGCTATTCTGAAATATTACCTTTTTTGGAAAATAATTTCAAAAATCCACTGTTTTTCACAAAATAAAAAAATCTAAAATTGAAAATTTTTAATTAATTTCATATATCTATTAAATTTTCTAGTAAAAAGGAGACATTCCTTTATTTTTGGGGAGTTTACAGCCCTCCAGCCCACTCCCTGTTGACGCCCCTGGATTAGCAATGCCTTTATGGTTCTGGCACCACTGTCTTAAATATGGAGTAAAAATCAAAAGTTAATTATTTGACAATTTATTTGAGTTAAATTTGGGTTGTCAAATCTACCATACCTGTATACCGACGGTGCTGGAACGATCTTGTAAGTGGACGGAGGGGGAGGATTATATAATGAATACGTACCTGTACGTAATGTCTTTTTGTAGGGGGGGAGTGGAGGGTACAATTCTGATAGAAAGTTTTTTTTTTTTTTTAAATGGCATAATTGCCAATTTTTTCTGATAAATTTGAAATATTAACTTTTCTTAAAGAGGACACATACTTTTTTGAAAATTAGTGTTCAAATTTTTTTAGGATGACGAAATTTTTTGATTGCTATAACTATAAAAAAATGCTCAAAAGTGAGGGCACCAGTGTCCTCTTGGCTTCTATGGTGTTCACGTATCGACAATTGTATAATAAGCAATACTATAATATTATAATTTTCCCAATTCAACAACTTTTCCTATCCTAATCATAACTAATTTATGCAAAATAAGGATTAATGCAGTATTTTAATCTTTATTAACGCAGTGAATAACTTTTACCTCCTTTAAAACTTTGAACTATATGTGCTACTTACAGATGACATCGTAGGAAAATAAAATTTTGCATAGATTATTTCCTTACTAAATCACAACTTTTTCGAACTAGCCATAATCGAATTTCAATTTTTTTGAAAAAACAAACAACCTTGGTATTCATGGCTTTATAAGTTTTCAAAATTACCAGACATTTCATGAATTTGTAAAAAGTCCTCCGGAGCCCAGGATAGTATGTGTAAAGAAGACAATATGTCCGGGAGGGTGGAGTACAGTTGGTTACTCTACTCATCAATGATTTTTTGTCCTTTTATAACGTGCTTTTAAAAAGACATAGATATTTAGTTGTATAAACTATGGGGAAAGATCCTCAGTTATGCCCAATTTCCTTTTTGAAACTCAAATAGCGAATAATGATATAATATAATATGTAATATTTGAAGCAATGTTTTTCCTTCCTGCTTGCTTCTTCGCGACAGGCCATTACACACATAAATATATATCTTCTAACAAGATTCTAATCAATCTTCAACTCACAATATTTTGAAATTCCTTTTTTTTCTATATATCTCCCTCTTGGTGATTTTTATTGACGACAGAGGGGGGGAAATGGCTAACATAGAATTGACTATGCAACAACCCTTTTCTAACCACCGGGGCTCCGTCTACCAAATACCTATAGCTGCTATATAAATATGTACGTACATAATATGTACTTTTGAGTTATTTATTTCTCTTTTATATCGCGTATTTAATAGTGTTAATACTCGGTTCGAATTCGGTCTAATGGAGTGGTCGGGCAGCAGAGGCTTCCGCATGATTATATATATATTTTTTTTCTGAGGGGGTGGGGGCTTGGTTTTGGATAAAAAATTGAAGAATTAAATTTATTGAAAAAAATTTCAGATAAAACTTTTTAGGAAATAAATTTGAAAAATTAAATTTTTGGAAAAAAAAAAAAAAAATTCTCAAAAATTCAATATTTTGAATTTTTAAGTCAATATAAATTTAAGAATTCATAGCTATTATTAAAAAAAGGAGATTCTTTATGAAATAAATTTCACAAATCCACAACTGTTTATAAAAAATTTAATTATTTGGAAAAAAATTCAAAAATCGATAGCTATTCATTAAAAATTTAATTTTGGAAAAAAATGAAGAATTCAAATTTTTGGAAATTTGGATGTGGGAGGCTACAGCCCATCCAACCCAGCCCTGTGGCCGCCACTGGACATGGGTAAATTACATCAAATGGGGTAATCTAGTAAAATTTGTGGGTAATGGGAATTGATGTTATTTCCATGACATAAAGAAAATTAATTATTGACGTGAAAAAAAAAAAAATATCGAGAGAATACATGGGAGAAATTTTTTTAAAGATTTTTTTTCTAAAAAAAAGGATGTTTTCTGTGTAGATCGAACATTACTACGACACCGGTTCTGACCCAACTTGGACCGAATTAGTTCGGTTTTATATAAACATAACAGCCTCAGAGTGGATCTAAGAATTTTCATACCGACACCCAACACTAATATTTATATACCTATATACAAAAAAGAAGATAACAAGCAATGACCTGAGTGCCTTTATTCTAATCAAAAAATTACTCCACTAAAATACAAATGGGGTTTGGGGGCAAGATATTCATAGAGATCCGTTACCTACTTTTTAGTGCGGTGTGTGTCAGTTACATATTCTTTAGGGATTCTTCGGTCGTTCTTTGATCTGGAAACTAATGAAATGAAATAGTTTTCATTAGAGTACAATAGTTCAAAATATGTGATTTTGTAGAAAGAAGTAACGATCTTAAATTAGATTCTCTGACTACGTCATTTCCTTTATTCACAATGGCGGAGCCAGTACACAATAAACAAATAAACTACTCATCATATGTTCCTACAATTGTGTTTCTTCTATCTTTTGTTGAGAATAGATGCATTATGGATTAGGATTCTACAGGAGAAGAGGGGGGGGGAGGGATAGATAGACATAAAGATGGGAGATTTGTTGAACAAACTATTGTAGGTAATAATAGATGAGATCTTCGGCTCAAAGGCCTATTAAAATAACATATTCATATCGGCAAAAAAGTGCTAATCATGTTGACGAGTCTGATATATACGAGGAAGTCTGAAAAGTAACTCTACACACTTCTCTCAGCGATGATCCCATCTCTGTAACCCATCTAAATAGTACTCGGCGTTTTTTTCTGCAAAATTATTGTTCAAAAGACACTTTTTGATTTTGTCTCAATTACTCCGAGTTGGATTTACTTAGATCTGTCAAATTTTAACGCGATAAGCCTTTATTTGTGTGCTATAGTTTGAATCTATTTAAGAATTACACTTTCCGAAACAAATATTTCACAAATGCTCAACACTCGATTTTGTCAATCTTCAGACAACAATCACATCAACTCCCTCAAACGGCTGTTACATAACAACTGCGCCTTCAAAATGGCTGAAACTTTAGTGAGTAATTGTCAACAGATGCTGAATAGATGTGACTTGCTAGTGCAAATAAACTGGTCTAATGTGACCCAAAATACGTATCAATAAGAAACTGTCATTAGAAAATTATAATATCAAAGATCTAATGGAATTCAACCATTGTAATATCCTCTTGATCATTCAATTAATTAGTTATTTAAAATGTGTATTCTATTTTTTGATTGCAACTTGAACAATCAGCTACCAATGTAACTCGTACAAAGTCCGAACATCTACACAACATATATACGAGGTAAATTTAGGTCACTTTCCAAATTTTGCGAGCAACGTACATTTGATATTCTGATTCTTTAATGTTAGTATACTGGCCACTATCATTTATATACTGTTTCAGTTATTTAATATGTATTGTATTTGTTTGTAAGAGGTATGACGCTTAGAAGTATTTTGAGTGTTCGGCGATTTTTTGCTATTGAAAAAAGGGGATCGAATAATTTGCATTAAATTTTGCTTAAAAAATGAAATTAAGTTTTCTAAAACACTTGAAATATTGACAGTGTCATACGGTGAAAAATGTTTACAAGTGGTACACACTCTTCCAAGATGTCCGGGAAGATGCCAATGTTGAGCCTCGCTCTGGACGCCCAAGCACGTCAACAACAGAGCAGCGAAAAAAATTGTTTTTTAAAACCGTCAAACCACTATCAGAGAAGTTGCTGATATCTTTTGGCTCGTGCCATAATTTTTTCAGAACATTTTAGGGATGAGACGAGTATCAGAGAGGATTTTTTTCCGAAACTGCTTAATTTTGAACAAAAGAAAAGGTTTTATTTTTGCCAAAAACACCACGACAATCATGCCTCAGACACCGTATTCACTGAATTTGGTACCATGTGACTTTTTCTTGTTCCCAAGACTAAAGAGACCAATGAAAGAGCGGATTTTTGCAACGATTGAGGAGATAAAGACTGTATCGTTGGAAGAGCTTCGAAGATTGGAAATGGAGTTTGAGTAAGTGTATTGTATCTGAGGGGGATTACTTTGAAGGGGACAGCATAAATATTGATAAATAAATATTTTTTCCTACAAAATACAAAGTCACCATACTCTTTGAACACACCTCGTAGATGTAATTTATGTACAAGTTGCGATTTTGTATTCGTTTTAACTTAGAGTAGCAGATTGTACAAATTACATTTAGTTTAAAAATTGCCTCCTTTAATTATAACTTGACCCATAAGTTATGCTTTCATTTCATTTTGATATATCAATATTACTCACTCACTATGTAACTACAAAACTGATGTCCCACAAAATACTAATTAATTTGTAATTTTCAATAGAAATCGTTAATATATCGATTAAGGATACTAATTGATTGTATTTTTAAGCTCACTCGTTATTTTCCGAGAGTAATTTTTTCCCCTAAGCTGCTATCTTAATTATTTAATTTCCGATAAGTAAACTTTCTTTCTACTATAAAGAAGCTATCATTTATATATACAAAGCCGAATGGGACATTTTTTTGTATTCATAAAGAACAGAGAGTAATTCTAAGGATTTTGAAGCTTCCAAAATATTATTCAAATGTTGATTTGTGTTGTCTTTTTTTTAACATGACCAAAATGGTACAGATTAGTATAATTGATATCGAATATCTAAGGTAGTGATTCCCAATTGGTGCGAGGCAGTGAATCGTCTAAAGCAGGGGTTCTTAACCCCCCCCCCCTTCCCCAAATTCCCCACTTTTTAGTGAGCCATTTCCCTCTATAGCATCGGTCTTTGACAAATTCGATTTTAACCCATGCAGTGTTTGGTACGAAAAATACGCTTTTCTTTTTTGTGCCATTTTACACATATATAATATTTTTTTCCCGACAGGTATCACATGCAAATGAAATACATATAAAATGATTCGTTATGTTTTTTTTTTAAATTTATGTGGGCCATGAAAAACATACAAAAATTCAATACTAGACGCATAAAGGGTAATTAGACTTTTGTATTTGTTTTGCCTTGACGAATGCCTTAATGTTCGGTTCCACTTTATAATATATTCACGTATGAGTAATTCCTTAATAATGGGAGCTCTGTTAGCCACCTCTTACAACAGGAGTGATTGCAGAGAGCTACTATTGACATTTATAACCCAACAATGCTTCCACTCAAATATGAGCTACAAAACCTCATATATTAGTTGTGTTTGTTATTCAAACAGTCTTAAAATGGTTTTGATTTGAAGTTTTGTAGAAATTTTGAAAAAATGGACAAAATTGTTGAGGCAGTGGTTCGTTCAATCAGTCATTCTCCACAGGTTAAGATCAACGAGAGGTCATAAAAAAATGTCATTTCTAAGATAAAAAAATTATAAAAAATTGTCTTTTCTAAAATAAAAGGTATTCCCCCCCCAAAAAAAAGATCATAAAGAAATGTTATTAAAAAAAATCTATTATCCAATATTTTGCAAAATATTGGCTGCCAAAAAAAAAAAAATACCCCTAAAGATCTCTGCCATAGATAAATAAATAAATGTAGGTGACAAGTTGGGGAGCAGTTTAATCTTAATTTCATGTGTTAACAACTCGAAATAGAGTTAGAAATAAGAAGTCGAGTTAATCATCCCAATAGGGAAATAATTTTTTCCTTCCTTGTGGGATATTGTTTTGACCAATCATTTAATCAATTCAATTAACTGAGCTGATGTGAAAAAAAAATCCAATGATGAAGGTTAACGTTGAATAGTCCAAACATATTTTTCAAACTAAGGACATTCCTACTTAACCTCTTTTTATAACAGCAGCTGAGATTTGTCTTTTTAAAAAGACGTCTGTTTCACAGTGCCAAACTGCCATAAAAAATAACTTGTCGTCTCTATATTTGTATTTCTCTATGGTATTCCATTATTGCCTTGTTCTCGTTACGAGTAGTATCAACTCTTCTGTAGAATTGTGTCGGTTATTTATTCTGTCCAGCCAAGACCAGTTTTAGGATCGGTACTAAGGACTGTCGATAATTGGGACTAGTCCTTGGATTTTTACCTACAAATGTTGATGGTTTATTAATGCAAATATGATATATATATTAAGATTATTTCACATATCTTTCAAAATATTGTTACTGAACAATATCATTTATTCTATTGTATGCCCTTGGTCTAAAATACAACCCTTTTTTTAAATGCACAACTTTGTCCTATTTTTTATATTTCGATGTTTAATCCTTATAATTAATTACAAACAAAAAATAAGCAAATTCAACCGAGAAATAACAGTGGCATACCCAAAAACCTTGAGCAACGCCACGCAGAGCTGCAATTCTGGAGCTATCAGTGCGTGGAAAATCACTATCAGAGATTTCTAAATTCCGAAACTGTAACCGATCTACAGAGTACTGGGTGACTGCGAGAGGTACACCAAAGGCTTCCACAAGATACAAATCAAGGTCAAAAGAATTTGTTGAGGTAGTTAAAGGCACCCTTGAAGATAGAAGAGGTAAGGTGATCGTCCATGTCCTTGTTTGTGCATTTGACAGCAGCCAGAAGACTATGCGTCGCTTGGTAAAGTAAGACTTAAGCCTTAATGCCTACAAGAAGACTCCTCTTCAGGGTTTGAAGCGTTTGTATATAGTAAAGCGTGTGAACTGGTGCAAATCTTTCTTAAGAAGCTATAAAATCTAGACCCTTGGACTCCCCACAGTCCCGGCTCTTCCCCACTGGACGTTGGTATTTTGGGTCACCTCAAGAGGAAGCATTCGGGAGCTCAATAAAAAAAAAGACCACTTAAAGGACGCCATCATCATTGGTTGAGTGAACCTAGATCCAAGCTTTGTAAATAAACGCTGTGCAAAGTTCTGCATCAGGCTGGAACTGGCCAATAAGGCAAAATGTTGCTATATTGTAAATGAAAATGTAAGTAAGGTGTCCCTTGATTGTACTTATGAATAAAATTTTCCAAATTTGATGATACTTTTTGAAGTTTAACAATTTTTTTTAATTCTCAAGAAGTATTGCATTTTAAACGGATGAGCCTGTATATAACGGAATAATTTATAAAAAGAAGAAGGGGGAAATACCCTCAATGACGTAACATAGGATTAACTTTTTTTCTTTAAAGCCCAATAGGGATCCTTCATTTTTAATTCTTATAAAAAACAAAACATTCTAACTTAATATAATCAATCCCAAGACATATCTGACAAGGGCTAAAGAAAAAACAATAATAGGTAAAATAACATTAAAAATCCCAGCTTTTTTTCATTTTTTTAATACAAGGACCTAAAAGTTCGAATTAACGACTATTTTCGCATAAATTTGATAAAACATCGAGTTCTTTCTCAATACACCTTCCAAATTTGTTGGAATGGGTGTCTTGTTGAATCTCCAAAAATAAATTATCACCTGCATTTTGATGATGATGGCTTCCACCTTAAAAGCCCTGGGAAACAAAGGATCAACTTCTTTAAGGACTGACAAATGGGACTGAACAGGACGGGATCGACTGGACTGCGCTCCTCAATCTTAACGCAGGACCGACACAACACTAATTACATGAACTATTGGTAGCAACTTGTACAATTTCCTTATACAAGTTACGACCTTTAAACGTCATGAATATCACTAAGGAATAGAAAGAGAGAAAGAATCTTATTTCTTATCCGAAACTTACTTTTTTTTAGAAAAAAAAATGAAATGTAATGAAATTTGATAGCCATGTTTATTTATTTCTTACTCTCTGTTATGAATGTATATGTAGACTACTCGTAGTTACTATATACACATATATGTATACTTACAAGTTAACCCTCAAAAGATGTCGTGTGTACATATGTATGCATATACATAGATTGAAATTCGACTCTGTCTGGATTATTCAGATTCACTTGACTCCATTTGTGCACATCACTATTCATAGAATACTTACATATTAAATATATATATATTAAGGCTGTTTTTTTCGAATTTTGATTACGACTTTTGAAGAAAGTTGTCATACGGTATGGAAATTACCTATGCGAAATTACATTATCCTACAAGGTCATCTTTAGGTTGCACATATCGATCCAATTATGTAAAAAACAAAAAAACTCTTTACTTAGTCAATATATTTTGTATAAAATGATTTTGAAACAAACTGTTTTAACCCATAAAAAATGTAAAAAAGGTTTTATTCTAAATTTGTTCTGTGGAACAAAAAAAGTTAGAAAAATTTGTCAGAAAGGAAAAATCAAATTTTTCTTATGATATTCTCACTTTTTTCTCATAGGGTAGCTTTAGAAAAAATATTTTACTAATGTTTTATATAGGTTAGAATAATGTCTATCATAATTAACAAATGCAAAATAATGGTTAAAGCTGTATTTTAATCTTAAGTGACGAAATAAATAACTTTTGTCTCTTTTCAAACATTGATCTAGATAACACTCGAGAGCAGTGGTTCTCAAATTGAGTACGTATACCCCTTGAGGTACTTGGAGGCTAAATAACAATACTTTTTTTGAATATTTATTAACAAAATATAGAATTTTCGCCTATTTTTTCTAACTTTTATCGAGATAATCGACCTAAAGATGACATTGTAGAACAATGGAATTTTGTATATGTTATTTTCTTACCACATTCTTACAATTTTTCCGCATTAGCCACAAGCGACAAACGTAAAAAGTTGAATAGCAAACCCCTAATTACCAGTGATGTAGAGTAAGATTATCACGTAGAGTAGGGGTTGGGTAATTTTCTTAGCATTTAGAACTTGTAGTAAAATTAATTTACCGCAAACTAATGCAGGGGTGTCTGACGGACAGGATTTTTTTTAAATTTTTGCTCCATCGCATAATTTGATCGAAATACTTTTTTTTATCCCTACGTTTTTGTTTCGCATCAATAATTTTCAATGCACTCTCCCCCTGCAGATGCTGCCGCTATACTACCATTATTTTTATTTCATTTAACACCAGGAAGTGAAAGTCCTTCTTTATGGTATGGAAATAAAATCTATTCCCATTACCTCCAAATTTTACTAAATTACTCCATTTGGGGTAATTAACCCCTATTTCCCGACCAATGCCGCAGAAAAAGAAAAATATAGAGGTGCCAGTAATTTTTATTTGACAGCTTGGCTTACTTTAGGTGGGTTATCACATCTATTATGTTTGTACACACAATTTATTTATAAGAACTTGCCATACTTTAATAGTCAAACCTCTACAACTCCCCTATCTATCAAAATAAAGAGGTTTTGTGATTTAAAATGTATCTTGCTTGCCATGTTAGTAATGTTCGTCCTTCGAAAATTTCAATTATCATCACATTTCATATGTGCATTTTGCACAGTTGCAAAATCTTATGACAATATATTTTTTTCCGAATAGACAGATCAGGTGAGAGCAGGTGATTGTATCTCTATTGAAGTCAAAGTTTTAGGGAGTATCCTTTTTTGGAAATCAAAATATGCTTACCCTTCTAATGTATCGAATATATCCATTCGTATCTTCATCCCCACGGGCACTAAAAGAAGAAATACCCACATTCACGATCTAGAGTATGCACACATAGATACCATATATTTTTGAGGGCGGCTTTGCTCACTGTACAACGCGTTCAGGAGAAGTTACTCTCCTGAAATTTAGGTGAGTGAGTTCTGCACAGGGTCACACATGGAAAGGAAATATGCATATAATATTTACATTGACTTCAATTTCCTGGGTTAAATGGATGAATTGTAGTACTAAAATGTCTACTCGGTGCAACTCCAACTGACCAATAGGGGCATACCTACATTCACAATATCCAATTTAAAAATGTGATTATCCTATCAGTTTCATTCCTATCTTATTCCAGTTTAAGCTATTACATCATACGAAGAGAGATATACAAGGGTACTCTGGTAAGTTTTCGACCTTAACCTAAAGATGGCAGCACCCGTAAATAAAAGCTAATCACATATATCTAGCATCTGTTCATGGCTTTGTTATGTAACAGTTGTTTGAGTGAGTTGATATAAGAGTTCTTGTGAAAATGGCGAGTATCACTCTGTTGGTGCAGCTTAAGCGTAATATATCCTCTTTTTTGCTGTCAGTTAATTACTATAGATGAAACTTGGATACACCATTATATACTCAAAACAAAAGTACAGTCCAAACAGTGAATTGCAAAGATTTTCGTCATGCGAAGAGGTAATTGGTCCCCTTCGTGAACAATTATTTTGGAAAAAAAACCAAAAAAAAAAAAAAACCGCCGAGTACTATCGATGGGAGAATTGTGTAGGGTTACAAGGCGACACCCTCGTATAGATAGAGGGGGGTTTGAGTCAGAATTATTCCACCGAGAGACCCCCCCCCCTGAAAATGATGTTATATATGCATAAATATAAAGATCATTTTTATATGAAAGGTTTATCCAAAAATCTTTATTTTTATTTAAAAAAATGGTTCATAAACAAAATCTTAGGAACGACTCTAGGCGGATGTAGAACAAACTCAGGGCTGTCCATAGTGGAGGGGGAAGGAGGTAGGGGGGGTCATTTGTTTTCCCCTCAAATTATTGAAATGGAATAAATTAAAATTAGATCACATTGATATTTTTCTAAAAAAAAACAAATATGTTGTGACCCCTCCGATCTTCCAATGACCCTCAAACCCTCCTTTCCTCCATCTACCAAAGTCGATCTGTACCTCAACCGCCACCGTGATAGAACAATTAAAAAAAAAAAATAGAAAAGATTGCCTATCCCCAAAAAAGGATCCGATTATCCAATTCTGATTAATCGTCACATCACTATTCATTACATCACGAATCTATATACATTGTTGCGTAAATATGTGGATATAAGGAAGACATACTTCTGACTTGATGTCACAGAAAGTTTATTTTTTATGATGGAATAGGGCAAATAACAAACAAAGTTTGCAAAAAAACAATATATATATGCAATACTATGCGGAAATGAATGTATAAAATATAATTTGGGATACTAACTCAAAGAAAAAGTAATTCAAATAGATATATTTTATGTAGTTATAAAAGGGCATCAGCCATCCGCCATCTAACGAAAGGAATTCCTTCAAAATATACTTATTTATTTATTTGGAAAGTAAATAATTACACATTTTTTGCAAAATAAAAAAACATATTCCCAAATAAATAATAATATTATTTGCAAATTATATTGCAAAAAAAATCCCCAAAGAAAATAAATTCATGATATTTCAATTGATCTATCTTTGAATACTACTGTACATATGTAGGGAGGGGATTTTTGGAGAGGGCGAGGAGGAGGCAGGAGGGATATTTATTCTATTAATGAATTAATAATCTGCCTGTTATAAAGGTTAATGGAAATAGAAGGTTAGACTATCATTTAATCGGGCCTGGTGAAAAGTCGTCAACCATCAGTCGGAAAAGCGTTATGATATAACCATATATGTCTATAAATCTTGCCTGGTATATGATTTTGGGGGAGCCATGCTCTCCCTCCATAAATCCGGCACCTTCTTGGATGTGTGTGCTGGGGCGTCGTTTTGGATAAACACATAGTATGGTAAGATATGGTACCTGAGGACCTTTTAGTAGACGTCCGTGTTGACTTTCTCCTTGGCCTTGAAGAAGTTGGGAGATATCTTGCTGCCGTCGGACGCCATGCCGCCGAGGAGATGGATATTTGGTCCTGAAGGTTCCCTCGACCTGAGCTCTTGATTTAACCAAGAAGCGGTCATTTCTGCTATTAGAATAGCGTCCACTGTGAATATCGTTGTGTCGGAAATCGACTAGTGTGCAGAGGAGATGGCACACCCTATGCCGTTTTGCTTGTTGCTCCGACATTTTTGATCGCACAAAAACAAAACAAACATTAAATTATAGTTATTTGTCATCCCTTTTGAATGGTACCAAGTACGAAATTGTCATACTTTTATAACTGAGGCTAGACTGCCTTTTTTGATTCATCACCCTGTGTGCTCAGAGTTAAATTGTGCTGCAATTATAATAAGAAAACTATCATTACAATAATATATCCATTCACAAAAACAAAAAAATACAGCAAAAAATAAGTTCACAGCCTTACAATATTTTAGACCCCTCCAATCAATAATGACAACTAACACCCATGAGAGTAGAGCTATCAACTGCCAACGCTCAGACCCTTGACAATGACGGCCCAATAGTCTGACCACTAATGGTCAAGGGTCTGCACCATATCCCAACGGTGATCAAAGATCATTTTACGAGAATGATTTTATCAAAAATTATTTACTAAATTAATTTAGTTGTAAGTAGCAAAAAAAAAAAAAAGTTTTAGGATGTTTAAAGTGGGTCTTTCTCCGCTTTAAGTCATTTGCTATGTATTTTTGCATTCATTACCGGAAAATGAGCGCATTTGATTAAATTTTAATAAATTTAAAATAGCAAACATGAATGTTGCACCTTTTTATAATGAGTCTGAACCAAGAAGTAGCTGACTAGTTGAATATTAAGTTGAAGTAGCAGGACTGACTGTGTTTAGTCAAATTTATTTGTTTGGGATTCTTTCTGGCTCTTTTCTCTCAGCTAAAGTACACCAGTAAAAAAGAGGCCGAATTCATCATAATAATAAACAACATTAATTTAATTTGAATGCTATTCATTCAAATCAAATTAAAATCCCCCTAATTTCTAGTTATTCTAAGGAAATAAATGAATTAGAAAGGAATGAAAGTTAATTAAGACCCATTTTAAGACAAAAAAAAAAGAAAAGGGTTTTACATTATACATGGAAACAAATTTATTTTGCCATTTTGCGTCGAGCTCCGAATATGCAGAGTACTGAAGTAGTGGTCAAGTTCCGGAATTATACCACACCCATAGGTATAAGAGACGGAAGGGGCGTTAATCGGGAAATTAAATGGCATATCCAGAGAATCCCCCTTCTCCAATTTAAGGGAAGATAAGTAATATTTGTGAAATATTTGACCTTTTTATACAAGAAAATGTCACCAAGAAATGTCTTTTCAAAAAAGTTTAATCAAAGAAATGTCTTTTTTATAAATAAGGTCATATACGTAAAATTTGGAGAAAATTTGTTGCCCCCCAAAAAAAAAAAAAATCCCTTACGCCTGGTGTTGCTGTGTCGGTCCTTATTTAGGCTTGAAAATCTATAAGTCCCACCCAATTCAATCTCCGTCTGATGCAGTTTAAGATGCAGTCCTTAACTTATAAAGCACGGCCCCTTTGACATTACTTAACTTTATTATTTTTGGAAAGAATCAGTTCTAGTACTGACAGCCCGAAGGACCGACAGGTTTAACAACCGTTCCTTACCGATATGATAATAGAAACTTCAAAAACTCTGTAAAATCCTTTTATTAATGCATTTTGGAGCAGGTATACACATTTTTTTGTTCAGTTTTTTTTTCCAGTTAACCCTAGGGATCAGCATTTGAAGGATTGATACGAGAAAGAAAGGAAGTTAAACAATTCATAGTCGTCATAGATTCAAATATGTAAGTATTCCATACTGAGTTCTCTACAGAGGTATTCATATATCAGTAGGTATGTTTATAAATTATGTAAATATTTTTGAATCTCTGGAGTCATAATATCATAGAAGAAGAAGAAGAAGCAATTTGTTTCTTTTTTGAAAGGAGGAGCAGAGGATCTAGCATGGGATGGATGGATAAATGATTAGAATCTGGGAAGAATGTAAATGGTATGCACATAAGTATGAAAAAGTTCTATGGTATCTCTATTTCCCTCTCTTGCTTCTTCAATGAACCTACAATGTGTGTATGTCTATCTTAATGTTGTACAACATACAATACATTAGGGTGGTTTGATTCTCAACTTTTCTCGAATTTCAATCACAACTAGTGCAGAAAAGATGTCATATGGTATGAAAATGACCTATGTAAAATTACATAGGTCCTATGTGGTCATTTGTGGCAAATCTCGATCAAATTATGAAAAAAAGGCAAAAACTTTTTAATTAGTTAAAAAAATACTAAAATAATATTTTGAGTTATTTTATATAAAATAATTTTGAAAGACATTTTTTCAATCTATAAAAAGTGTTTAATAAGTATTTTTTCTAAAATTGTCTTATTGAACAAGAAAAGGGAAAAAAATTAGGAAAATTTGATGATCCACGTATAGCGCGCATACTTTCTTTAATTTTCAGAAAAGAATGATCAACATTTAATTATGTTATTCTCTCCTTTTGCTCCATAGGGTAGCTTTAGAAAAAAAAAACTTTCTACATGTTTTCTAAAGGTTAGAATATTGTCTATCATAATTAATTAATGCAAAATAATGATGAATGTTGGACTTATTGACGAAATGAAGAACTTTTATCTCCTTTCAAACTTTGAATAAGATATTCTACCTAAAGATGAAATTTTAGGGAAATGATATTTTTCATAGGTTATTTTCTTACCCATTGAGAACTTTTCCAAACTAGCCGTAATTGAAATTCTAAAAAAAATGAAGAACAAACCACCCTAACATACATACATCAAGGCGAAGGGGAAATCGTTTAATACGATCTATTATGTTTTGTACCTTCTTCTTTTTCTGATTTGTACTACTCTGCCTCTTTTGAGTTGGTTAATTGATCCATAAAACGTAATGAGAATCTTGTTGGATTTTGATTTTGTCTTCTTCTCCCTTCTCAATAGAAGATAAATTAATCCCCTACGATTGCGGATGAAAGATTATTAGTACAAAAACAGGAACAGCGACAATGAAGATAGGGAAGATAGATATCATTTTGGAAAATAGAAGCTCAAGACGTAGCAGTGTTTTTTAATTTTTCAAAGATGTCTAATTTTCAAAGGGAAAACCTATAAGATAAAGTAATCACTAAAAGACGAAACGTAACACTAAGGGCTGTTTTCAGTGTAAACCTTGTTAGACTCGGAGTATTATTGAGGATGGACATCTGATCCATTCCTGCTTATGTCCTTGCTAGATACAGAATGTGACTTCTCTTCATTTCCTTTCCTTTAGTATCAATTCCAGCTAATCTAATTAATTGTCACGACAGCTAAGCTCTTCTCCTCCAAAACATTTTTCAAATCGTAAGGGTTACCATATTACTTTTTGGTTTTTTATTTTTATAGCAAACCTGAGTTTTTTTACGTGTCACAAATAATATTAATTGTGAGAAAATAGAGATTGTAATTTTATTCAGTACATCGGTACTATAGTGGTACTGGACAGTTGCCCTGGAATCATAAAGGGTTTTTATTGTAATAGTAATAAATTAAAATGCTTCTTGGTTAAATGTGAAAATATTTGAAACTTTTTTTTTTTACTTTGTCTTTTTAAAAAAATTGTTATTTTATCCCTTCGAAAAATTTTTAAATCAAAAATTAAAAAAAAAAGTTTCTTTTTTTCTAAAAGAAAGTTTTTTTATCAAATTTTACAAAATCCCCCACCCCAAAGAAAAGTTATAGGCAATGCTTTGTTCCCTCCCAAAAAATAATAAAAGTGCCCCCTGATGACGTCATCATTCTATAATTTGCCCCATCTACTTGCCAATATATATTGGCACCGCTGGTAAAAGAAAAATGAAACACTTTAAAAGGTGATGTACTAAATTGATATTGAAATCGCTACATGCAACACCCTAACATAGTCAAAAGTACAAGGATGTAGCTGAAACAGTGGATATAAGTAATTAGCCTCCCTTCCCCGCCAGAAAAAAGAGTTATTTTTGTTTCGGTCATAATAAGATTACCAACTTCAATACTTAATTTATTTTATTTTTGGTGAATCATTGTAGCCATAGCTCTCTAAATAGGGTCATTCTAAATATTTTATTTTATGAAAGTATTTAATTGATTCATTAAAGCCATCATTTACAAAATTGCTTGTATCATATGAAGATAAAAAATTAAACATTTTGAAACACTAAAAGCCCCTCACATAAAAAGATCTCAACTACACCCTGTATTTTGAAACAAAATTGTCTCATTTCTAAAACCAAAGTTAAGATTAAATTGTTTTTTATTAAGAGGTCATAAAATTTCTGAGCTAGCCAGAAAAACATTGTAGATGGTCCTGTAAGTTCAAATGAATTATCCTTAACGACATTTTCTTTATTATTTTCATCCCAAAAAGTATCGAACTTCCAATACCAACTTTGATACCGGAGCTGTTACGAAAATATTCGTATTCAAGTTTTTAAAAGAAATGGACTTACAAAAAATACAATCTAATAGCATATTTGACATGGTTAAAAAATAATAGGAAAAACAATACAAAACACCACTAAAAATCACAGTTTTTGTTTCTTCATTTTTTTAAATCAAATATTTAAAAGTCCGAATTAACGACCATTCTTGGAGAAATTTGCCAAAACGTCAAGTTTTTTAGCCATTATATACACCCTCCAAATTTGTTCTTCGGATCCGTAACCACTTCCCAATCAGTTTGTAAGGCCGTGACTTGTTGATTATCTTTTATTTTTGTTCACACATTCATACTAAAGGATCAATCTTGTCACATTCGTAGAGATTGGGTACTGACCCTTCTAATTTCTCACTATAATATACGTCATTTATATTCTCATCTACTAGTTCAAGCCTTTATCTTTTAATTTCGAACCTGATTCAAGTAAAAACTTGGAGGTTCATGAGACTTAAGTAAATGCGACTCGAGCTCTGCTACAATAATTAAAAAAGATGACTATTTTTCAACTCAAATCATGCCAACACCCCATGGATATATTTATTTATGTACCCACTTGGTAAATATGCAATTCCTGACAGGCCACTCCCAAACTCTCCATTCTCACTTTGTATTCCAATGATGTATACATATATGTAATATCAAAAAGATATTAGTGTAATAATTATTTAAATTAAATTATAGTAATACACATGTAAAATGAATAGAATTATACATAGGCAATTTTACCTGGGTGATAGTGGGATAGATTCCCAGAAATACCTTGATAACGTAAGGAAGAAGAAGAGGAGAGAGGGGAGTCATTGTATTGTAACATTAAAAGTACAGAATTGGTGAACCAATGCGGATTCCTGGAATCACCTCTGTATAAGTGGTACACCTATAATCTGCGTGACTATTTTGTAGGAATAAGATATACAGGGTGCATAAGCTATTTATTTGGTTCGTTCAAATGCGGAACTCAGGCAGCTGATTTGTTTTTGTTCGATAGCTTATTATAACCTTTAAAATTAATATCCATCAATATTCAACAATCTGGTTTTATTTTTTTAATCTAATAACTGGTCGGGGAGAATATTTCGTTTGAAAAAACATGCCTTTTGCTGCACAAATAGCTTGCACACCCTGTACATGTCAATCTATTTGCATCATAACAGGAGTCATTCACCCACTGCGAGTAACATACGTAAAGGGAATTGCAGAAATAGTCAATCATTTCATAATTAATATTTTTTATCTTTATTAATTATTAATAAATCTCGTTGAGATTTTTTATCTACTTGCA